>NC_133902.1:35522068-36182470 GCF_964199755.1 Larus michahellis
GACTATGGAATCTGACCATCAAGAAATAAAGTATCCGACTAAAATATAATAGTAAAAAAAATCTGTACTGTGTATGAAATAAGGAGCTATGCTAATACATGCTAACATAAAATGAGTTTAGTCAAGCCTTCCTTTAAGCAGATTGAAAATACTTATCACTATATGGAAATACATGTAATTTCCATATGCAAATTCTTTTATTAGAAAGGCTCAATTCTCCATTCTGTAATTGGCTTTGGCCGCCAGGCAACAAGCTAACAATGAATTTCATCTCCTTTTATAGCACATCTGCTTGTAGCGGATGACAGTCAATTGGCAGAACTGGTATCCTGAGCACTGGCACAAAGTCAACTTTTTTTTCCCCTTGATTTCATTCATTTCCTGCCAGTTGAAAATCACAGCCTCCCCAAAATGGTATCAGTTCATACTGGCCCTCAGAACAGAGAGGCATTACTGTAGTTTAAGAAGATGAAGGTATTTTGCAGTGAACTAATAGGATTTGTTAGAAAAGGAATGAACAGATTACTTAGTACGATCCGGGAATTTTCTGCTCTTTAAATAAGGATATATCTGCTGATGTACAACTCTCTGCGCAATTCAAATGCAAAACTTGCATAAAGAAGACGACGTTTCAGGGACAGGGTGGAGAGGCCGATGTATATTCCCACCCCTGAGAAAACACACGAAAATAATGTGGTCCTGCAACATTCTGGCTGAAATGGCAACTTTCTCTTTACACCACCCGTTCTAAAAGGCATAGCAATAGTTTCTAAGTTTGATGAGACAGAGAGCAGGGAAAATAACAAAGATATTGAGCTGGCCAATTGAGCAGCCTGGCTCTTCTTACTAAGGAGACCCCATGCAATGCGGAGACACCCCCGTTCCCTCACAGCTCCAAGCAGTGATTCTGTGTTCCCAGGGGCACCGAAGTGATGTGGTTTTGTGCTGCCCTGACACAGGTGTTTTGGACAGGCACAGACAACGTGCCAAGTTGCTCTACTGGCACTAGCACATCAGCCCTGCCACGACAAGGGATTCCCAGGGAGCTCCATTGCCATTAAAGGCCATGTCACTGTGGTCATTCCTGTCTCGCTCTCCAGCTCCTAAGAGTGGGTTTTTTTCCAGCCAGTACGAAATAGCTGATTAGTCAAGTTTGTCCTTTAAAAAGCCAGATGTGAATCGTACTAAGTTCATTTGAGACTATTTGAGAATACTTTTTTTTTCTTTAACAGAAGTTGCCTAACAAGACAGAGTTCCACAAATGTCAACGTAACTATAATTTTTAAGAAAATACAGATTAAAAAAAAACACCTGAGGACCTAACTTGTGTCTGTGCAAACATCTAGCAATATTTCAGTCTTCCTTCTGAAATGCATTTTCCTTTCGGCAGATAAACTTGGAGGCTGCTTGTTCAACATTGAGGTAAAAACTCACTTAACTTTTTCTGGTTTTCTTTTTTATTTACTTATTTATGATAATATGGCTTATATGAGGGATGTCAAACTAAATACAGTTGTATAGCAAAAATATGGAATGAAATAAAGCCTAGATTTTCTTGTAAAGAAAGTAAGGATTATTATCCTTATTCAAGGATAGCAGCAAGGATTGCAAAATGTTGACTTCAAAAAAATTAATAAGAAATTCAACACGTACTTTATCTAGTGCTACTCATTATTTCTCCATGTATTATTTATAAAAAAATCTAATTTTAAAAAATATGTAATACAATGAACAATGCAAAAAACCCCACAAAACTATTGCTCTTTTTGGTTTAAAAATTGTCCAGTATTCCCTTAGTGATGTTCTTTTAGTAAGAGTAATATTCACAAATATCACTCTTGTTCTTGAATTAGAGTATTCTACATTGACAGAACAGTTTACAAATAATGTTTTTATTTCTCTATAGAATAAGGTGTTAATCACCTTGTTGGACTCCAAGGTGTGATAAAGAAACCCTCACTTGATATATTTCTTCAATTTTTTCTGCAACACACACATGTAGAACAGTGGTTACTGGCGTGGCGATGCAGTTCACTGGATGGGAAGTCAAAATAGAAGTCCTCTATTAATTTGGTTTGCTTCTGTTAACATCAAACTAAAGAAGTTTGCAGGTTTTGTCTTCGGTGAATCCGTATGCCCTGAAATACGGAGGGACCACCCTGGTACCTCTGCAACGCGCACTAAGTGGTGCCTTCCCTTCCCCGTCATCTCACCGAGGTCAGGGGTTAGTATATGCGAGGTCTTACTCAATGTCAATCAGAATATCAGAATCTAGCTTTTCCTTCTGACATCTGTCCTCAGATTACAGGCGTTTTTTTCCACATTTGTACCAGTACTATAAATGAAATAATCCCACGCCACTCAAATATCTTAATTTTTACGTGAATCCAGATATTCAGATGAAAATATTCCAAGATTGGCTTGAAATGGCTTCTAAATGCTTCTATAATAAGCCTATGACAAAATACTAGCTATATTACCTGTAATAGCAGATCTATTCCATGTAGTATGCTTGGGAAGTATGACTTGGCCTGACTTACCCTCATTTTTGAGGACGTTCTAATAACATTTGAGCTGAACTGAGTTGCAGACACACTAACCCAAACCAGTTTAACAGATGGTATGATGATGACCTCACATTGTGGTCTAGACAGGCTAATAAAATTACTGCATAACAGAAAGTACCCTCCAGAATAGGATAAAATGCAGACTTTGTGAACACAAACAATGAAGCTATGGGGTATATACTAAATTTACACGATAAATTTAAGTATGTTCCATAGAATGGTAGTTTTCGTTGAGATGTGATGAGGACACTTCGATGGCTGCACCTGCTGGATAAAACAGAGGGTTGAACAGATTTTCAGACTTACTATCTACACAAACTGTGAATCTGCTCCATAAACCCAGCAAAGACAAGATAGATATACCTATTGGATTTAAATCTGGTCTGTGTCTAAGTGCCTTCCTTTGCAGGGATATTTTCCAAAACTGTTCTTCCCTGAAGTAGCAATATCGTGGATAAAAATAACTGCATGGGAAGATGGTGGGTTGGTGGGGTTTTTTTGGTGATTGTTTTTCTTAACAGTTAATCATCAAAAAATTCAGCTCATTCGGAATTGAAAGTTTCTTGTTTTGTGTATCTAATTCAATTAATTCTGAAGTCAGAAGAAAAATGTTTTCTTGCTTTTGTCTTGGTGGCTAGCCCAGGGCTTGAAGCAGGAGAAGCAGCCCCCGGCGAGGTGAGGTTCGTGGGCAGGTTACAAGGGGCAGAAAACACAGCAAAGGCCAAGGCTGTCCTTGATTACAGTTTTTTTCACATGAACATCACTATGACAAATGGGTCACTAGGTATTTTTGCACTGATTTGAAGGAGGTTTGAGTCACAGTATCTTATTTTAAAGAGGGGATGACTTAGAGAATTCCTCTTTTTTATATATATATATATAGACAGGCTACATACATCTGCATTACAGTACAAAAGAAACTTTGTGATGTAGCACAATACCAACTTTGTATGACTATAAGCTTTATTGCCTAGGAATAAGCTAAGCAGGACAATGAACAAGCTACGTAGCTCTCACCGAGTGACATCTAATAAAGGCTTTATATCTCACTGTGATAGCAACCAAGCAAGTTTAAAGAGAATACTTTACATCTCCTGCACTCCCATCCTGTACTTTTTCTAAACTTCCCTATACCACAGAAAGGAAGAGTCCAGTTTCTCCCTGCTGTCTACGAGTGGTCCCAGTGTCAGCAGAGCCATGCCCATTCCCGTCACCTGAGGTGGGAGTGAAGGACACAATCTACACCCGCAGAACCAGCTTCTGCCTCAGTGAACCCTTTGTGGCGCGTGAGGAGCACTACCATGTGATGAGGACGCATCTGCAGCACCTAGTTCCAGTAGAGTTAACTTGCTGGTATTTTGAATATCTGTAAAGTCTAATGTGAATTGAATGTTAAGTAAATCAGCTTATTTCATTAGTAGAGCATGGCATATTGCCATTTATTTCATTTCAACTTCTTTTCCACATCATGAGCAACCTGGTCTAGTGGGAGGTGTCCCTGCCCATGGCAGGGGAGTTGGAACTAGATGGTCTTCAAGGTCCCTTCCAACCCAAACCATTCCACGATTCTATGATCATGTGCCTTTTGTGTATTTCACACATGCTTGAAAGATACTATTTTTGAAATAGTTTTCAAGGGTTTTGCTATGTTTATGGAACTGGTTCTTTTACTCTTCCTGAAAATCTGGGTAGTTGGACCCTTGTGTGCAAAGCTCTTACAGCAGAGAAAAAAGATCAAATCAATGAGAGTAAAACAACCCAGAAATTACCCTGCATGTATTTTATTAATTTAAAATTCCAACTTTAAGCTGTACTGGGCAGCCTTTTCGGTCAGAAAATAAGTGCTGAAAAATAACACTACGAAAAAACTCATATTTATCAAATAAAGCAAAAGTAGACAAGTTATTGAGCTTTTATTACTGCAGAGCTGAATGTTGCCTAGTCTGCGTCTCAGACAGAAGTAATTTTGGGAAGAAACTTAGGAGCTAGGGAGCAAGAAATATTTTCTGACTATTTCTGATATTAAGAAATGGGCAGCTGCTTAAAGTGCTTAGTGGTTCGGAATGTCAGCCCAAGCGCTGGCGAATGACTTGGTGGAAAGGTTCACAGCCAAAATCATCCAGTGCCCCTCGATGCTTTCAACCCTGGCCTCCCAAAGGCACACCGGCTTGTTGTGTGACCTGGAAACGGGACAGATCAGCAGCGCACAAGGACGTGCTTTTTTTGCTGGTAGGTCTAAGTGTGTGGACAGACACTTCCAAAGCCTCATTATGCTACCAGTCTTTGGAACGATGTGATTACAAACACAGGCGTAATTTACTTTGCCGGCACACTTTACCACAAGGCTGTGATCTCCGGCTCTCCGGTGTTTGGCATGTGAATGTACACCTAGAGCTATGGGTATAATAAATATATCAGATCTACATTGCGCCTCAAGGCAAATATTCTGCTGATTCTACCGTCCTTCCTGTTACGTCTTGTGATGTTTTGCCGTACTCATCTACTCACTCCATAAGACATCCATGTGAGCAGCCCTGTGGTTTAATTTTCATGTTTAAACCAAGTTGCTGCAACCAGCTTTTCTGTAACCTAAACTGCAGTTGTTATGACCATAGTAAAATACAACTTTTCAGGCTCAGCCTGTGACTCCGCTATTAGAGGTTTAAACCTCAGTGTGGAGAGAGTCTATAATGAAAGTGAAGCTCTCTTTCCTTTCCTATGATTCAGCCTAGCCGTCCTTGAGAACCGCCTGGGTTTGCTTCCTGTGCTGTGACATTTGAGACCTGCCCTCCGAGTGCTGGAGGAAGGCTGCAGGCTTGCCAGCTCGTTAGCGATGCTCGTCAGCGTTAGAGATAATATTGCAGCGATGGTAAACCACTGCCTCAGCGCTGGCTTGGAGGCAAAGATACACCAAGTGAGTCTGAGGGGTGGCTGTTAAGGATTCTACTCATGAACCTCATCAAAACCGCGTTAATTTCAGAAGGAAGATGGTTTTTCAATTATTTCAGTGTACGTTAGATTAATTGCCAAGACATTGTTCTTGTTTAAAGTGTTAATGAAAATATTAAGGATCATGGTGTAAGGAGGTACGAAATGCAGGAACAGAATCTTTTGAAGGCAGTAACTTGCTTTATGGCCACTAGCAGCAGTACTTTGTAACTTAAATAAAGATACAGCAACAACTGCCTGAAAGGAGGGTGTAGGGAGATGAGGATCCGTCTCTTCTCCCAAGGAACAGGCGATAGGACAAGAGGAAACGGCCCCAAGTTGTGCCAGAGGAGGTTTAGACTGGATATTAGGAAAAATTTTGGCACTGAAAGGGTTATTAAGCATTGGAAGAGGCTGCCCAGGGACGTGTTTGAGGTGCCATCCCTGGAGGTATTTAAAAGCCGGGCAGACACAGTGCTTAGAGATAGGGTTTAGTGATGGTTTTTGTCAGAGTTGGGCTGATGGTTGGACTGGATGATCTGAAAGGTCCCTTCCAACCGAGGCGGTTCTGTGATTCTATGAAATGTTTTATCCCTTATACAGGTACATCCCCATTGACTTTTGCTGGAAGAGTAACACTAAGAATGATACAGGAGCAATCTTTTTAACAGTTTTTTTCTAAAGCACGTTTAGCTGAGAGTCCCTCAGGTTAGGAGTTACCTCTCAGTGGTATTTCCTACATTAAAAAGTCACAGCGAATCACCTCTCATCCTTCTGTTCCAAAAATAAGAAGTGCAAAACAAGCTGGCAACTTTGCTGTCAGAAAAACTAGGAACCAAATTCTGAAATAGCTCCAGCTGTGATGCCTAGGAAATCAGCCAGTCTGGTTTCGGCTCCTGTGAATTTAGAACCTTCAGCCTACCAAGAAAAGCAAAGGAGCACTTTGTTCACCTTCCCAGAGAGTACTGATACGCATCTTATATGTGTCTGATTGAATCAATATACTGTCAAAGCGAAGCGCTTAGTAGCAATCGCTCAAACAGTGACAATCCACCAGTTTCTAATACTGTTCTTAAAGCTATTCTAAAAGCAACACTTGAAGGCAAAGGTCTGAGAGCAATTTTTAAATTAGATGAGGTTTTTGAACGGGCGGTTGGCAGGTCTTTCTCCAGTGCAGGTGGAGTTAATGCCTTCTATTCACCAGGCACAATTTTTTTCAGTCATCTTAGAGCTGCACGAAACTGGGTGATTGTTTCTGAGAGATCACTTGTTTGCTTGGATTTGGGGAATTCAGGCTTCTTTTTTTTCCACGTGCTTTAGGGGTTATGGTCGGAAAAACTTCAGTCATAAGTTTGCTATTTCTTGGTACATCTGTGCAATGTATTAGTGGATTCAAAAGCTAAATTAAAAATGAGGGGGGAAAAAGGTTCAGCAGAAGAGAAATGCAGTTTTTTCTATTTTTCTAAAAAAAATATAATAGGTTTCTGTTAATGCAAAATATTTTATTTAGCCTAAATGTTTCACTTTATAGTTATTTTGTACTCTAAAAATATTTTTAAATGACAACTTTATTTTCAAAATAAAAACTGGATGTTTTCATTTGGAAATGTCAAAATAAGCTCTAAATTTGACTTATTTTTACCCTTACAGCTATTTTACAGATTCACAGATTTGGAAAATAATTATTATTTCTCTGAAAATGTTGATGTGAATTTAGTATTTGCATAAAATGCCTTTTTAATGCCTTTCTCTCACATTTCCAACATATCTACAGATATATCTAGTAGTGGGGGACTAATTCTTATTTTCTGTCTACATAAGGCTTGCAAAATGCACATTTCCTAATACGCTAGGAGGAATCATCATGGAAATTGCCCTGATAGGTACCAGATTAAAATGATTTTCCCTTTTTTGTGCAATTTATACCATATACCTCAATTTTATGGCCTGTTTTATCTCCTCCTTTTGTTTTTATTTTATTTGACACAATTATCCTTCAGACGTACCTGTTTTAAAAACAACTGAATTTTTGAAGTTCAATTTGTTTACTATTTTTCTTCTGGCTTTGTAACATTGATTTTTTATATATATATATATATATTCTAAACCTAGATAGTCCAAGCAATACTTGGACTGACAGAATTTCAAAATACTGCCTTACTTATTTGATAATTGAAGGAAACTGAATTTATTGATAATTGAAGGAAATAGCTCACCTATGTGTAAGATCATGCTTCTCCTTTTTTGCTTTTTCTAACGTAACTACTGCTTCAATATAAAAGATACACAGTTAGAATACTTCTGGTTTGCTTTCAAACTGTATTGGTTTAGCTTGAGACTGTAATCTAAACTCTAGTCTATATACTTCTCTCTTTGCTTATATATAACTACAGTTTTTTTAAAAAGACTAGGGAATCTGAATATTAAAATTAAAATACCTTATAAGGACATAATGTCAAAAGATTTTAGGTTATCTCTTAACTCAAAACTACATTCATAAGTGCATTATGTATACATAAATAGGTATAGCCATGATACAGACATTTTAACGGGGCATTTTAAATAATGCTCTGAAACAACATAGATGTGTAATGTTATTTAAATTTTTTTTAAAGTGATCATAGTTGTGTGTGGACAGGATTTATTTCACATGATTTTCGTAGTGTTCCTGATTATAATACGGATCAGGGATTGCACTTTTACTGTAGAGGAACACTTTCATTTTTTTATAAAATGCTTGGTCGGAGAGAAACTAGCCCATCAGAATGAGAAATGGTGCTGTGAGCTCCAGGACTGACGATGCCAGTTACCCTCCTAATGTGTGTCTCTTGGTTCACTGACTTTGGCTTCAAAAAAGATGCAACTTCAAAATAAGGCTTTTCTTGTGACTAATACATTCATCAGGTTTCAGTCTTGTGTGGCTTATGCTGGATTCTCTAGTGGCTTATAGGGGGTGATGTCTTGCTGTAACCTTTCCCTTGGTTGATCTTGCAAGGTCTTTCTTTCTCCTCTCTCTCTCTCTCCCCGGCTGCGTATTTTCACAAAACTGGCAGGAACGTAATTATTGTTGAAAACTCTCAGCCTGTGTCAAATCTGGCCGAACCAGTTGGCCAGTTTTCAAAAGTCCTTGCAGAGCAGGAGACGCTCAGAGGCACACAGAGAGTACAACAGCGTAAGCTTCCTTGCACTGGAAATTAGTAAAATCAACAATAGCCGCAAACTTTATTTCCGAAAATCCTGTATATTCGATAAAGCTGCGTCAGCAGTACTCTGGTTATCAGGCTGAAAAATGCAGTGATGGACTTTTCTGTTCCAACACCTTTCGGTGGGATGCTGTTATTAAGACCCCTCCCTCCTTGTCACACCAACATCTGCTTATTGTGCCTGAGAAACCCAGCATGGTCTGGAACCACCATTTCACACAATTCTACAACATGCTCGTTTCTTTCCTCCCGTGTTCTGCCAATGTGGCAAGTGGCTTTGATGGTTTGGACACTTCAGGAATGGGGCTTGTAAGGTGAGGAAAGTCTCAAGCGTCTTCTGTTCAGCCTTCCTGGCAATAAAGACTCCTTTCTTTTAATGCAACTTTGAAATTAAACTGCCAATATTTTACCTTGAGGCTTAGGAGATTCTGGAGACTCAGGAATTAAGAGATTCTTTTAGTGTTATCATCTCCAGCGTGTCTCGGAGCTGTAATGTAAGGAACCCTCCTCAGTTTGCAAAGACCATCAGTAACGTGTGCTGGCTGGCCAGCTGCACTCAGTGTAGGTTTCAGCGATGTTCCACCAACCTTCATTTAACATTTGTGGTTCTGTGGCCAGAATATGTGGTCAGGGTATTAATTCACAGCATTTCTGGGGAACAGCATCCTGGGTGGGCTATAGAAGGAAGTGATGGAACTAGTCATTAATTAAGTTCACCCTTCTGCAGACAGCCCTATCCTTGAAGGACCTACCTCTTAATGAACAAGCAGCAAAGAAAATACTGATTTATGAAAGTAACCCAGCAAGATAGATGCTGGTGTGTTATTCACCCTGGCCCCTCCCTGGAGCTTTCTGTGACAGACGTGTTTGGGAATGAGGGAGGGCAGCCCTCCTTTGCTGGAGCTGCTTCTCTTTCTAAAATTCCACTTCATATCCCACGTTTAAAATTCGCTGTGGCATAAATATTACTGCAATGAGCTGAGAACTTGAGTCTTGCGTATTGATGCCTTGTTAATATGATAGTTTTCTACCCAGAGTTTGCCGCAACAGTATAGGGTTTTTTAATTACTTGCACTGAAAATAAACCTTTTTAAGGTTTGTACTACTAGTAAATTTTTTTCTTGATCAAAGTGCTAGTTATAGGATACGTATTTCATATTAGGCCTATAAAATATGTTACCCTCCAGTAAGCATAGCTCTATTCAAAGGGATTTTTCTTCATAAATTGGCTCAGCTGGCAATGTAATGGGAGGATAGGGGAGGCTCAGAGGTGGCAACAGCAGGAGAAACCAAAAATAAAGCTGCAGGATTCCGGCATTGCTGTTAGCCACTACAGCTTGAGCTACTGGATTCTTACCAACTGCTGCTTGAATGTGCTGGGGAGCAGTTTGAGGAAAGAGAAACAAAACCTGGAGTAGGCCCTACCAAACCCACTGTGGATCCAATTTTAGAAATGAAAATAAATGTTGAACATATATATCACCATATACAATGGCAAAGGCGGACACAATGATGTCTCAGGCTTTCTCTGTGGCGCTGCTGGCAGGCACTAAAGTCATTGCCGCATTATCCAGCACAATTTGAATGGAACTGAGTCAAATTTAATTAGCTCCTGTCTTTAGGGCGTTTCTTCATCCACAGCACTTGTAGTATTTAGGATCCTGCTGTGCAACTGTAATGTTCTACACAAAATGCAAGCTGTTCGGGGAATCCCATTCTGAAATCTGCCCTAGTTTACCATTACATACTGTAACCCCCGCACGAGGGGTGGTCTGGTTTTTGTTTGTCACTTTCCTCTAGGATATCTTCACATACTTATTTCACATGGTACCGTAGGGCAGCCTGGCTGGTCCAGCCCTTAAGCCCTGGAAATGTCATTCATGGATTTGACCATATTTAGACCCTGAGCTTTTTTCTTGCAGTTTTTTGTTCCATATCTGTCTGCAGTCGTTGCTGCTCTGCCTTTACCAAATCACTTGTCTCCGCATCTGCTCTGAAACTTTTTTGCTTATCCTTCATTGATCAAATGCTATTGACCATTAAATAACATTTTGGACTTTAGTTCTGTTTTATTTTTGTGAAGTGCTACAAAGTAATGAGTTTAAAATGCTACTTTATTATTTTAGTTTTGTATTTAACGTAAGTACAGTCTTCTGAAATTACAGATTGCTTTCTTAATTCTGATGATAGACATCACAGAATTGCCTACCAAACTTATAGAAGGTGCTCTATTTGAAACTCAGAATTGCTGTTCAAATTATACTGAGTATGACTGAAAACTTCCAGAACATTTTAATAACTCCTAAATGACAGAAAAACATTTTCTTAAAATACAACTTTAAAAATCTACAGAAATTGTTGTGGACCTCTGAATGCTTCATTATTCCTTCTATTCCTAGCTTTTTGCGAAACTATAAAAAAAACCCCACTGACACGTTCTACTTAAAACTGCTGATTTAACTCACGTTAAACAGACTAAATACAAATTTGGTGAGACTGCATTTTGAACCATGTGATAAAAACATGGGTAAAACAGATAACTTTTCAAGAGTAGAAGCTCAGAGAAGTAAGTTTTGCAATGAGTGCTGGAGATGTGGTTTTGTCTCACGCTGGCTCCTCCAGCTCAGCTGATGTCCGGCTTTAACAACGTTGTACTGTTATAGCGGCTGCCGAGCTCTCCTCATCCTGGGAGCCACTTACTCCTTCTCGGCCGTATTCTGCCCAGGAAGTTGTAGGCAGCAGTAAAGCAGCAACAGAGAGAGAAGGAGCTTTACCATTCCGCCCCCAGCCAAACCATTGCTTGCTCAAGTTTTTTAACTTCTAAAAAAGGCTTAAGATCAAAATTTTCGTGAGTTGATTAAAGTATATTAACCGGGCGATGATACCGCTTTCAAACTTGTTTGGGGTAGAACATGTACTTAATGGTTTCTTGTGCTCGTCTTGAATGAACAGCAGTAATTGAATCTATCAGTATCAATAAATATTAACCCAGACCACTAAAGAACATTTTAGTTACACTAATCATTCAACTGACTTCTAAAAGGATGGCTGTCCTTACAAGCTGAAAGAATATAAACCATTTAAAAAATGACAGTTTATCTAAGCTCATCTATATATTTATTGGATCTTTCTTACAGGGAAATTTCACACCAATAACAGAATATCGCTCTCATCCAGACCTCCTGAGAGTCTTTTTCCTTGCGCAGTTCTGGTTTAGACACTCTTTCGATGTACTCATAGGAAATGTCTGCTCTTCCTCTGCCACCATTGCCCCCAAACCGTAAGCACAGACATGCCTGTGCAGTAGGAGAGGGATTTAGAAACAGTTAAGCCAAGAGAAGAGTAGTCACAGGAACACTGTTCTGTTCAGGAGATGTTTAATCACTCTCTGATGACCACCAAAATGGATTCCTTTTGCACATATATGCCTCTGTAATCAGAGTGAGCACTGAAATAAACTGTACCTCAGTGGCAGTTTGAGCAACTGGGTTTGCAGAGGTAGCCTCAATTTTATCTTTTTTCTTGGAAACGCTTTCCTCTTTGTCTGTCTTCATTAGATTCATGCGTTCATATACTGCAACGCTACTTCTCTTTTTCCCCAAGAAGATTTTAGGCTACCAAGGCCCCCTTTGAAGCTCATATTTTTTTAATAAGCTTAGATGACAAAATGTAGATGCTTCTTGCTCGGTACAAACCATTCGCTTACTCACGGTTGTTTCACAATCTTTCAAGGAAATCACCGCGGACTGAACATGTAAGACACTCTTCCCAGGTTTTATTGCAGTTATTCGCTATGATGAAATCATAAACTACGTCACCTTCCCAGATTCCTTGCTCAAATTCCAGAGTTCTTTATCTTGCATTCTTCTGACCTTTTTAATCATTATTTCTGTAAACAACTCTATTATTTCTTTCACATCAGTTCACCTAGAATGCAATTCAGAGTCTTTCCTCACTAGAAACCAATTGACCCTGATAAATATTGTCCTTCCTAAGCAGCACGGCTAGCCAAACTAACCTGTATGCTTTCCGAGTTACGATAGGAAATTATAATGAAATAAGAGTCCTTTGATGCAGTTAAATCTGTTTTCAAGGTCTGTGATTACAATTCCTGGTTTCTCAAGCATGGGAAGATTCAAAACACAGGAGCATCTTCCTGCTCCAGCCTATTTTAGCCAGCACAAAGGCCTCCGACTTTCCTGGGCACAATTTAGAGCCGCTTCGGGCTTTGTTATTATGTTGTTCCTGAGCTCTGCCGTTGTCCTCTTTGAACAGTCGCCTACGTACTGCCAAGCTCCCTGAGCAGCAAGCAGAACGTTCTTTGCCCACAGTGTTCAAACTGCTGAGCAACCTTGTCCTTACCTTTGGTTTGGGAAAGAAACACTGGCTTGGCATTCTCTTGCAGCCCTGTTTATTGAAAGGTGATGGTGAAGTCCTGCAATTTCAACCCAACCCACAAACGCTCTAGGAAGGACCATCTGACGAGAATGTGGGAGAAAAATCACCGCTACTTGTTCTAGATATGACCTGCATATTCTCAAAATATTTGTTGCTTTTACAGTGAAACTATCTGTATTAAAATTTCAATCGAAATGGTGTTTCCAGGCGCCTCTAAGACTGCTAATGGCAGGTCTCAGTGAAATGCCATTGACCCTGCAATGCATGAAAACACAGAAGAAAGTCTCAACACTTTTGTCCCTGCTTTGTATTAGAAAAATGAAGCGTTAGAAAAATGTATCAATAAGATTTCCTTTTTATTGCAAAATCGTGATGAAGGCTAATTTGAAACTTTATCACTGATTTTGAATCAAGTTGTGAAATACTCTGGGCATTGTGATTCCCAGTTGGGATGCCAGGGAGAACGTATAAATTTCACCATTGATTTGAGTAATAACCAGTGAAACAATTCTTTGAAAAGAGTGAAGTATTTAGACTTCTAAATAATTGTCACACAATTTGGAAACAGCAGTTACCAAGTAATTGGTAACTACCAGTGCTCTTTAGTGCTCTCCTAATTATTTTGCGTGACTTTTATCCATGCTCCTTGGAGGTAGCTGCCTTAGAAACCGGACAGTCACACAAATTCTGTCTTCTTTAACTGATAAAAAGGTTGAATACAGTGCTTTTATTTGGACTAACGAACAAGAGAACTGGCTCCACGCCAACTGCTTGCCAAACGGCAGTAATTTAGCCTACAGAAAAGGAGACTGAGTGGAGACCTTATCACTCTCTGCAACTGCCTGAAAGGAGGCTGTAGAGAGATGGGGATCGGTCTCTTCTCGCAAGGAACAGCCGACAGGACAAGAAGAAACGGCCTCAAGTTGTGCCAGGGGAGGTTTAGACTGGATATTAGGCAAAATTTTGGCACTGAAAGGGTTATTAAGCATTGGAAGAGGCTGCCCAGGGAAGTGGTTGAGGCACCATCCCTGGGGGTATTTAAAAGCCGGGCAGACACAGTGCTTAGAGATATGGTTTAGTGATGGTTTTTGTCAGAGTTGGGTTAATGGTTGGACTGGATGATCTGAAAGGTCCCTTCCAACCGAGGCGGTTCTGTGATTCTAATTACTGCCTCAGGCTCCCGATGGCGGGCCTCCTTTCCTCGGTGGCGGGGAGCTGCAGGGACTGACATCCCGGTGAGCCGCCGAGGGATGACGGCGGGCTCACCCCCTCCTCCTGCGCAGACGGCTACCGGGTACCCACCGACTTGCCCTCAGTCGGCGCTGCGGGGCTCAGAGGCGGGTAGCCGCCTTGCCTCGGCGCTCTGCCTTTGCTTGGGCTCGACGCCTGTTCAGGAGGGGCTAAAAACACGATTTTTAAGAGGAATTTCCTTTTTCAGACAGCACCGCTGCGACTTCCAGCTCTGAGAGCCTCGGTCGTGGGCGGCTGACCCCCAGCCGGGGCGGCCGCCGCAGCCCCCGCCCGCCCTTTGAACACAGCGCGCAGCCCCGCCACCGCCACGCTTCCTCAGGGACCGCACCCCCCGCTCCGCCCTCCCCAGCGGCAGCCGCGGCGGTTCCCCCCCCGCCGCCGGCGGGGCCGGTGACCGACCCGCACCCAGCGGCGCCGCTTTCCCTGCTCACGGCCCGGGCAGCGGCGGGGCGGCCCCGTCCCCGCTCGCCTCCCGACATGGTATCACCCAAAACCCGCATCCCGCTATGGCGTGGTATATCCCGGCGCGGGAGGCGCTTCCCTCGGGCCGGGCCCGCCGCCGCCGCCCCCCCCCAGCCCCTCTCTTCCCTCACGCCGAGCGGAACAAGGGCGCGCCCGCCGCTCCCTCTCTTTGTGTGAGCGCGAGCGCGCGCGGGCGGGCCCGACACACAGCGCGGAGGAGGGCGCCCGGCAGCGCGAGAGCGGGGCGGGCGGGCGGTTTGGAGCGCCGCCGCGGGGGCGGGAGGAAGGTGGAGTGAGGAGCGCCGGGCGGCGGCGGGTCGGGGGGGTGGGAAGGAAGGAGGGTGGCGGAGGAGGAGGATAATAATGATGGCGTGGTGTACGCGGCCGCTGGGCGGCCGGGAGGGCTGAGGGGAAGGAGGCGGTGGGACCCCCGCCCCCAGGTAGGCTGGCTCGGAAAGTTTGGGGCGAGGTGGCGGGGTGGCTTTGCGCCCCGCAGGCCCCGCGGAAGCCCCAACTTGGGGCCGAAACTTGCGGCTTCCCTCCCCGCCCCCCCCCCATCCCGTTCCGGGCCCCTCAGCCTCGCCGAGCCGCGGTGCGTGCGGCGGGGTCCGGCCCGGGTCCAGCCTTCCCCAGCCCGGCAGGAAGGGCCGGGCGCTGCCCCCTCCCCCGCCACCCGGCCCGGGACGGCCGTTGGCGGGAGGGGAGGGCGGGGGCGGCCGCGCCGCCGCATCCCCAGCCGCAGCCGCCAGGTCGGTGCCCGGGTGGGGGGGAGCGGCCGGGTCCCGGCGGACACAATGGGCTTTATCCCGCGGGGAGGTGTAGGGCGGCGGTGCCCAGCGCCGGTTTCGGATTCGTGTCACACGCTGGCGAGGCCCCGAGTTAATGCAAACTCTCCGTCTCTCCGCAGATGGCTCTCCGGAGACCGCCGTCCGCGCCGGGGATAACGTGGCCCGATGTGGCCGTTTGACGCGCTGTGATTTCTTTCTCTCCACCTAATACTCCCCTTTCAGTGCGAGCGGGCAGGCCGGCCGAGTGAAAGGCTGCTTTCCCGAGCCGCTCTGGGATCTGCCCTGCCTGGCGTTGGAGAGTGGAAGCTTTGTGCCTGCGAGCCGTCCTTCCCATTCTTCCTCAGGAGTCGGGACAGCTTTCTCTCTTGACAATGATGAAAACCGAAGGCAAAGGGGAAAGGACTTTAAGAAGTGCTTCTCCACACCGAAATGCCTATAAATCCGATTTCCATGCTATCAAATGCTCTTTTGATGGCGTAAACAATCCTGAGAACGCTTCCAACAAAACAGGCTTGCATCAGAAGCTGAGTACCTCTGCCAATGGGGGGGGAAATGACCCACACAGTCGAGGCAGAGCTGCCACTTATGGCAATAGAGTACACAAGATCAAAAATATGTTTCTGCAGATGGGAGGCTCTTCTTCCACACCCTCGTGTGAAAGCAGTCCACCTGCTGAGACCAAACTGATCAGCCGGGCCACAGCGACAGAATACGGACCTTCTCCAGGTAGCCCATCTTTCCTCATTGTCCAAAAAAATAATCTTCTTAATACAAGTACCAGCCCCTGCGGCAGCCCTGTGGATTCGCTCTCTGTGCCTTCTGCTGCTGACAAGGTCATCCGTAGCAACGATGAGGCAGACTTGGACAAAGTTGCCCTGGCAGAAAAATTTTCGGAGACCAGGAAGCTATTTGAGAGAAATATAAAACAACGGAGCTCAGTGGACAGGTATTCCCCCAGCAAATGTGAAAAAAGTGAGGATAAGAGGAGACATGGTTCAGCTTCTGATTGCAGCAATGTGGCACACCACTTCAGTTTTAGTACAGAAGCGAGTCTTCCAGTTGCCCTGGAGAAAGTTGAAAATCAAGATAATGAGGAGTTGAAGCAGCAACATCTCAATAGTGCTTCCAAATCCTCCTTCCTGAATGCAGGGCCCATTTCTAGGAGGCTGGAAAGCTTTCTGGGTGACAGTGATACTGAAGAATCCAAAGAAATCTCCAAAAATGGTAGTCCTCCGAATGAGGACCCTTTGAGAGGCCACCACAGTTTGTATTCATCTGCTGTTGATGAAGGAGGTACAGAGAAGGCTGCATCCGCCAAAGTGCTTGTGATCCTCAGAGATGAGCTGAGTGAGGCACTTGGAAAAGACAAAAGAGAGGAACCGGTACTTGAGAGAAGCCCCTGGGATATGGGCAGTATGCCTGGTCAGGAGGCTCAGCGGAGATCAGATGGTGTTCTCTCCCAGGTTTCACCCATGGAGGGCACTTGCGCAGAGCTGGTTGCACAAGATGAAACCTCAGGGCATGAAAAAGAAGGTTTGGAGAAAGATCACGTTGTTCAAGAGGATCAGTCGCTCCGACGTCAAGTACAGGAAGGGAAGAGGAGTGACTGCTCCTTGGAAGTGGTAGAAGAGTTCACGGAAGGCAGCGAGACCAGTTGGGAAAAAGAAAGAGATGGGATGTCTGTGAGAGATGATCCAGTAACACGAGTACAGGATGTTCTAGAGCAGGAAAGAGATACTGAAGAAGAGGAGCAAGTGGTGGGAAAGCAGAGCGAGAACTTCAGTGCTTATGGAATAGAGAATGCAGCTTTTGATGATGACAGGGATACAGAGCCAGAAAATCAAGGGCCTGAAGGCAAAGAAATTTTGGAGGGAGAGGAGGAGGAGGAGGAGTATATGTATGACAGTGAATATGAGGAGTTTCCTGGACTTTCTGAAGAGGAAGATCCTGAGCCAGACCGAAAAGTCAAGTTCTCAACAGCTCCTATCAAGGTAAGTACGCTTGAATTTTCTTTATTTTTTTTTATTGTTTTGCGGTAAAAAATGCCCAGGAAATAAATTTTTGTGGTGTTTTTTTCAAAGCTCTTAAAAACCCTTTAAAAAGTGTAAGTTTGTGGGTTTTATTCAAAACTGAGTAAGAGAGAAGTTAGAACTTCTCTCTTGTTCAGAAAATCTATAAATTAGTCACGAGTCATTTCTGAATCAGAGCAGCTTCCTGAGATAGTCAGCATAGTGAAACACGTGAGATTTTACTTATTGGACGTTTTCAGGAACACTAAGCTTTTAGGAATAGATACCAACATATATCTTTAATACCTGCCTTTATTTGTTTAAAATTGAAGGAAGGATTTTTTCAGTTTTACTTTTTATACAAAAGTTTCAAAAAACCCAAACAAAACAACACGCACACCCCCCAAGAAAACTTTCAGATTTAACTTCAGACTTGTTTCCAGAGTTAACTTGAGAAAATATCAAATGACTGATTCCTGTTAATTAAGATTTTAGGATTCTCTCTAGTAATAACCATATATATGTTGGTTGTTTTTTTTATACTGTCTTGGTGAACAAGCTGTAGGAGTGTTAGCATGAGCATTTTGGAGGTAGGAAGTTGCGGAAGTAGAAGTTACAGAGCAGACTGGATGATGAGGAGTAGTGTAAGTCACAATGCTAACAAAAAGATTTAGGTGTCTGATCTTCCCTCACTAAAAATACCTGCAAAATAAGTCATTCCACAACTCAAACCATGTTTACCCATAGTCTTGTTGCAGACTTCAGTTATTCTAGTCCCTCTTAAAGTTTGAGAGGAGAATTGGGAGATGCAGATCAGAATGGAATGGGAGACTCTCCAGGCTTTCTTAAGCATAGTTCTCTTCTTCTGCTATTACATGAATGAAAAATATAATCTTTAATAAACAGCTTTTACACTTTGTTCATACAGAGTCAGGACTTGCTTTTACTCATCAGAGGGATGTAAAAATTCTGTTGACTCCTGTACTTCCTGCAGCACAGAGCTGTAATTTCCCAGTTTGCTAAACACACACCAGCGCCGTACCCCAGAAAATGTTTGGGGTGTGGTAAAATACAAGTTTTGTCGCATGTGGGTTTTTTTTTATAGTCTCTCCATAGCGAGGCTGACTTTATATGGCTTTCTTGTAGCTGATGCTGCTTTGGCGGTGACCTGGAGCGCCGAAGTGGGGGCGAGAGTGCCGCTATTGGAAACTGCATAACGAGCGTGATGAGGGCTGTGAGAGAGCCGGAGGGGCATCAGTCCATTTCCCCTTGCATTTGTGCACTGAGCATCTGAGGAAAAGTGCCCTGTAGAGTCGACTGCAAATGTGTGCTGGTTGAGTGACTGCTGGTTTTCTGCTGTAGGCAGGGTTTTACTGATCGTTGCTGCAATCCTACTGAAGCAGCGGCTGTAACAGACTTTTCCTGCCTTTGCTGCTATGTCTGTGCCAGACTTAGTTGAGAGCATTAGTAGAAATCTCAGTGCCAACTGCCACAGAAGCTCGCCTGTAGACAAAACTCAGGTTTTGGGAACTAGCACTGTTCAATTACAGCTGCTTCTTGGAAAGCCACAGGAACCGACCTGTACCAGATTATCCATTACAAAACAGAGAGATGAAGGGTTAGTAGCAACTGTTAGCCGTTTTCCATTAAAAATAACATAGTTCTTACCATAATGCCCCACTTGGATTGGCAGAACAAACTGTACTTAATAGCAATATGGTGAATTTTCTTTTTAAGGCCCTAAAATTGAAGCTTGTGATTCTTTTCTTCCTTGATGCTATTTCAGTGAAACTTGACTATATCTTTCCTGCAATGGGCGCAGAAATCTCTTTCTGTATGTCATTTTCAATAGCTTTTTCCCCTCTGTTCCTCATGCCTAAGCAATGATTTCTTTCCCCTTGTCTGCCTTTTTGCTTCATATTTTCTATGATATTTTGTGGGAATGAGTCCTGCCTGGTACATGGTTTCTGGCTTCTGTGCTCTGTGAAATGAAGAATTCCAACTTTCTTTGCAATTGCCCAAAATTCTTTTTCATAACGTACCTTTAATATCTCATTAACTTTTTAGAAAAATCCCACTTCACCTCACAGATGAAATGTCTCTTGTTTGGCTTTATGTGTAGATTTTAGCGCATCTTAAATTGGAAGAGGAAAAAAAATAATCCTGAGTGGTAGCAAAAGATTATTCTTGGTCCCCGCCACAGCTTAGAGCGGTGCCGTAGTGAGAAATGTCTCCTAGTAGCTTCTTTTCTTCAGCTTTATTTAGACTAGTAAGTTTGACTGAAATGTGAGGGCTGTTCCAGGCATCCATAGCCACGAGAGGAGAAGGTCTGTGTTTCTTCTCCTCTGAAATGCTCCTGAGGGAGGCCAGGCTGGCCTTGGCATTCTCGCTGTTTTCCCTCTGCGCTTCTCTAGTGATTATAAAGAAACGGTCGCTGTCTTTCACAGTGGTTGTTTAGCAGGTGTCTGATAAAGTTGGAGAATTGAAAACATTCAGAAAGTGTTTGGGTAAGAAAAAGCACGTTCTCAGATTGTCAGGGTTCTGCTGTGATGGAGCTCTGACCATTGTACGGGATAGACCCAGAAGGGAAGCTGGAGATGGGTGTAGGTGATGGATATAACTTACACAAAGACCAGCATTTATGCTGCAGCAGCAAAGAGAACTTGGTTAATATCTCTGTTGCAAAGTTTGTAGTCGGTTGTAAGATTGGCAAAGCTTTTGAGTAAAAGAAGGTGACTGCGGAGCTCCCGGGGGATGCATAAGGCAGCTAATGCTGTTAGCACTGCATCTGACCCATGCTGGAGGTCTGTAATTGTTGACATCTGTAGTGGGGCTTAAGAACATAATTTGATCTGATAATTTCAGGAAAGGTGGAACATAATTACGCAAATATTCTGTTATTTTGAGTTGCCCTGTGCCTGTGGAAATAAGCGTAGCTGAGACTGTTTAAAATAAACGTTTCAATTTTGGAGAAGCTGGTGGTAAATGACGTCTGGGAAGATTTCTTACTTGCCATGGGTGACCTGACTCTTTGAGTCCTGCTGCTGTTTGATCTCTGCAGACCTTACGGAATGTTATGTCTCGGTTGCTTGTTTTTCCGGCAGTAGTGAAGAGAGTGATACTGTACAGTTATTAGCAGAACTTCACAGACTGGGTTTGTGTTATGGTACCTGAGCTATTTTTAGTCCCTTGTTGCCGCATATGAAGCCAGTGAGGAATGTAAAGCACACTCAGCTGTCCAAAGTATTTGCAAGGGAGCTGAATTTGTCTTTGTCCTGAAGTTTTCTGAATAAACTGTGTAAACAGTCCACATTACAGACAGTGCAAATACCACATCAGGTACTGACAACACCACTGTGCTGTCATCCCTTTATATTTCACTTTGCTTTTGTAATGTAGAGATTAAACTCACTTTCAATTATGTGATTACCTTGAAAGGCTTTAATTAACATAAATGTAATGACTGCTGTTTGACACTTGTAATTTTGAAACTTTCCATTGGGAAAACAAATGCCTATTTCTAAATTGACGACTTGATATGATTTTACCTCTGACTGTGTCAAACTTTGTCCTCTAAACCTTTAATAGCTCTGTGACTAACTTCTGCAACCATTTATGATCTTCGGGAATTCTGTAGCTCAGGTAAACTGAAAAGGTAGTGCAGCTGCTATTTGCTTCCGTAAGTCTGTTTAATTAGCAGCGTTATCCAGTTTATATTGCATGGGAGTGTCTGTTCCCAGCTTTTTGTGAATAATACTTTCTTTTACGATTGGCAAGAACACAGTTTAAAAAAACCAAACAAAACCCAAACCTTTCATAAAGACTTTACTTTTCTATTTGTCACAGTTGAGCAGAAGTTTAAACTTACTTCTTAAATAAGGAAACTGAAAGCGGTTTCATAGCTTGTGTGTTTTCCTGAGCAGCCAAGTATGAGCTGCTCCTGAGAGAATATGGAAATCCTTCCTAGGATTGCTGTTTGTCCTGCACATCGGAATAGAGCTGTTTTATGTATAGCTGGGACACAAACGGTAATCGTGTTCAGGCTGGCATACTCTTCAATCTTTTTAGTACAGAGCTGATTACTGGGGAAGTTAATGAAGCAGCAAATGAGGATACATTTGAATTAGATTTCCTGTATAACGGCGTGTCTGTAAATGCTTACCACTTTCAGGAGATGCACAATTTTTCTAGGTCAATGTGTAGTCTCCAGAACGTTGCTTTAGCAAAATGTTGCAGAGTAGTGCCTCAGCTTCATACAGCTCAAAAATCAATCAGAGGATGTAACTTCTATACTTATGATATCATACACAGAAAGGCATACAAAATACAACAACTGGTGGAAGATGCCCAAACCCTGGCATTTCTTCAGTAATTAGAGAATTGATGACTGCATAAATGGTCAATTGTTTGTCAGCCATTGGTCAAGCACTTCAGTAAAATACTTCTGTGGAACAACTATGTGACGTGGATGTAGGTTCATCTAGGGAAACAGAGATTTGATTTGGGAGTAGATTTAAACAGAATTGACTTGTATGTGGGAAGTCATCTGCTTTTTTTTCTTGCCACAAATAATTAATGTAAGTGTGTTTCCATTGTGCTTTGTTCGGGATCTTTTGCAATGACAGTTTGTTGTAACTCAGATTTTAATTGTTTTGAAGCTCTGTTGTATCACTTGCATCAACATTACAATGTTGGTAACTTAACGTCGTAGCAACTGTTCTTCATATTTTTATCTCAAACTTAAACTCTCCACAGTACCTTTCAATGATTTTTCACAAAATGTAACCCTGTTGTATTCTGTCTGCATCTGAGAGTATGGCATTTCCTGCTGGCTAACTTAACAGTAGGAGATGTTAAAAACATGGAGGAAGAAGATACATATTTTCACACGTGTGAAAATTTTCTTATTTAGGTGGGGGAAGGCTTCCTCTTTTGAGGAAAGATAATCTTTAAACTCTTATTGAAATGCCAGTTTTCATGAAAGTTAAATGTTTATTAAGCCTAAATACATTCAATTCTGTCTATAGATTTACCTGGTTTTAGAAAGCTCCGTATCCAGTATTTATGATGCCTTTCTGGTCCTTGTTATGTTTTGATTCCGTGACCTTTGTTCAGCTCTCCTGAAAGAAGCACTTTCAGCTCGAGCTTTCTTTGGCTTTTTTTTTTTTTTTAATCATACATCTTCTGTTTGGATTTTTAGGAAATATTCGATATGTAAGTTTTACAATGGTAGATTGATTGGCATTTGGAGAGTTTTTGGATGAGAGTACGGTGCAAGGGTATGGTGCTGTAGAGCAGAAATCTACACAGAATGGAAAAAGTAAAAAAAAAAAAAAGCTTTTTATGCCCTGGCTCACTGCTGAACCAGCATGACTCTTTACATTAACACCTCAGTGTATTTTTAACCAAATGCAGTTATATGACATACCAGCTGCCCTGTTTGATCTGCTTGAGGATGCTGTAAAACTATAGACAAATGAGAGAATGCTGAGGTTATGGGTGCCAGGTGAGGTGACACTGAGGATCACCTCTCCGTCCTTGCTCCTTTTTCAGTCCCTCTTAACTTTCTAGCAGTTCCTCTTGGATTTGAGAGGGAAATCCAGGGAAAGAGGGAAGAGAGAGATATTTTGAAAGGTATTTTTAAAATACTGCTTAGTTTGCGGACAAATTAGCACGTGTATCAGAGTTGCAGATTTGTGCCCTCGCCGATGGCAGGGCTGCAGCTTTAGTTTAAGTTACTTGTTCTTTTTGACTTAATGTTAGGTGATAACGACGAATGTCCCGCCTGTGCTGTGTTTTGCTCTGAGAATAGCTGTGGGGAACAGGAGGGGGGAATTTTTATTGAGTATTAAAGCGTTATTCCAAAAGGCATCATGCAAAGTTTTTTAGATTTATTTCTCAATCATTTTCCTCCGTCACCCTCTGATGTGTCTTGGTATAGCGAGACGATCCTCCTGTCCAGACCTAGATCATTGCTAGTATTACTGCAGATTAGTTAATTGAGTTGCTCTGGTATGGCAGGGTTATCTTGTTGTTTCTTCTTATGGCCTTTAGAAAACAGCCAGGTGGACCAGTTTTGTCTTCATTGTTATCCTTTTGAAGTTTCTATCACCAATTTGCTTGCTATTTAGATTTGGTCAGGTCAAAATTTTTGTTTTGGTGAATACTAAATAAATACACATATCTAAACCTTTGGATTGCCAGGCATGCATTGGTGGTACCAAGACACCTGTGAAGCTTATGGATGACCGTAATTGAATCACTTTCTTTATATACAAAATCTTTCAGGAGCAAGGATTTTTGGGGGGTGCCCTCCCTTTGTTGTGAGTAGTTTTTGCCTCTTCTGGTCATATCCTGTTTGTTTGGAGTCTTTCCGTCTCTTTGTGAGTGAGAGAGCAGTGCCACCCCAGCTGAGACAGTGGAGTGCCAGCAGGTCCCAGCAGAGCTTCCGTGGAGGGAGAAGGTGGATTGTCTCTCAACTTCTGCTGTGAATGTTTGAAATGAAATCAAATCAGTGCACCAAATCTGAATGGATGCTTTTCTCTGTCTTCAGTGTTCCTTACACTGGGATTTAAAAATGAAATACCTGAAAGTGAAAGGGTGTTTCTCCTTCTGGAGTCCATAGCATAACCTGGCTGAAAGAGATACCATGCTGGCTTTCTTGCTCCCTGGCTGGCTTCAGTGCCTTTGCTACCGCAAGTGAAATACAGAACTGGAGAATAAATTTTACAGGTTTCCTTGAGAACTAAATAGAGAATATTGAGACTGGTAAAAAACTGTTTTATTTATGATGAAATTGTCTGTATGAAATTGTCTGTGCTGTGGATCTGAAGCAAGGTTGCACTTATGCCTTTATTTAAACTGATTGGGTTGGAGTTTTTGATTTAAGTCATGCACAGCTACAGGATCAAGTGCATAAGTGTGCGCAGCACATAAGTGTGCCTGTCCATCTCTTTGGTAACAAAAACATTGGGTGTAATGGCCTATAATATTAATCTGTTCAACAGTTACCAACCATTCTGAATACTTTTCGAAGGAAGAGTTAAAGTGTAAGTAAGTGGTTAAAAAAAAAAAAGTAGGCAAGGTATTTCTGTTTGCTGATTAAAGGATTCGATAGCATGAATTGACTTAAATATCAGGCACAGTATCCTTTCACTTAAAATATAACAAGTAGTGGTAATAAAATACTAATCGTGTAGCTTTCAGAAACAGGGAAGAGTGTGGGTAGCGATAGTGAGATGTCCTCTTTAACTGAAGAGGGAGATTGCACGAGTAAACTGTGAAGTGTACATTATACTTCAGTCCTCCTTCAGTGCTGCTGTTTCAGGTGATTATTCATGTTTGCCTGGGCACTTCATGTTTTGCCGGGCATCGCAAAGGTGATCCGTTTGGAGAGCTGAGACCGTTCACTACTAGATAACTTTCCCTGAGCTGTAACTTGTGTTTTGAATGGATGGCTTTATCGAGTGCCAGTAATCTCACCTGCTCAAAGTAAGAGCGGTGTTTCAGAAGAAAGAGTACGCAGGTGGTGCGGTCATTGCTTGGGATGGTGTCCAGGCAGGGGCTCAGGGACACTTTGCTGCCTCTCTCGGCTGTTAGGGGTCACTGGCGTGAGGCTTTCCAACAAATACTGCGATATTACAGGGGAATTTTAAAGAGATGTTGGTATTGCTTCTGTCCCAGTTAGTTGGGAGCCCTTCCGGGCAGTTATTGATTTCTTAATCTTACTGTTTAATTACTTTTTTTAATGTTCTGCTTTTGATCAGGCACAAACAAATCTATCTACTAGAAATGAATATGGGAATGCAGGTCTTTGGACTGTGTTTTATGACTCCGTAGTCATCTAATTCACTAAGTGTTTGCGTGAGTGTTTGCCCTCTAACAAAATTAACATCCTGCTGAAACTAACGTAGCTCTTAAGTAGAGGTTTTTATGTACGGCTAAGAGTTTGAATGAAGCAAGGTCATTGTTGTTCTTCTGGGATAGCACTAAGATGATATAATGGAGATGTCTTAGTTCTGCACAGTAACGGGAACTGAATGGTAGGATCTTTTGGACAGTAGGCTGCCTTGGGTTTCTTTCAGTGCTGATCTTGATGATGTTGATATTCACATCTTCATAGAAGGAGGCAAACTGAGCTTTGCATTCACAAAGTGATTCATTTTCCTGGTGTGAAGGATGCAGTTCGTTCTGTCTCCAAATAAATATATTTGCTGTCTAAGGACTAAGTATATATTTGAAAATTCCTGGTTATGTATGTTAACAATTTCATTAAAAAAATATTTTAAAAATTCATCCATCTGTCAGAACTTTTTTGGATTAAAATTATTTTTATTCATTCTAAGGAAAAGAGGCCTTGAGTGTAAAAAGAAATCCTTTTGTTAAGTAGCAGGGTTCTTCATCATTTATTAGCTTGACAGGATCCAGAAGTTATTAATCTTAGCTTAACCTTCTGGATTTATAACAAGCTGTGGTGTGAAATTCACATGGTTTCCACAGTAAAATTTATCTGGTTTCTCCTATGTTGAGACAATAACTTGTGTTTACTAAAGCATATCTTTTAAAAATACCACTTGTGCGCTAATAATTTTACAATCTGTGGCTAGCGGTGGCTTCTAAATAGTAAGATTAGAATTTCTTTTGTCCCTAATGTGTTTGATTCAGTGCCTAAACCCTGCCAGGCACAGTGCAGGGATGAACTGTGTTTAGCTTTCTCATCAATCTTCTAAACTGTGTAACTTGTAACTTGTATTATTTGTTATACGCATTTTAACGGTGTTTAATGTTACTTTTGCTACTTGGCAAGAACAACTTGCTGAGCAGTTCTGTGTTTTCTGTATCAGTATCAACAATTTTACTGTTTCCGTCTCATAAAAGATGAATACCTTGTTATGATTCCGTATGTACACAGTAAAAATTTCTGTCTTTTGCCCTTGACTCTTTGGCCATGGTTTTCTTAACGTGCTCTTGCTTCTCTTTTTGTTATTGCTGTGTTTGGCTTCTGGTCATATATCTGTTTTGCATTTCCTCTGTTCTTTGTAAATTCATGTTTTTTTCCTCAAAATTATTTTTCTGAAGTCAGAGTGGGTATTTCTTACTATTTTGAAATGGGTCTATCCTGTCTTAATTGTTATAGTTTTTAGAATAAACATTCTTACACACTTGTCGTCTGTCACTAATAGAAAAGTATGAATTCTTTCTCTTAGTGGATTAGTCAGAATTGATTTAAGATAGGTTTTTCTTAAAAAGCTAGTGTGCATAAATATTAGTAGTATTCATTTGCATAGATGTGTTTGTGCTAGATCATATGTACACTTATAAATAAGCAAATGACTTTTTTTTGTGCCCCAATGTTTGATTTGTTCTCAAGAACTCAAATATTCTCATTAACAAGTTATCATTTGACCAGTCATGAACTTCGTTTTTATTATTAGCTTAAAAATCATCTTATTATAACTTGACTACAGTTTAAGAGAGACTGATTTTTCTGTTGAGATGGAAAGGAACCAGACTAGACTGGTCTTGTTCCAAAGGGACAATAAATAACGTTTCATGAAGTGCTTCTGCGTCGTGTCCTGTTGACTGATGCGAGGAGGTAGATTAATTTAAAGCACTTGGCCACCTTTTTTTTGATAAAAGGATAAAGGATAAGGTGAGGATACTTGAGACTATTTGGATGTCTTTCTTTGTCTATTTTGCAGATTTTTCTGTAAAGTTTATGGAGGGCAGATCCTGTAAGTGCAGCCCTTCGCATCTTTCCGTGTCCAGTTGTTGCCCACTGGTGCCTGTATGATAGTCCCAAGGAGTTTATCAGTTTATTTGCCTTTGTGCAAGACTTAGGGAGAGCAACTTTTGAGGAAGGTTCTTTTACTGGGGGAAACATAAGACTTCCGAGAGTGGTTTCTTCCTTCCCTTTCAGCCAAGTGGATCTAATCTTGCTTACTTACTGGACTGCTATATGGCCGTGCCATGTTTCTGGAGTAGCTGTTTTGCAGGATTTGGCGAAGAGATTGTGAAACTGCCCTCCAGCTGTAGCCTGGAGGTGAAGCATTAAGCTCCCCATGGGGAGCTTAATTTTGTAATTTTAAATTATATTTACAATATAAAATTTATAATTTTAAATTATAAATACTGACTTATACGAGTTGCTTTTTGGTAGTCTTGTTTCAATGCCCATTTTCCTGTGTCTGAGGCTACTGCCATGCAGAGCTGACACCATATGCTAGCGGATGTAAATGCACCAGGAAAATGTTAAGTACAGCTAATTACAGTTAATTCTGTCTTATTTGCGTGATTGCAGTTACCTGTCTAGGTAGTCTTTGTGGGAAAATGCAAAAGTTGCAAAAACTTCATAGGCCAGTGTAAATTAACTTTGTGTCAGCACTGCATGTTCTTGATTAGGGAGATGGCTGCTGCAGCTGCAGTCCATAACTGGTTTTTATCATACAGTGATGTGGAGTAAAACACTCGGTGCCTGCAAAAACTTAAGCAGATAAACCTTGGTTTTCAGATACATGGGGTGTGTTTTTTTTTTTCTTTTTTTTCCTAACTTAGGAATTTAAATACAATTAATGAACATGCTAATAAGAAAACCCTGTTACATGTAGCTCATTCTTCCTTTCTAGATTTCTGTCTTAATTCGTGTTTTTTGTTTATCTTTTATTTTTAACAGTTTAGAATTCAGCTAGAGTGATTACTAAAAATAGTAATGTATGTAACAAGGCATTTCCTTTTCCTGGGAAACTGTGATTCCCTTGCAAAATCAGAAACCCACATCTGTTTGAAGCATTGCAATTGGCAGATGGTGTGTTGGGGGGGGAGGGAAGAAGAGAGGAAGAAGGATTTGGGGGAATGTAGTCCAAAAAAAAAAAAAATTCACACTATATTAAAGAGGAGATGACTGATTTCCATGACTTACTACTTTTAACTATTTGGTGCACTTACAACACAAAAAAGTGTTTAAGGAATTGTTTTGAAACTTCTAAAATGTTACTTCTGAGCAAGTTGGAAACTGTCTTACATCAGCAGTATTTATTAAATTGATAGTTGTTTAAAAAATTGGATCCCTGAAATCACTAATTTCCTTACTGCTTTTCATGTTTGGAAGGGGGTGTCAAAGCACTAAAAAAAGTTTTCTGCTACCTTTCTTAGGTTTTTAGTACATACTCAAATGAAGACTACGATAGACGTAATGAAGAAGTTGACCCTGTGGCAGCCTCAGCTGAGTATGAACTTGAGAAAAGGGTGGAAAAAATGGAAGTGTTTCCTGTGGAAATTGAAAAAGGTGCAAATCAAATCCTGAATGTTTGAAAGAGACACTGTACACACAGAAGAAAACAACTTTAAATTGTATTTTCCCTGAATTTAGGTCTTGAATTTTTGAATGTGTGTTCAGGCTTCCATTTGTGGCTAGTTCTGTTGAATTTAGTGCATGTTAACTGGACAGGCCTCTCCTAAGTGCAAGTGGTCATACTAAATAGTGAGTCAGGAACGCTACATTACTGAGTGACAGATCTGCACCAAAATGTATACATTTCATAAATCTTGCTGTCTCCTCCAGATACCATGAAGCTTTGAATCTAACAGGCAATCACAGTTATAGAACAAAAAGGCTTCAAGTAGTATCTAGATAGAAAATACGTTGTTGTCTTTTTTCTTTTTTTTTTTCTTTTTTCTTTTTTTTTAAGTGAATTTTCATATCTCTTGTGTGGAAGGACTTGGAATGCTTTGAATCAGCTCACTACTGCTAAGTGTTACATCTTGTCTTATGCAGCTAACGTTAGATTTCTGAATCCCTTAGGTGACAGTGGTCTGGGCATCAGTATTATTGGAATGGGAGTTGGTGCTGATCAGGGACTGGAAAAACTAGGTATTTTCGTAAAAACGATAACAGATGGGGGAGCTGCTCAGAGGGATGGACGGTGAGTTTTTCATTGAATTGATTACGCTTTTTACAAATTTCTAACTGAGCCCAGTCATTTTCATTGGATATGCTGGATACTGTGAATAAAAGTACAGAAGCTGAATGCAGCTGAATAAATACTACTTTCCTGCTTTATATTAATTTTTTTAAAAACAGGTCTTGTTTAATGTAGGACGTTTTTGCAAAATAAGCATAGATCTGCTTGCAGCATATATGAGAAAAGCTTAGAATGTGCCCACGTGTAAAAGTGCCACAAAATCATGTTGTCGCCCCAGGACACCAATCATTGTGTAGATAGTATAAAAAATATAAAGACAAATACTGTGTAAATTTTCATTGGTGATCTGCATCGTAACTGAGGATCAGGAGATTGGTTTTAAGCAATGAATTTCTTAGGACTCAGAATTTCTCATTATAAATACTAGTGAGTTTTAAGTGATACTTGTCATGTCAAAAATCTATCAAGCCAAAATGTTTCTATTGAACTGGTAGCTAAGCTTTTATTTATTTTGCAGAATTCAAGTAAATGATCAGATTGTTGAGGTTGATGGCATAAGTCTAGTGGGAGTTACTCAGTTCTTTGCAGCCACTGTATTAAAAAACACCAAAGGCACAGTGAGGTACGTATGTTTTCTGTGAAATGATACTTTCTTTTTTGTCGTGTTTCATTAATGGAGAATACAAAACCGTAACCTGAAAGTTTTACAAAGGTGACGTGGAAGGTGACAATGTAGCAAACTAATTTCTTAAGCATATCTTAAGCTTTTTGCTGCAAGGTAATTTGTTTTTCTTCTGTAGGTTTCTGATTGGGAGAGAGAAGCCAGGGACTCAGAGTGAAGTAGCCCGCCTCATCAGTGAGACCTTAGAGCAAGAGAGATGCCTGTATGAGCAGCACTATGTTCATGATGATACAGAGCAGGTGAAACATCGTACATACTTACATATTCTGAAAAGTACATGATTACTGCTACATGCAGTAACTTCTGCAAATGGAGTAAATGTTTTTTGAATCAAGTTGAAGCAAAAAAAGTATAAAACAGGCAACTTGTTAAAAATGGAAAATACAAACCTCATACATTACTATTATCAAGACACATGATTATCTGAACTTGCTATACTTGCAATTTATCAATAATCCAAAAGATATTTTTTAAGTATCAGCTGTCTCTGATTGTTTTATGCATGGCTTAGCTCTCTTTTGCGGCACTTTGATGACAGTGTTTGCTTTAAAGGTTATCCTAGGTATAAGAAACTAAAAAGGAATAATAACTAGTTGAGAAAAGGTTTGCATCTGTTTGGATTCCTTGGTTGTGGGCTTTTGTTATTGCTGCTGCCATAATGCAGAATGTGTGTGTGTGTTACAGAATGTCATGATTTTCCTGTTTTGTCAGGACGATGACTATGATGACGATGACGATACATATGAGTCACATTTACATGGAAAATCTGTAGAAGTTTTTGATCTTCCTGAAAACGAAGATATAGGTTTATCACTGGATATGGATTCAGCACAGTCACTTCTTAAATTTAAAGAGGTGTGGTAGCAGTTTCTTAAATATTCTTTGTGATGCACTGGAGAGCACCTGAACTTCATAAGATTTGGATATAATCTCCTTCATGTCCCTCTCGTTGTGGTTTTGGGTTTGTTTTCCCAACATAGCCAATAAATCTGTCTGGTAAATGTCCCTTGAACTGTAGCTTTTCTGTAGTTTTCTGATCCCAGCTTCCCTATATGTACTTATATTAAATGGACCTTTGATTTAAATTAAATAAGTCTTTGGAAACGGGCATTGGAACCCAACACCACCTCCCTCCTTGTGCTGTTGAACATTGCATTAAATAGACATGATGCTTGTCTTAGTTCTTCTTTGGCCCATTGGACTTCACATTTATGTGCTGCATAGTAGAATGGCTTTAGCTGGGGGAGTGTTGTGGTCAGATGTTCTTTAAGAAGACAAGAAAAACACATCTGGGCCTCTTTGGCAGATTTAAGTCCCTGTCATTTTCACTCTGGAGGAGAAAATTATACTGCAAATAAACTGTTTTGTCAGATGCCATTTGTGCCTACATCAGCTTATTTTTATAAAGCATCAGTATTTTGCAGACCTCTTTTTGCTCTCTTGATAACATTGCATGTATTTTGCAGACCTCAGTTCGCTCTCTTGATAACATTGATGATGTCATTGAGGAAATTGAAATTTCAGGCTGTTGATCACTAGAGAACATTTATGGTTTTTCTAGGATAGAACACATAGCAGCAGGCTACAGCATCTTTTTATAAGCGCTATATTTACTTGGGATACAATTAAATTCTCAGCTAGGATCATTACTATGCTGTTATTAACATAATCTGAATAAAGGATAGTCATGGATTCATTTGCTTTAATGTGTGTTTGGTGCACTATGCCTTGCCAAAAAAAAATGAATAATCCCCCCAGGGTTGCAGATGGAAAGTGAGATACAAGAAATAACTAACAGTTGTCAAAAAAATGCACTTTTGTGCTTGTGTGTGTGCTGTTTTCTTAAGACGTGTTAACAATAATCTACATTTGGCTTAGGTGTAGTCTTTATCCATTTCTAATAATCCTATGAAGACTTGTGGTGTGAAATACGAGGCTTAATTTTAAAACAAAGCCAGCATGTTTATTGTTATTGTAAATGCTGATAAGTAAAAATATTTAGTACTGTTAAATTTTTACTTGATTCGGTGTACCAGTTGTCATCATAAGTGCATTGCTGCCTTTTCATTCTCCTGGCACATTGAAACATTATTTTAAGCTCCTCACTTTTCTTAATGAGTAGAAAACAATGTGAGAATTTACCTGTAGGTGGTCATGTATTGGTTTTTGTAGCAAATAGAATACCATGGAACTTTTTTCATTTTAATTTGAGTTCAGCTTTTTTTTTTAACAAAGGCTCATGGTAACTTCTCCTGTAGCTGACAAATAATTAAGTTGACTTTATGCTACTATAAAAATGGTTGGAGGAAGAAGGGGATCACGGACAACTACTTAAAACTAGCGTTTCAAGTGTAATTTTATGTGTGCTTATAGAATTTTTGTTTGTTTGTTTGTTTCAGCTACAGCTAAAACACGCAGTAACAATAGCTGAAGTGAATCAACTGAAGGAGAAAGTAAGTTTTCAAAGAATATTATTTTTTGGTGACGGTTATTTTGGGTTTTTTCTTTATTTCTACCTACAAATTTTACCAAGAATAGGCTGAATGCAGAAGGCAGAGATCTGTTTTAGGCCTTGGGCTCTGTGTACTCTGTGTTATGAAAGACAAGTATTCCTAAGCTGAAGAGCTGTCCTCAAATTCTAAAAACAAAAACAAAACCCCCAAAAAACGCCTCAACCATAAACTCCCCCCTGTGCCATTATAAAATTAATGCTTCAGTATTACTGCTTAGAGTAGAACTGAATATAATGGATTACTGTATGAAACAAGCTCCCAAACAAGTAAGAGAACATTTTCAGCAGACAGAACTTGTCTTACTTGAGTATAGATTTGGCACGTACAGTTAATGATTTGTGGCTGACTATCTGTTACCAGAAAGTTATTTCTGTTACCCTTTTTCCTCTGTTTCCCTCCTCAAAGTTCTGATGTGCTCTGGGGAGGTTTTTTGGTGAGGACTGGTTCTTTTTGCTGCTTTTTTACTCTGATGGAGATCTGCACGTGGCCTTTTTCTGGAAACATTTGTAGTAGGCGAGCAGCTTCTTTTACTCCATTGCCCTTCCGTGTTGCCTCGATGAGAAATGCGTACCCCAGGACAGGTTGCAGCACATTGCAGGGGGAGGGGATAGTGCTTCAGATTGCAATAACTTTTACTAATAGTACCTATTTTTCTTGTGCTCAGACCTCCAAGCGTAGAGGGGCAAGGCAGCCAAAACCAACTTTGTGTTCTTACGACAGTTCTGGTTTTAATTTCTGGCAGTGCTCCTCCTCCTTCCAGTATTTGTGAAATTTGGCCCAACTGGATTGCTACAAAGCTGTTAAAAATGTTGGCATTAGTACAACTTACTGCCCCATTTTTAATCGAGGAAATTCTTGGTCCTTTCAACATCTGTGTTCCATCAGCAGGTGATCTTGACTGGCTTCAAAAGCAGTGGTTTCCTCAGCGTAAATGATGTCCCCAAAAAAGGAGGCATGGACAAACCGAGCGGTGTCCTCCCTGCTTGCCCCTCCAGGACCTGGAGAACTTCACGTTAACAGTCTCTTTTATATTGTAGATGATGAAAAGCTGCAGGGCCCCCACCCCTTTCCTTTGTTGAGGAAGCGTTTGGTGTTTTTAGCCCCAGGAAAGCAAACCATGGGTATATCATCATTTATTAGGAAGACCGGTGCCTTATAAAGTACAAGAGAAAATCAACTGGTCTCATTAGCTTTATTCAAAAAGCTGTTGGTAACAAAGTAGTAGGACAGAGGGCTTGTCTTACACAGGTTAAGACTCTCTATCTCCAGTTGCCTTTGAAGGTAATCAAAATAGGCCTCTCCAGAGGTATTAAGAGATGGTGAGGTCTTGAACAAGTCAACGTAAGCTGACGTTAAAGATCTTACTCATTTTATCTCTTTAAAAAGAAGCAATATAAATGGGGAAGTAGTAAAAGACTCTTGGGTTTGAGTTCTAAACTTACTTGGAATAGCAAGGGTTGGAAGAGTTGATATGATTTCTTTAGAAGTTCAGTGTCTTGTTTTAATATTACTGATAAGTTTTTTATTTATTATTTAAATTATTTTATTTGCTATTCTCTGGTTAAACATGTATAAACAACTGGTTTTTTGTATTCCATCTTTTAGTTTAGATTAATTCTTTAAGTATTAATCTTTTCAGTTAAAAGTTGTTGAAGCAGAAAAAAATGAATGGAAACTGAGTCGAGCCCAACTTCAGCAAAACTTAGACGAAAGCAAAGAGAAAATTAAGAAGTTAGAGACCTACTGGTTAGAGGCACAGAGTTTATGCAAAACAGTAAATGAACATCTTAAAGAAACTCAAGAACAATGTGATGCCCTTGAAAAGAAATACAGCAAGGCCAAGAAATTGCTAAAAGATTACCAACAAAAGTAAGTACCCCAAAATACCAGGTCTCTTTCTTGCTTGTATGTTTTTTACATTATGGAGAAAGCTGACAACCATGCCTAGGGTTAGGATTTGCTTAACACACTTTTTATTTATCAGAGTTTAGGGAAGCCGTGGGCTATACATGCTAAATTCTTTCATACATTAAGTCACCAGCTTCTTTAAAGGTTCTCCAAAAATTTTGCCGCTGCTGCTTTTGATTCGAAGCTTAGGGGAAAAATTTAATATTTTAATAACAAATTTTTAAAACAACTGTAATGTGTCTATACTTTTGGAAGGACTACTTGAAATTCGGCATGAGTTATTTGGCAATACCTTTTGCTGTTTGTGAAAAACCCTCTAGCTTTGACCAACTTAAATGTTCCAGAGGGGGTACGCATCAAAGGATATACAATAAGAGCTAGATACGTGTGATTTGGTATCTTGTAGGGGGAGTAAAAGGAATTCTGAGAAAAATTAAGAGTTTGGGATATGTATCTAGAACATCAGAATGGCAGCATGAAAACAGTAGGTTCAATCTGTTAACAGGTTTGGATTTTTTTGTAGAGGTAATACTGCTTATTAGATATGCCTGTGTAAGACTTGAACACTGTTGTTGTGTGTTTGTGTCTATTTGGTCTGTGTTTTTTCCTCTTAGCTAAATAAGAGCTAATTGCAAAATACTTGTAGAAGTGTCTTGATAATACCGAAAACAACTGTTGCTTTTGATAGTCACTGTAAGCATGTAATTCTCTTGTCCCCAATTTCTCCACTTACTACTTATTTTTAAAGGTAGTTTGCATGATCTTTTGCTCTGTAGTCTACATCCAGAAATGTTACTTTTCACAGTGCATTTTTGCGCAGTTTGGTGAGCGTTTTTAAAGGTCTCCTTTCCCCTTTCCTCCCAAGCTTATCCACATGGAAGTTCAAAAGTACGTTAAGATGACTGCTGACATGCTAGTTGCCATTTCCTCGCTGCTTAGCAAATTCCCATTGCTCCTTTTGACTGTCCCTGAAGCTTTTGCGTTTTGTGTAGGTGTTCTACACTTATTTTCTGGTTTTGTACGTTATTCCATCTGACTTGCAGGAAAAAGCAGCTTTTATTTTTGCTTCCTTCTTGTAATCATTGTTTCTTTTTGTAAAACCCAGCCATTGCAATTTGAACCAAGTGGAAACTTGAAATGCAATTTATTTTCCTACAAAGAATTCTACCATAGATTTAGGAAGGAAAATACTGTGTGTGCATGTATCTTTGTGGAAGAGAGTAAGATGTAATGTTCGATTCGTGCACTCTTTAAATGTATACGCAACTTGCTTGCCACCTTTAAAGGTAAAGAGATGGTTGTAGCTTTGTAGAAAAAGTGTTGCAACGCATCCTTTCTCAGCCCAGAGTAAATTATACTGTCATGTGTATTTTCTTTTGAAGAAAGTAGAAGCATACAAATACATAGGTCATTTTGTGATGCTACAAGATTAATGAATCAGTTACACCTTACAGACTGATTTTTTTTCAATGTTTACTATCAGAATGCTTTTTAGTAAATGCAGCTGTGCATATTTCTATTTTATGTATTTTTCTACACTTCTATATATTACTTTTTCATATATATGTATATGTTTCTTTCACCAGAGAAACAGAATTTATGAAAAAAGAGGAGGATCATTCAAGGCTACTTGAAGAAAGAGACCAGAAATACGCAGAACAGCTGAAAATATATCAGGAAAAAGTAAAGCAGTATTATATTTTGAAATACAACTCTCTGAGAATGCAGAAGTTTATCTCACTTCTGAATTTTAATTCTTGCAGATTTCAGAGCTTGAAAGTAAGTTAAAAGTATATGAGAGAATGCCGTATATGTTTGGAGGTGACAGTTTATTGGAAGATGGCTGTCAAAATCCAGGCCAATATAATGAACAGTCAAAGATAAGAGAAGGAAATGAAAAAGAATCAATAGAAGAAAGACTAAATTCTTCAGATAAGTTAATTTCTGGTAAGTAGATTGTAGGCTCTTTGATTTGCATTTAACACAAATTAGGAGGAGTTATATGTGTACTGTTTTTTTTGTTGTTAAAAGAAGTGTTTGCTGTTTCCTACTGACTGGGTAAATGTTTGACCTGAACCAGTGTGGATGTTTTTGTTTAGGTCCCCCAACATTTTCAGTATTGTAGTATTCTTAAATGCTGGGGGAAGGAGGGGATAGATGGAGAGAGATCCATCTTCACTGTCCCTCAGATTCTCTATTAGCGAAACTGATAAAGTTAGTGGGACTAAAACACTGGGATATGTCAATGAAAATCCTATTGATTTTAAGCTATGATTTACACAAAAATGTGCCATGATTTTTTTTTTTGGTCTTGTAATTTTATGCCCAGAATACTATAAAATATCAGATGGTGGCTCAAATGAGAAACGTATTTTAAAAAGATTTGGTAGATGCTTAGGTGCTTTGTAAAGAGTTTCTATCTTAAAGAACAAGGATAGGAAGGTACATTTGGGGCACAAATTCTCATGTATTTGAGAATAAAGTTCAGGTTTTAAGCCGTGGTAACAAATATATCTTGAAGGATTTTTTTTTTTTAATTGAAGAAATTGGGTAGAAATGTATTTCAAATTAATTAGAATTGCTATCATAATATGTTAAAATATTGTAGTATTATATAAACCAGTATTTTCATATTGTAATGATTAACAGGTAGAATAATTGTGATTTAACTTCTGAATATTTTTCTTGACAGTGGGTTGGAGAATTTGCCTACCAGTTGTTGTGTTGTTTGGTTTTAAGTAGTACATATTTGTTGCAGATTTTGATGCTTTTGTTGGGGATACTCCAAGATTAGACACCAGTGCCCACAAAGCAAAAGCTCAGCTTGCTTTGAAAGTAAAACGCCAGCCACCTTCTCGATCAAAGCTGAAGGAATCTCTAGGGGCTGGACAACAGACTGCAAATCTACAGGTACTAATATCAGTAGATAATTATGCATTTGTGAGCCTGAACGCATGTTTGGTTTTAGCTGTATTTGCAATTGTAAGTGTTGTCCATGCTTCATTCAAATGCCAAAGCACTATATTTTTATGCTGTATCAAGTGAAAAACCCTGTTTGGGTTCATATTGCATACGTGATCTCAGTTAATTTGAAGTTAGCAAAGAAGTATGCAAGCTTGTCGTGTTCTACTTACTGAAAGATTTTGATACAGTGACAGTGGTATGTTATGAGATATGCTTATCTATCTTCTAATTTCTTCATCTGAAACAAGTTAGTTACCAAACCTCTTCAAAAACTAAACACTTCTGAAATGCTTCATTATTCCATGAATAGTCATTTAAGTCCACAAAAAGTATACCAGTAAAATGTTCTAGCACGTTTCTGGAAAATGGTTGTAGAATTGAGGTGTATGTAGTCGGTATATGAGAGAGCCTGTCATAGAGGGAGAAGGCTGAACTACTTCAGTTAGACTGAAACGTGATTGCGTTGGATTGAAATGGTCAAGATGTACCAGAATGCTTCTGACTCGGCTAAAGAAAGATGATTCGGGATGTGTAGAAGGATCTGTATGGGATGGAAAAAGGACAGCCTATAAAATCGGCTTCATGTGATTTAGATGATGTCTACAAGAGATTAAGTTAAAATTTTCTGAACTCAGTAAGTTTGTGTGTAGCATCGCATATCCTTGCATCCTTCTAAAAGATTAGATAGCAAATGATTATATGTCATACTTACCATCAAATAACTTCTGAATTTGTTGAAGGATGACGATTCAGAAGACACCGTTCTCAGCAGAGAACTTTCCACTGTGTACCTAACCAAGACCTTAGAAACAAGTGAAAAATTAACTCTCCCGCGCCTGGATGACATAGATCGAAAGAGTGAAAAGCTTGAACAAACAGAAAGCACAGAAAGTCCTCTAGAGTCAAGTCCTTCTGCTTCCACACACTCTTCTCCAGTACACAAACCAAGCAACGAAAATAGCACAACCACCACTTGTTCACCTCCTCCTGAAGAGATGGCTCCAAATTCTCCTCAAGGGTATCCCAAGAATGTTAAGCAAAAAGAAGCAAAAGGGAAAGGGAAAGAGGCCAAGGGTAAGGCTTACGGGTTTACTGTTATTTTAATCCTTTGGAGTTTAAGTATTACGGATTGTAGATATAAATGAATATTGAACAATAAGGGGAAAACGAGTTGACTACAAAACTAACTACCTGTTCTGAAACCACTTGTTAACTCTTCAGGAAAGTTTGAAGTTAGCAAAAAGCTGTGCAAGTTCATTGTATTCTATTTTTACTCAGTGAAAGATTTTGATACAACAGTAGTATGTTCTGAAATAGGCTCATCTATCTTTTAATTCCTTCATCTGCAACAAGTTAGTTACCAAATTTCTGCAAAAACTCAACATTTCTAAAATAATTTATGGCGCCAAGGATCCAAAAGGTGCCTGCAGAATAAATGCTGCTTCAATTAGACAGTTACAGAAAGGAATAGGTCTATGTCAGATTGGTAAAAGCCCAAACTGATAAATCCAGAGTCTGAATGGTTGCCTTGACGTAAGCTAGAGGGGAGCAGGAGCTAAGTCGTGGACTGTGGATGGTCAGTAAAGGTCCTAGCACATTTCTGCAAAACACTAGCCTCATAAGTAGGAATGTATCAGAGAGTAAGTTTGACTGACTTCCCGACTCCCAGAAAAATTCCACGTTGGCTTTGTGCTTCCAGGTATTATCCGGGTGTTTAAACAAGATACGGCTTCTGAATGTTGTGGGAATTACTGCATTATTCGTCTTGTCCTCTTAGAATATTTCTTTCTAGGAAAAGGTTAAGAGTATTATAATCAGCCTAGTCACTACTGATCATTTTTGATGGACATATTTGGCTTTTTTTCTTAAGAATAATTGAAAAAGGGATAAGATAAAATATTTGAAATGCTTGATATTTGCTTTAGTCAGCTAGCACAATATATAAAGGCAGATTATACTTCCTGACTCTTCTGTACGGCTCAGACAAAACCTTTCTTTTGATAACCATGAAAACAGGATTTGTTCTATACTCTTCTCATTTTGTGTGTTTCCATAACGTCTTAAACAAAAATAGTCTACCCCAGCTTCTTTTTGTTTCATTTTGGTTGGTGTTTTTTGTTTTTGGTTTGTGGTTTTTTGGTTTTTTAATCCTATCAAAACAAGTACCTAAGGTATGACTGATTTTGCCTTTTTTTCTACAAATTTTTTGTGATGGCTGAGGCATTGCAAACATTTTCTTAAAATTGGCAGAGTCACTGGAAGAGCTAATTAATGCAGTACATCAAAGATGAGGATTAGTATTGAAAGCCTGCTCTTTGTAGGCATAATGACACTAAATGCTACTTTCTGCTAGATTGTTGCTTTCTAACCATATTTAAATGTCTACCTATTATTTCATTGAAAAAAATCCTTTCTATTACCTTCACATCCGTTCATGGATCAGTCTATATTTTAATCTATTGTAGTCCATTTTAGAAATTACCTTTTTTCCTAAAATATTACCTCTGGAGAGAGAGGTGGAAACAAATGTCAATATTAAAATTAATTCTCCTGGTTTTGTATTTAAGATGACAGGAAAAATAACCAGTTTAACTGGTAGTTATAATTTATTGGATGTTACACATTTAGAAAGAGCAGTTAATTAGTAGATAAAGTTCTGATGTGGATCAGAAACATATGTTTCAGGAAGGATTATTAGCTGATGGGGTCGTGGGGATTTGTCCATAGTTTTGTGTAATAAACACAGGTTTTGTTTTTTATGATCCTTGAAGGCATCTGTATACGTTACTTATGTCAGGAGTTGTCTTAAAGACAGAACTTAAAACCTACTTTGTCTCATAAAAAACAGGCTGTGTGTCTTTCATAGGCAGCTTAGTTATGAAACGCCTGGTTTGCGGTACAAAACATATTTCAATTATTTAAAAAAAATAATCCAGTAACCTGAGAATTTAAAAAGAAGTACATTCAGGACTTGCAGTAATCTATCACAATCTGTGGGAAGGCGTAGTGTGATGTTTGAGTTTGTCACTTAATTTAATAATTGACTAACTGCAATCGAACGTGCTCCCTCTGGTGAAAAATTGGATCCTAGCAGGTTGTATTCCAGTCTTGAAAATACCGGAGTCTTGGAGGAGCTTCGAAGTCACAATGACTTCTTTAGAAAGAATAGTCACTGTTTGTATACTGTTTCCAAGAAACTCTGCTTGTTAGGATCTGTCTGCTCTCCGGGTGCTGGCTATCGTGCTGGTTAGACACACTTTCTGGAGCTAGCAGCTTCCGTAGGTAGCCTGTGTTCCAAGTAGTGAGCCTGGACTAGCTGCTGAACCAGAAAAAATGCAAAAGGAACATCTTATAATACTTCAAGTGTAATAAAGGGTGATTAAATGCTGTACTTGCTCAACTGTTGCTTTAGAACTGAGTTTCTTTCATGCATCTTATACCGGCTAACTTGTTGGTGTATTTTGAAGTTGACGCTTTGCAAAAGAAAGAGGTACCATTTTTCTAAACCTATCTTAAACTAGCTTTTGTTTGTAATTCATTGAAGCAAAATACTGCGGTAAGTTTTATCTTTCTGTAGACAGTGTGTGTGTGTGTGTGTGTGTGTGTGTGTATATATATATTTATATATATATACTGTTTATCAAAAGCAGTATTTTTGATCAGTCATAAGCGACTGCTGTGTTGCCATTTTTCAATTCCCAGAATGATGGGAAGATGCCATAGAGAATATCCGCATGTGTGAATGCGAATTTTAATGCTTGTTCAGGTTTCAGTATCTTATTTACTTAGAAGCATCATCGTAAGTACTTGAAACTTGCGAGTATTTTTAGAATAACATTTTTATTTTTTGCCCCTCTGTGAAAAGCAGAAGAAAAGAAAAATGAAGACAAGACAGCAGAAACAAATGAAGGAACATCATCAGGGAAGTCCAAAAGGAGATTTCCAGATTTTGGGTAAGATTTTACTTGTGTTCATTTGGAAAAAAAATTGTTTTCGGTGTTACTTTTTGGACAATATCGTGTTCTCTAAATAAAAAAGTGTTGAGGAAATTCAATAATGTTACTTCATAGCAACACCACTGGACAGCCTTTTTCATCTTGAATTTGTAATGTTGCATTCATGTTTTTTCCACCACATTTTGATTTTATTTATGTGTACATTTTCCCCTCAAAGAATTTCTTGGGGTTCTTCAGGTTTTTATCTGAATGCACAATTTCTCTGGTAATTAAATTGTGAATTCAGGTGTAGTTTTATGCCGAAATATTGTTGGACCCTAGAGATGAACGTTACGGCCCACTGGTGTTACAGGCTAAAATAGATACCTGTCTTGCCTTGATTCCTTCTGCAGTAGAGGTGCTGTTATATGGGGTAGCTATAGTTAACTATAGTAACTATAGTAGCTGCTTACTGAACTATTCCTTGGAGACAGGATTGCGAACAGGGGGGAAAAAGAAACAAAAGTGCAAGCTGCATAATATCTGGAAATACAAACTGATCTCTGAGGATTTGAGAGAACAGTTGCTAAATCTTGCAATAAGCCTTGCTCCTTTGTAGCCAGGCATAAAGCTTGTTGAAGCCAGCTGACATCAAAGACTCAGACTGGTACTGCAACAAATAAATCTTAACATATAGCAAAAATGATAACTTATTTTGCACACAGAGATTGTAGTTCAAGTCACTCTGTATTGCATATGAACGTTTATATAGCAAAAAAATTCCGTTCTTCCTCTTGGTGGTATCCACTATATGCTAAGTTTCTTTGAGCATTTTCTGTTTTTATTTTGATTATATGTGGTCTTTGAAAGGTGCTTTCATAACTCCGTCGTGGTTCTTAAATAAAACACGAATCACAGTACTTTTCTAATTGCATGCATAATCTGTAAAATCATGCTGTGTGTAACAACATAAATGTGGCTTTTTGGAGCTGTTGAAATCAGCGTAAAAACCAGCTTGCTGATTAAAAAAAAAAAGTTACACTGTAAATGTAAACACTTTATGAAAATTATGTTTTTTCACTTCAGTGGCTTACGGAAATCTGGAGGCAAGGGCAAGAAACAAGAAAAAGAAAATCTAAGAGGCTCTCTGGATAGCAGGTAGTTGTTTTGTTTGTTTAATACATACGTGCTGCATTCCTAAAATTTTTAACTTCAGAATTTCTTTAAAACTATCACTACTGTTTGACCTTAAAGTATGTTCAAGTGTAACAGTGGCAAAATTCTGTGAAGATTAATATGATGATGTGGAGATGAGCTTCTAATCTTATGAAATAAGAAAAATACATAGAATAGTATAGAGGAAACAGTAAAGCAGAGTTACATTTTAAAGTGACTTATAAGATGAACACATTGTACCCCATCTTAAATATAAAACCTGTATTTTGCTTGGGAAGATGACTGTTGAGTAAATTAAATTAGCAAGTCATTTGAAATTGTTAAATTGTTGTGCGAAATACTGCAAAAGCTCTTAAATTGCATGGAAGTTTAAAGGCAAGTATCAGTTTTCATTTTAAGTACCAAATTTGCTGTGAAAGGGGTAAAAAGGAGTGGTGTGTGTTTTGAGTTTGTTGGTGGTTTTGGGGGGGTTGGTTGTGTATTTGGGAGGCAGCGTGGGGTTTTTTGCTGTTGTTGTTTAAACACAATTTAATCGACTTATTTCAGAGGTTCCCGAGAACTGTTGGACGACTCTGGCAACAATCTGTCTGCATCGGATTCGGATTCCCCTGTTCCTACTTGCATGCCTTTCTCTTGGTTTGGAGACAGTCACAAAGAGCCTCAGATTTCCAGTAGCAGCCTGCACGTTCCTCAGGGCGGGCAGGACAGCTCTGAACATGGTCAGGAGAAGAACAGAAGCAAGGTAAAGATGACTAATTTGTGCTCTGAATATTTTAAGCGTTGCATCTTGATAAAGTCAAAAACACCAGTGCTTAGTACGTGGAAGCTTGATGACTTAGTCCTTGACCGCGTCACCTCTTACAAACGTTCCTGCAGAAGTCTGAGACTTCATAGACTGTGCGAGCGTTCAGTTGAAGCATCAGTGGAGGCTCTTCAGGCTAAAGTAGCGTCTAAGAAGCAATCACAGGGTCTGTTTTTTCACTGGTTTATAATGCTAAAAGTGATGCTAGCTTTAGGACAGTATACTTTTAAAAGCCAAATCTGTTTCCCTGTCTAATACAGTCTTAATACTTGGAGGAAGCGTACATAAATAGAGGTCAGCTTCCCAGGTGGTTGGCCAGCCAGTTCTTACCATACTGCGATGGAGGGGTGGAGTACCAGACAGGTGGATGGTTTTCATTAACAAAGTTAACATTGAAAGCCAAGAGATACATCGGTAGAACACTGTCTCTTCTAGGAAACTGCTTCTGAGTAACTGATAATGTTCTAATAATTAAAAGCCTTTTAACCAGATCTTCAGAGTGAGGCTACGCAGTTCAGTCTATAACCATGAAGTTACTGTCTTTAAACTGTTTGAAAGAAATGTCTGTAAAAAGTAAGAAGTTTAATGTGTGCACTGTCCAAATATTTTGTCGAAACCTTTTTCAGTGTAAGACTGTTAGTAACAGTCTTACTAACATCTTCATTCTTGTTTCCTTTGGATTTTGTCAGACACAAAATTGTAGCTATTTGAGTAACCTCATAAGCTAGGGTTTTTTCCTTGAGTTTCACACTTTTTCTTCACTTTGGTTGTCTAAAATACCCTTTCACTTTTTCCTTTTCCTTTGTGTTATTAGAGAGAAATGAGTTACAAATCTAGAGGAGAAACTTGACAGGTTGTAGTCCATGAAGTCAGTGGTACTTTGCATACATGGCAGATAACAACAAGTTGGCCTTCCGCGTTTCCAGGTGCTGATTGCACTAAGATGCTGTTATAACACATTTTTTTAAATTACTTTCTGGTTTTTTTTAGTATGAATTTCAGTCCCTGTGAAGGATTAAGCTGTCTGCGTACATAGTTTATAAAAAATAGAGAAATTAGTTTCAGAACCATACAGTACCTTGCTATAACACAGGAACTTAAGAAGAGTAGGGACTTTTGAATCTCTGAAGTAGAATGACACTTTACTGTCCAGTGTGTGTCAGCCTTGTGTATTTACAGCTCCTGCATTGTTTGCTTCTGTTGAAGAACGTAGTGGTCAAGAGATGTTTCTGTAAATAACCCAAGGATCTTGGGACTGCAAGGTCCGTGTTGAAGGGGGTATGTGTACACTTTGGTACAGCTTTGATTAAATAGGAGTGCATGGTTGATCGTCTTAATAGGCTGTAGCAAAGCTAGAAGGAGGTGTTTTCTGTACAGATAAACGTTCAGTGGTTTAGCTTTCAAAGTCATTGGTTCAGAAGCACCCATTCTTCCCCTCTTCGTTCCTCCTTTCTGTCTGATTTAGATAATTTTTCTGAGTGTAGTAAAAGTCTCACTGCTGCATTTCTGTTATAAGCACCCATAATGTGCTTAAGCACCCCTTAATGTGTTTATATAGACGCTTTTTTTGGCAATCAAAAAGGTCTAGATCTTACCAGATTTGGGCCTCCCTTCCTTTCCACATTGCCCTGAAATAAGAGCCTTTTCTCCTCATCATTGTATGCTTTATCCAAGTTGATTATCACTTTAACCTTCCACCTGGTTTCTTGTCCACTGTTTTATTTTTTGTTTCCTTCTCATGCTCCAGTGTGTAATGGCTGCTCACTGCTCTTTTCTTTTCCTTAGTGCCAGTTGCAAACCAGCAGCTGGAACAATACACAAGTCTTTTGTAAAACGGTAGAAAGCCGACCCTATTACAGAACAGATTCTCATACATTAATTGATCCTAAGATCATACTCGGCCTCTCTGAAGTCAAGCTGTTTTCACTTTGCAATGTTTAGGGTCTTTTATAAAGATGGTCATGTAACAGGAGCTACCGCTTGGAATGACTAATATTTGTAGATCTTAACCTGCAGTTGAACATGAAGTTTGCACTACAATAAGGCTTTGGCTGGTAAACCTCACTGTGAAAAGATGTTGAAACTGAGAAAGAAATGTACTTGAGCACTCAGCGGTGCGTCTTGTTGCAAAGCAACATAACAGCAGAGACAAAATCATCTTCCCAGAATTTAAGGAAAGAATACTCCTTTTTCTTGATATTAATTCCATAATATTTATTGATTTTATGTCTGTAGTATCCCATGTGATCAGACTAAAGCATTTCTTAAAGAGCAGGTAAAAGTAGAAACCCTAAAATGAGAACTCTGTCATTTAAAAATCTCCTATTTTTTTGCATTGTATATGATTTCTGTAGTTGTGTTTTAATATCGATGGTGCAAGGAGTATAATTATTTTAACTGTTTTCTGTTTCTGCAAAATTCACCTCTATGAATTGATGTACCTAGAAGGATTATCTTTTTCTTAAAATGATACTGAAGTTAGTCTTAAAATAATAATTTGGCAAAGTAATTAAACAACTTCATGTTGCTTGCGAAAACTAGAAATACAAGAACTAAAATCCCATGATCTGGGTGTCTGCAGACTGTTTAGCCTTATAAGATTTCTAAATTGCACAGTTCTTAAATTAGTCCCTTTATATAATCTGCCCCTTAATTTAGTCCCATTTCCTGATACAAACCAAACACATACATACGTTTCGTATTCATTATTTTTCCAGAGCATTATTTAGCTTCTGTAAGCTTGTATGCAGTGGTTCATTTGCATTGCAAGGAAGAACACATTGGTGTGAACTATTTATATCCTAGTACCTTAAGTCTTAGGAATCATACCTGTAAAACCTCTTCTGTCCAAATTCTTTGCTCTTCAGGAATCAAAAATATTTGCAACTGGCTCTAAATCCTTAAAAGGAAAGTACTACTACTTTAAACTGAATAGGAGCAGGGGCAGGAGAAAACCTTACAGCTGGTGCTGGGATGCTTTACTTTTGGCTATGTTTTCTTTGTATTTTTTCTAAGGTCTCATTAAGTATTTTGCTCAAATATTACCCTGTCTTTTTATTTTTTTTGGCACAATTTTGTTTCTGAATTGCTCTCAATTGCTCTGCAAAGGTAGAAAGAGTGAACTCAGGGTGGCTAAAGGAAAGGTTCCTAAATAGATTTTCAGTTTGTGTTGAAATTAATTTGAGAATAGGTTGATGGACAAAGTATTCTGTTGTTTCTGGTAATACTTTTTAACATCTGAAAGACTGAAGAAGTCCCTAAAATATAACGTAACTAATGAACAATATACATGGAACACCATTTTTCAGTCATGTACATGCATACCACACTGCATGAAAAGGTAGTAGGAAAACTCAAGTTGTGGTTGGGGTTTTTTTTGTTTGTTGGGGGTGGGTTTTTTCCTTGTTTTTTGGTTTTCTTTACTTTTTTCCTTTTTTTATTAAAGACTAGAAATTTGTATCAGTAATTTACAGTAAAAAGGAATGCAAAGTTCAAGTATCCACCCCCAAAACAAAAATAGAATTATCTATAAAATTTAGAGTTCAGGTTAAACTGAAATCAGAAAATACAAATACAGAAGTGCTCAATGAAGACAATTGCAAAAACATAGTTCTCTTACAGGAGCAAAAGTTACTGAAGAAAAATGTCTTTAACATCAGCTTAATTTAGGATCTCCGGTTATTTCTGCATATAGGGATATAGTATGGCATCCTTACAAGTATAGGTATTTGATTAGAGACTTAGTGAAAATTAGAGAAAATAATGGTAAATAATTGCTTACTGTTTGTAGGCAGCAAAGAGTAGTGCTGAGGAATAGAGTTTAGAAAGGCAAAAGTAGGAGGCATGCTTTTGGCAGAATTATTTTTCACTCTAAAGAAAAATACCATAGAGGTCAGGATATGAGTTGGAAATGGAGGTAATCAAATCAGAAAATATTCTGGGAAACACAATATATTAGTATTCTTTAGAAAGGTTTTCCGACCAAACCAGCTGTGAAGTTTTCAGGTGTAGCATCTCTTGTTCTCGTGGTCTTCAGCTGGAGTTGCTCAGGTGCCTGACTAAGGCGTACGGGTGCTGGCTGCTGGATTAGTTTGAACCCAGACCCTGCTGGTTTTAGATGCCAAGGCGGGCATTACAGGTCTAAAAGCTTCCTTTAAACACAGACTAAGTGCAATAACTGAATGTAAACAGTAAATGCTATGATGATTTTACATTCTTTCAATATTACAGTTCTTATATTAGTGGTATTTCTAACCTAAATTTTAATTTGTTACTTTTTTTTTTAAACTAATAGCACTTGATTAATTTATTGAAAGAATAATTTTTTTCAAAATCTTTTATTTCAGAAGAATTTTCTATTTCAAAAGTAATTTATTAAGGCTGTCAAACTGCATAATTACTCTAGATTTACAGTGTTTAACCATTTTCTGTAAAGACATCTGAGTAATTGTTTAACTTCTGAAATGTTCGGCTTTATTATAGTGGTTTTACACTGTTTGGTGCTTTAAAGAAGAGTTTACATAGCTTGATATAGTCCACTTATTACAAAATTTCTTCTAAAGGTATTTTACACCTATGTGGTATTTTTCATATCAAGGTAATTTTCAGATGACATGATTCTGTGCCTCAAATGCAGCCACCTCAAAATAGAATCGTAGAATAGTTTGGGTTGGAAGACACCTTTAAAGGTCTTCTAGTCCAAACACCTGCCATGAGCAGGGACATCTTCAACTAGGCCAGGTTGCTCAGAGCCCCATCCAGCCTGACCTGGAATGTTTCCAGGGATGGGGCATCTACCACCTCTCTGGGAAACCTGAGAGTTGTTCCCAATGTTTCACCACCCTCCTGAAAGCTGTTACAATGAACAGCAATACAATACAGTATCTTAAATCAGAATTTAAAGTTTTGGGAAAGCTTGTCCTTAGGCAAGCTCTGTATTTTCTATTCATGAACTAATTTAAACCCTGATCTGCAAGCTGCCGAAAGCCCCTGGCTATTCCAGTTCTCAATGAACTGTCAGGCAATGAACTGTCAGGCAAAGACAGACTGTTTGTTTCCCTGCCAACTACAGTGGTTAGATAGTGGGTAACTATGAAGTCTAAACCTACTTCTCATTTTCAGAAACTTTGTAATTCATGGGGGCACTTCTGTGCCATGGAAATCTCAATGACCATAAACAATTGGGACTGATTTTCTCGCCAACAGAACAGCCCCTCCTGAAGTGCATTCATAGTGCTTGTGTAGTTTTCAGTTGGACACAAATTCGGCACGAATAATTCCACCAAATGAATTTTAAATTGCTTCTCCCTGAGTACAGGATGCCTGCTGCAAAAGTAACCGCATGTATTTCCTTGTGGACTTTAACACCGTTTCAGGTTACGGCTGATTCTCCACACAAGGTGCTTTTATTGGGGATATTGCTTTAAATTTGTTACTGGGTTTTCAAATTCAGAAGTTTAACAAGTCAGATGCTTGATAGAGTGAGTGCGTTTCATATGTGATCTAAAGATAACCGAGTTATAGTATTTTTTTACCAAAAATCAGAATTACTAGAATGTCACCTTATGACCTGCTTTTCAAAGGAGTGAGTTAATAAAACATTATTTCCACTTGTTTGCAGAGTAGAATTGTGATAGATGATACATACCATAGCAAGCCAAGTTGTGAACTTTCAGGGTTAGTGACAGAACCAAATCTGTCAGGTCGTTCACACACTTTAACCTTCTCTTCAAATGAGGTGAGTTTCAGAGTGTGTATATGTGTCTTGTTGATGTCGTTGTTCACACTTCAGCATGTTTGATAGAAACGGATTTGTGTCATGTGAAACTAGATGGCTGTCTCCGTATTTGAGTGTTGAAGAGCACTGTAAAGAATCGTAAGCTGTTGCTGAACTAAGGACGTGAACTAGTAGATGCTGTATCAGCCTTTGTGTTCTGATCCTAGTTATAGCATAAAAATCGGAATGAACTCTCTCTGATCAAATTGCGGTTTTTAATTTTAAATGTAACACCTTTCTGTTCCACTAATTTAAAGCAACTTCCTCGTGAATGAAAACTGCAATGTTTTTGACCTTGCCTTCACAGCTGTGCAGGTTTGTTTTACCATAAAATTTCATCTAAAGAAAAACAAACAAATGAGGCGGGGTGGGGGCAAGGGGGCAGAAGACAGTGATTCTGATACATAGGTGAAAAATAGATACCTGAAAGTCAGTCTTCATTCCCCTGGAGAACTAACTCCTTTGGCTACAGCTGAAACCTAAAGACCACACTTAGGTAACGTTCTGAGATACTGTCTCATTTGGTGTTTGACTGATGGGCATCTTTATAAATGAAATCCTTTATAGACTAGGAGGAGTTGTTGAAAGTTGAACACAATCATCAGAAATGAGTTAGAGGGCTTGCTAAACTGGTAGTGAAATGTTTGGGGGGGGAAAGAATAAAAAATTAAATGGTGGTTCATGAATCTGGGAGGTTTGTTATTAGCTATCTTAACCCAGGCTTTGGTGAAAATCTTAAAATACTCTAGTAATATGCAGAAAGTCAGAACAGCCTTACATCATTGTTATAAATATGAAATCACTAACATAAAAATCTGGGTTGTCAAAAATCGTATAACTAGTTTACAGGTTTCAGTAGTGGATTAATTTCTTCCAGATTATTATCAGAGATGAGTCATAGACCTAATGAAAACGAGAAGGACTTCAGTTAATATCTATCCTTGCAAGTGCTCCCTGCAGTTTTTTTGAATGGAATGGTTCATGAACGGACTATGTGTTTCTAAAACTTTCAAGCAGTATAAATAGTAAAATTTTAACTAAATATCTTCTTGAATATTGTTCTTAGATCAGTGTTACAACTTTCAGCAAACTTCTGGTTCTAAAACTCAAATGAAAGTTGTCTATTACTAATTGTCCACGTGTAAAGGGATGATTTGAGCCTTCTTACAGATGAGTCTGATTCTAGTGTTCTCTCTAGTTCATATGTTGCTTATGTGTATGACCAATGAAAGTTGTTTATACCTTTTCAGTAATTACATTGGTTATCAGGGTCTGTTCTGAGGATAATGATAAGCAAACTCTGAGCTGGTTTCTCTTTTTAAAAGCGGTGCGTGTGAAGAAAAATAGGTAGTTGTGTTCCTGGAGGTTTTTAATTAGTAGTACAATACCTTGAGGTCTGGGAAAACAATGAGTAACCAATCTTATGGCAATTTTGGGTATTTAAAATCCTTAACTAAAGCCCTTTACAAATAGAATTTCTACCTGGTGCTGCTTGTTCAGATGGGTTCCTGAACATGTAGCAGGGATCATGCTGTGTAACAACCCCTGCTGGCAGGGGAATGGGCTGCTGCCCTGCAAATCCTGGGATCGTTGGTAGACAGGACATGGAAATGCCCGTTAGAAATCTAGACAGGAGGAGGGCTGAGGAGTCTGCCTCTGCTGGGCTGGTGCTCACAGGCAGTTTGGGGATGTGACTGTGTGGCGAGAGGTAGGTTGTCGGCAGCCAGCTGGTTACAGCTCCCAGCTGGTTAGCAAGCCAGCTGGTAACCCCTCCTACCCTTCTACAGCTCTTACTGTGTTACATGGTGTGATGGCATTGAGGTTTTCTTGGGGTTTGTATTTTTATCTTTAGAGCCTCCAGTATTTCTGTCCTTGCTTTCTGAATCGCAGGAGCACATGTTTTTCTCATGCTCCATACCTTGTAAGTAGTTTTAGTTCTGTTTTCTGAATTTGCAGCTGATCGTGTGTGTGCGCACGTGCTGTAACTCTTTGGGGACTGTAACTCTGATGTACAAACACCTTGGGACAGTCCCTCTGCCTCTGGAAGGATGGTAAACAGTTGGGGAAGAAAACCCAAACAACTGTTATTTAATGACCAATAAGTATTACTCAGAAATCAGTGTTCTTCATCTTCCACGCTTCTCACTTTCCTGTTGGTATTTTGAAAAAAAGTTAAACCTGTGCTTTTCACTTGTGCAGTAGTGAAAATTTCAAATTATACAGGATTAAATATCTTCCTGTTCACCTTCACTTCAGTGAGGAGATGACATCTAAGCGTTTTAACACAGATTCAGCTTTTGGTACAACTTCTCTGGGGTTTAGCCTTGTGTCTTTACCAATATGAGGTAGCAGGAGCCTGTTAGCAACTGATGATGCTGAAAGCCCAGTTTGGGATCAGTAGCACAGTCTGGAGGACTCCTCGCTGGTCCAGTCTGTTGGCGGCTCTAATCTGTGCTCCTTAGAGGAACTGGTGCAAAGAGCCCCCTAAATTCTGGCAGAGGACTGACTGCATTCCCCTGGCGAAATGAATGAATCTGGGCCTCTCTAACAGGAGTACGCCTTCTTCAAGTACTTTACACTCTGAAATTACAGAAGCGAAGTTGCTGCATGGCTAGCACAGATTAAATAAAACTAGTGAGCTAATTCCAACCAGAATAAAACATTTTACACATTTCTCAGTGTAAGGCAAGGAGGGAGGAGGGAGAGAGAGGAAAATACACTCTCACACACCATATCTAAAAAAATATTTATGTGGCAATATATTTTTCAGTATTTCTTGCTGCTGATAAACCACACACGACCCTGAGAATACAGGTCAAACTTGAAACTTAAAGCTTCCCCTTTTTTGTGTGTTTTATTCATGAACTAGCATGAGACAAAAAGTTAGCAGTATGTACTTTGTATTACAGTATCAGGTTGAGGAGTACTGTTATCTAAAACTACTAAAAAATAAACAAGCGTTTTGGAATTCCTTTAGTAATTTATACAATGAATCTTCTTTCTCTGTGCGAAGCATCTCAAGCTTGATAGCTTGGATAGAAAACTCGCTGTGCCGCAGTTGTCCTGATACAGATGCTGTATAGAACGCTTCCAGCAAAACCTTTGCTGCTATTTTGCAAAAATGGCTATGCTTTTGCACATCAGGAAGATGGATGTGTTCACGCTTGTTATATCTACAAAAGCATTTTAATTTGGATTAGGAGTTCGTTTTTTAAGTAAATCATCTGATCATCCCCATGTGCCTTACTTGGATTCATCTTGGAAATCACATCAGCTGTGCTCCAGCAGTGTTCCCGGTGCATTCCAGCTGCTCGTGGCCATTGAGTCGGTGTGAACAGACTTGAGCTATTCCAACGTGAAAGTCCTTTGAAATGCTTATATGGATTTTAGGACCTCGGCACAAACTGTACTGCTCTACACACTTGTCCCTATTTATCTGCACTGCCTCCTAATGTAACCACTCTCCTTTCGTGTCACAGATTGGGAAACGCAAAACTGTCTCTAATCCCGTGTAGTCCTCTGATACATCAGAATTTTTAAAATTGTATGTTTCTCCTCAGACGTGCATTCCTGTTGTGCTCTCAGATCCAGTTTCCTGTATGGTCGGATCGTGTGTCAGGCCTACGTCTCACTGCCTTTCCCTTGCAATTGCCGGAATTATTTTGTTACATTCAATCAACTCTCCCAGATTTTCCAACAAACAAGGGAGCTGGATTTTGGGAGATCCCTCCGGTTGGGAGCAGTAGTTGTTCACCTGGAACTTACAGAGTAGCATCTCAAATCCATCACTAGAAAGATGCTTAATTCTGGGTGTTCTGTTTACAAGTGATGTGTAGAAGGCTGGCTGAAAAAAGTGGGCATATTTTCCACTGTTTTGCGAATATGAATGAGCTTGGAAGCTGCCTCGTGGAGCCACCTGCAAGTCTAACGCAGCCCGTACTCAATTATGAGCTAGTGAGAGATCATTTTGGATAGTTAATAAAACTTCAGGTAACTGATGTTACCAATTCAAGTCTCGCACTGGAATTTCTTCTGTACACACACTGAGCTCTGTTTTATGTAGCTTTTCTTTTGTGGTGAAGTAATGGAGTGCTTCAGGACGAACAGCGGTACCTTTTTCCCCTCAGAAGCCAACTGAAACTGAAGCAGGGAGCTTCAAAAGCTCTCTGAGCTGGCAAAGTGCATTTTCAGTGGAAGGCTACAAGCTCTTATGTTTCTGAAACTGTCTTCTACTAGGCAGACCCTTTAAAATGTTGACGTGATGGCATTAGGTGAAAGACTAAACAGTCCTCTCTTCTTAGAAAAGCACGGAATTTAATAAAACTGTACCTGGAATTGTCGCCAGACTTACTGACTGCTAGAATTGCCTTTATTCTGGATTTCCTTCACTTAACAACAGTCGATAATACGTTTGAAGTGCTGCTTGATCCTTCTTGATGCTGTGTCAGGCAGTATCTTAACACTGGGATTGACAACCAGCTAACTGAGGAAGCTTGTTCCTTGTTAGGATACATCAAATTTAAGTGAATGCTTTGCTATATGTATTTTTTTTTCTTAAGAAAACCATTTATGTTCTCTATTTCTGACTTGTGTTGAATGTTGTGGTGTGGTTTTGTTTATAGCAAACTCTTGGGCAAGCTGCCTATAAACTGTGATCTCAAGAACTTGTCATTTTGAAGCCAGAGTATGTTTAATAATGCATTTTGTTAATCAAACGCAATTGGCAACTCAAATTCAATGTATAATCAAGTAAAACATTGCTGACGGTGACTTTTCTCAATTGGTTAGGCATTAGACGATGAATTTTCGACAACAGGAAAGCAAAATCAATGGCACAGTAGACCTATTTCCGAATGGACGACCCAGCAAGTATGCCACTGGTTAATAGGAATGAACATGGAGCAGTATATTACGGAGTTCACGGCTATGAACATAGATGGACAGCAGTTAATGCAGCTCGACAGTGAGAAGTTAAAGGTATGTGAATATTCCAGAATAGACTTGTAACTGTATAAATCTCATGGCTTATTCAGACATGTTTTTAACCTACAAAGTCTTATTTGCCTGTTTTCCTGGCTTTTTAAGGGATTGAGTTTTGCTTTTTGAAATACTTGGTGACTATACAGTTAGATGAGAGTTTAGTAATTGATGGTACAATTGAAGACAAGCCATTTTTAGTCAGAAAAATACCGAGTATTTCTTCCTTGTTTGCATCTTGAGGAAATCAAAGTAAGCATAATCCCACAAAGGAGCTTGATACCTTTGATACCTCCATCACCATTCTCAGCGTAAGGTCATACCAAAGCAAGATCCGCCCAATTCAAATGCATAGAATTGCAGGCTCCAGTTCTAGAAATCTGTTTCTTCCACATCTCCTCTTCAAATGGGAAGTCTTACCTGGTGACCTATTAAATGTCATTGGGTTTTACTCCTGCTGGAAAAAATCTGTTCTAAATCTTTCCTTTGAGTCTTTTCTTGCCATTTTAGTTCTGGAAGCTGCATGGTGTGTATCCCTTACAGTGCTAGAAAACTCCTCTGTTTTTCTTTCTCATTAGATTACCAGACTGCATATTGGACAGGCAAGATGTGTGACAAAAACGAGGTTCATGGGTCTGGTCTGGCATAAGGCAAATTATTGTTCGTGATCAATAGCAGGATCTGAGTGGTTTGGGGAGGGAAAAGAAAGCGTCTTAACTTCAGTCTCCAAAATATACCTGCATTTTAGAGTAGACGTGCAGCACTGAATGTCCTGTATTTTGTTAAATAAATATTTCCTTGGGTGCAGAGGAAATACCTGTTACTGGTCTGTCAAATGACTGTCTCTATTTGGGGAACTTTGGATGTTGATGCTTAAAGCTTAATTCCCACCTAATGCCCCTGGGAGTTCCACAGAGGATGAGCGAGCGCTGTCTGGAACTTGGAATCGGGTACTGCCACCTGCTGATCAAAAATCCAAGTGTCCGGTTTCCTTACTGAATACACTTTAAATAATACACTTTAAAATCCTTACTATTAAAAATTAAAAAGTAGTTACCGAATATGAAACCCTCCTGTATAAAAAGAGCTAGAAAAATATTTTGAGACTGCTACTTATTATGCTATTTGCTGGAAATTCTCAGGTGCCTATGAGTTTGTAAAACGCAGGGAGAAGCCGTTATTTCACAAGAGTAGCCCCTTGTTTCTTTACTTCCTTGTTAGCCAGATGATAATTTACAATGCTCTTGAGGACTTTAGTCTTTATTTTTCAAGTAAACAGGCTATCTTGCAGCAAACTGAGTAACGCTTCCTTTAACTGTTCATGCGCAAGCACTGTTGACAGTGCTATTGGGAAAATTAATTATGAGGTATTTTCTTTTCTCCTCCCCCCTCAAAGGCTTTGGGAGTTTCCAGTCAAAATGACCGATCAACAATAAAGAAAAAAATTAAGGATATTAGAAAAACACAAGAAAAACTGGAAAAGCAGAAGGAAAAGGTTCAAAAGAAGGAGAGAGAAGTTCGCAAGACTGGCAGAGTGGTAGCCACTCTCGAATCAAGCTGCTAAAATCACCCTGTTTTATTTTAGCACAGATTTGCTTCATCTTAAGGAAGTTCAGCGGATTTGTATATAATTGTACAATTGAGGGAGGAGGGAAAGTGCAACAGTTTAACATAGGTGGTTTTTTACTTTTTAATTATTGTCCCTCCCCATTACAACCCAATAAAATGAAATAATTTTCAGGTTTTTTTTATTCCTAGTTCACTCTGCCTGTGCTAATAGACAATAATTTAACTTTCTGCCTTAAGTAATATTTGTGCTTCTGAGACCTCATATGCCCTCTTCATTGAAATTGATGTTTGCGAAAAGTAAATACTGTATTAAAAATCATTCCAACATTAGTCAACTAGCATTTGATAGAGCTGAATCTGATAGAGGGACAATAGAAAAATCCTGCCAACAAATTCAGTCTGTGACAGTCTGTTTATCTGTTGCCACTAAAGATGTATAGTAAAAATTAAGTTTAAGAAAACGGTAATGTCAAATTAATTTAAAAAGAAAGCATGTATTTCAAATTTATGGATTATTTTGTTTAAATTCTTGTATTTCTGGGATTTTCGTTCAAAGTTCACTGTAGTAGCACATTGTTTTTGAATTCTATGTGTTGCAATTTACTGAGAAAATAACAAGAAATATTACGTGGTTTTCACAAACTCCATACACTAAGCATATTAAGTTTTCTGTACACTACCTGTATGGTGTTGGGACAAGGTTTAAACCTATAAATAAGATCTTTTTAACCTATTTTTCCTAAATAATGCATAGTTTTATAGATTTATGCTATGAATAAGATCAATTTGCAATACATGTATTTCTCTTTTCTACCTGCTACAAGATTTTTGCGGACCAAATTTATATATTTGCTAATTTTAAACTATACTGTTTTTCAAACTTAAAATACAGAGGTAAGAGCTGAAGGAAAAATTATCACTGAAGCACTGGGTTTCGGCATTGTATTTAAATGTTCTGATTGTAGACTACAGATTATTTCTCTTTAAAGGAGGATTTGATTCTCAGAATAGTTTAGAACATGAATTGGTGTTTTGTATATTTACATACTATTTTCTAGAGATACTACAACAGCACTTCCTTTAATTAGATTATTCTAGAAACATAGACTAGCTTAAATATCAATTCCACCATAGAATGGGCTAGAACAAAACTTACATTAATTCCTTTATGTGGACCAAGTTCTCCTTTAAATCTATGGACTGTTTTTCATTTTAATTAAATGAATGAACTTCACTGTTGATGTTTCACAGTTGTTATTTTTTTTGTATAAATGTCTTATGAATTTCATCAAAAGGGCTGTGTGGAAATGCTTCTGCACACTATGCATTTCCAAAATAAAGTTTGAAAATCTTGGTAATAATTACTTTTTAAAAGAGGTTCTGTTTTCAGGTTTGTGCATTAAGAAACAATTATTTGGTCAAGATTTAACTTATCTACTTTGTTTCCAGTAGCTTTGAGTTTGCATTCCAAACTTGCAGACCCTGAGCCGGAGAGGAATGCTGCCCTACTGATAAAAGAGAATGGAATTAGAAGTACGGAATGATCAAATGCTGAGGATCACATACGTAAAACCACCCTTTGATTAATTCGGTCAAGGAAGTTTATGTTTCAATTAAGTGCTTTCAGCTAGAACAGAGAATATTGATATAATGATGTATTACCTTATTTCCTTTAAGCATACTGAACTGTACATCGCACCCTGTGAAGAGCTTGTTTCTCAGGAAATAATGTTTTCAAAGGTTTGCCTGTGTGCAGAGCTGTTGTAGTTAAACAGGGGCCGCAGCAGGGATGCTAAACTCACCCTGCACCTGAGCATAAGAACATTGATTATCACAGACCGGAGTATTTAACATCTGTCAGATGCGACACGCGAAGGCTCGCTCCATGCAACTAGCTTAGTACCAAGCCACACAATCACCCAACTGAAAGCTTAATTTTTTAAAATAGCTTTAATGAATAAATGTAGTGATTCTTCAAAAAATTAAATTAACACAAACCAAGATTAATTTTACAGTGCAAGACTGAGCTCATTTGCATACAAAACTATTAATCTCAGCATTTTGATAGCTGAGCTGTTATACTGATTTTCTACAGTGATTCACTTCAACTTAACCAGTGTGCTAGCAGTGATTTCCCTACAGTAATGAAAATATTAAACATAAAAATTAGCTTCTGAACTTCTATTTAAATCAGAAGTAATCTATGTAGGGTTAAACATCATAAAGTAAAAAAAAAAAAGTAAAAAAACCCAACAATTCTGTTTTCACCACAATCATTTGGGGTGGCAGGTGAGGAGATACAAATATAAGTACACAGGAAGTTGTTCTAATAATTGGAATTCAATCAGTAGCTAGCTGAGAGCATGAAAGAGATTTTATTTCAATAATACCACGCAAAATACTTCAATAGACTTTCTAAAAAACAAGCTGTGCTAGCTTTTCATCAGAAACATCTCTTGTAGTTCTCAGATATTACGAAAATCAGTTCAACTAAGCTTGTTAAATATTTAAAACTTAGCATAAAAGCTAGAATGAACAGTTGAGAGTTGAGGTTTTTAAAATCCCTTGCTGTAACTTTCAGCTTTAGCTTAGCAAAAGCAATAGCTGCAGGCGTCCCCTCTAACTTCTGCACAGGCCCTGTTTGGCAATGTGTGGAATTTCTCACATACATCCTCTTTCCAGGGTCGAAGGAAGAGAACAGTTACAGCTTCTCCTCGCTTGTAGCCAGGCAGATTGAAAAGTTGCCAGTCACCACCTCACATCCTCATAAAGAAAAACAGGGACCTCTCAAAGTGCCCACAGGCTTGGGTGGAGCAGGTACCTGTACTGTTCTGGCGGCAATTAAACTAGACTAATCCTCCCTCAGTGTCAGTCTGTGTATGTAGCCCATTCTGTAAATCACTCCCATTAAAGTGACCTACATTAGCTTGACCAGGGTATAAAACCATTTTAGTGTTTGGCGTAAGTAGGCTGGGGGGAGGTAGCAGGTAATTAATAACCTTTCATCTGGCTCAGCTACAACTAGAAGAGCATGACTTCAATTTCTAACATACCAGCTCTTACCTTCACTTGTGGTGTCACCTTCTGCTCTGTGCAGAGCTAATAAACTAGCGAAATTCGGGCTTATTCTTTCTGAGAGGGATTATGCATGTCTGCTGCACAGCAAAAATCACAGAATTACATGCACTGAATTAACTGAGAAAAGGATTAGCTTTTAGCGTCTTTAAGTGCATCATTCCTAAAATGTTCAGGAATGACAGGGATCGAGGTACAACATAGGTGTATACGATTTGAACAAAGCTGGCACAATAGGCGCTAAAAGAAATTGAATCCTTTAATAAAAGAAGGATTTTGTACCTGAAATGTAATATTCATTCCCCTCTCTGTCTTCCCCAGAATGGTTTGACAGTTTGCCTTTGACTGATAAACAGCATCTGCTTACCTTATTTACGCTACAGTGTGACTTCCAGTTATTACATAAACGAGGCCAGAAGCACACCACAAATATAAAGGTATTTTCAAAAACTGTTAATTCCACTTTTTCGTAAATACTCCTGAGAAGGCAGTTTCTGTTGTCAAAGTAATAGAGGTGCCCTACTGAGAGCAAACTTTTAAAAAATCTGTTTATTAAAATAGTTTCCATTTACAGCTGTAACCTGACGTACCCCAGAGTCTGAGATCTTAACTAGGGCTAGAACAGTGATACTGCGTTTTGGTATTACCTACAGAAAGAAAAGCAAATGCAAGATAGCGTATCTTTACTGTACACAAGCCAACATTATTTGCTAATTCACAATGATCGTGGCAAGGTATGTTTTTCACATGTATTAAATATTCACATTACAACCAAAGAAATATGACTGATACCACATACCTGAGATACATTATACCAGTGGTAGCAGCTAGAATTTTGTTTTAATTGGGTTTTTTTGCCTTTTTTTTTTTTTTTATCCCTACAGACCTAAGTGTGATTTCTACAGCTGCAGAAAACCTTGATGTAGGCAAGGTGTGTAGGCAACATATCTAACTTTGCAAAATTAGGCTTCAGCATGCTTAAGATAAAAGAAGAGAAAGTGCCATACAGGTGCAAAGGTACAGCACTGAACTCCTCAGTATTTCTTGCATGAGTTTTTTATTAATATTCTATAATGAAAAAATGCTCTGGTGAGCTCTTTCAATAGTTCTTCTATTAAAACAATTTTGTAGTTACATGAATTAATACATTTCTCACCAGATACGAAAGAGATTATATTGGTCCCTATAAAACCTGAAATTAACTGCTCCGTTGATTTAGCTACTGAAAGGAGTCATAAATAGAAAGTGGAACAAATTAAGTGTGACCTTCTCGCTTAGAATTTAAAAGTGTGTACAGTTTGGGGATTTTCCTGGGTTTTGTTTGTGGGGTTTTTTTATTCCAAAAAAGAGTTACACCACTGTTACTCCACTTATTTTCACATATCAAATGTGGCTCAGCATCTTGGTGTAAGCCAGGTCTTTTAAATTCCCTTTACCGTCATACCTACTTCTTATGAACTGTTGAGGAAAACGCTATATACTGCGGAAAGTGGTCATGTCCTTTGGCTCACTGCTTGGCACGCACCAATCATCTGCTTCGTGGTTTGCTTTATAATGTTTCCAGGCTGCTTTGTTATATACAGGAAGTCTTTCAATTGATTCTGTTGATAAGGCCTGTAAGTGGAGAAGACCGTAGCTGACTATTCTTTTTAATCAAAGTTAACAGTAACAGAACAAGGAGTTCCATTAGCAGGTAGAGTTGTGCGTAAATTTAAAATGGTAAAGTGTTAAATCCTACCTTTATGTAAATAACTGCATCTGTACCATAGCCTTCTAAGGAATACAGTTTCAGGTCTCCTTGGAAGTACTGTGCATACAGGCGTGAAATAGGTAAGCCATAACCAAATCCAGCCTGATCCAGGAGAAAAAGTGCATTTTCATTAATTGCAGCAATCACTGGTGTTTTCTGTTTTAACTTAATAGGTAAGTAAGCATCATGTTTGACAGTAAGGGAAGGAGTTGAAATGTTAAACTATTATGCCCCGCAGAACTAATATACACCCCAGAAACTGAAGAATGCATGGATGATTGTGAGAAAACAGTTTTATTCCTTTGTCAGACAGGGCTGCTAGGTAACAATTCTTGTATTATGGGAGCTTTTTCAAGAAATGATAACACCATTAGAGAAAACCGTACTGAGTCTGTCTTATGCCTCATGGAGCTGCTAATCTTAAGAACACTGAGTACTTAAGTCAGATACGTTTCATCATCAGTATATATATAAAAAAGATCCAAGAAGCAGCATCTATGAATTCGTAGCTTACGCTAAAATTCTGTCAGGCCCTGTCTGCAGTAGCAGGACATAGCCCTGAAGTGTTAAGTATATATTTTTTTTAATCTATGACATTTTAGAGCTTATCTCTCAGTGAACATACACAGCACTTTTCTTGTAAAGATCTAGTGTTTAATGAGTTGCAGTCATCTAGATGGAGAACACTATATACATTTAAAAAAACCATACTGAATGATGCAATGTGAGAGAATGAATACAGGAAAGCTGTTCACAGCTTCTTACTGAGACTTAAGGCTTTATTTCTTGTGCATATATTAAGTTCTTAAAAGACCAAAGTAGATTTTTTATATGCCCTGTCACATCTGCATACCTTCATCCTTGCTGGGGGATGGTACAACTCACTAAACAGTACAAATGAAACCATGAACTTGGTCCGAAATCATGGCTGTAATTATTTTTCCTTTCATTCAGTGGCGTGGCCACAACAAGAATTCAGAGTCCTGTCCTTACTGCAGTGCACGCAGCATAGCTAAGTGTTCTGCTTGATGTAGCTGATCTTTTTATTTGGTAGACAAAAACAGAATCTTGAACAAGTTTAAATAATTTTTAGTATTTCAGAATTTTATGCAATTTTCCAGTTATTTCCAGAAAAATATGTGAGTTAAGTTATAAGATAGAAATGGTGATACTCTTTGTATCTATAAAATCAGTACTTCATAGCTTTGGCTGAGTGGTTTCTTTCGTGACAATTAAACATATCCAAGATGAGAAGGTATAAAAGATTTGCATACCAAAGGTGTAGCTCGTGACGTCTCAACACGTGGACGTGGTGCTGTTGAATACATGTAGTTAAACAGTCTGTCGATTTTCCTCATAGGAACACCTCCACCACGATCACTCATCTGGAACAAGAAGGAACACGTAGCATTATGTCCCTGAATACATTTTTATAAAAGACAGCTTCTCTCAAACAATGATCCAGAGAAAGTTCAGGTAAAGCACACTATGTAAGTTGTCCCTATTAAATTAACGAATTTTCTTAAATTCTCATCCCTCAGCTACAGCGATGATCAGAGAGAGAGGAATCATTTCCTTTCATCCCTTATCCAAACCGTTTAAATAAAATACTACCATAAGAAGTATTCATAATTTCTTGGAAGCGAGAAAGTTCTACTTAAATTGTGCATTGCTTTTATCTTGCTCATAACTTAATTTTGTCCAAAGGCAGCATCTATACCTTTTAGCAAATGCCAGGATCTGTGTATTTTTTTCTTTATTCCTTAGGAATACTGCCAGTTAAATGCAATCTGTTAAAACTATTACGGAAGGAGTAAGTCAGAAAAGTTTTTTTACTATGGTTTAGTTAGACCTATGAAAAAGCCAGTGCTTGTAGTTGGTTTCTGACATACAACATGGTTGTTGTACAGAAAAAGAAGAAATTACTCTGCAAACTGTACTTCAGGGAGGTTCGATTTGCATGGAATAAATAAAATACAATGCTTATTTCGCTTTAATCAGTTGTTTCACAACTGTACAGCTCTGTCATTGTCACACAGAAAATGCTGATATTACAATCGTATAAAGATGCTACTTCATTTTTAGTCATGGTTGCTTATAAGCTGGGCAAATCAGGAGTGTGACAATAGCAGAGAATTCTATTGCAGAGCCTTCAGTGTGACTGTGCAAACTCTATGCATTTCCTACTGAGGCAGTATGTGAAATTCCATAATGGTCTTGTTCCTTATATACTACATCATCAAATACAATCTATTGTTGGAACCTGATCACCAGCTAAAGTTACTAATATGCTCCCTATGACAAGGAAAAAAAAACAACAATCAAAATAACTTTCAAAAGAATGGAAAAAGTGGGTACCTTCACAGTTAAATCCTCATTTCCCAACGTGACGTGTACATGAATTGGCGGATAAATGCATCGATCAGCGTTATGTTCCATGGTGGCTCTCATTGCATTCTGCAATTTTCAAGTACAACTTAAATCCCGTTCTTACCACTTCGGTATATTATCTTAAAACATCAATTTAGGAAAGTTATTTTTATCACATATTTCAAAATCAGGATAAATGTATATGGGTTTAGAATAGGGATTTTTAGTATTTCCAGTATATTCAGTATCAGTATTTATATTAGACTACGCAGACTTCAAATATTTATTTTTTGAGAACAAACAGTATTTTAATGTGCAGTTTTATTTGTTCATAGTTTATTTATAATGCATAGTACATGCAATATGACACAAGGATCAAGAAAAAGTCTAGGACTAGAACTTGAGGAAAGCTCTATAAGACCCGTTACACATTATACCAGGTTTGAAGATGTCCCCAAAATTGTGTATCATCTTATTCTCACTCGCTTTTATTAAGTAATGTCTTTATACATTTTAAGATATTTTTACAAAGCTGTCTACTCCGAAGATGTCAGACGTATTCAGTGGCTAGGCAAAGGAGATACATCTTCCAAAGCTGTTGGTTTTCCATGCAGTTACTGTTTGTCTAAAGAGTACAATTTAGGTATCTTCCTGCAGTCAAATAGCGACAGGTTTGCACTTGCAAAAACATGCTGCTACCTAGAATTGGTTCAAAAGGCAAACAAATACAATCTCACTAAACAAAGGTGTATAAAAGAATTGTGTAATGGTAAGTGCACAGACCTTGAAAAGCTCGAAAACCATGTGATAGAGATGTGATGGCACATACACCACTTGCATGGGCTGTCCTGTTGATTTAGCTGGAGAAGAGAGAGTGTAAATGATTAAATAGCAAACTCAGTATCTTTTATTCATTCCTGCAGTAATTCAAAATGTACTTTCGTGTTGTTGAGAGAATTTACAAGAGAAGGAAAGTTTGAACAGAAATCTCCTCTGAGAAGTTGTATGTTAATGTGTAAGTCATACTCAAGTTTTTCAAAGGTGCTTGCTGCTTTAGAAATTAATCTTAAAACCCACTGTGGCATCACTGGTTAGGGCACATAGTAATTGCTGTCTAATATCTATGAGGAGTTTATCATGAAGATAGGATTAGGATCTTCAGGTGGTGGGAGAACAAGAAACAGTGAGTTAAAGATGAAGTAAGAGAGGTCCAGACTGGATAGAGACAAAAACATTTTCACCATGACAATTAAACATTGAAACAGCCTGCCCAGAGATGCTACGTAGTTGTCATCCTTGGAGGATTTGTAAGACCAAACTGGATAAAATCCCGAGCAACCTGGTCTGACCTCATGGCTGTCCCTGCTTGAAGCATGACGTCAGGCTACAAACCTCCTGAGGTCCCTCCCAACCTGAATTATCTTACAGTCCTGCAATGCACCAAATAGTAACTACAGCACAGCTTATTCTTGGATTTATTTAGAAATGAGCTGATTTCTAACAAGAAACCTTAACAAAAATTATATAGGCAATTCTGTCTATAAAACTGGTATAGTTTTCAAACTTTTTTTAAAGAATAAATTATAGAAAATATATCATGGGAACGTGTTCATTATATCAAAAATTAAGGAAAGGTTGTTCTTAAGGTTCTTTGAGTTCAACAAATTAATAATTTCGCACCAGACTGTGTTAGTGACCAGTGCAGTGCTTTATGAACACCAATGTTGAAGATTAGTGATGTCAAAATATCTAGAACAAATTACCCACCCAGTAAAAATAAAAGAGGGGCAGGAGGAAAAAATAAAAATCACACTCTGAAATATGTCGGGTTCTCCTCCTCAGGGTAACCACTTCCCTCCATGCCTCCACGCCCAGATCCCATATCTATGGTTTAATTAATGGTCTCCACTCTCAGCCGTGGGCAAGGAATGTGCTTTTGGCCTGGATCAGGTTTAACTCACCTTCACAATCCATTGAGCAAAGGTCACTCCTTTATAAAAACTTTATAAAAACTGAACTATTTTAGTTTCTCCAAAGATGGAGAGAGGTAAACCTTTTAACCTAGATACAGAATGCCAGGTTTTGTACAGCAGGAAGGAAAGATACGGAATGTGTAGTCAAGGCCACACTTTCTTTGCCTTTAGCTTCATAGGCCAAGTTACTGTGGCTGCACTTTGGCTTTCACAATTACTTGTAGAAGCAATTCTGATTGCTTGTTTTTGTAGGTCTGTCTGAACTTGGCATTTGGTGTCTTTAAAAGTATGCCAGTGAGTTGTGTCCGAAAGGCTCTTTAGCATTCAGCAGGACTATGAGGACAACAGCTGACCTCTCCATTCATAGCAACACAGCTGTAAACTGTTTTTTCAAGTCACAACCAAGGGGTTCAAATAACTTTTACCACAACTTGAGTGTACTATATTGATCTACAACTACAAGAGCATAATAGCTGAATAAGCAAGAGAAATAAGAACTGAATGTTTAATATGAATCTTAGAAGTGCCACAAGAAGTGCAGAGAGGGTGAGATGCAATAGACAGTGTAGGGTAAAGACATACAAGAAACCTTAGGGAGGGAAGGAGGCTGCTAGAATCTGTTATATCAATACTGCCAAAAACTTTTCTACTGGTTTCAGTTTTCTAATTAAAGGGGGGAATAGAGAAAGCCTTCTGCCAAATTTAAAACCAAAAAAAACCACCCCAAATAATTATTTATCACAGTAGATAGAGAGAACACGTTAACTATATGAAAAGCAGGAGAACATTTCACCACCAGCTACTTTAGAAGGAGTCATCACTAAATTCAAGAGTGCCTCATCCCATATTCGCTTACCATTCAGCTCTTCAAGGATGAGTTCGGGAGAGCTCATGTAATATAAATCACAAAGACTCTTGGCACTTTCATAGCCATCTATAATAAAAACACAGAAAGTTAGATTTCCTCCTCCACTTTTTTTTTTCCCCTTTTCAGTTCGCCAAAAAGAAAAACAAAAATTGAAAACACTGTGCACTGTCAGGGAGATTTTGTATTTTCTCATAAAAACTGGGTTTATAGGGAAAAGTGACAAAACTGTATTACACTTTAAATGAAACTTTGGCTCCAGGTAGGGAAGAACAAAACATGAATATCAATACGTGTATTGGCTCTCGGTATAGACATTCCTGTAAGTTTTCAGGATTCTTGTTCTTATCTGATGAATTTACCTTTAATAACTTCAACAACATTGCAGGTAGGATCAATGCTTCCAATATGTTTTGGATGAGCTGGATTAATTTTCCCACCAAACAGTAACGCTGCCAAAAAAGAAAATTCTATTTAATACCCAATATAATTTTACATTTTTAGATGGTGTCTTCAGTTTTGCTAAACAGAAATTTATAGGCAATATATAATTCCAATCTTCACCATACTTGAAAACCTACTACTAATAAATATTTTAAGAATTGTATCAAGAATGAGTTTATAAATAGCAAGGCAAATGGCGTACTCCTAAGAAGGACTTAAGTACATATTAAGCACTTGAAAATAAAGGAAAATATACCGACATAATACAGGTGTCATTTCCCCTCCTTTCAACAATAGCACTTACAGTGTTGATTAAGGAGCATTCTAATTGAAATGCGACTCATGTAGAAACGGTCTAAAAAATACTGCACATTCTGTGAGGTCACTGGATCAATGCCAAAGCTTTCCTTGTACTCTATTACTCCTTGAGCCATCGTAGGAATTACATCATTGTGTCGATTCCGGATTTTTATCACAGTATCTGTAAAACTAAAATTAACACATTTTTAGTATTTCACTTTCAAGTGAATTTAATACTATGGCAAACAGAGTATCTGCCTACAAACGTGAAGACAGTTATGTACAGAAATATCACAGGTCTGCCTACAGCAATAAGAAGATAGGTCAGTCTTTACAGCATATTTCAAGCGACTAGCATTGAAACAATCGGTAATCAACCACTATTGATTATTTATAAAATTATTATTAATTATCTTTATTACTGCCAAGAAAAAGAGAAAACTGTGCCAACCACTTTCATACAGATCATCCCATGCCTGTCAAAAGGCAGTTATGCTCAGCCAAACCTACTCTACAGGTGAAAAGTTCCATACATCTGTTCCAACATTACAAATAAGGAACTGGTAAACATTTCATCAAGTTTTAACATATTCATAGCTTCTTCAGTGTAACAAAAAAAGCCTTGACCAGGATGCTACAGCATAAAAGTGCTTTGTTTCATGTTTTAATGTACCCTCCTTTTAGGGACATGGGGTTGCGTTACTGCGATTCTTAAAGATTACAGATAGATGAAATTTTTCTTAAGCTATTGTTCTCTTGCTAGTCCTTCTACGTAATATTAACAGAATATCAACAGATGTGACAGCAAATCCTTACCTATGAACAGCCCCTGAATCTTCTGAGCTTTTGTCCTTAAAGTCAAGGATCTCCTGAAGGCTTTGGACATACCTTTAAACGAAAGAAACATGAAAAAGACCAATTCTAATGTGCCTCCCCAGATACCTTTGGTTAGCAATTTATGGTCTTCCAAGGTTGGTTGTTTCCAAATCATTGTATTTGATATATCCCACTGTCATAACCCCTGTGAATTTTGTTAGATCCTTTTGAATCTATTCATAATGTTTCATTCCAAAATCTCCAGAGCAATGAATTCCCCAATTTAATTAGAATGCATAAAAGATCTTCCTTGTGTTTTAAACCCAGTAGGTGATCACTTATTTGCAGCCCCAGTGAGTTCCTGTTATTAGAAAATCTTCCCAGCTTGTTCACGATTTAAGTATTTCTGCCATCTCTTTCCTTAGATGTGTATTTTCCAAGCTGAAGAATTCTATTTGGTTTCTCCTCACGTAGAAATTGTTCCAACCCTCTGATTATCCCTCTTGGTCTTTTCTGTTCAGGATGGAGCAACTGAAAGTGCACGCAATTCAGAGGAATAACGGGCTAACACAGTGGTACAATTATATTCCTCCCCATTTGTTACTTAGTTCCTAACACTATTTGCCTTCTTGCCCATCAAATGACATATTCAGAAAAATATCCCCAGTAGCATCAAAATTTCTTTTTCCATTGTAAGCACGCAAGGATACAGGGAGAGGAGGTTCCTCTCTGTGCTCTACTTTGCATTTGGCCAAGTGGAATTAATTTCCCATTTGATCAATGTCATTTAGTATCATGAGAATTTAAGCATTCCTGTTTCATTAAGAGCCTTCATCTTGATTGATAGCTCTTTTTATATTCAGTCATCTAATCAATCCCACTTACTCACTGGCAGATTCTCCGTTCTCTTTAAAAGCCTTTCCAGATAGCCACGTGCCTTTAGCAGTTGCCAAGCAATCTCTCTGTTTTGCTTTCACCATACAAAGTTTATGCTTATGTGTAAGTTCCTTACTTGAAAGCAAATTTAACTTTTCAAAGGATGTCTTTTTTATTTTATTAGCCTCATGTTCTTTCTGTTATTTTACGTATTTTGGCTTTGGGAGCTTCCTATTGCTCTTTCTTCATATTTTCTACACCTTTACTCTCAGTCTGCAATAACCTGTCTTTTAAATGGTTTCTACTATATTTTGCAAGCATTTTGTGCATTTGCCTGCTTCTGTTGGTTTCTTCAACTAACTTCTTCATTTTAGCTAAGCCTCCTGTCAACCATTGTTCTGGTGTATTTTTGGTTTTACTGAATTCTCATACGTGACTATTTGCAATATTTAATCATTTTTAATTCCCTTGTGAGTTCTCTAATTGCGCCTAGAGGTTTTTTCCAAGTCTGTAAGGTTAGTTTCTGATTTATGTCACATTGGGGTATTTAGTCTAAATAAGTGATGTTCATGCAACAAGCACATGAAATGTTCTTTCTATAGAAAAGAATGAGTTCCTCCAACTTGTGTACATGCAGAAGGTCACCCTTAAAGGTACGAAATGACGCTGTTCTTACCAGCTCTGCACCAGCTGAACTGAAGGTGTTCTTAGGAGGTTGTCTGGAAGCAGGCTTATTTCCTTCATTATGTTTGCCAATCTCACAGGCAACTCCTGTCGCAGAAACATAAATGAAGTCTTTTCACAAGCATTTTCAGATCCTAAGACCAAAATAAATATATGACAACATCAGAATAAAGTCAGTACTTATGGTACAGAACTACACATACTCTTACTTTCTTGCATAAGAGGTCTGTGGTTTTGCTTTAAAGTTGACTTGGCAAGTCTGGTAAGCCAATGTTTCTTTCATGGCAGAGGCCCATTTATATTTCAAAATGTAAACTCATATTGAAACCTACCATCCCTGTTGCAGTAACAAGAATCTTCAATACATAAAGAGTAACTAGTGCAATAGTTGCAAACACATAGCATTCAACTTTAAATATTGCTTCTATCCATGCAAATTGTTCACTTTATTTGCAGCAAACATCAACTGTAACTTGCACTGATCAAACAGTATGTCATTCCGAGCATGTCCGAGAGGCAAATGAAACCAGCACAAGAACCTATAGGAAGGATGCCTGAGAAAGTATCATGGTCCCATACGGCCTGCTTGATCACTGATCTTACTGAATTACCATAACTCATATTGGAACACTTTCAGAAAGTAAATTCTGTAATATTTATCTCATTTTCAGCTAGATCTGTTGTAGTTTAAATTCACTGTCTCAGAGGAACAGAAGACAGATGAATGAACTCACATGAATACTGAGAGAGAAATGAAAGTAGGACAGCTGCTGTGCTTAGTCATTACGGTAGTAGTTCTCCCATACATTTACTTTTTAAAATTTTTACATTTTTAAAAGCTAGAAGTTAAATTACTGCACTTGTTGATAACTGGCGTGTCCTTTTATAAGGACAGGTGTCATCTGTGTGGGTGGCAATTAAATGTGGTTATTAATATCAAGACCTAAATTTATTCCCACAATGCTCTTTTTACCAGGTGAGAAAGGAGGGTGGGCAGTAGGGAAGAGGCTAAGAAATGATGTACTTTATCCTCGGCCAGACTTCTTTCTAGACTTCAAGAGTGTCATGTGAACAGCATCTGAACTTCCTAACCTGTTCATCTGCTCCAGTGAGTACATACCTCAGGCTTGGTGTTTCACAACAGCTAACTCCTAAAAATTAACTCTGGTGTTTCTGCTCAGTTCACTCCTTCCATTTGGCAAGGGGGAGTTTGGGAAGAAGATTAAAGGAAGGGACGTGGAAAAAGAGGACGCTAGAAGTGTCTTAAACATGAAAAGTCTTCACCAAATCGAAATGGAGTAGTTTAGTTTAATGTATCCAGACTCTGGTAAGTCATAAATTACACTGATAAGAGAATGCCAGTTAACTTAATAAAAAAATGAACAGCTTACAAGGAATTCCTCCCCAGTGACACTTACCAGTATTGTGCATTGTCTACATACCTCTGCCCAGAAACCTTTCATTCTTCTCCCTAGTGAGATTGTGTTTCAGGCATGACTGTTACTGGCCTTTCCCTTTTCTCAGGTAAAATTCCATAAACAAGTCAGACTGAAGGTATTAGAATGTAAAGATAATCTTCAAATGCCTCATATACTCAGCAAATGACATTCCACCAATTAATTTTTTATCTGGAGGCCTCCGTATTTGACCAAGCCTGGGTCAAATTAGGGTAAGCAAGACTTCAGTGAATGGGCAAATGACTTTGTTTCCCTGTGCAGCTATGGTTGATCTAGGCAAAGGATGGATAAAACTCCTACATAAAATACTATGCGCTTATAACCCAAGATATGACTGATGTGTATGATCCAGACCTATATTTGCTTACGGAATATTTCATTTGCTAGATGAAAACCTGAAGGAACTAGAAGCAGACTTTTTTTTTTTAAAGTTAGTATTACTAGATTTTATGATTTCCTCTTTGGCTGCTCTCACTCTAGAGAAAGGAGACAAAAAAACCCCCACTGAAAACACTATCGTATTATAATAGCTACAGAATGTCTTACGGACAAATACTGTCTCAGTGTTGCACTCTACTCTTTTTGCCTTTATTATTAGTTTTTACTATCAGTTATTAAAACCTTAAGCAAAAGAGAGGGGGAAAAAGAAATTTTTCAATATTACCTTACCTTATGTTCAGGTACTAACAGCAAAAAAGTAGCCTAACTTTTGGTGAGGAAATACTGTGCCTCGAAAACAAACACTGATATTAAGGTAAACATTAGTTTGTTGGTATTTTAGTGGCAAAATAGTGCAGGTCAAAACAAACTCTGAATTGCAAGATTCTTTGCATAAAAGCATGGTAGCAACAGAACATATGGTGGGGTTCCTGTACAAACCTGGGGTTTTAAATAACTGGATACATTTTATTGAAATGTATGAAACATTGAGTAGATGGAGGAAGTGACAGTGGATGGTTAAGAAAAACTTTTCTTTGGAACTCTTCCTCCTTATACGAAGTCTGGGGTCAGTTCTCAGTTGCGTTTTACTTACAAAAACGTAAAAAGCAATACCACTATTAACTAGTTAAATGCTTATATACAACATTTATGTAAACATTTATGCACATGAGAGTGACTTGGGTAGAGAAACAGAATGTATTATGCTCCATCCCCAGGCTTTGAAAGGGTTTCTCGGTGTGATTTACAAGACCCTCCTCTGTGTAGTCTTTGCTTTGAAGCCGAACAGAACAATTCCTGCGATCCCTTTTGTTTCCAAGCAGTCAGCCAAACCCGGCCGCCCTGCCAGTGGCTTTGGTGCGGAGCACAGGACCGAGGGAGTATCCTGTTACCGATTTACTCATTTTGAAGGCTAGATTCCCAGTCCTCCGGCATGGCTCTTGGTGTTTGCGTCCTGCTCCTCCTCTCGCACATCTTCTAAAGCAACGACATTCGGGTAAGGTGTTTTTGCAGGGCACAGACATGGGGCTGAGGGGGAGCGATGGCCGTTTCAGCTCCTCGGGGCCGGCTGAGGTTAAGCGTTTCTCCCGTCGGCTATGCCTCAGCAGGCTGCGTGCTGCCAGCTTGCAAGAGGATTGACAGCTCGCACCTTTCCGACAACAGCACCGGTTGTCAGAACCGTCCCCGCCCTCCCCCGACACCGCAGGCTTTGCAGAACAAAACAAACTACTTCTGTGATGCCAAACACACGGGGAGTTTTTTTCGGCTGAATTTCAACCTTGCCACAGTTCCCGTCTCCGGGGAAGGAGCCGATCGGGCTGCCCTTCTCCCGGAAGGAAGCAGAGCGTTTTTCTGCCGAAAGGGACTGCGTTAAGAAGTGGTAAGCAACAGCGGGGGAGCGCGGCAGCGCTAACACGGGGAAGGGGGGGAGAAAAGCTCATGGCCGCGCCGGAGCCGCCCCGCTCCTCACAAGCGCCTGCGGGCAGGGCGGCGGGGGCGGCAGGGACTCACCGAAGTCCAGGAACTGCTTCATGGAGAGCGGCGAAGGGGAGAAGCGGGAGTAGAAGTCCACCTGCTGCGGGATGCTGACTGGGGAGGCGCTGCCCGCGGATGCGCCGCGCAGCAGGGCGCGCAGCAGCCTCATGGCCGCGGCCCTCGTCGTCCCCCCGCTCCTCAGCTCGCCTCAGCCCGGCCCGGTCCGGCCGCCATTTCCCGCCACGCCAGCTCCCCCGGCCCCTGCCCAGGCCGCGGCCTCCTTCGCCGCGCGGCCGGGAGGAGGTGCCCGAAGGGGTGGGTGTCTCCTCCCGTCCCAGCCCCACGCAGCGGCGACGGGGCGGAGGAGAGGGCGGCTCCGAAGGAGAGGGGCGGGGGGTGCCCGGAGCAGCCCGGCCCCCGCCGGCGGGGTCGGAGCCCCTGAGGCGGCCCCTCCGCTGCCACTATGCCACGGGTGCCCGCTCGCTTCCCGGAGGAGCCCAGCCTCGGACAGGTACGGTGGTGTCGCTTACGGGGGGTGGTGTTCGCTAGCCCGCGGGGCGGGAAGCCGTGAGGGGAGCGGGGGCAGCGGTGGGTGTGAGGGGGCGGGCGGCGGTGGCTGGGACGGCAGGGGCCCTGCCGCGGGCGGCGTGTGTGCTCCGGCAGCGAGGCCGAAAGGTGCCCCCGCATCGGTGTTGGCACTGCGGCGGGGAAGGGCGGCCTGGGGTCGGCCCGCTCGGTGAACAGCGCGCTTGCCCTCGCCGCGGTCCCCGTCTGGGTCCGGGCCAGGCGGGCGGAGGCCTGTAAGGAGCGGGGGCCCCCTCCGGTGAGACCCCCCCCGGAGTACTGCGTCCGGCTCTGGGGTCCCCAACAGCAGAAGGACATGGGCCTGGTGGAGCGGGTCCAGAGGAGGGGCACAAAGATGCTCAGAGGGCTGGAGCACCTCTCCTGCGAGGACAGGCTGAGAGAGTTGGGGTTGTTCAGCCTGGAGAAGAGAAGGCTCCGGGGAGACCTTATTGTGGCCTACCAGTACCTGCAGGGGGCCTGCAGGAAAGCTGAAGAGGGACTTTTTACAAGGGCATGTAGTGATAGGACGAGGGGTAATGGCTTCAAACTGAAAGAGGGGAGGTTTAGATTGGATATTAGAAAGAAATTCTTTACTGTGAGGGTGGTGAGACACTGGAACAGGTTGCCTGGGGAGGTTGTGGCTGCCCCATCCCTGGAGGTGTCCCTGCCCAGGGCAGGGGAGGGTGGAACTAGATGATCTTTAAGGTCCCTTCCAACCTAAACCATTCCATGATGGCAGTGGGGACTTGGCTGCTTGGCTGTGGGGCTAAAACGGGAGGTAGCAGAAACCTACAGAAGCACTGGCTTTATTAGCACAGCTGCTGGCTGGTGTGTGGGCAGAGCCTCACCTGGGGGGCTTAAACTGTGATTTAACAGCTGTGGGCCTTCGTACTAGTGCACCTTGTCTCTCCTCAGCTGTGTGATGATCTGGAAAGGGGCACTACGGCCTCTACCAGCTCTTCGTGCCCTGCCCTGTGTCACGGTGTGCAAAGGAGAAAAACTGAAGGCAGGGATAGTTTGTTTCAGCGCTCAGGAAAAAGGAGAGGAAAAAGTAGGGCTTCTGTCTTTACAGATATACTCGCAATCGGTCAGCAATGAACACAATACATGTCTTTATTGGTTTAAAAAGTACTTGGACCGTATGTCACACTAAATCACTTTACTGGCTGTTAGAATGCTAATGCAACACGTGAAGTACCAAACAGTAGTATTTAATAGTTTCTTGTCCTACTCAGGTAGAAGTATCCGGAACATTAACAAAAAATGCAGTTAAGAGTGATTATAAGCTTTTCTGATAAATTTACTGCAGTGTAGATGTTGAATCCTGTAATTCAAGATTGTATACAATACAGTGCAATAGTGGATCTGGCCCTGTATCATTTGCTTCTTTTGTCGTGGATATTTATATTTGCCTGATGCATTTATCTTATGAAATCAACTCTTGAATATTGCTTGATTTCCTTTAAACATGCCTTGTGCCTGTGACTTGTCCATGACCTGATGGCAGGGATGGAGATCCAATGGCGTCTGCTAGAGCAGAAACCATTTTGTTATTTCTATCACATTAATCCATTCAATGCTTTGTTGGATTGCATGGAGCCTCCTATTAGAGAGATGAAGATACCATAATGAATTAAGGGCTTTTTTTTTTTGATGTTGCATTGAAATACAGAAAACGTTGATTCAGTCTGCCTCCAGAGGCAATTTTCTGAGCAGTAACAGCACCAATAATACATAAAACCAAAGTGGTAGTTCAGGATTAGACTGCTTCATCTGGTTTGTACCTCCATCTTGTGCCAAAAAACGAATGGCTTTTTGTGTTCTGGCCAGGGAGTGGTGGCTAATGAGGCAAACTAACGGCTTGTCTGTCTTTGCAGTTCTTCTACAAATACAGGTTGCTGGCAGTTTTTGCTTTCTCACTACTTGTAGGCCTCTCCCCGAGAAGCACCAAATAGTAGCTCATGCTACTCAATTTTGTAATACTTTGGGAGTCCCACTTATGAATTGGCGTGCTTAAAACCAATTTATAATGGCCTCTCAGTTGTGAGTCGGTACTACTTTAAAGCAGTGCTTACAAGCAGTAAATTGGGTATTTATTAAGTTGTTGCCATTTCTTATGATGGCTCTGGATTGGCTTCATCTTTTATGCCTGTATGTGACTGTCATGATGCCTGATGAACTTACAAGCATGCCGTAAAACCTGGCCTAGTGCCTAAAGTTATCTTTGGACAGCAGTCCACAGACAGCAAATGTGGCAAAGGCTGTCAGAGGCTAAGTAAATCATTGCAATTTGTAAGCTAGAGCCCATTCTCAGTAATGTAAACAGTGAGCGTTTTTCTCAGGGAGAATCATGCAGGATGAGCAGTCACAGAAGTAAGTGTGGATAAAGAATTCCTTAAATGCTGTGTTCAGGGCAGAACAAACCCTCTCTGTTTACCTAAAGGTGTTTTCTTGGTCTTGTTTATACTACTGATCAGATAACGGAACATGTTTACATGGGTCAGTAAAATATTGGAGAATATTTTGAATTCTCTTTCTCTCTTCTCCCTCCCCGCTTCCCCCCCATTCCTTATTAAAACCTGTTTCTCTCACTGACGATCTTCTGGGGGCTTACTCTGATCTGATCCAGTGTGACACTAGCTGCGGTTCTGATGTGCCAATTTCTGTGAATCCTTATGAACGCCAAAAAGCAGAAATGTATTATTTTTGTCAGTTGGCATTTTTCTACTCATATTCCTGCTTATTGGTGTTCCTGAAATTATAATACATCTGGATCCATAATTTAAATGGGATAGAACAAATCAGACTTCGGGATAATTGAAAACATACCAATTAGTTTTAACCGAAGCAATTTCATTATTTTTTTTTTTTCAGTTTAAGGTTTAATAAGATAATTGGAAGCATAGCATTCTTGCAGGGTGTTCCATAGAAGGACGTCTTGGTTTGTTAAGGTGATACTATAAATAACCCCTTACTGGAACTTGCCGTTCTTGGTTGCTGCATGTACTGGTGCTTTTTTTTCTTCCCTTTCTTCCAAAATAGGGGCGTTATAGATTAAGAAAAAAAACTTAAGTTGCCAGGTACAGATATCCATAGAATATCTCTTTTCTTTCAGTGGTTTATATGCTTTGCTGTAATGCCTGCACAGTCATCTGGTCCCTCTATCCATGTCACTTTTCAGCTTGTGTACTTCCTCTGCACAAAGGCTTGTCATCGTTCTTAGGTTTTTGTCAGTAAGTTCAGCTGCTTTTGCTATTGTCATGGTTTAACCCCAGCCGGCAACCACGCAGCCGCTCGGTCACACACACACACCCCCCAGCGGGATGAGGGACAGAATCAGAATGGTAAAAGTGGGACAACTCTTTGGTTGAGATAAAGATGGTTTAATAAGTAAAGCAAAAGCTGTGCACGCAAGCAAAGCAAAGCAAGGAATTCATTCACCACGTCCCATGGGCAGGCAGGTGTTCAGCCACCTACAGGAGAGCAGGGCTCCATTACGCGTAATGGTTACTTGGGAAGACAAACACCATCACTCCAGACGTTCCCCCTTTCCTTCTTCTTCCCCAGCTTTATATGCTGAGTGTGACATCATATGGCATGGAATATCCCTTTGGTCAGGTGGAGTCAGCTGTCCCGGCTGTGTCCCCTCCCAGCTTCTTGCGCACCCCCAGCCCAGTCGCTGGTGGGGTGGTGTGAGGAGCAGAAAAGGCCTTGACTCTGTGTAAGCCCTGCTGAGCAATAGCGAAAACATCTCTGCATTATTGACGCCGTTTTCAGCACAAATCCAAAACATAGCCTCATACTAGCTACTGTAAACAAAATGAACGCTATCCCAGCCAAAACCGGCACAGCTCTGTTAGAAAATTCTTAGGGTTACATTGGTTTGATGTGGCTTTGGTCTCTTCTTTTTTTGCAGGAGTAGAAATAAAAAGATATAAAAATGGCAACAAAGTTGGTCAGAAATATGGCATGGCTTCTGTATGTTATCAAATGGTAGATTCAAGAAGAGCATACAGATGGTCTCGTTTATTTTTAATCCAGTATATAATTAAACTTTGGAGTGTGTGAATTTTTGCCACGTACAACTTTGTGACTCAAGAGCAGAAGGCAGTTGGATAAAGTTCATGGTTTATCATGGATGGCTTTTTCTTCCATAGGAAAATATACTACATTGCTGCTGATGTTGAGCGCTAACTTTTTGTGGGAACGCGAACAGCAAAGTATCACCATCATTCTGCTTAACTATTGGCCATTGTCAAAGCTGGAATCGATCACAGGCTGCCTTGTAAACCAGCTGGCAATGGTACAGTTCTCGGCTCTGGAACCTTAACTGTTGGTCCCCTCCGTGTCAAGAAACCAAGCAATACCCCGCCAGCATTTCTTTTAATCAATTTAGCAGTTGCTTAGTTCATATGCTCCTAGCAAGTTTTTGACTTTTCTGTCTCTTCTTCCCCTGTCTCCCAAAGACACTGAGATTGAGAGATACGAGGAAATAAATAGTTAGCACTGTATATTAATGGCGAGGGGTGTATATGTTGTTCCGCAGTAGGCAAGCCGCAGCAAGGCCACCTCTGCTTGTTAAAAACTCAGTTTTCTGACTTCTAGGATCTTTGAGACGGGTAAGCCCTGAAAAGGTGCTGCTTGCAAACAACCATTTTGCAGAGCTAGCAAATGGAGCAGGAAAGGGATCTGTCTTCAAGTATGGAAAACGCAAACTGCAGATTACTACAGATTGCGCAAACTGTACCCCTGTACAATGACAGTATCACACCCTGGCTGGGGGTTAAGGCCGATTTCTGTGGCAATCGCTCGGGGTAAGGAGTTGCTGTCTTTGTCTCATGAGGCTTACGGTTAGGAGTCTTGCAATGCTTATGAGGTTACAAAATTTGTACATTATTAATTATGAATCCAGGGCCTGGGACGACAAATGGACATTTCAAGATGCCCGAGGACCGGGATTAAAAACTGAAGCGCTTACGCAGCCACTGTAGGGAAATACGCTGCTCACATTCTTGAGTTATCTGGCAAGGCAGCCAAAGCATGTCCCTGTGCTGCTTCTGGCTCAGAGCGCTGGCAACAGTTGCCTGTTTGCTTCATCACAGTTTGTTCTCCTGGGTTTTGCAAACCAACTGCTGACACTCTCACCTACTCTGTGCTGGGAGAAGTTATTTCAGTTGTTTGTACATAAGCAGTTTTCTGGTTCCCTGTAGTCTGTTTATTTTAGTTAAGACAGGCTGCTGCAGTGATGGTTAGCATTGTAATGTGGGTGCTCTGAATGGGGAGTGGAGTTTACGTGCCGCTTTCAAAAGCTTCCCTTCACCTTATGTGCCAGTTCCTGACACTTGCGTCTGAGCACCCTGTCCCATCTCTTCTTCCACGTATAGCCTCTGCACAGGTGATTACTGAAACTATGCTGCAATGGTCCCTTGTATTGAAAGCGTCTCTCATAAGGTACGTCTCCTGTGCTGTGACAGTTAAATATATGTGATGGTATTGCGGTTTACTAGCATTCAGTTTATGTACCTTAGGCTTATATAGTGTATGTGTGTATTATATGTATACACCCAGAATACACATATATATATATAGCACAAGTATAGTACACTAGGTTTTATATATGTGCATATATATACATATGTACTATACACATAGACTATTATGTATGGTACTGTACTACTGTGTATATAGTATATACTACTGTATCTATTACTATATGTGTATGGTATATATGAGCATATATAAAACCTAATATATTTGTACTATACTTCCTGTGATCAGCTACTCAGCTGTTCTTCCAGTCCATATTTCGTCATCTTGTGGACAAATGTTTGTGGGTTTAGTTCTGTAAATAAGAGTAATTGTTTCATAAAAGCAGAGTGAGTCCACGTCTTTGACATGCTCTGAAAGATCTATCAGCACCTTCTGCTTCTAGTCCCAGAAGTTTCTTGGCTGCAACAATGAATACTGGCCTAGCAGGTGTCCTCCTAACCCTAATCTTCAGGCCTTGTCACATCAAAAGGCCTTTCCTTTCAGCAAAGGCATCCTGTGAGAATTAACATCTTAAAAATGGAAATAAACTAGAGGTTTTCTCTAGGATTTTTTTGTGTGCGTGGATTTGTTTTTCCCTGCATCTTTTTGGCTTTTATGGGTTTTTTTTTGTGGAGCTGAAGCTGTACCCTGTGATCATACAATTGGCTGCCAATATCAAAATTCTGTGAGAATTAACATCTTAAAAATGGAAATAAACTAGAGGTTTTCTCTAGGATTTTTTTTGTGTGTGTGGATTTGTTTTTCCCTGCATCTTTTTGGCTTTTATGGGTTTTTTTGTGGAGCTGAAGCTGTACCCTGTGATCATACAATTGGCTGCCAATATCAAACTTCTGCTGATAAATACAGATAGGTATGCGAAGTCCTTGACTAGTTTTGGGTGTGTGCATCTGTCTCCCCCAGTTACAGAAACAGCTGTCTGGCAGGGGAGCTTTTGGAAGACTGGTGCATTGAAGGTACCGCTGGGCAGCACAAGTGAAGTGTGGAAGGAGAGGGTGGCTCTGCCCCAAGAGGAGCTGACACTTGCTGCATTGCCAGAGCCTGCTCTGCCAGACTCCATGCCCGACTCTTACTGATGCTGGAAACTGTGGCAAGCACCAGACAGCCTGCGAGGGTGAGATTGTGTGTTATCTCCCACAGCTGCCTTTGTGTGGGGGAGGGCACTGAAGAGTTACAGCAATAGACAATTTGTTAAAAGCTTGCAATTTTCAGCTTGTTCTGCTAGTGAACTTAGCTATAGCTACATCAGTTAATTATGATAAGAAACCACTATTACCAAAACAATGTTTAATTTAAAAAAAAAAATTTATTTCACACTTCTATACAAATATCCACAGGTAATTTCTAATAATGGAATGATGTAGCACTGCTAGCTGGTATTAAAAAGTTTGAGATAAAAGTATACCAGTGACATGACTTATTTTTCAAGAACTTTCAGTTTAACATGGCTAAGACATTCATGTTCTTAGGCGAGGGGCACAATCTGCTTCTAAATCCAAGGCTACTGGTCAAGCTTCTTAGCCTCTGATGAGCCTGGCTTCTGATACTGCTGAGCCTTTTGGCAAATAAGATAGATAGAATTTTAAAAGCTCAAAAACTGTGTAATAGCTAAATACATGTGTAAGTGTTCATAAAATCAGGGTCACAACATAATAAGATTATTTAGTGGGAAGAAGAAGAGTCTATTAAATGAATGCATTTCCTATAATGATAACTTTTTAAGCGATCACACCTTCCAAGAAGGTATATTCAAAGTTAGTAGTAAAAATAAGACACTTGACGACTGCCCTCCTAGCAGGTTTTTACCCTATGAGGGGAAAAAGTACCAAGAGGTTTTTGCATAGTTCAAATTACTAGCAATTAACATGCACACTTTTTGAGCAGAATTTTGTTTCACACGGAATAAACAATTGTGAACTAAATACTCATTCTTAAATAGTACCAACACTTTAGAACATGGGTAAAAAAGTAAACTCTTTAAATAGTTTCATCAGTTATGTTACAATAACTAAATTACTGATAAACACAACTCGTGGTTCTACTTTTATTAACATTCAGGTATTCAAGATGATTCAGTAGTCTCAACGTGGATAGCTCAGATCCCCGTAGTTAAGGTAAGTTAGGCATTTATAGCCTCCTTCAAGTGCTGTATAACAGTTGCAGTAGTCAATGCCTTTTGCCAAACAGGAAGTCCTTACGAAGCTGGAAAGCTGTTTCCAGAGAACCTCTCACTTTCTTGCAGTAAGTATAAAACTGTATCTAAAGCCCCTACTTCTGCTTGGTGTCCAAATTGTTAAATAGTCTGAAGTAATATACAAACCATGTTACAAGACCCGATAATTCCTATTACATCAAGTTACGAGTATCAGGAAAAAAAGCCCTGTACACATTACTGGAATAAATATTTACATTTTTAGAAAGCATAGGCACCTCCAGTGATGTATTAAAATGCAGTGAAAGCCTCAGGTCTCGTAATCTGAAGTTCAAAAACACAGTGGATTTGAAGGTTCAGTTAAGTCTTTGGCCTAACAGTTAGTCAAAGACAATGATTTATAACAAAAATAAATACAAAAATGACTGAAATATATATATATACAAAAAGTACATCTAGTATTCAAGCCTCTTTTAAAAAAAACCTGTGTATATTTGTTTTGAGCAAGAATCACAATCTGATCTTAAAAAAAAAATGGAGCAACATGACCTATTGCACATGTAATTTAAGATGATGCTTTTTGTTAAACCCTAACTACTGCAGCAGGCAAAGTTTATGACTAAAGTAGATTTGCAGGTCTTCAGATTATACTCAAACAAAGCGTGTTAAGGCCACTGTGTGTTTATAACGGACTGTGCATTGAGGGAAGGATGGAGAACCTGTCTTGACCTTAACCATGCATGCCTTGCACACCTAAGAAGGTTAGGATCACAGGAAAAGGTCTGTGGTAGTGGTTTTGCATATTTTGCAGAAAAGACCCCAGATCAATACAGCATCTTCTAAAGTGTGAGTTAGATTTGAAGGGGAAAAGAGGCAGTCTGGAAATTAAATAATGCAAATAAAGTCTGTTGATGAAGCAATTTTAACTGTGCAAACAAAAGCCTCAATATAAGTAGTAATATCTACAATCAAATGGTGAATGTCCGTAGTGTTCATAGGTCTAACTCCATCAGTATTCCATTAATGAAAACATTACCCTCTATCTGAACTTTGTGGATGGAAAGTATTTTTCCCTAAGAATAACTTTCATTTTCATTCCATTTTGTGAACCACTGTTTTGTCTCAAGGTCTTTGCATTTCCCATCTTTGATCTGTCGCTCTTCTTTTCGAATTCTTACAGCATGGTATCGGGGGACACTGTCTTCGTACCTAGAACGCTGGAAGAACCCGCACTGCGGCAGAGAAGAAAAAGAACAGTTTAGGTGTAAGTTGCTGCCAAAGTACTACAATTATAGAGGCAAGTAAATTCTTCCTTTGCACAAACATACAGCTAAGAAAATTGAAAACAAAAATACGTAGAGCAAAATTGTAGCTTATGTAGCTGTAAAAAATGTGAGCCAACTGGTGTACGTTAGTTGCTCCAACAGCAGCTGAAGACAAATGGCATAGTCTGACAATCCAGTAATCCTCAAAAAATCCAGTAAACCTTAAAAATATTCCACCCACTAACTTTCTAAATTTGTTTCGCAAGTCTTGTAAGTCTTCTTTATAAAGCTGCTCATTCATTTAATGAGATAATTTAATGCTGCACAAAGAAATAGATACAGCTCAGGAAAGCTTGTTTCTCCTCAATCCAAGATAGGTATGTACTTCAGCATCTTCCTGTATGGTGACATGATTTACCTTTAAAAAACCTACAGAAAGATTTCCAGAGCCTTCAAGAAAAGTTACACTAGGGCCTTGTTTTTCAAAGCACCATCTCAACTACAGTCACGAACATGAGTCTTGCTTAGTTAGCATAAAAAACGGATGTAACTTGAAAATTCTGTAATGTGCCATGACACAACTAGATGAAATCCAGTACCGCTTATTTATTTGCCCTGTGGTTCATTATTCAAAGATACTGTAAAAAACTAATTTTATCTATTGAGGAATGGACTGAAATTAATTTTCAAAACAAAATAGAGCTATGGCCACAGTGTTACAAAGATGATAACTGGTAAACACTCAACTTTACAAGCTTATGGGTCACTGATGTCGAGATTAAGGCTAAGAGACATTTGTGCCATCCAGCTGTCATTAGGTACAGCTAGGAATAAAAAAGATTAAAGCAGCAAGGTTTTGTTCATAGTATTTGGGGTGGTGGGGTTTTCTGGTTTTGTTTGGGTTTGTTTTTTTTTTTTTAAATATGTACTAGAACTTCCATGGGACTGAATTTTTAAAAAAAATTACATCCAGACATAGACCAAATCGTTAGACCTCTCTTAGTTAAGACTGCATTAGACATTGTTTTCATGTATTTTAGTTAAGAATTCCTCCCCACCCTGATCCCAAGCATCACTTATTAATATAGTGTACATGCATGTAATATCTTAAGTTGAATAAAGGTTGCTAGGAGCATAAATCATCATGCATCTAGTAGCTTCAGCAGAGGAAAGTGTTCCTAGAAAAGTATACCTTAGAACTGAAGGAAAACAGATGTTTCCACAGTAATTAAATCCTCATTATGAAAACGTCTTTCATTATAAGCAACATTTATCTTTTAGCATGCACTAAAGGTTAGTAAAGCAAGTTTTTTTATCATCCACGTAGTCTTAGCTTTAAATCTTAACTCTGCATTGTTGGTCACTATCTCCCAATCTTAAAAAAAAAAACAAAAAAACACTTACTTGTACTGTTAAAACATAAATTTAAAAAAACCCCCAAACTTAAAAAACATTGCAACAGATCAAGATGTTTTCTAAAGAAATAAACAAAAAGCTTTTTAGACCAAGGTAAACACCTGTGTTTGTTCACGCGCACCAAAAGCTGAAAATCTATCGACAGAACGAGCAAGCAAGTACGATAGTTTGAAATACAAAAGTTAATAGAACATGTGCAGTAAAAGCTTCAGTTAGCCACCGCAACCATAGCATGTGCCACAGCTAAAAATTAAAAAATATCATCAATTACCAATTACAGAAGTAGATCAATACTATGCATCAGAAGTAAGCCTCTCTTTATCAGATGGCTGAGCATGGATCTCAGCCTTGTGATATGTGGCATCGTAATGATCTTTCTTATTTCTCTTGAAGAAACCACACTACAAGGAAGCAAGGCATTTAGTCAATTTTTGTGGACTGGAGGAAGTCAAACCTATTAAAACTGCCTTAAATTACTGAACTATCTTCCAATCTCCCTTCACAGGCAAAAAAAAATAAATCACAATAACTCATCTGTTTCTAGATCTGAGAACTTCTTGGACTAACTCGATCTGTAAAATAATAGAATTGCTTGAGGTAAAGAATATTATTTTAGAGGCATTTTGACAGATTTGTAATGCATCTGTTGTTTTGCATTTTGGTTTTTTTTGGTGTGGTGTGTTTTTTGTTTGTTTTTGTTTGTTTTTTTTTTTTTTTAAGAAAAGCTACTATAAAGTGTGTCCAGAGCAACTAAAGCTTGTTGTCAAGAGCAGAAAGAAGTCTATTCAGAAACCTGTTTGTGGACTAGTGCACAGGATAGACAAAAACATGCAGCAGAACAAAAATGAGTACTGCTTTGACCCGTACAACACAAGCATTTGTCTTAAACCAATCACGTAATTTTCTTTGAAGCACCATCTTTGTCCTTTATAAGATGGCACAGTGTTTGTCATCAAAAGAAGCATTTTAACCTGTCTGTGCATATGTGAAAATGTATTTTCATGTGCAGTAAAACACTAGTAATAATTTAACAGCCCACCCAAAGCATTAATTCATCAGGAAGATTTGCAGCAGGGGCTGGGCATTTATTAGAAAATAGGGAAGTCGGAACTTTCCTGGGAGAAGTAACCTGCAGCAAATGATAGCTCCTCAGCAAAGCCAATTGCTGCAGTTTCTCCAGAAGAAAGTAAGTGACAGACAGGATGTTCTTCTTCACCTCTTCTTTCTTAATAACCTTCTGCTATCCCGTAACAGCAAATACTAACTGCCTGTGCCTGTAAAAACTAAGAATAAAGGACGGCCTTGTTATACTTGGAACCACAATTACTTGTAAAAATGCCAGAGGTAGTTAGAAAAATAGGTACTTTTTTTTTTTCCCTTTTGCAAATTGTTACCTTTTTGTTATACACACTTATTTTCTCCTTTAGGGTTTTCTAAGGTAAAAAGCCAATACTACAGAAATTCACCAACAGACTGGCTATGTATTATTTCTGTATACCTTTTGGTTATTTTCATCCACTAGGAGTTTAATGGTATTTCTAAAGTTCTGAGAACAAAGCCTTGCTAAAACATTTGTAGATAGTTCACATGAAGTTTTACGCCTAACCGCAGAAGCCCCAATTAGCTGTATCCATCCGTATCGAAGTACCTATGGCCTCTGAACATTTCTCTCATGTTTTGCTCAGAGCTCAAAATACTTCCTTTTTGAGGATGTGGAAAAAGAAAATAAAATTATAACAAGTCTTCCCATATAACCATTTTCCTTCCAAACGTTACAAAACTGAGAAACTGATAACGGTAATGTATGTTTTGGGCAGTTTTGCTCTATTTTGAGTCCCAAATGCAAACGAAAATACTTAATCATTTGCTTAATTAGTTTGCTATCTTGTCAGGAACTGTAGACCAGGAAATGTAAAATAACCAGATGAATAAAAACTCACCTTCCACAGTAAGAATACCAACAGCGCAAGCATCAGTATTCCAGCAAAAATAGCCACCGAGATGATCCACCAAGGTACTCCTGTGTAAAGTGCTACTGGTTTTGCAGGGAAGACAGTAACACGCACCTAAAGGAGAGAAAGTATGTGACGATGGAAAGAGCATTTCAGAAGCATCCATGTTTAATATAGAGCTGCAATTTATACAGTCATCTCTTCTCTAACAAGATGACTTCTCTCATCTACAAAATGTTTTTGAAGATAAAGTTGATCAATTTGATATGGTAGTGGATTTTTCCAACCCAATTAAAAGGTAAAAACAATCAGTAATTCAAAGCTCGGTTAAAAAGCTAAACTTTTAGCTACTTGTGTTTTAAAATAGTGGGGATTTTTTGGTGTTTGATATAAACTGGAAACATCACAAGCATAACATACAGTTAGCATCAAGTGTTGAACCTACCTGAGCAGCTTCATTTGTGAGTTTAACGTTCTTCGCTGCAACAGGAACACTGATTGAAGCCCTAACGACAATGTCCAGGTAGTTCATTTTGGAGTATTCCTGTTCCAAAATAAAATACAGACATTAGACACAGAACGGGAAAGAACTCTGACCTTTCAAAAATGTCAGGTAAGAGGACTTACTTCTAAGAAAGTACTGTTCCACAGCCTGGAACGCAGCACAATAGATGCCTTGCTGTCTAAACCCTTCAGGGGACACTTTATGTCCACGCAGCGTGCATTCACATTGCAGTCCTGCAATTACACATTTGTACGTGTAAATAAAGATACATCCTCACAAATTGTTTAAAGCCTCCCCTGCCCCCCCCAAGATTAAAAATTAGATTATATGCATCATATTTATGTGCAAGAACCAAAATCTGTTTGTACTGACAGCAATAGGGAAATACAATGAAGATGCTATTGCCTTTTTATTTCAATGTAGTAACCACACAGGGATACTTTCCTATTTCTTTCTCATCAGTAGATAATGGTCAAATTTTAAAAGCATCGATACTTGGATTTAAGATAAAAACAAAGCAAAGAGATACCTTCTTTCACCCTGATAAACTCAGAAAAACCCTGTAGTGAGTGCAGGGGGAGGTATGTGACAAGACTTTAGTTGGGGCAATAGGCTTACCAAGGTCTTGTATTTTCTTTCTGAGAATAAAGAAAAGGCCTTGCTGTCTGTAATCTGCTTCTCTGCAACCTCACGTTTCCTTCTTGAGTTATGGGATTCCTAAAAGAGAAAGAAAGGAAAAAAAACCCACACAACAAAACATTAAGAGAGTTTAATAGTTTATCATAAGTGTCTCTGAATTCTGACCCCATACAAGCAGAGAAACAAGCTCAAGACTATTTTCTTGTTCCAAGATCAGCACGTGAGTGACATCATTATATATCCCTACTTATCTACATTTATTGCTAATAGTAGAGTCAGGACAACTACCAGGTTTTGAGATTACCTAAAGAAAGGTCAACTGACTTCTTTCTTTAATAGGTCAAGGGGGGGGGTTAGATTTACAAAGCTTTCGATGCTATTTCCATTTTTGTTCTATATAAAGGGTATTAATGTTACTATGCTAAAGAATAAGATTGTGCTATGATCAGTAGATGCATTTTTTTTTAAACTGTGTATTAATTGTACTCATTGAAAGTTTCATTAACTAATGTAGTGATCTGACAAGAATGGGTTTATGTGCATGAAGTTTTAATGTGAAAATTAGAACTCCTAAATGATTTTAAGATTATATGAAAAAAAATAACGAATCCTCAGGGTTTAGGGAAAAAATCTTGCTAGATAGGCACAATGAAGGGCTATGAAACTTGCTCGAGAAATTCTTTTTATCATATTTGTTGTAAATGAGTAAATTTAAATGCAAGCCCTTTCTCTTTAAAAAACTGCATGGAATTCCCCCAGGCTGGGGAGATGCTTACTGTTGTTTATTGTTTTTCTGTGTAAGAACTCAATCAGTTTTCAATAATGCTGATGAAATTCATTAAAGCAAACAGCGACTTCAGCATATGACAGCAGTGCCCATTGCAAAACCAGACACCCTGACATAGCATCTATCCTTCAGCATGTTATCCTCTTTAGCTGTTACAAAGTCTCCTAATAAGCTTAAGACTTGATACGTTCTTCATGTATTGTGCTCACACTCAAGACAAAAAAAAGTCCTTGTGGAGGCAAGCTCTTGTGCCCTACTGTCACGTGCTGCGGTGCTTCCACGGTGTGCTAATTCAGGAACAGAAGACAGGGTAACATACCGCAACACGCAAACTATTGATTTCATTCTCGGGTTGGCAGGAGACTTTTTCCAAGCCTTTGGAATCTATTTTCATCAAATAGAGCAGCCATTTGCCATTACTAATTTCTTTCGGCCATTGGATGTCCAGGGAAGCGGTACCAAATGTTTTCAGTGGTCTGCCCAAATTAGTTACCTGTTAAAACAAACAGTCTTTAAACTGTGAAATACTTTTTAAAGGGATTTTCTTCTCAATGGAAGGTGTTATTGACTTGGGCAACTTTTAAACATGCAGCTAACAGGAAATTTAAAAGCAGATGAAAGACGGTCAAAACAGCATAAAGACAAAGCATATACTGAAACTAGCACACTCAGATAGCAAGTAAATAGAGAGTTTAAACATATAACGATTAAAATTCCCTAACGTGAACTTTAAGCTGTTGATTTTTAGAAATCTGTCTTCATGTGAAACAATTACAACTCCAATTCAGAGTTAACAAATCATTCAATTACATAACTCAGGCAAATTGCAAGTTTATGAGGAACTCTGACACAGAAAGATAACCAGCTCTTGCTCTCCTAAGTCTGAACAGTTGTTTCTCAACATGTTTTTTGCTTTCTTAGTGTTGCTGTTCATGATAGGAAGTCTAAAACAGATACTCTATCTGTTTATACTACTTTAATACATGCATGTAGGTACAGACGGAAGTAAAGGACTGACAGAGATGGACTTTCATCCTCACAAACTACAGCGGGGCTTGCATTAACGGTGTAGAAAAAGCAACACACTTTCTGATAAACCAAGATTTTACAGAACCAACATGGTCTCTCCCAGCCTTCTTGATTTATTAATTAGGCAGAAGACCAAAAGAGTGAAATAGACCCACACATTCAAAGTGGCTCCTGCAGCGTCCCCCTGTGCTTGCTGAATCCTGCATGCAGGAAGTACCCACGCTCGCCGTCTGTGTGCCTCAGCCAACACCTGGGCATGCCACAGTGAGCATTCTGGGTTTAAATCTTGTTCCCTTCCTGCGCAGGGTTTCATGCTGTACAACTGAACGTGCATGAACTGCTCCAAAAAACAAAAAGCGTACAGCCAGCCTCAGGCCACTTCCTCAAAAGATGATCGTAAAACATCAAGGCCTAAAGAAGCTCTAGTCTGCAGTCAGACTGCATGTTCTGATTAGGAAGTCAGGATTTTGGGACAAGAAAAGCCAATTTTAAATCCAGAAACCTTTCCAAGTATTCGTATGCATAAAGAGAGAAGCTGTTCATTCGATTAAAAGCAGTGGTTGGCATTAATCTAAATTACTCACTCTGAATTCATATTCTATGAGGTTTCCAATATCATCTTCAGATTTCATAGCACTCTCACCAACGATGTTACCTCCAAAATATACCTGAGAAGGCTTAGCAACTCTGTTCAGGTGGGGGTGGGGAAGGAGAATAATCAGATTTTAATGAAGTCTGCAGCAAAACTGTCGTCCCCACCCCCCCCACCATTTGTTACGCTGTCAACACTTACCCAGCGAGTGATAAAAGCAATTCAAGAACCACTTTAGCACTAGCTGTAATTGGAGTCAAATTAACTTGAGTGCTTGTTCTACAATGAAAAGGAAACAATGCTGTTTATTTTACAAATTTAGTGGTTTTCACTTTACTATTAAGTTGCTTTTGTGTATTGAACAAATTAATTTGAAATGTTTACAACTTTATATAAAAACATAGCATGCACATACAAAGAACACTTACGTTTCCAACTTCAGATTAATGTCCAAGTCTGTTGTATCAACATTAACTTTAGTGGTACTTAAGATCAGGTAAAAGGTTACCTAGACAAGAAATAACATCCATGAAATATGTAAACATTTTATAGAATATATTAGTATATGCAATATTATAGAAATACGACATCAAGTTCTAGAGTTAAAAAGGCAGATCCCAAAACAAATGTCCAGTTATGACACACAGAAACTTTGGATGACTGCAGTCAGGATTTTATAACTCAAGTGAAATAGGTACAACTTACGTTGGAATTTCTTTTGAAAGGATTTCCAAGTTCACACTCCGCTTGAGAACCATTTTGGTTGGCACCACATGTTAGCTGTTTTTCCTGATTAAACAGAATACATTCTTAAGTAAAAATATGCAGAAAATATTTCAAAATTTTAATATCTTTTTTCTTAAAAATACTTACAGGATAACCCCTCATCTCCCTGAATGCAGAATACGTCAGACTGTCTGGAAAAGTTGCAATTAGTTTAGCTTCATAGGCATCTTCACCATCTTTTTGTGGATTTTTTGCATCAGATGGATTGTTTGTCACTGTTATTTCCAGGGCAATATCTTTCTGATCTTTCAGAACAAGCACTGGCATGCTGTTTTCACTACAGGAACAGAGTATACAGGGTTGTGTGCGTTAGGAAAACAAACATGTATGAAAGTTTGCTTCTTACTATAGTTTACCCAAATGTAATTCCCTCTATTAGGGAAGAATTACTGTAAGACCATAAACGCATGAATGGTCATAAGTTTTTTTTCCCAGACAAGTATTTCGTCTCTGAAAGTGGCCAGCAGTTAGCAGGATACAACAGACTGATACACCCCTCAAGTAATCAAGAGTTGATATAGTATTTCTGAACCAGCACTTGTTTAATAGTGATTAATTTTCTCTGAATAAATCAACTGTCCTACTTTCTTTTTGTAAAGTATACACGCTTTTGGTTTCCGAGTCAGATTGTGGCACTCACTGCTAAAGGTGACTGACGACAATAAGTAAACACACTTCCTTTTTTTGTTTGTTATACACCTCCTTTCTCATTTCACTGGCCCTCCAGGGAGGAAGGATGCAGCGGGACATTAAGTGCGTGTTACGGCAAAGTGATTTCTCTGTTCAGTTCTCTGTAACTGCTTGTCTTGGGCTACTAGACTATGGTATATCACGTTGTCATACTCGCAATCAAATTTCATCTCAAAAATAGTGAACAGTAGCACATAATAAACTTCCACAAGGCTGGTTTAGAATCTCATTTCCACAGGGGTTAGAACCCTTTTTTTCTAACTTTTAGCCCACACCTGCACAGTTGTGGCCACTTTGTACCTGCTGGGCTCGGTACCATCCCTCTTCTTCTAAAGCTCATTCCTGCTCCCCCGGCTTCCTCACCCTGACAGATCAGTAAGTAGTACCTACACAGGCCCGTGTTTGGCAGATTAACAGAACAAAGCTGCTCTACCTCCCAAAATCCTCTCCTGAAAGTTATTTTAAGCACTTGTTAATAATTTGATTTTTAGCAATGCACTAATCAAGGCTTACATCGGTAAATAAGTAAACCTGTCTTCATTTCCTTCTCTAGTACAGAACCGGTACTGAAGTTTCAGATTGCTGTGACATTCATTGTCTTCTCCACATCCTTCTTTTAAGAACTCCACCTAAATAAAACAAAAGCATTTTTACTGCACGCCACATGATACTAGCTTAAAACAAGATTTCTGATGTGCACGGCGTAAAGCATCTACAGGGAACTCAGAGACACTTTCCTGGATGAGTATGATTTTAACCTGACCCTTCTTGTCTGTCAAGGGAGTTTTTCTTTGTGAGACATAGCCCTTGATGCTGAGAATTTAGACTTTTAAATGTGACTAAAAGACAGAGTTAGATAATTCTATGTGAGAGGTATGCTTCTAACAAGGAAAAACATCCTTAAGTCTGATTCTTCAGTGAGCACTGAGGAAACGAGATCTTTTACCCGAGATATTCCCTCTCTTTTACGTCACTGCTGCAGAGCTCTAATGCTGTTAGAGCATCCTAACTGTGGAAGAAGTAGACTGGACATTAGTTTGTGATGTGGATAAGCATTCACAGCAGGAGGCGATGGATAAGCCAGCACTGTGCCCTTGTGGCCAAGAAGGCCAGTGGTCTCGTGGGGTGTATTAAAAAGAGCGTGGCCAGCAGGTTGAGGGAGGTCATCCTCCCCCTCTGCTCTACCCTGGTGAGGCCACATCTGAAGTACTGTGTCCAGTTCTGGGCTCCCCAGTTCAAGAAAGACTGGAGAGAGTCCAATGGGAGGGCCACAAAGATGATCAAGGGACTGGAGCATCTCTCTGATGAGGAAAGGCTGAGAGACCTGGGGCTGTTTAGCCTGGAGAAGAGAAGACTGAGGGGGGATCTCATCAATGCTGATCAATATCTAAAGGGTGGGTGTCAGGAGAATGGGGCCAGACTCTTTTCAGAGGTGCCCAGTGACAGGACAAGGGGCAACAGGCACAAACTGGAACACAGAAAATTCCATCTCAACATGAGGAAAAACAGCTTTCCTTTGAGGGTGGCAGAGCCCTGGCACAGGCTGCCCAGAGAGGTGGTGGAGTCTCCTTCCCTGGAGATAGTCAAAACCCGCCCGGACACGTTTCTGTCCAACCTACTCTGGGTGACCCTGCTCTGGCAGGGGGTTGGACTAGATGCTCCAAAGGTCCCTTCCAACCCCTACCATTCTGTGATTTCCATTTTTAATCAAAAGTACATTTCACCCTAAACTTGTTGGGGAGAGAAAAAAAAAATACCTAGCAGCTATACCATCTTCACTTTTGTTGCAAAAGAAACACAGGATCTAGTTCATAACATTTTGTAACAAGTTCATACCAAAATATAAAATATAAGCCAGTATAAAATATAAGTCCAGTGCCACCCCAGTTATTTCCTTTTGTCATAATTTAGGTTTCTACAGTCTTTAAAATTCAGTGATTTATCGAAGTGCAGATTTATGGGAAAATGTGACATCAGACTTACTTTTGTGGTCTTTGTCTCAGATTCATTTGAATTTAGAATTGGTATAAGATCCGGAAGCGCTCGCTCTTTTCTTGGGGACGGTGAGCTAGACTCCAGGCCGGCAATTTTAACACTGACTGATATTGGAATGGGGCGTAGCTTATCTTTAATTTTTTCCTGTTAAAATATTTTAAATGGCATAGTTAGTGAACAGCACAGAGAAGAAAACAAAAAGACTAGCTTTTGATATATATTTTAGAATAAGCTGTAAAGTAAAATCTTTGCTGCTACATTTCACAGTATTAAAACTATTCACCACACAGAAAGCCAGCATTTTCTAAAAACGTGCAAGAACCCAAGGAGCCTAGCCCTGCTGTCTTGTCTGTTTTTTCTGGCTTCCCGATCTGATGATTTCTCTCACCATTAAGAATTCCCAGGAATAACAGGTGGTAACTTGGGCAAGTGAAATTCACACTACAACAGTAAAATAACACACTTTCTCCCTATTGTGTAAGTTCAAGCTCTTTAATTTGCTGTGGTCAAAAGCACCTTGGAGGCTCATTTACGGCTGAGCTGTGGCTGGGAATCTGTTCGGCTTCTGGAGCGATGCCGCCCTTAAGGGCCAGTGTAGCAGCCAAGTCAGAGAGCACGTACCAAGCTTTCTCGTCCTGCCCATTCATCCCCTCCAAAATCCCATTGGGTTAAAATTCTTTTCCTAGCCAGCCACACCATTAAATTCTATAACAATTACTTCCACTGGAAACTGCTCTCCATTTTTGGCATTTATTCCCTCTGTATTGTCCTAAATTAGTTCAGCTCTGTGGACCTCCAGAGCATGCTGCAGTGGCTACAACTTTTATTCGTACTTTGTAAGATGGGCAACAGGAGGAAGCAGCTTGTGTGCAGGGAATAGTAAGGTACTACTTAACTACGGTCGTTTGCTAGTTTTGAAGCTTTATATTGCACGTGACTTTTAAGTTCTATACAAAGGTACCGTGAGGCTGAAAAAAAAGAGCATGCTTTTGTTTTAAAGGGATGTAAATGAAATAAAAATAAAATACTCTGCCTTACCTGCAGTACAAGCTTGGTGGTCACACACTCTTTGGAGTTCTGCCCCCTTAGGGTTGTACTTGCAGTAAACTGATCAGACAGGTGGTCTTTAAACCGTACCCTAGACGGCAGGCCTAACTGCCGCCTCTCGTTTTCGGCTTCAAACGTATAGTTGATCTCTATGAAGAAATAAAGTAGGTCACTATAAAAGAAGATCCCTTGCCTTATTAAAAACGACTTCAATTTCTTCAGGTATGATCTTACAACGTTATTCTAGAAAACTGTTTCAGCCAGCGCGGGGCTTTGCAAACTGTTTTCAGTTATTTACAATGCTTTCTCCATCTGTCAGTTTTGTCCCTGTCCAGTTGAGGGCCTGGTGCCCTGTGCATGTATTTAAAGGAAACTTCTAAACCAAATCCTTTTATTCCAGAAGCACCCCATTGCTTTCCCAGCACGTAGAGCTGGCGGGAGGAGCTGTAATAGCTGCTGTGGAGCCAGTAGAGGGCTGATGCACACAACTTTGGAAGTACTCTCACTCACCCGTCCTTGATTGCTGCTTTGTCCCAAAGAGCACCTACGCAGCCAGCAGGATTTTGAGGTCAAGGTAGACTGTTAATTTTAACACTGAAAGCAAAAGCGTGACTAGAGCTTTCTAGTTGATGCTGAGGTATCTTTTGATAGATCTGAACTCTGTGCATCTTTTAATCATCTCTGTATTCATTGAGCTAATTCAACGTTGCAAGGATGGGAACGGCACACGGTGTGCCAGACAATGGATTTTACAACTGAGAAAATGCAAGACATCAAAGGAGGAGAAGGAAGTTTGGGCTTAAAATTCTTCTAATTTCCTCTCAAAATGGTGCAGTTTTCTGAGGTGTAGTAACAGCAGCATTGTAGTAAGACATAAGAAACTAATGCTTCACATTTTTAACTACATTTATGGCACAGTCTTCCAGGCTCCTATTTATACGAAGATTTTTTATTTCAGTTACTGATTTCCACAAAACCATTTTCATTGATTCAGAACACTGTTTTACAGGATAAGTCTACAATAAGAAATAGTGCTTATTAATGATATATAAAATGGGCTTTTAAAACTATTTTCTAAAGCAACAGTAGCCTAAAGAAGCAAAATGTTTTTGATCTGTAGGGCAGCCTTATATTACCTAGAAAGCTTCAGTTCAGTCTGTCATCCACAGAACTTCCTAACACGTGACTCTAAATATGTGTTACCCTAAATACAGATAGTGCAATAGCTGATTGACCTCAGTATTGAGGCCCGCGTCAAATTTGACAGTCACAGTCTGAGATGAGTCACTATAATTTGAGTACTGTTCTTCCCTGATAACACTCTAAAGAAATAACAAAAACCAAACCACGTGACAAACAGATCAAAAATATTATCTTCAAAACTTACTTATTCTTGGATTTAAATCATTGGGGTTTGCAGTATATTGAAAACATGCTTCCACATCCATCCTGTAAAAAAGCACCAAGAAATTAATATTAACCTAAAAAAGGCACGGTCCAACAGACTGAAAAGTTTTAATAGTCCATTGACTGATACTATCAGTGTCATGACTGTGGTTTTCATGCTAGAACAGTAACTTGTTGCTTACTAAACTGAATTACAAAGCAAGAAAAAATGGTTAATAAGCTATTAGGAAAAAATAGTTTCTGGCATTTGCTCTTACATCTCTGCTCACGAGAAAGCTGTTCAAGTTAACATACTTGTAAGCGTTAAAAGTCTTAAGTGACAAAGTGACATTCATTTTCAAAAATGGGCATTTGCAACAGAACATATTCCACACCTTGTCTTTGGCACAGCAGTCATAACAAATTGAAGAAGTCAAGATGATCACGTGTAGATACATTTGCTTAACCTGCACGAGTGTCATGTCCCTTCACTGGAACATCATCCCTGACTGAATGAATTTGGACAACGGAAAACTCAGTACACCGCGGCTTCTGATATAACAGATTTTTTAGATTTACCATATTCCGCTAGGGTCCTCAGGGTTCTTTTTCTTTAGATCAATTCTGTGAGGCTGTACTGTAATGTTTCTTCTAATGCTTATCACAGGCCGAGATCTTCATTTGAGGGAAAAATGGGGAATGAAAAGACAGGGTAGAAAAAGAAGGGAAAGTTTCTGTTAAGATTAATGAAATAATTCATGTAGAATGCCAGATGCCCTCTGTCCCTGCACTGATTTGCAACAAAGACACCCCAGGAAACACAAGAGTTTGGCTTTGATAATGGTTAGAAACAAAAGAAAACTACTTAAAGCTAAGCAAAGCACATCACAAAAAACAACTACAGTTGTATTAAATGCCTGACAGGGAAGTAAGTACCTTAGTGTGGTGGTGTGGTTGTCATTTTATACACATATAAAAAAACCTGGAAAAGTCAAAGTGATGGTTCCCACACCAATGGTAATTCAGCCCCTGTGAAGAACTGTAGGTACTAAAGTTCATTCAAATTAATGCTCACACCAGCGTTGGGTGGCTGTGGGAAACGATGTTTTCATTTCCCAACTCCTCTGCGTGTGGGCTGTAATTGTAATTCAGTCTGACAACTTGGAAGGGACAAGAAAAGAGAGTTCAGGTGAACAAATGAATGAGCTGATCCTGCTGTCCTCGAAGCATCTAAGGGTTGGTTAAAATGGCCATTAAGCCACCTCCATCTATTCTAGCAATTTTCTTTTAACTGGGCCATCCCTTCACTGTTTGTCACCATAAAGGTTTTCATTCTCACCTTTGTAAAAGTTTTTGTACCGCTCCTTTTGAGTAAGACAAACACTGAATAGTCTAACCAACTTCCCTTCCACCTACTCTGTTCTCTTCCACAAGCAAGAGGAGCTGCTTTTGTTGGGGCTGTTTCAGTGTATTTAAGAACACTCCAGTTATGTACACAGATACGATACACCTTAGAGATGGCATCATCAAAAAATTGTAGGAAAGATCATTTTGGCTGAAAGGTAGAGTTGTTTTCATGCTCAAAATCGAGATAAACAGTTTTGGAGTTTCTGCTTCTCCTCCTTTGGGACCTGACAGCGACCACCAAAGACCTGAACTTGATGCAGCATTCACAGCGCTGATGAGGAGACAGTCCTTTCCTCCTCATTACTAGTGATTCAACTTAACAGTATATTAAACTGGGGAAAAAGCAGAGGTCTGCAGAAGACCGTTGCCTCATCCCTAATTAAGGCATGTGCTATGGAAATACAAAAGGATCTTCACAGATCCACAGAAGAAAAGGGCTTCTTCACAGCTGTTCCATGGGACGCCACTGCAACCTCAGCAAGGCCATGCGCCTCGCCGCTTTCGCATCCTCAGCTACAAAAGAGGGGTTTGGTTTGGTTTGATTCTATCTTCAATAAAGCAGGATTAGATTTATTGAACAGCAGCAAACAAAAGCTCTAGCAAATGTATCAGTTAACTCCCCGTCATCAGGCAAAAGAATTACTCATCACCCTTAATTCCATCAAAGGACACGGGCATCCAGGTAAGTTACCACAGGGCAAAGCCGGGGGACGGACAGACGACACACAGCAGCGCTCCACAGTAACTGCCCCCGATCACCCTCTTACCCTGCACTGATTGTAAGGCAGCTTCTCAACAAGAAGAGGGGTATAAAGTAACAAACCAATTTATGGAATTCTGCCCCGGCCTGCCCCCTCCCAGGAATTTCCAACTCCCAAAAGGAAAAATATACTCCAGGCCAAACAGCTTTTAGTTACTTCTGAGCAGTTTGTCTAAACCCAAAACTTTGGTGTAATTAGTTACAGTTCTGTGTAAAATACCTGAACACGGATACAGAATCTGAAAGGGAACCAACAGCAATATCAGGGTAGGAATTTTTATCCAGGTCCATGTTTCCAGCAATAGAGTAACCAAAGAAATTCGTGCCTGTTTTTTCACCATCAAGAATCTAAAGAGCAAACATATTGATGGAATTCAGACATTTAAAAACTAAAAAACTATAAAAGTTAAAAAAGTAACAAGTGAAGATCATTGTCTTATGGCCAGAAAATTAAAAAAAAAAAAAAAAAAAAAAGAGAGAAGAGATACAAGGAAGCAGGACCCCTGTGTTCAGGTAAATGACACTGAAGTACCAAGATGATTTGATTTTCTTCCAAGAAGTTACTTTGCAAATAGCAGTGAGTACCACAAATGACTGTTTTGCATAGAAATGTTGCCTAGCTTATCTTTATTTATAGTATTTATGCAGTATAGGCACTGGAAACTGAAAAAGTATTCTAGAAAGTATTCCAAGAGTATTCTAGGATAATAAAATTCTATTCTCACCTTGCAAACTGAACACAGTGGTCCTCAAGAAAAAAAGGAAAAGGCATAAATATTTTTAATTACTAAAGAAAGCGTAGCAGTAGTAATGAATGAGAAAATTAAGAAACTAATTATTTTCAAATCCCAAAATGTCTTTCAAAAAAACCCCAAACTTACACATCTACATGCCTTTTTCCTCTCTACGTGTTATTGGTGCCAAAGGGCTGCCCCAGAAGAAAAACGTGTATTAAAATCAAGAATTCCTAATCTTTCTGGTGAGCAGTGCAATCTTGGAAGGGCCCTGTGACTTTTCTGCATTGCCACCACCCCACCAGTAGCAACTGAAAGGGAGAAGATGGAGAGCCCTCTCATTCCTTTAATTTTGTGCAAGACTAATGATATATAAAATAAAGGTTATTTCATTACCTGTGCTGGTTTTGTATTTATTCCATTCTTGGATCCATGATAAATGTAGACTTTGCCAAAACCATCATATGGAGCCCCTACTGCAATATCTGTTGAAAAAAAGTTGCAACATCTAAAAATCATTCTTATTCTTTCTGCAGCTTGCAATCATGATAAGGGTACAATGTTCCAAGTCTGGCATTAGCAAAAAAGTCGCATCCATTTTTATTGTAATCATTTCACTCACCTGGATATCCATCCTGATTAATGTCCCCAACACTCTCAACTGCAAGACCAAACATGGAGTCAGTGGTTCCATTTAAGCGAATGGGTTTTACTCCCTCCCATTTGCCTTGCTGGTTAATGTAGATGTACACAGCGCCACCGATATCTCCGCTTCTGTCAAAATACTGCGGGGCTCCAACAACAATGTCTTGCCATCTTAGAATTAAAGGGGGAAAAAAAAAAAAAAAGTGCTTTTATGGAAGAACTGTGAAAAATAAGCGACCAGACTGTGGTCTCAAGGTCAGTAGCCAAAGAGCTGCTGAACAAAGACTAAAAAGTACATTAAACTGGTTGGGCAACAACAGCTCCACTGACAGTACGAGCTGATTATATTCCCTTTGTGACACACAAGGATCTTCTAGGGCCTTCTTTGGGTATGAGATTTGTTTACACTGCTTAAATTCAAATAAACTATTTTCTATAATTAAAAACGTAGACTGTGTCCTGACTGGTTCTCTGAGATGCTCGCCATTTCCTCCAGCAAAAGATGGAAGATGGGATTTGGCATTCCTTCTATTTCTAATGTGAAAAACCAGATCAGAAATAAACCAGATTGCCGTCCTTCACTGTACAGGCAGCAGGAGTTACCCAAGGCCGTACCCATCACTGTTGAGATCCACAACGGCAACATCGTAGCCGAAAGAAGAGGCCAGCCCTTCTCCTTCAAACATGTGCTCCAGGGAAAGCGCTCTCTGGTTTTTCTCTTTTTTCAGTAAAACAACTGCTCCGCTGTGGTTGGCTCTTGGGGCACCGGACACAAAAGTCATCTCATTCTGGGAGACAATTCCCTTACCCGAGTCCAAAGAGAAACCTTTAACAGAGAAAGAGACAAAGTAAAACCAAACTAACTAACAGCTTGTATTGTTAACAGGAAAAAGAAATTCCCCTACTATATTAAAGTGGTACATTGAATAGAAGCTTTGTCTAAAACGCACTATGATGTAACTGGGAGTTCTCCATTTCTATTTGGACTGGTGGACGCACGTTCACAAGTTTACACTCCTCCATACATTATATTTAAGTATTTCCCCCACAAAGCATATTATTTCATTGCTTACTCATATCTACTTTTCACGGACACCAAATACAAGATCATTTTTAAACACACCAGCTTAGAAATGACTGCACCTTACCACTTGAATATAGCTCGAGCATTTCACCTCTGGCAAAATTATTGTAAAAATTCTTAAGTACTAGTCAGTATCATTCTATTGCAAACATGCAAAATGTACCACACAAGCACAGCGTTTTACATGAATGATGTAAACGGTATTTGAGAATGACCTTACACAGTAATGGTGAAATTGGCATTTTTTATTTAATGCAGCCCCCTAAAGGACACATTGAAATAAATTTAGTCTTATGCATTCTTTATAAAAGTCAATACATTTTAAAATATATGAAAAACTGAGTTAAAAGAATATATTGCGTATACCAATATATCCAATAAAGGCCAAACAGAATGTTAGGCACATTGCAAGGCAGACAGACGCCAGCCAGTAGACAGAAATCCCCCTCCTGAAACACTTCACCACTACCGTGAAAATTCTCAACTACAGTAATTCACAATGAGAGAGTTTCAAAAAAATTCAGGGATTCCCATCTTGGGGAGGAATGAGAGGGTTTGGAGAAATGCATGACAAATCAGCGTTTCTCTGAAGCCATGTTATTTTGCAAGCTCCTCTTCATCTGAATCCCTGTTTTGACATGCTTTTACTTGCAATGCATTTGAGATGAGGGGATGGAGGGGAGAGGATCATGTCAAAGGTCTGGAGATCATGTCTGACCAGGTGCTGCCACCCCAAGTGGTCACAAACCTAAGTAGCTATTCATCATTACATCCACCGATTTGTCCACCTGTGTGCCGGGGGGCAATGTTTTGTACACAAACTGATCTGGATGAGTATCAGATACAGCTGTCAAAAACAGAAGACCTGTAAACACGAGCGAAAGATTGAAGAGACAAAAAATAGCAGTTAAGCAAAGCAGCTATAACCATGTTTATTTAGTGTCTAAACAGAGGGAACAGCAATGCCAGGGAACAGCAGGCTTGCCTGGAAGAGGTCCTGGTTGTGACAAATCAAAGGCAGCATTTACATTTAGGAGATAAATGCATTTGTTATGAAACTGCAAAAAGTCAGTATTACTCCGTTCACAGCAAAAGACACCTCCACAGCACCCCTCACCTTACCAATTCTTATTTCACCAGAAGAGGCCAGCAGCTTGTCTTTCTAGCATAAGATTTTACAATTTTTTTTTTTTTTTTTTTTTTTTTTTTTTTTTTTTTTTTACACCCAGTAATTACTGCTGATATTTAATGGAAGTTTATGTTCTATTTCTTCTAATAGATATGTACCTCTAAGTCGGCTCTTTTCTTTACTTGCTTTTACTTTTTACGTTAGCAATGCCTTTCCCATCTGTTCAGCTTTCCACCACTCACACAGAAGTTCCAGTTTCAAGTTACCAAAATTGTATTTGTTGCATATGCCAAAAAGCAGTGGATCGATACCCCACAGAAATCCGCACTAGAACAGGAAGGTTCTTCACACTTGAGGCCTTTCCAAAATTGCAGCATAGCCTTTTCTCTGCACCAGCAAATCTCCCTGCTGTACAGAAACATCCACTGCCTAAGGACAAAGTGCAAGAGACTCACCCCCTGCTATGCGCACTTAAAATATAAACGCTACTGGTATTATGGCATCTTAGAGGCCTGTAAAAACTTGAAGAATTAAAAAATTGCACTCACCTACCAGGAGAAACTGCAGTTTTAACAGTTACATTCAGAAACTCAATTTTTGATAAACCTTCTGATACCACATGGCAGAGACCTTGTGATCAAGGGCTACAGATCCTTAGACTGTACTTAACCATCAGAGTGATGAGAATCACTCCCTGAGAATCTGTAGGTCCTCATCACAGCTCTTCAATCTCTCGTTACGTTAGCAGCTCTTTTACGTACCTCAGCAGAGTCTCACACTTAAAACCAACCCATAAACGTGGCTGGAGATGTGAATTATCCAAAACAGTTAATATGTTACAGGGTCCACAAACGAAGGATTTTCTGCTCCCATATCGTATCATCGCACCAAGCTGGGATCACAAATGTTTAAGAAGCCTAAAGAGATTTACCATACGTACTTAATCCTACCTAGGTAACTGTTAGCTGGAACAGGAACTAGATTCTTATCTTGGCGGCTCTCATCACCAACTTCGTAAGGCCCATCATCAAAGATACCCAGATCATAAAATGTCTGATTCTTTTGCTCTGCGCGAACCACCCCTGAAGAAATGAAATGATAAAATAAAAGCAAATGAATGGTAAGGGAGAAAAATAACAGATAAATGGTTCCCAACTAACGTTAATTATGATGAATGAGAGAGTGACTACTGTTTAAATGGGACAAACACAGGACAGTGCACTTGGTGACAGTGTTTCCAAAAGGCAATGGATCTCTAAGTTCTCCCCGTGTGCCAGAATCTCATGCTGCTCTACAGAGAGGCCATGCAATGGTCTGGAAAACATGGGACACTATGAAAATTCTCAACAAAAACATGGGACCAACTTGGTCAGGAACCACCCTCATCCCTCAGTTCTTCACCTCATAAAGCCTCTCTTAAAAGGGAGGTAAGTACACAGCAATACACGAAAAAATTTACTGTTCAGCTCTGACAAACACCTGTGATATATTTAGAAAACATTATTTAAGGGGGAAAGAGATATTCTTTGATAAAGCGTGTGCTTCCCTTTTATCAACAGGCATATTTAACATTTTGGCAAGCACAAACATGTTTTTTCCATGATACAAGAGTACTCTTACGACGGATACACTGTTGTAGCACTTCTCTGCAATTGAAGTAAAAGTGTCTGAACTCAATATGCTGTTTCAGCTTGGTCATTTTTTTGTTGACAGATGCGTGGAAGATTAAGTTTTCAGTAAAGTACACCTTGTGCCAGAGCTTAACTCAGAGATTTTGCATGGTTCACATAGCAGGCACAGGTGTACGAGGGGAAAAAAAATGTAATGGTTCAAGAATCAGATGTTCTAAAGAGGGAAGTATTTACAGCTGTTGGTGTAATGAAGTGTGACGAGAAAAATCACTTTAAGAGATGGAGCTGGCCATTTAGACGCTTCTCAATATAAACTAACAGATAAAATCTAGGGGTTTTTTTCCCCTTAAGTTTTGGAATATCTCCTGGATAATATAGCGTACTTGGCTCTTAGTCAGACAGATCATCCATGGAATTTTACATGGGTATCAATGGCATTAGATATGAATACAGGTAGTATTGCTCTGTTGAGTTGTCTTCCTGCAATCCCCCAGTATGTAATTTGGGAAGTACTACTTTCCACAGATTTCACAAAGAATAAGGGAGAATACTGCAGGATAAATGAAGATCTCAGTGCAGCTATCTAACTTTTGCTCAAATGCAGGAAAAAAGGTTGGTCAAATGACTTCAAAATAATTTAGTAATTTGTTCCAGTATGGACGTCTCAAAGCAAGCACTCAATCCCACCATAAGATTAAGACTAATAAGGGAAAAATTTGCTTTACATATGTGCAAAGTTCCATTATCCATTCATAAGCAGTCCCTCAAAGATATTTAAAGGAACTGCAGTAAGTATGTTTGATACAGGAGCATAGCATTTTGCAAAAGCAGGGTAAAATCATTAGATACCTATTACCCTCTCCCCCTCAAAAAAAAAAAACAAAAAAAAAAACAAAAAAAAAAAACACCAAAACCAAAGAAAACCACCTTAGGATGCAACCCTTGTGAGCAATCTCAGAGGAAATGGGAAGGATAGGCAGGAAGGAAGCCAGGTCGTACCTTTCCAGTTGTAAGTGCCTGGGGCACCAAACACAATATAATGATAGTCTCTAGTAAAAGTAGCAGCAACACCTTGCTGACAGGAACCAAACTTCTCATGGCCTCTCAAACGGCCATCGCAAAAACTCCATACTCCGTTGTCCATATCATCCTTAATGGTGAGATCCTGGCTCAGCACGTAGCACCTTCCAATGATATCCCGGGTTTCCTGCACTGTGTTTACATACTGCCTTTTCTCATAGCGATGTGCACACGTCTGCAAGACAGAAGAAATAGTAAGTGAGGCTTTCTGTATGTCTGTATGCAAGTCATCAAAGAAGGCTGGTCTCCTTTAGCAATACTTCACGCTACCAATGCTGTAAATTGGTCACCTTGGAGACATCTGTGTTGCAATGCAGAGAGTCCACTGTTCCCTACGGGCAACATATGGGAAAATATGGGCATCTATGGATACAAGTCAGGGCAACTAGCTTCACAGTCAAGGAAGGCCGTGTGGTTAAATTCCTCTTCTCTGTGGGATTTAGGGTTTTTAGCTCTAAAGCTTTCCCTGATACCTAATCCCTCTCTTCCAAGAAGCGAGGAGAGAACCACCCTATCTCTCAAAGAAGGAAGCGGTTGTGTTTCCCCACAGCTGTCAGTTAAATGATTTACATGCTTGCACAGGACATGAGAACCTGGTCCAACTACGATCTACCTGAGACTACTCAGAACTCACCCCTTCCAGAAAAGTGCCACAAAGCACAGCCTGAAAGCTTTTCCAGTCAAGGGGAGGGAAGTTGTTCCTTCTTCCTACGTTGGATGTTCCACTTAGGGGATAATGGTGACTGGGACAGAGCAGCAGCACTGAGCACAACCTGTTCCTTAACCTTTTAGGCTGTTCACCTGGGAACAGAATTCTAATCAAATATTTAACCCAAAGGATGAATAGCCACTGGGTTAAGTGCTGTAACCACCAAACCACTGTAAAAAGAGATGGAACAATCAAACCCCTTTGCCAGCAGTGTTTTTTGTAGAACCAGATGTAGCAGGCGTGTGAAGAGCAGAAGCAAGCCAGGTTTCTCAGCTGATACACTTTTTCTATGGTTCCTATCAAGGCTTAAATATTAAGCAAACACCCAGTTGCTCCACACTTCGAGCACTGCAGAACTGCCCCGCTGCACAGTGACCTTCAGGCTGCCCACGCCTCATCTAATAAGTGCATTTCCCACTTATCACCTACAATGAAAAGTTCCTGCTCAGAAAAGACAAGACAGCATTAGTTGATGATTAATGATTCAATAAGCAGGACTCTTTCCATCTGCTCTTTCCCTCTTTGGGTTCTGAGGCAGGCTGAAGCAAGTTATTACTGGCTCTATGTTCTTAAATAACTCCAGATTCGCACCCTGAAGTTGCCTGCCTCCAGTTTCGGAAGCAGTGACATGAACCTGCAAGAATTAGATGGGGAAACCTCACTGCACACCCATTGTATGATGTAGCTGGTATCCTGCAGCACCATTGGAGGTTTATTTAACTGAGAAAGAGCTAAAAAAGTAACACTCTCTGGTAACTCCAGGAAGTTTTTTCTCTCTGTATTGCATAAAATAAAGAATAACTAGTAGTCTTACTGCAGTGCAACGGCCACATTAATTCATAGGAGCAACTTGGTCAGAGTCCCTGATGAAAGTTAAAGTGAAGCCAATCATCTTGGAAAACAGGCTCATGAGAGCCTGCTACTTTTACAACTTCATCACACTATTTTCCCTACTTCTGTAGCCAGTAGTACTTAAAAGAAACAATGTGTATATCACAAAAAAAGAAGTGGACACACCTGAAAATGAACCATCCATCCTAGATCGTTACAAAGGTTATTAAGAAAGGCCAACTCACAGTTAGAAAAATAATTTAAAGGTTTTACAATCTTCAAGTGTCTTACTTTGCTAGGGAGACATTTAAGTCCTTATTTACAAGGAATCACAGGAGCAAACACAGCAAAGTCAGAAAGCTGCACAGAAACACAGACCATTCAGAATGTTTACTGTAGACCCAAAATGCTTTTGTAAGCTAGTCCTTTAGACTTACCACCACATTTCCTCCTGGCCCCTGGCTTTGGACAGTTACACCCATCCATTGGTCTTCTTTACTCTCTATCTTCGGGTCAGCTGCAGAGTATCATAAATCATAATACAGCTTCAAATATTAACAGTTAACTACTTTTTTTCCTCTGTCTCTTTTTTTTTTTTTTTTAAAGTCCCTGTCAGGACAGGCACTTCATACAGTACGTGAGACAGTCTGCAGGTGGCAGTGTCTGTACACTTTATCACTGACAACATCCATTTTAGTGAACATTTTTAGCGTATTACTTCATGTCACATCAATTTACAAAATAATAAGAATATCCAAATCTACTAAGATTTAAGCATCTCATGCTATCTTAGCAACTAAGCTACAACTTATTCTGATGCAAAAAAATGTTATGTATAAATCCACAGAAGCAACTGCCCGATGCACTGCCTCTGGAAAGGACCACATCAAATAAGAAAAATCAGACAACTGCATCAATTCAAAACAAAAGCGCTGAAGAACTTACTCCGCTCATCAAATACGACACGTGTGCAGCGTGCGTTTGGAGATGCGATGTCACAGCTGTACAACCCTCCCGTTCTGTTGGCTTGTTGGGATGGAAAGGCCTTTTCCCGAGGAGCTCCAACCAGCAATCTGCAGGGAAGGAGAAATGATTTCAAGGGATCTGCAGAGGCAATATTAGAAAAGAGGAAGGCAACAGAATGGGCAAATGTTTTCACCACATTGCTAGAGGTTTGAATGGGGGAACATTTGAAGATGGATGAAAAGCTACAGCGCAGCTCTGTTCGTTAAAAAAAAAAAAATGGGGGGGAAAGGAGAGGCTGTAAACCAGTAACCATTCTGCAATTATTGGACCCACAGACCAGTAAATGTATTGTTATTGCTGCAATTATTTTTGCAATTTTAACTGAGAGAGGTTGATAAAAAATCTTTTAAAAGTAGGTGTCTGGCAGCTTTGCAAAAAATATCCTTCTATCAGGGAATCAAGTAGGGTATTTTTTGCCTTACTAGAAATTGCTGGCAAAGGTGGGAAAAGTATTGCTACTAAAATGACCACAAACTGCCAAAACAGTGAACACAAGTGCTTTCAGGCTTTCTTCTAGTTTTATGCCAGTCCTGTGCTGCCGTTCGGCTGAATTTATGGGCACCTGAACATCTCCAACCTGTGAATCACGGAATGGCCAAGGTTGGAAGGGACCTTTCAGATCATCCAGTCCAACCATCAACCCAACTCTGACAAAAACCATCACTAAACCCTATCTCTAAGCACTATGTCTACCCAGCTTTTAAATACCTCCAGGGATGGTGCCTCAACCACTTCCCTGCTTCCAATGCTTAATAACCCTTTCAGTGTCAAAATTTTTCCTAATATCCAGTCTAAACCTCCCCTAGCATAACTCGAGGCCATTTCCTCTTGTCCTATCGCCTGTTCCTTGGGAGAAGAGACCGACACCCACCTCCCTACAGCTTTCCCTTTCAGGGAGCTATAGGGAGCGAGAAGGTCTCCCCTCAGCCTCCTTTTCTCCAGGCTGAACACCCTCAGCTCCCTCAGCCGCTCCTCACAAGCCTTGTGCTCCAGACCCCTCACCAGCTCCGTTGCCCTTCTCCAGACCCACTGCAGCACCTCAATGTCTTTCTTGTGGTAAGGGGCCCACCTCTTCAAGCAAAGCAAGATCCCTCCTGGCCCAAGCAAGTGTTCACTGAACTATTCCAGGTTCTGTGCAAACGTGCACTCACCCTCTCCACTCCTTCGGCCAGATACTCACTCCATTTTGAAGCTGAAAATGTTCTTCTCCAACAAATCTCTCATCAAGAACAGGCCATGCCCACAAAGGACTTATCTCTCCTATTAAAAGGCTGGTCTAACAAGCCTTCCTTAGACACTGTTCTGGTAACCAAACGTGAAGGTTCTTGTTTTAAAAACTGAATAAAGCAAATTTTTTTCCTGGATCAACTGTCCCCTGTGAGTATTATCACAAAATCACCAGTAGATGTATTTAATTGCAAAATAAGGGGTTTCAGACAAAAAAATTTCTTACATTGTCAATTTTTCTTTGAAGTGTCACGTACACACTTGTGTCGAAGCACAGCTGCCTCTCAAGCTGATAAATTAAACTACAACCAACCAGTAAGAGTAAGCAATAGTTTGTGGAAGGAAGAAGAAACATCATGCTCAGCTGAAAAAACGAGGACGAGAGAATAGCAAGTGGATAGGTACAGCACAGCAGGATAGATGGATGGAGAACCATACTTCATGTGTTTCCTGACCCTGGTATAAAACATTTGAAAGAAGAGATCCCTGACGCTACAGTGTGAAGGAGGGCAAAGCTGGGGCTACAGCTGGATCCACAAGGTTCAAAGAGGAACTCAGACCCTCTTTAAAGGCTTCACCTTTGGAGTTTTGCTCTCGAGAGAAAAGCTTTTCTGCACACTTTATAGTGGCAGTGGGACAAAGCAAACTACTATCCCTCGGAATGCTCTTCTTACTAAAAACAAGACTCTCTTTTCTTCATGTCTAACAGTTAAGACCAGATCAGTTAACATCAATACAGAATTTTTGTTATTAAGAAAATGTTTATTCACTGTCACTAAAGAAAGGAGACACAAAATGAAACTGATGTATTATGAGAAAACACACTTTTTTAAAAACAGAAAATTACATCTGTGTTGTGAAACAGACAAGTTTTCAACACTCTTATAGAAATAAATTCTCCCAAAATCCAAAATTTGCCCTCATGAAGGTAAGCCCCTGAACGGTGAAGCCTTCAGGTAAAATATTTGCTTTTGACAGACACATATATAAAATCAGGATACACAGTGTGTGGGGGTTTTGGTTTAAAGTCTTTCCTTCTTTTCCCCCTGCATATGTCTGGCATTTTTTCAGAAACGTAGCAGTCATCACAAGAGTTTGTAATCTAAACAACCATGCTTTTAGAAAGGCCATTAATAACTTCATTTTCTAATTTTGGCAACAGTGCATTTAACTCTAATCTCTCAGAGTAATTCTTTTGCAAAGCATCTGTTTCTGAGCTATTCCTAACATAGGAATACATACATTTTCTCCTCAGTTCTGTCACCCCCAGGGAAAGACAGATGAGTTGTTGTTTGGTTTTGTTTGGGTTTTTTTTTTTAAATTAACAACTATAAATTTAAGACAGTAGAGGCACTGATTTCCTAGCAAATAGAAATTTTTATTATTTCTACTTTTTCGTTCAAAGCTTGTGGGGGGTAAAAATTATGAATTTCGCTTCCAGAAATTTGATCAGAAACCTTTTGTTTCAACATTGTGAATACAACTAAAAGCTTCTGGAATTTAAATACTTAATTTGGTTTATTTCACCCATCTGCAAACTACTGACAGCAGTGAGGCTAGATCAAGAAAATTACAACCCTGTCCTTTTCTATAGGATAGCTAGGCTATATCTTCTCCCTAGCTAAATGATACCTTTTACAACACACCATGATGTGCTCACAATCTTGCTGACAATTCAGCCAGAGAGAAGACCTACTGAGGCATCAGGGAAGAAACAGCACATAGCCAACAGAAGGTACAGTGGAAAGATATGCCGCCTGACACAAGATGCCCCAAACATTCAATGGCATCTCAAACAGACAGCCGTTGAGATCAACACATGAAAAATGCGATTGTTCAGCCTTCTCTAAAAAAAAAAAAAAAAAAAAAAAAAAAAAAAGGCATCAATCCAACATGATCTCAAAGGAAAGAGGCAACCTTAGGTTCTTCCCAGTGCCCATACCCCTTGTCCAAATCTTGCATAAGTTATTTTCCACTGTAAACAAAGTATTTCAAACCAGACTTATTTAAAACCCTCCAGACTTCAAAGAACTTTTGTCAGGAATCCCGTCACTAGTCTTCAAGGCTCATCAAACACAAAAATCTGGAATCCTGTTAGGCACATGGCTGCAAGTCCTTATTCACAACACAGTTAAACAGTAGCACAGACTGTGAACAGACACTTGCAAAGGATTTGATCAATTCAGGTAGATATTATGGTAAATACTGAAAGGTATTTTTCAAGTAGCAGCCAAAGACGTATTAAAAAGTAGTGTAACTCCTCTGTGCTTCTTCACTATTTATCTGCCCCAAAGATCACAGCAGAGAAGACTAAATCTATGCTTCCAGGTTCTGCAAGACAGGTTGCTAAAGATCATGAGGATTATCAACATTATTAGGAACATAAGTAAGAAAGTCACATGCACCTAATCTTTGGCTGAATAAATCAAGCAAAACGTAAAAATCCCTTGTCAATCACATTGTGACTTGAGGTCAACAAAGCTGCTATTCACCTTGCCTACTGTTCAAGAGGTACATTTGAAAAAAATCAGAATTCTATTATAGAAGCCAAATTAGTTCACTTAAAAATAAAAGTGTGCACAAAACTAAGTTCAAACTGAAAGCAGGGAGATTTAGATTAGATATTAGGAAGAAATTCTTTACTGTGAGGGTGGTGAGACACTGGAACAGGTTGCCCAGAGAAGCCGTGGCTGCCCCATCCCTGGAGGTGTTCAAGGCCAGACTGGATGGGGCTTTGAGCAGCCTGGTCTAGCGGGAGGTGTCCCTGCCCACGGCTGGGGGGTGGAAGTAGATGATCTTTAAGGTCCCTTCCAACCCAAACGGTTCTATGATTCTATGACACAGACTATGCAGCAGTGTGAATTTCAGCATGACTGCAGCAGTCCAAATGAATCAGCTTGTACAGTGAGCCGTACTACGTGCTCAGCAAAGTCCTTCCAGACTGAGGACACATTCCGGTCATTATTGTATGGCTACTTATTCAGCTGTGTTTCAATAAAAGAATTTTAATCAAGTTTGAGCTCATTATGCCAAGAAGGGGTTAGGTTTTTCTGCAGCTATGCATGTTTCATTTCAGCTTTCTCAGTGGCAACCAAAACCACCTTTCTGCAAAAGGAAAGAGGTAAGAGGAGGTGCTCTCCTAGCTGTCGCTATCTCCTTATACTGGCAGATGAAACCCTGAGATAAAAACAAAGAACTTCCTCTGCAAACGATGACTGACAAAAATAAGTTCTTCATTTCTCTCCACCCACAGTATGATTCATTTTATTCACTGGGACTTCACCCTGAAGGTGTACGACGGCCACAGTCACTACTTTCAATTCAGGTCTGAATGTCCAAAGTCAGGCTCCAGAATCTGTATTTAGATACCAAAATAACACCCTGTCTGTCAAGACTGCAGAGTCAAAAGATGCAAACCCCATAGACTCCGAGATGCGGATGTTTTACTGATTTTCTATCCCCTGGCAAGTTTGCCTTATTGCTATGCAGAGAACCGAAGCTCAGCCATACAGTGTATACTGAACATAAACAGGGCTGAGCATCAGCTCCTGTTGAAGCCTTAGCTTTTTATGATTTTAGATATGATTACGTAGTATCCAATGCTTACCATATGAGCTAAAATTCGGACACAAAAAAATTTACTATTCATGTAAATTACAGATTTAGATGCTTCACAGTACTTCAATCCCGATTTTCCCTATTCATCTTGCTTAAATACATACTATAAACTGATTAGGGTTTCCCTGGGCCAATCAGACTGCACAGGTGTTAAATGAATTTCTATCAATAGTTCATTATGTTACATTTCTATTGATTAAAAGAAGTGCCTGTCATGTGAAAATGTTGGAAAAAGAACAGAATTCTCTCACATCCTGGCACAAAGTTACAATGCACTTTAGCTCCAGTCCTACCCCCTAATTAAAACATGTGCGTTCCAATTTCAAACTAAAATTCTAATTTCAAACCAAATAAATCAGGCCTGTTGCTCTATTGGTTAGAATTAGATTAATTATTGCTTTCTCTTAATCACTTCTTGGAGATACGTGATAATGACTGAAGTCCCGCTGCCAATTATGAGCATCTGCTGGCTTCCAGGGACAGATTTACTCCCTTACAACCCCGGATTCATGGCCAAACTTGAGATAATCCCACAGGATTAGAGCTCATGGATTGGCATGTAATGCCAGTTTAACTAATTGACCTCACCAAGATGCAATTTTGGCTCAGGTGGATGATGCCTGCATTGCATGGACACCAGTGACCCCAGCTGTACCTGCGTGTGTGAGGGATAGCCACAATGTCCAACGGGGATGGGCACAAGCCCCCCCTCTCAGAAAAGGTACCAAAACATTCTGACTTGATCTAGAGCTGAACCGCGCTTTTGGATAACTGCGTGATGAAAAGATACTTTATAAACCTACACATTTCAAAGAAGCGAAAGAAGGTGGGAACTCGCTGCCCCAGTCAGGCAGGCAGGGACCAGGTCTCCATTTGTCAACTGCTGTTGACCAGTACTCAGCAAGAACAGTCGGGTGAACATCAAGAAGAAAGGCTGTAACTTAATTTAATCAAAAGTAGCCCATCAGAGTTATTAAAATCAAAAGCAAAATACACCAGAAGTAACTGCATTTTAACAGGTATTACAGAGTATATTACATTATATATATTATATTACAGAGCAGTGTTAGTGTAAGATTTTAAAACCCTCCCTGCTTTCATCACTAATTTTTGGAGAAGCTTATCAGGAGGCTGTGGCTCCTTCTCGACTAACAAAAACAACAGTGGGAACTGGAACAGGTTGCCCAGGGAAGCTGTGGATGCCCCATCCCTGGAGGGGTTCAAGGCCAGGCTGGATGGGGCTTTGAGCAGCCTGGTCTGGTGGGAGGTGTCCTTGCCCATGGCAGGGGGTTGGAACTAGGTGATCTTTAAGTTCCCTTCCAACCCAAACCATTCTGTGATTCTATGAACTGGGAGTGGTTTCTGCTCACACCTATCTGAACTCCCTCCAATATTGCTCATGAAACTACCTTGGTCCCTTCCAAATGGAAAGCTGCAGTTAAGATGAGAAAACCATATCAAAGGAAATCCAGAAAACCTCTGAGCTCCTGGAAGCATTCCCTCACTCCGCAGTGAAATTCTTTTCCTCACTTACAGCCTGGAACTATCTAAGGACAACATACAATTTTCACAACACACTTCAGAGAAGAAAAACTGTCAGCAATTCACTACAGTTCTATTTTGGAATAAACATTTACTCAAAAGAAATCAAGTCAAAGGAGGGAGAACATCTTTAACATTTTTGAAAGCAAATCCTGTTCATCAAAGTAAGTGGCTTCCATTGAATAAATTATGTTTTGATTTTAATAAATATAAAAAATACCACAGTCTGCACTGAGCTCGGATACTCTATCTCCCAAAGGTTTTTTCATTCCTTAAATTCTTTCCTTTTCCATGGTATCTTCTACCCCAAACAAGGCATCACATCTTTGCCATCCTTTCTTTAAAAGTAACAGCAACACATCAGTAGTGCCAGCTCTGAGCTTTAACAGACTGGAGTAGGAATCTCTGGAAGTATTTCCTGGGTAACAAACCAACAGCCATTTCCACATACAGGCGGAATAGAATAGTCAGTGGTGTAAGTAATTTCCAATTTTGCAACCTTCATTGAGCACAAATGTCCAATTTAAGGTTGCTGTTCTCAGGTAACAATGCTGCCACCGTAGACTTTGCACTTCATTGTGTTTTCAGAAAGACTCTATACACACAAGGGGGGGCCAAATTTGGAAAGCAACGAAGCTAAATGCTGTGAAACTTCTTCCACCCCTGACTAGACAGACTCCTGCATCCCTTTCCTCTCACAATCCCAGTACTTGCTTGCAAAGAGTTTCACCGGATTGAACAAAATGAAGAAATTAGAGTAACTACCACTAACTCGTATTTAGATTAAATTTTACTACCCAATCACCACTCACAGTCACAAGCTGTGTATCAAATGTTTAAAATCTCCAGGCAGAGACCCCTGATGTCAATGTGAGGAGCTCTCAACCTAGAGCCCTCCATTAGAGGTGTATTTTCAGTCCTCTGCACTGGTTTGGTCTCAACAGCTTTTAAACTTGATGAAAGGGGAGGATGGGAACATCTTAATCCCCACAATATTTCAACATAACTAAAGTCGACCAATAGGACAGACACTGTGTTTGAATACTAGTCGCACCTTCTTGGCTTTGTGCCTGGATTTGGCTTCTAGCAACAGAAACAAGTCACAGGACAGGAGCACCACAGACTAATTAGCAGAGAGATATCACCCTTCCATACACTCAGGCTGCTAACGGGAACTGGAGCTGAACTATGGGACTGGGCTTCTCCAAAAAATAAAAACCCTCTCCCGGCAAAATGCAGCCAGTAACTATGTCAGCAGGGAACTTGTTCAAGACACTTTTTACAGAGGTACCCATCACTGCCAGCCTGTTATTAATAGCTATTTTAAGTGACTGATGATTCTTCTAATCTTCAACTCCACAGTTACATTTTCCGACTACCAATGCAAAGCCATGGCCAAGTACACCATTAATCTCTGCTGCCCGGAGGCTTGGCACTTGAAGGACTGCCATTTTCGTTTAATTCATTCAGCCTTTTTTAGGAAGCAGATTATCATAGAGGCTGGGAAAAGAAGCCAAAAGCGGCATAAGGGCTAGGGCAACCTACTACAAAGTAAAACTGGAACTACAAAGACACCTGTTGTTCTGAAAAGGCCACTTATTATTGACTTTCTGAAAGTCATACGGAAAAATCAACCCTTTCCCCTCACAGTCCAGAGCCCAGCCTGTATGGATTTGAAATAGTTTTTGCAGATCTCATTTTCACTGGTAGAAAGCATTTTTCCTACAAGAAACAGTACAGCCTGCTCCAAAGCCCTGTTTCAAAATACAGTTTTTCCATTTCAGACACCACCCTCTGGCTTTAACCAGGAGATACCCCACTTTTTCATATTGTCAAATAGCAAGTGAAGCCTGTATAATACTTACAGTTTTAATGTCTCCCTTACAAGCTATACATTCCTTCAGATCTAAAAGAAGGAACAACTCCCATGCCAGGAACAGACCTGAGCATGAAGTGATACTGTAAAAAATGTTTTATAATTAATCTATGACAAACTTACGGAAGAAATCATCTTAAAGGGATTTTCACTCATATTTTCTAACGCGGCAGTGCCTGTTACTGCACGAAATCCTCTTAGAGCAACATGGGGTTTAACTCAAGAAGTGATAAGCATGCCTTTTGAAGAAACAAACTCAGGAGCCAATGCCCTAGCGCTCCCAGCAGTCTGCATTAGGCTCACTGAAACCCCTCGTCCCACCACAGCCCAGCCACCCAGCCCTTCTCCACTAAGGGCAGCGATGGTGGGTTAAGGCACCAGCCCCAATGGCAGCAGGACAAGCCAAGCAAGGGCAGCTGCCATAAATCTGGGGTGACCCAGCAGTCCCCAGCTACCCACGAGCGCAGAAAGAGTGAGTTGTCAGTCCCTGCCGCCCCCACACTACAGGGCCCTGGCCCAGCTCCTGCGGCAAAACTGGCTACCAGATACAGCAGCGAGTTAGTGCTGTGGTCAGTGTTTTGTGGACATGCTCGCTCTACAGGCATTACTGTCTCCTGCACCTGCAATGCGGACCGTTCATGCCATAGGAAACCTCTGAATTCAGATTTAAACTTCTTTGTATTTGCAGGGCTTGTCTTTGCATCCCCCCCAACACACGCCCACCTCCATTTGAACATCATGAAAAATGAAAGGAGAATCACATCATCTATTAGTTACATGTTTTAGAAAACAAACATGCAAGTAATCAAAATATGGAAACAGTTGTTCAGACTTTTTTCCTCCTCAAAAAAAAAAAAAAAAAAGCAATCTGAAAGTGCAGTGCTCCCAGTCAGTATTTGAAGGCAGTACTTGTTACAAGAGGTAACAACCATAACAGGCACATACTGTTCATCAACATGCCAAAAGCCGTTTAAAAAATAAAATGCAGGAGTTTTAATACAGAGCAGAACAAATATTTGGGTTGAAATGTCATTCCTCTATTTCCTTCACTGAATGAAGTACATCGGTTTCATTTATGACCGTAATTAAACCATTAAAAGGCATGAAAGAAGTACAGTAAGAGGGACGGACATTTCACACAAGACTCAATGGCCAATATCATAGAATCATAGAATCTTCATGGTTGGAAAGGACCTTTGAGATCATCGAGTCCAACCGAACAACCTACAATCTCAGCCACTAGAGCATGCCCTGAAGTGCCAAATCTAGATGTTCCTTAAATACCTCTAGGGATGGTGACTCAACCACCTCCCTGGGCAGGCTGTTCCAGTGCCTGACCACTCTTTCAGTAAAGTAATTCTTCCTAATATCTAATCTAAACCTTTCCTGCAGCAACTTCAGACCATTTCCTCTGGTCCTGTCATTATTTACTTGGGAGAAGAGGCTAACACCCACCTCTCTACAACCTCCTTTCTGGTAGTTGTAGAGGGCAATGAGGTCTCCCCTCAGCCTCCTCTTCTCCAAGCTAAACATCCCCAGCTCCTTCAGCCTCCCCTCATATGACTTGGTCCCCAGACCCCTCACCAGCCTGGTAGCTCTCCTCTGGACACGCTCCAGCACTTCAATGTCCCTCTTGTACAGAGGGGCCCAGAACTGAACACAGCACTCAAGGTGAGGCCTCACTAGTGCCGAGTACAGAGGCACCATCACTTCCCTACCCCTGCTGGCCACGCTGTTCCTGATACAAGCCAGAATACTGTTGGCCTTCTTGGCCAACTGATATAACATGCTACAGCTACTGCTCCCACAGCCACACAGTATTTGAAAAGCGATTGCTCCCCAAGCAAACCCAAGCCACGGCTCCTTCACCCCACGTATCCAATTTAAGTGACAACTCCTGCTCCTTCTTTTCCAGACTTAGCATCTTCCCCCTCTAAATTGTAGGGGGGAAAAGCAAGACAGGTAGAAACGTCTTGCACTAGCCCCAGGATCATTGCATTCAGCTAAAGCATCCCGCTAAAGCATCCCACCCAGTGCCCCCGTGGGAAGACCAACACGGACTCCCTGTGCCCTCCCAGCTGCCAGCACCTGCCCACGGCACCAGCAAGAGGAACCCTCCGGGAGCGGGCTAAAGAGCTCCGCGTGTGCACAAACAGCATGTGCCTTCCCGACACATAATCCCTAATAAATGTTCCAGAGAACCAGTACACAGCCAGACAGTAAATACGCACTTCAACAGCCCAAAGTCACTTGCACGCTAAAGTACAGATTTCATATTATTTTTTCAGCCTAAAAACCGTCCTAGCCCTCAGTTAAATGCATATAGCAGGATCCACAGTTTGAGTAAGGCTTTTCTTCAAGCCATGAACTTAATCACAAAAGCACATGTGTCACTGGGTACATCTTCTGACACACAGTCCCCCCACTCCTTCAAATTAACTGAAAACAAAGGCATTCAAATCTCTTGGAAGAGCATCATTCCAATAAGGAGTGGAGTAGGAGATTCACAGGTGAACCAAGTCGTACAAATGCCCATGCAGTTGGGGCACTTAAGGAGCCTTTTTTTTTATGTTCCATGCAGATACTGAAACGCTGATCAAAGAGATCAACAGAAATAAATCATATTTTCACAAGAAACTTCTCCATATACACATTCATGGAAGAAGAAGTGATTGTATTTTACCATGAGCAGGAATGTACAAACTCTAAGAATTTCAACCAGCTTTCAAAACCTAAGAACAAGATTTTTCTGTTTGCAAAATAACTTGGATTTGAGACTATGCCAAGAAACCCACTGCATTCTCTTCCGCTACATACTGCTCCCCCTCCACATGTACACACGCTTAATTTTTACACACCTCCCCTCACACATACTTATTTTCCATCTTTCACCACTCCCCACATTCTCACTTGAGCAGAACCTGGAACGAATTATTTGTTTTCAAGTATTTTTAACACCCTACATTCCTGTAGGCTGAAAGTCATGCAAGCAGTGTTGCAGCTAGTACTAGGACTGGATCTGACCTGACAACAACAAAAGTATTATTCCAGTATACGCAGGAATAACGGCTTGGCTGAGAAGAAAGAAACCTACTCTTCAGCAACATTCTGGGGCCACAATTCATAATTATCAAACATTTCTCTAGCAGAAAAATAAGTTGAGTGGATGAAAAGTTTACAGGGACTTGCATAATTATGCCATATTTGTAGTAGCAGCTGCAAGAGTTGGCTATATAAGAAAAAAATATAGCAAATTTATTTTAGCATCTTTGGCCAAGAAAATAATGTGATTTTTCACTTAAAGTTTGTTTCACACTAAACAAACATGGATAATTGATCTGCTAGACACGGCTAAAGTCTAAGAGCCAGCAGATCTAACCACTACACAGCTTCCGCAGCACCAATGACAAAGGGCAAGGCTAACCAATCTCTGTAATTCCCTTACAAGAGTGATGTGAAAAAAAGCTATGAGAAAACAAGGACACAACGATAACGTGCTTGCTATCAGCAACAGCTGGTTGCCACTTTTGAGCACTTCCAGGATAAACATGAATTTCCCTCAGACCTTTGACCTGCGCATGTGCTGCTGAGCAAACAACCTCGGGCACTCATTACAGGGTGAGTCGCTCTCAGCATATCTGCAATCTTGTTTGGGTTTGTTTTTTTAAAGATAGATTTTATAGACCTGCTTTTGAGGAGGGTAATGATGCCAGCTGAAACAGGCAGAAGCTAAGCTCATTTAGCTCCATTTAAAAAATTGCCTGTCATCTTCACTATAAAAGAAACACCACTCAGTGTAAGAAAGTCTGCCATTCCTATGGGCACTATCCATCAGCAAACTCAACAATGCTGATCATTCTTATTTGCTGTTCCTTGTTTCTTAAAAGCTCTCCGAACTCCTCAAAAGCAGAAAACAAATGGAAAGAAAACAGCTGAAAAGTAATGTAGAAGCTCACTAGTTGACAGTGGAATCCAGCACAGGACCCATACATGTTACCCTGGAGGACCCAAGGGCATTTTTATGCTGTGGATGGCATCTGGATCGGGAGCATCCCATGAACCCCTCTTGCTTCTGTTCTTGATCCTGCAGACCTTCTCCCTTCCAAACACAGTCAAAACATCCTCACATACATGAGTACAACTGCTTAACGGAAATCAAAATTAGGAAATTACATATTTTTAGATGCAGTTCTGTAAGAGGAAACAAGAAAAAAAGCCAACACTCCAACAGCGCCAAAACCAGTCAGTTCGTACTAGCAAACGCTCAAAAAAAAAAAAAAAATCACAATGCAAGAACCAGTACTTTTTGCTTTTTACTATCATTTTGATACAAAAATCTAATCTCAGGTACTTCACAGCAGAATACATCTGTCCTGCTCTTTAAACTAAACCAACATAACTGCAATTCTCTTTTCCAAAGCAGTAGTTATAGAATTCTCAAGATAGTCTTAGAAAATGTGATGCTCACGATACCTTAAACCCAGGGGAAGTGCATTTTACCAAGAATATGATACACTGTATGCTAAAGTTGTGAAAGGAGCTTTATTAACTATGGTTTGGTTCATTTTCAATATACTGAGTAATTCCCTTAAAAATGGAAGACTTTTTTTTTCCACATTCACATTTGCTTTTCTAGCCTAAATACTTCTGCCACTACTTCCAAAGCAGCAAGTTGCTTTTATATATATATATCTCAATCAACAATATCCAATGCTAATAAATGAATTAGTCAATGTTTTCCAGACCATTTTGTATACTTCCTTCTTCAAATATTCCTGTGCCGTATCTACCCTTGCTAAATACCACTATGAGGTGTTAATTTTCCAGCTAATGTTTCACAGTACAGACCACCATCTGCTCATTCAATAACATGGATTTTTGCTAACTTGTTTTTAAATAGCCATTTGCCTGATAGCCTAATCTCAGTCTTGTCCTTTCCGCAGAATGCATCCCCAAACGTGGCATTTTTACAGTTATGGCTAGCATGATTCATCCAGAACCAGGCTGGTTCTGAAACATTTAAACAACAGCTGCTTTTAAACAGCAGTTGTTCTGAAATGAATGAGGTATCTCCTATCAAAACGTACCAGATTGCATTCCTTACAAAACTGACAGTTGCTCTGGCACACACGGAAAGGCATTTGGGTAGAGTTTAACAGAGGAGAAAAGAATGGCCCGTGCTGACTAGTGAACAATTTACTGCTGCAACATACCAGGCAACCCAATATACTCATTTGGGAAATGTTCTGGTTTATTTTGTGGAGGATCCAGACAGCAACAAATTAGATCAGTAAACTATTGCTCTCTGCTTGCTGTCCTTCAAGAAAAAACATTTATGAGAAGCCAATCTACCTATCCTGCTTCTGCATAAGTTTTTCTTTGTTATTTACAAATTAACATTAGCAGCATTAGTAACGTGTGCTACACAGAAAATTGCACTCATCTTAGCAAGCACCATAACAGTGAGTTTGTGCTCCTCTTCATTCCTATTTTACAGTTAAAGAAATAATATCACTATAAATTACGTTGAGAATTTTGGATGAAAGATCCTACACAACCGCAGAATATGTATTAAAGGGCAGTCATTAGTACAGAGACTTCTCAGAAACTTAAATTAAAATTGTTTAATTAAATGAAAACACTTAATTTGACAGTCATACTACAAAGATTTACATTTGCCTTGTACAATTACAGACCGGATCCATCAAATAGTCCAGGAGCAGATTGATGGGGTTAGCCAGTATTTCTGAAGAAGATACAACACAGATTATTTATTATTTCCTGCCACAGTGCAAGACATTTTTCTACTAGATCATAACACAAAAAAAGGATGAATTAGGACTCTCTACACAGGTGGATGCGTACAGAGTCCTAATTCAGTAGACAATGCAGTGCCTAAAACTCCACATCTGGATGAAGACAGACCATACCTGATGGCACGGTTGCCTTATGGTTTATTCTTTAAGTATACGGAATCATAGAACCGTCTACGTTGGAAAGGACCTTTAAGATCATTGAGTTCAAACACTAACCTAACACTGCGACGAACACTACTAAACTGTGTCCCTCAGCACTAGGTCTTTTAAATACCTCCAGGGATGGGGATTCCAACACTCCTCCAAGCAGCCTGTTCCAATGTTTGGTAACTCTTTGGGTGAAGAAATTTCCCTGATCTTCATCCTAAAACCTCCCCTGGCACAACTTGAGGCCATTTCCTCTTGTGCTATCACTATGTCAGCTCAAAGAGTCTTCTTTACCACCAAGGTAGCCAGCACAGGAGTGAAATTGATACAGAAATTGTAGCACATCTTTAATTCTGACACAGCTGCACCTCTGTGCCCAATGTTACCAGTACATCTCACCTCTCTGCGCACACCTGTTTGAAAGCTCTTTGCTGCTCTCAAGACCTCAGAAAATTTGGGAAATGAAAACAGAAACCAAAGGAAAACTATGTCCTCAAATAAAAATCATGGAGATCCTAAATTTTAAGATTCGGCTCACAGATAATGTAACGATACGGTGCTCCCTTTAATGTCCCTGGTGCAGAAGGACTCCTGGCAGATCTGTCCCTGATCTTACTGTTTTGGAACACATTTTAGCCCATCCAACTTACAACTACAGTTCTCAAAACGAACTCTATGTCAGACTAAGAGGGTATTGAATGACTTTTCCCCCCAGAGTATTTAGAGCAAACACTGTTAAGGACTACAACTCCTTTCCACAACGGAATACTTCACGGACAGTTTCATTGAGGGCTTTATGTCAGATACGCACACAGACACGTCTGCTTTGCCCATCTGTGTGTGTCCACATCAGCTTAGTTTGAAAAGCAAGAGAATAGCTGCTGGTCTTTCCAACTGCGAGCCCTCCCCCCAGTGCTTTTCTGCCCAGCCTTCGGGCTTCATTAAGCAGAGTTGCCAGGACCCACAGCGCCTGCTCAAGAACACAACTTGTCAAGGAGAATGCTTTTCCATTGTCCTTAACTCCTATTTTGTGCAGTTCTTTAGTAAAGTGAATGAAAACTAAAGAGAAAAGCCTTTCGCCTCCTTCCTGAGATCAAGGTCTGTCCTTGCCTGCATTGTGTTATTTTGTTCCAGTTACACGATTTTAACCTTGCTAGTTTTAAAGGATGCAAGATTAAGTTTTGGATTTGTTTCTGAGACGTGTCTAACACTTTGGCCGCAACAAAGCTCACTGTGCTAGCATATGCTGTGTTCATCAGGGTTGATTTATATCCTGATGTTATTTAATAAGAACTACCTGGTATAAATTAGGTATAAATCAAAAGGTATAAATCCCTTTATAGAAAGGGATGAGTACAGCAGACTTGGACCAGAGGAACTTAAAGCAATTTTGGTTAATTGAGCCATCACTTACATTTTAATGCTCTTGGAATGGCTTGGCAGGTCCGTGCTTTACACAGAGTAACAGCTTACAGAACACCCTTCTCTTTCCAAACACACAGCCTGAAGAGAGAGGAATCTGTGCCTCCACAAATTTCCATTCACATCTATCGAGACATTTAAAAATAAGAAAGCATAAGCCAAAACGCTTCTAAACCCATCATCGCCTCTACTCTGTAACGCTCTAGAAACCCCTCCAAAAACATGGTACCTCTTACATTAGAAACTGATTCATCAACCAGGCTCATAGATAAAAACAAAAAGCTATGAAACCAAGGAGCTGTATCAGGTACAAGCACCTTCCTGTAAGAGCATAACAATTTTATGAGTTGTAATTGAAGGTGATAGCCTAGGCTGTTTCTCAAAGCTGGAGTCTGCACATAAGGCCATTTACCACCACTGCTGACAAAAGGCATACGCTAACAGTCCTTACTCATGGAAGGCTCCCACCATCACACCCATGAATTTTGTTAATTCTTAAAAAGAACTAACAGCGTAAGAAAATACAACACATCTACCACAGGGTTACTTAAGATTCTTATGCACTTACAGGTGACCATAGAAAAAACATTATCTGAAAAGCATATGACATCTTGAAAAACAAGTTTCTCAAGGGGATGGAGGACTGGGATAAGAGTTTTTTCACTTACTGTGAGGGAAGGCTAGCTTTACACTATGAACGTCTGTCACACCAGTTAACACTGCAGTGAAGTTGAACCTGTGAACTCACACAGGGAACGGCAGAGGACTGCACCGCAGCGTCTTTCCTGACACGGCCTTTTTGGAGCCAGCCAGACTAAACTGTCCTGGTAGAAGCACATTTTTGCTGTAGGACCTGTGACTTCACTAGTGCCTTGCAGGGTCTGCTCTTCTTCCACACTGACAGAAGTGGTTACACTAGTGCAACTTCCTAGTGTCTATCAGCTCAATGCGCCGTTTCATCCTTCTTGCTTTAGTAGAGTTCTGCTGGAACTCTATTCTTTCCTGTTCCTTTGAGGAAAACAACAAAAGAAAAAAACAATAAAAATGCTGACTTCTTTTCCACCTGCAAGAATGGGAGTCAGATAGTGACAATTATATGATAAGAGTTTCCAATCTTTTGTATACTGACCCGTAAACCTGTCAGCTGTGTCTCTACCACAGATAACCCACAGCACAACTCAAACTTAGCACTGGGAAAAAGCTTGCCTTCTGCAGTTTGACTCCACCTATAGCAATTCTATATTCTTCCCCCTTATGCAATGTAAATTTATCTTCTCATTTCTTTCACCCATGGTATTAGTATGATGGATCTTCCTTTTAAAAATCTTTCCTTTCCTTTACCAGTACAGGGAAGCTCTTAAACTACTCCTCCCTCCTCCTTCCCAACTTCATTTGATCCTGACCTTTGCCACAGAACATCTCTCTCAAACATAGACAAACTCCTCTACTATCACAAATTAAGAAAGTAATCAAGATGCTAAGCAGGTTATCCAAGAATAGCCTGCATAGACAAAACCAGATACACACTCAAGAAGAAGGGGAAAAAAAAAGAAAAAAAAAACAAAAACCACTAAATGCAATGAGACAGTAAGGACACAGTCTTTAAAAAAAAAGGAAAATTAATAACAAATCCTTTTTTTTTAATTGATAGAAGCACCAAAGACCAGCAATATTAAGACATTTAAATCCTGAAGATGTAAATATGCACTGTTATTAATTCAGTCCACCTGAAGCTTGAATTACACTACACCACCTCTGCAAGCAGAAATTGTCATTTTCCACTGCAGGCCAACATAATCCACCTCTTTTGTTGCTGGAGTAATTGTCTAGGAGCACAAGCCTTCAGTCAGCTGGCTGAATGCCACTGAGGATGTGCTGCAGCAGCACAGCAATGTCAGCAGCCCTGCTGACCTCAGACAGCTTCGTTATGTACTGATATAACAGCTCACAGTAGAGAGATGCTGGATCAGCAAAACCTGTCACAAGGAAAAATTTCAGTAAGATACTGCAATTTTTAGGATTTCGTGGCTACTAATGGTCAGTGCAGTCTTGACATAAAGTGCCCATCCACAGCTTTCAACCACACAGCTTTTTAGCTGATGAGATCTTGAATGTTGATCACTACAATCTCATCCTTTTTTTGCCTTAAACAATAACAAAAAGCCTACCTGAACTCAGCTCCATATTTCGACTGAAAATAATATCAGAATTGCTTGCAAGTAAAGTTACACACAAACTTAGGTAGTCTTGGGGATTGTGTTCTAATCCAAGAGATTTGCTTAAATCATTGTGAACTACAACCAAAAAGGGCTGGAACGGACCTGCTGGACATCTTACATGGAGTATGTATACACACATATCATTTATATCTTTTTATATATATATATATAAAATTACACATATATGACTACACTCGCTATATGTATAGTGAGTAGCTAGTAATAATATCTTTATTACAGTAGTAACATATTTATACTATATAGTAGCTAATACATATATACAGCAAGCATAGTCCCCATTACAGATGCTACATACACTCGCATTCTCCATCACAGGATTACTTAAACTTTAACCACATTACTCCCATAGCTACGCTGTCCCCGAGCCTCAGACCCCTCCAAGTAACAAACTTTCTTCCAGCCTGCAGATGAAACGCACTGCTGTTGTGCCACCACCATCCCTTTGCAAAACCAGAACTCCCTCATTTTCATCATATTGACAGATTAAAAACAGAACAATCTTACACAAGGCAGCAAGCCCAGCCCTCTTAGAGCTCCATTAGCCTTTTCTGCTACCTGTTTCACTGTGCTTGATAATGAACCAGAACTGTACACAGAAACCCAGGCAGGCTGCCTAACTAATACTAAGTACTACTAATACTAAGTACCTCCAACGTTAATGCTCCCCTGATGCACATTAAGGCTGCCTTCGGCTGTCTTTCACACCCACGTGCCATTAGCAGTCCACTTGCAGTCACTGTGAATTAATAAAGTTTTTCTCCTCTCCAACTGACAAACTTCCCAACTTTTCTCACACAAAGATATTCACAAGAAAACCGAAATCCTGTTACTAGTCCGTAGCCTTATACTCAGTACCGTTTACAAAAAAAGTCAAAGCAGTTGAACAGTTGTCTACCCATACGGTTGGGAGTTAAGTAATTCCTCGTTAGCAAACATGGCATTAGTAGCTAGCACTAACAAATTAAAAGATTGCCTTTCAAAGCTAATGTGCAATCCACAGTATCCTGTGACTAAGAAAGAAATGATCAAAAGCAAACACCATGTTTAATCAAAGGCTATTTCAGCTGTACCTTTATTCGTCACACTTCCTAGACATTCTCCACCCTCATCTTTACAGAGGATTTTCATAATGCTTAACACTGAACTATCCGGTGTGAGGAAGAGGGAACCATTTCACTTAAGAACTGCTTAAGTGAGGCAAGAGAAAAATTACACATCATTTAGTTTTACCAAGCCTTGCTCCAAGCCACAGACTAAAACAGCCCTTGAACAGAATTCACGTATTTCACCTTCTCTCATTTGCTTATTTTTCCAAGGATTGACTGAACTTGCGCATGTCTGTTACAACCCATTTCTAATTTTGTAAAACTGGAGGGGCAGGGGGGTGCTCAGGTTGGCAGGCTTTTTTTGGAATGGGGGTCCCTGCCAGATGAGAACCGAATTGTCACTTTTAATTAAGTTTCAATGATGAAGTAGGGTTTGTGTATTTTTGGCAACTACTTAACAGTGTTCACACTCAAACTGTAACTGAGCTTTGAAGTTCGCATCCATTCAAGAAGAAGAGGTAAAACAAACATTTCTATCTGACTAAGAGATAGCTGCACATAAAACCACTTTTGCAGTAGAGATAAGACCCAGACCAAAATGCAGTTGGGAACGCAGAGGCATTGCACCCCAGAGAACAACTACTAAAATTCCTGCTGTTACAGATAGTGGGCAGAATACAGGCATTAGACATACTTGTTTCTCATTAGGAGACCCCAGTATGACCTCCATTCCCACTACTTCCCACCTTCACCCAGTCTCTGGACAGCAGACACCATTTGTTCCACCTGTAGAGTCAAGCTATTTAGAAACTGCACGTGGTTTGGTATCGTCTGGTATTAATTCAACGGTGCTCATTTTTAGCTGATAATGAATACGCAGCCTAACACAGGAGGCTTCACTTCAAGTTTCCCCACCAAAACTCCCATCTATTTCACGAGACACAAAGCGAGCTAAGCACACCTCTGGCCCTACGAAAGACAGTTACAGTTTGGCACGTTTCATGTCTTGTTCTGTTACAGCCACACGCTACTTCTCTTACAGATGGGAAAACGATGCTCAAAGTGACTGTAACATGCCTGTGTGATGTAAAATGTTTCATTCCAAGCGTACTACCCAGCAGAAAGCCAGGGTAGCACTCAAATTCTTCACGCTAAAACTCACAAATAGATTTTTAAAAGCACCAAGATGTCTCATACTCAGAAGTGCACATCAGCATAAAATGCAGTTTCTCTAGCCTGGTTTTGTCTCTGTTGGAGACTCTAGCTTCTCATGAAAGCCTGGATTCAGAAAGCCATGTCAAGGCAGATAGCATCTGGCTCTGCTCTGTCCCCAGTTTTGGATTGCCTGAGGAAGCACTTACTATACATACAATACAGAACTTTCATGCTAATAATCTCCGAGGCATTTCAGCCAAATATTACAGACTAGCTTGAATACTGTGACCCCTCTTGTGTTTCTACCGACTTTTCAGTAATAGGCTTTCTGTCTCTGCATATTCTGACATGCTCATTACACATGTATTGACAATACAACAGAAAACTAACAAGCTTCAGGCACTGCTTTCTCGGTAGAACTGAAATGAGACGAATGCGAGAGTAATTCTGTCAAAAATTAAGATAAAGGCCTCTGAAAAGTAGCTCACAGTTTTGTATTTCATTCTTCAGGATATCATGGGTCATTTTGTCTACCAGATGGAAGACAGACTGTGGCTATTAGTGATTTATACTCCTTTACATGCTGTAATTTTTATGAAATCACACAGAACACAACTGCGAGCAAAATGGGCCGAGAGTACTTTTAAGTAAATTTACCAGCTAACTTTACGAAGGGTATGATTTCCTTTCAGCTTCCTTCTCCCATTAACTCCATATGGATCACGGGCTTGTCCTCCCTTGAATTAAAACCAAATATTTGCGGAAGGGACACTCATTTAATAAGACTACCTTATACAAGACACACTCCATCTAGCACTACTGGATCGGGTGGGGTCAGGCACAGCTTGGTCGCGAAGATTCCGAGGATGCACAAAGGAGCCTTACTTGGCTTCCTGAATTTCCCCAAAGTAAGTTCCCAGCTTCCACCCACACGCCACCAACATCGATTTATTCTTCCCGACTTCCCTGTACCGCCTCCCACCTGCGCTCCCGAGCAGGCTCCGTCTTCAACAGCCTTACCCGAGGCTACGCAGAGGGAGAACAAACCCCGAGAGCCCGGACCGCCACCCGCAGCCCCGGGGCACCGGCGGAGCACCTCGGCGCTGTCCCAGGAGCCCGCCCCGGGCCGCCGCCTCCGCCCGGGCCCCGCCGCCTGCTGGGGGACACCGCTGAGGCGGCCGCGGCGGGGAAGCTTCCCGGAGAGGTGGGGGGGGGGGGGGGGAGGGGGCTATTGCTCGCTTCCCCCTTCCTCCCCCCGGTTCCCCGCAGGCCACCGGGGAGGGCGGGGTGGCACCTCGCCCCCCGGCCCGTCCCGGCCGCACACTGCCTCGGGGAGGCCTGCGGCTCCGCAGCACCCCGCGGGCCGCGGCAGGTGCCGCCCCGGCCATCCCAGCCCCCTCACACAGCTCCCCCCCCTTCTCCCCCCCCGCACGCCCACCGCCCGGCCCGGTGCCGTTCCGCTCCCCCAACGGGTGGTGGCTGGCGGCCCCGGGAAGTTTCCCGGCAGTGGAAGGGATAGGGGTCCCCGCGGGCGGTACCCGGCAGGGGACCAGGAGGGGCGCGGGCAGCACTTACAGCCGTTTCTCCTGCGGCTGCAGCTGACGGTGCATGGCCAAGGAGAAGCCGAAGAGGCTGCCCGGCTCCCCGCGCCGGCTGATCACGTTGTCCGTGTCCAGGTTGAAGGCGCCGGCCAGCCCCGGCAGGAGGAACAGGTAGAAGAGGAGCGCGGCCGCCATCTGCCCTTGCCGGCCACAGTGAACCTGCTGCTGCCGCCGCCGCTCCCCGCGCTGAGGGCGCCCGTTGTGCCCCGCCGGCTCCGCGCTCGCTGACGGAGCCCGCCCCGCCCCGCCCCGCCCGCCCGGCCCCCGAGCGGCGGCTGCCGCCGAGCAGCCCCGCGCCCCGCCGCGGGGAGGGCCCAAGAGTCCCCGGGGTCCGCGTGCCTTCCCCCCAGGAAGGGCGGCCGAGGGCGCCGCGCCGCCTCCCGCGGCCCGCAGAGGGGACACCGCCTTCTGCGCCCTCCACCCCGGGTGTCAGGTCCCGGGGGGCGGGACAGGGCCGCACGTGAGGGCCGGGGGGGAAAGGGATGGCCCCCCGACGGAGCGCGGTCGGAGCCGGCACCGGTGTTGGGTACTGGCCATGTGCAGAACACCTTAGCGAGTATCTCCCAGGGTGAGGGGGAGCTATGGCCAGAGACCCCAGTACACAGGTGCTTCTCATACTCAGTGTGTATTCCCCAAACAACATGTCCCTGAGAAAAAGAAAAATTAAAATAAATAAATAAATAAATCAGTGCATACATATCTCTTTTCCAGGCTCAAAAGGACACAGAGTCAAGCCTACGTGAGTCTCCTCCAGCAGCTCCTGCCTCTGAACAGATCTGAGAATTTCTTACCCCTACCTTTTAATTGTTTGAAAACAATATGTGGGTTTGGATCCCAGATCGTTTTACCTCATGCTTTCACCCGTAACTCCAAAAGGGTATTTGCAAGCATACCTTAACGCACTTCATCCACCCAAGGAGAGGGGGGTTATGTTTGTTTGTAACAGAGCCTTAGTTAGTGCTCTAACTAAGCATCCCCTTTGGGAAGGGGATGCAAGGTTTTAAAACTCGTATGCCAAGCAGCATGACAATACCCCATTCTTTCCTACCGATGTCCATGATATGAAGAGAGATGCTTCTCACATAAGAGATTCCAGAGAAAGTGAGAAAAGAGCAACTGAGACAGAGCACTCAAATATGTTGATACTCCAAATAACTCCTTCTGGAACAATACTCTGCCTCCACGGAGTTAATCCAGGCTACTTTTTCCAGAGTAATTATTCTAGGATAACTCCGTGTATAGACAAGTCTCTGGCTCAAGTCCAAAACACCCTTGATCAAACAAGGGGAGAAAACACACCAGAAACGTGCATCTAATGTGGAAACAAAACATTTTGTTAAATTAGGTTCCCAGATATTTATTGCTAATAGAGTCCTTCCCTGCTTGCTCTCCATGCCCAACTCATTCAAAGTCTTAATCCAGCGTTCAATCACTTCACAGTCGCTGCCACAGCAGACATCTGTACTGGCATAAACACTGCCCTACAGTTCCACTAAAGGACCCGTAAGAGGGAAGCGTCCCAGCCTAATTACAAGTAGGCTTACTACAATCCACGTATTTCACAGTAATTAGTAAAGATCTGAAAACAAGTCTTTTAAAATAGCGCTGAGGTCTGTACCAAAGTCTGAGCAGTTTGCCCTCCAGGACTGTTTAAACTTGCATGCCTATAATACTCTTATAGTAACTATAGTTACTTTTTAAGTAATGCTTGTGCTCAATAACTTGTGTAAGGAGTCACAGAAATACTTTCATCCAGAGCCATCCGAACGATCCTGGCATGTTAGGTTCAGCTGGCTTCTCCCTCTCCCTCCCTCTAACCAGCGCTGCCTGGGCACGTTGTACCTGTTTGTTGTTATCCACAGAGGCTGCTGAGGAGAGACAGAGTTTTCTCATCTCCAGATGCAGTTAACGAGCATTCCAAGACATAGTTATATTAAAAGCTGTCTCGAGTGACCACAGCAGGAACAACAAAAATAGACGGTATACAGGGTGGAGCAGAACTGCACACAAACAGCTTAGCGTTACCTTGGATGGTCTCTCATCATTTTGTACTATTTTCATTTGCTCTAGATGAGGAGAGGGGAAAAAAAAAAAAAAGGTTTAAAAAAAAAAAAAAAGTCTGTTTCCTTCCTTTGCTCTTCCTCCAAAACAAACATGCTGTGGGTTATCTATAACTAGCACGTACTCCAGGAATTCCTCTTTTGTACCATCCCTGTATAAAGGGGGACCGAGATGAGGTATGATGACCAATTAAATGTGAGCTCTCTGCTATGCATAATAACAGGCTGATTCTAAGAAAGGCAATGGCCGGATCAAAGCTGTCTCTCTTTTGGTTTTTTTTGGTAACAAACACTCTGCTAGTGCCGAGTTTTCAAGCTGTCTGCTTATTAATGGTGTGTTGATACTTGGCCAAACGGCTACAAGGTGTTTGCCTGCTGCGTCTATGTTTTGAGCGAGCGTTACTGCCAGCAATGCTTTCCTCCTCCGTACAACCCTGTAGTTAATTACAAAGGGAAAAAAATAATTTCTGGAAAACAGAAGAGGTGGGATGGAAAAGCTAGAGCTTGGCAAGACATTTTTGGCTTTCCCTAGAAGGAATGAATGGCACAATGCTTTACATTTCTGAACTTTTATCATTTATATGAACAAAACACACTACGCAAAGAAATATACAACTTGAGGATGCTCAGCTGTGCAGCTTTAATGCAGCACATCAAATGGTCCTGAAAAGCCAAAATATGTAAACATCCCCTTCCCGTTTCATTTTTAAAAAGGGCTTGATTTTATAATTGATGTAATTCCAGATGAAAAAAATGATACAGACCAAAAAGGTTTTGTTCACTGTGCAAGCTTTAAAGTTATTGAGTTGCTTCAGTTCAGAAACATAAACTAATTCTAAGCGTTAGTAGCCTGGATCAACCTTCTGGATGGTTTCTCCTGAATTCTATACACATACCATTTTTAGAACTGCATGTTCTCCAAATTATTTACATTTATTGAATGGATGCATCTCAACAGCTACAATAAACAGTTGAGTTTTTATGCAGCCAGGCTATCAGACTATTTTTGCTAGTATATCCTCTATGTCTTGTCTTGGTTCTCTGTTAACAATTACATTAGAATCAGCAAACAGCGGCACAGGAGATAAAGGTGCTTACAGTGGGGTAAGGGAAACAAACTGGTCAACACCATATAAGCAAAATGTTTTGCTCTGAACAGTGTGAAAACCAGGGTGTTGAAATAGTTATATTTACACACTTCTTGGTATTTTGAATTATATAGAACTGACACTCACCATATTTATAACATTTATAACTGAATTAAGAATACCTCGATTTCTCTTTCTTTACTGTCTTTTCATAAAGATTCCTAAAATGCAGCTCTTTTACTTGTTGCTGTATTTAAATCAGATTAACTACAGTTCCAGATTAAGATGTTGCTATGTTCTGATAACTTTTCTTTTTCTCTTTGATGTCTAAAACGACTGTAGACATTATTCTACCATTCTTTACTGGCTTGTAAAGTAAAAACATTTTACCTCTGTAGACAAATTGTTTAGAATTTGACATGATATTCCAGGTTTAAAGTTTTTAAGTCTGAGTTTTTAACATTTAGTGTTATGGCTTTAACTTTATGTTTCTGTATAATATACAAAGTTATTACACAACTAAAAATATGAGTTGAAAGAAATATTTCAGTCCAGACTCAGAACTTTGGCAAAAACTGCGATCAGTGTTATATAGCAGTTCTTTAAGTCTTTTACATCAGGAGAGTATTTTTCCACCCAAGCTGTCAGGTACATTCCTTAAGTAGTTTCAGAATGACGAGCCTGAACTGTTTGGAGAGTAAACATCTTTGTAAACATACTTGGAGGCACTTAATGAGCGTAGCTAGGCAGAGATCACAGAAACGCTGGTGACAAATGGGGACTAAACACCCATAGTTTGGATTGCTGTGGAAGGAATTAAGGGTGTTCCTTCAAAATTACTGATAACTAAGGCATAAAACTGCAATTATTTTGAACATATGCCTGTATTCTAATTCACTAGTTATATACCCCACTATGTAAGATTCCCCCTGGTAAGGCCAGCCTAAGTTTAAACATCATTATACACATCGTAGGCCCCTTTGCAACCCCATTTTGTGGCGCTCTCAGCCAGACACATATATCCCTAAATCTCTTACATCATCAGAGAACTTGTGGCGCTGACTGCATCCCAGACTCATCTACAGCATACCTGCTCCTTCATCTACAACACTGTCCTGCACATGAAACCTTGCTTGTCTTGTACCACTGCTCACCAGGTCAGAGGGACATAACCCAGTACCAGATGCAAACTTTGGGGCAATTCTAGCCAACTCTCCCTCGATGTCTGTCTATACGTGCATCTTCCAGCCAGTTTGGGCCAAAGCAGCCAGCCATTGCTCCTAGACTAGCACAGGAGATTTAAAAAATAAGAAAGACATTTCTTGGGCAGGTGCTGGCAGGGAGCCAGGGAGGAAGTGAGAAGGTTTACAAGCAAGATAGATATTCGTAGGATCTCCCTGGGGATTCTCACCAGGAACTCAGGAAGCAAGATGAACCTTCACAGGACACGTTTTAACTCCATCAAGAGCCAAAAATAATCATTGCTCAGGACAAAACACTTTTGTTCTCCTAAATCACACAGATTCCAACTAAAGAGTCTTTGGCCACCACCCAAACACAACTCCACACAACCTTGATAGCACTTACCTCCAAGAGCTGCACCGGGTGCTGGACACCCAGGACCCAGCCCTGGGACAGAGTCTGCAAAGCACAAGACCAGGAATTACAATCATTTGAGGAATCTGGTCTCTTGGTCACTTTCTAGCTTATTGTAACAGCACAGTGTAGCCAAGACCCCCAACTCCCCTCACAGCAAACCCATGGAAGCAGCTGCTTGGTCATTACCACACTTGTTACACCTGCTCCCCCCCATCAGGTCCTGGATGAGACCCAGCTGTGGGGGCAGCCAGCTGGCTCTGTGGCATCCATGGGAGAGGTAAAGTCCAGGCAGTTTGCACAGAGGTTTCCAGTGATTCACAAGAACCGTGTAAAGAAATGAGTTTGAAGTTTGTTTTTTTGTTTGTTTGTTTTTTAAATAGGTTTAAGTGGTTTGGTAGTCACTGTCTATAACAATTTTATAGTTTTGGTACTACAGCCACCTCATTCACATGTGCCAACCAAACCATGTCTGCCACTGATCCAACGGGACCCGTGTTCAAGACACGTTTGAACATGGCTTTCAGACCACTGCAAACAAAGCCAGCAAAGGCTGCTCCCCTGGTTCAGGTCTAAAAGATGGCAGCCTCAGAAAGATTCTTTCTCTACTTTCTTTGCTTTTTCTTTGCCAATAGAAGTCTCTTCGCTTTTCTTTTTAAAATAAAAATAAATATAGTCACTTTTCTCTTCAGATTAATATCCTGATTTCTGAAGGAAAAATTGGACAAGGTAGAACTGAGCACCACAGACAACTCTCTTACTTTGTTTGGATCGCCATTTTAAAATATTTCTTTTCTGGGCAATACACAGTTTTAATCTATCTATAGGTTTTATACATATAGATAGATATATCTATAGATCTACAGTTTTAATCTAGTCTTTTAAATCAATTCATAATGAACAAATCCAATCTTTTGTTAAATTAAGTCTCACTTGCTAACATGCTTATTAACAATGACGAAAATGTTAATTATGCAAAGGCTGTAAAAAAAAAAATAATCCTAAATACAGTCTGTAAAGGGCCGGAGTGGGGGCCTCAGGATTTGAGCTACTGGCTGAATGAAAATCAGGTTTTTCTCTCTTCCTGCTTTGCCTGGATGTGAATAGCAGTTATGTGGAGGCCGAGGACACACTCCAGTTCTCATAAGCTCCCTGCTGAGCAACGCAACCTTTAGTTTCTGGAGCTTCAAACTTTATTATACAGAAACAAAGGATTCTTCTGCCTTCATGCCAATCTACCTGTAGTGCTCATTTACGTGCAAAAACTATCAGATACTTTCACTTTCTCATGTAGTCCAACAAATCAAGAAATTAAGAAAATCAACAAATGAGGAAAATCTGCTATCCAAGAAAGAATTTTTTAAAAATACCACTTCTTTATTGAACCAGTAACCATTTACATCTACCAAAGGAAAAAGACTGAGGGCTGTCTACATATGCAGTATTTTCCAATTAACTGCTTCTGTTTAAATTAAACAACTACATTAAGCTTAACAGGAAGAAGATTTTTTTTTTTAATTCCAGAATAAGACTGCTCGCACATGAGTTAATCAGGAACAATTTCATGTTTAAACAAGCACTACAGAAATATTCATACAAAAAAAAAAGAAAATTAGTTCCCCTGCAATTCCAGTTTTATTCAATGAAAAGATTCATTGCATGACGCTGCCATGACCAGGCAGGCTTAGCGAGCGAATTGCAAATCTAATCAGTTTGGCAAAGAGTTTTATGGAAGCTGCTGTGTTGGCTTTGCTGACTTCAAGTGATTTGTTCTTTTGTTCATTTGTTGCAAACAACTAAAATCTAGGGCAAGAAACAAAAGGTCATTTCAAATTATGAAAGTGCAGATTTTTATATTGTATTGGAAAGGTTTCAAATGCAGTTTTGAATTTTGCATTCATTGTGTATTCAGTTTTTTCCACTATTTTTTCCCCATCTTTTTATACATCTAAATTCCTAATGCCCTTCCTAGGAAAAGGCAAAATGACTTGTGCCTCATAGGCAATCAAGATTTAAGGCACTGAGTTTTAAACAATTATTCCAATAACATCATAAATTGCACAAATGGCACCAAAAAAATGCATAAATGGCACAAACACATTTCCACACACTGTAACTACTTCAGTATTTATTTTCAGACCATCACTTGCTTGGTCATTCTCTCCAGATTAATTCTGTCAGGAGAAATTTTCTTTCTGAGAGTTCTAAAAATCAGGTTTTGAACTTTTGTACGGTATTTGCCTTTAAACAAGCCCAGTCTTATTTTATGCGATAAAAGGAACTATTCTAAAATACACATAACAACTACATATTTTTTCTTCAACTGCAATTAACAGTCCCTGTGTGGGTGGGCTGGGAGTTCTCTGCCCTGTTTATTTACACGTGTCTCACACCATCAGACTCAAAGAGAACACCCCAAACCTATCTGAGCTCATCCCATGCATCTGGGAACACAAACAACTGAGGAAAGGAAGATGACAGAGTCAGGGAGAAGTGTTCTCAGTTTTCACAAGGGCTGTACCTTCCCTATCATTTCTCACATGGCACACATATATCGCTTGCTTTACTGGTGGGTGCGTGGTTTTAGTACATACCAGACAAGTAACAGGTTTTCCAGCATACAAACAAGTAAACTTTGGTGAATTTCTGACTACATTGAGTGAAATGCACGCATCAGTTCCTGTTACTCAGCTTTTTCTAAAGTCAGTCAGCATCTCCAAGGATCAAGGTCCATTTTTAAGCAATTCAGCAACCTAACTGGCAATTAAATCAAGGCATGATTATCTGCTTCTTGAGCGCAAATAAAGATACACTGACACAGCTCACTGTGGATCTGTTCTTAACATTAATCAAATAAAATGCAGTTATTCTAAAGTAATGATGTGTTTTCCATGGTGAACATAAAGGACTATCTCAAAGCATTTTCATTCTTCCCCTGTGAGGTATAGCAGTATCATAATCTCCATTTCCAAGTGGAAAAGATTGATGGTCTACTTAAGGGCAAGAGAGTGCCCCAGTACCACAGAGGAAAGGTGTAGCAGAACCTACAGCCAGATCTGGTTTCTGGATTCTCCCTCCTCCTCTGCCTTGTTGGAAAAGCCCCGTCTAAATCTGAAAATTCACAAGTTCACTTCTGCACAGCCATCCCAGCTGCTGAGCTGGGATACCAGAACATATGCACATTTGACTGACAGTCCCCATCCTTTGAGTACAACGCTGTGTTAGTAAAAGGCATGCTTCATTGTAGGTAAGCACTGATGTCCCTCATGAAGCTTTCTGACTCTCCATCTCTGGGAATTTTTGCAGTACTGCATGTGTTGCAGCTGTACTTATGAGAGAATAAGTGTTTGGTGTCAAAAAAATCATTCTGTTCCACTTCATCGCTTCATTTTCCCATAGAAAAGAAGACTCCAGGAGTTCTCTCTGTTCCACTCCAACCTTCAAAATGCCAGTTTTTCAAGCCCTATACTGTCACCCCTGGAGCCGACTCACCATTGTTGGGGGAAGGAAATGATTTGCCTGTATTTGTGGAAATACAACTACCAGATGCGCCAGGTGTGCAGCCACCAGAAAAGAAATCTGAGCAGATGAGTGTTCTGCAGACAACAAACAACAATCAACAGATGTTACGAGCACTTGCTGACCAACTGCACATGGCAGGGCAATCGCCAGGCAGTGGGATCAGCTCATGGCACAAGCCTGTGCCTGTCAGCAGTGTCTGCAAGCCCTTCGGATCCTGTGCTCCCGAGGCTGCGCGCCAAGTTTATTTCAGCCTCAGGATGCCAAGATGACAGCTGTTTTGAGAGGGGAGAATCAGGGTATCAATCTTACAGGGAAAGTGCGCATCATTCAACAATCTGGTTGGTGTCAGAAAAAGGAGCTATTACAGGAAGCAGTCAATTTGCAGATATGCATAACCATTAACCATAGCTTGCATGCAGAAGCGCAAGTATGGATAAAGCACAGGAATTAACATTTAAGTCAATTAAGATGTGTAGGTAACAGACTGGCCCTATCTAGAAGCCAAAACATTGCAGTGAAGTAGGAACATAAAACTACTCTATTGCAGATAATAAAATTTGAAGTACATTTGAAATAATAGTCCTATGCATTATGTAGTCTTAATATCACATTGCCACATTGCTTAGCAGCAGTTCTACTTCTTCTCGATAGATCTGTTGGACGTGTTTATTATTGCTGGGTGCATAGCCTTATTCCAATTTTGTTTTCGCTGTAATAGAAGACATAATTGTAATTTACTTCAATTTGAACAGCAGCTTTTTGATGAAGTTTATGATAGGAAATGCTGCATAGTTTCAGTGTATTCATTCCATTATTTTGCTGCATGTACATAATTGTAAGGTGATCTGCTGCTTTCAACTACAGCATCCTGCTCCCTATCTACGCGTAAGTCTGTTGCTGTTCGAGGTACAAAGGAGAAAAGAAAGCGGCATGCCACAGTCCACTGGGAGAGTTATTTTAACACACACTTGATTTGTAAAGCACCCGAGTTCTTTCATCTTCTGTGGATAACATCACACAATGTCTTGAAATAACCTGAGTACCTAAAAACAGTCCGACCGTGGCAATATATGTATCTTTGCAGATGCCGCGGTGAGCCTGCATTCCAGTACCTCAAGCTAGGTCACAAAGGTATGTTAAGCATCTCCACCCTACCACAGACCTGCCCTCTGTGAACCCATCGAAGCTTTTCCTTGCTTTGCTGGGCAAAGGTGCCTTTTCCTAAGGGGCATCTGAATAATCTTTATTCCTGCAGAATGTGGACACCTTGGCCTTGCATACGTGCGCGCTGTAATGCTCGTAACAAGGCGCTTGCAAGAGAAAGTATTTTCAAACACTATAAAAGCCAGAAGTCCAAACATTGTGACTCAGAGCTCCAGAGCTCCAAAATGTAACCAGTCTGGGCCATGTCAGTGGCATAATGGAATAATTGCTGGAGCTGTTTGCAATATCATCATAATAATATAGCCATATAATAACATTGAGGTAATGGAGCAGAAACACCTGAAGACTGGAAGCATTATTTTGTCAGACCAGCATAATCTAAGAGTTCTATCAGCGGGACATAAAGCGGAATATGAGCTTATTCAACAGAAACAAACACCTCTAGTAAGACTCTGTTGTAGAACAAGCACAACACGCCTTTGAAAATGACACTTTTCAGCGGGGAGAAAAAAGGAAAAAAAATCCTTAGTCTAACAAATAGCCTCCTGGACAAAATACTTGTATTGGGGTTGCATGGCAAGGGTTTGGTAGTGGGGGGGCTGCAGGGGTGGCTTCTGTGAGAAGCTGCTATAAGCTAGAAGCTTCTTCCTCTGTGTCCGAAGAACCAATGCCAGCCATTTCCAAGACAGACCCGCCACTGGCCAAGGCTGAGCCCATCAGTGACAGTGGTAATGCCTCTGGGATAACATATTTAACAAGGGGAACAAAAAAAAAACAACAACCACAGAACTGCAGCCAGAAGAGAGGAGTGGGTATATATATATGAGAGCAACAACTCTGCAGACACTAAGGTCAGTGAAGAAGGAGCAGGAGGAGGTGCTCCAGGCGCCGGAACAGAGATTCCCCTGTAGCCCATGGTGAAGACCGTGGTGAGGCAGGCTGTCCCCCTGCAGCTCATGGAGGCCCGTGATGGAGCAGATATCCACCTGCAGCCCGTGGAGGACCCCACACCTGAGCAGGTGGATGCCTGAAGGAGGTTGTGACCCTGCGGGAAGCCTGCGCTGGAGCAAATTCCTGGAAGGACCTGTGGCCCTAAGGAAAGAGGAGCCCAGGCTGGAGCAGGTTTGCTGGCAGGACTTGTGACCCCGTGGGGGAGCCATGCTGGAGCAGTTGGTGAAGAACCGATGGAAAGGACTCACATTGGAGAAGTTCATGGAGGACTGTCTCCTCTGGGAGGGACCCCAGGCTGGAGCAGGGGAGGAGTGTGAGGAGTCCTCCACCTGAGGAGGAAGGAGCGGCAGAAACAACGTGTGATGAACTGACTGCAACCCCCATTCCCCATCCCCCTGCACCGCTCAGGAGGAGGATGTAGAGAAATACAGAGTGGAGTTGAGCCCGGGAAGAAGGGAGGGGTGGGGGAAGGTGTTTTAAGATTTAGTTTTTATCTTTCATTACCCTACTCTGATTTGATTGGTAATAAGTTAAATTAATGAGTCTGTAATTGTCGAGTCTGTAATTGGTGAGTGATCTCTCCCTGTCCTTATCTCGACCCATTTCATCATATTTTTTCTCCCCTGTCCAGCTGAGGAGGGGAGTGAGAGAGCAGCTTTGGTAAGGCACCTGGCATCCACACAGGATCAACCCACCATAGTACCTTAAGATAACCATATCTGTACATTTTTATTTTAAAGACACCCTGAGTCAGGGAAAAATTAAAAATAAAAAAAATCTAAGTATCAAGTCTCTTTATTATGCTGGCATCACAAAGTTCAAGACTTTCAGTTCTCAGTACAAGGAATGTTTTACTTGGGTTAGCATGAGGTTAACACCTAGCCAGATCTTTCTTTCTTTTATCATTATTATTAGTAAGTCAACAGCAACTTTTAGCATCTTGCAAGACAAGTTTCAACAAAGCTGCAGTATGATTTTTTCTGTGATTAGTAAATCAAGACTAGAACATATGCGCACACACATCCTCCTCAATCAATTCACAAGAGAGGGAAGATGTTAGCAATCTCTGTTGCACCATTCTTTATTTTTATCCCAAAGATCAAGATCCATTAAGAAAGAAGGGGCACGGCCTGTGAAGAAACTAAGAGAAGGTTTCTTGATTAGCCCCAAAAAGAGAGAGACTGCATTACCTTTACCACAAACCACCCTCTGCAGGGATTTTCCCAGCGTGGAGGTGTTCACAGCTGGGTAGCAACATAGCTTCATTGGCAACACAGCTCCAGAAGTGCAATGGCAGGAGGCACTGCAATGTTTTAGAGACTCGAAGGTAGACACTCGGCCTTCTCCAAATCTTGAAATCCATGAAGTTTGAAGTTAGAACTGTGATTTATTGAAGGTCAGGGAAAATACTGACTTTTCTTAATACCCCAATACAGAAGTAAAGTCTCAATAGGACCCTGGCAGAGTTTCAGCCACTGCAATTCACCTCCTTCCCCACCAATTATAATTATAAAATTATAATTTTAATTTCATTAAATAGCAGACTCAGAAAAAAGTTCAGCTATCCCAATATCCTGCCTAACAGTTGTCAGTAGTGGTCATCTTAAAGACAGTGTAATACAGTGCTCCTTCTCCTACTCTTTCCTCCTGGTACCCTGCAGATTACGGACTTGGTCCGTGCGTTCATTCAGATGACTGTATTTATTGACAGTTTCTAATTTAAATTATTTAATTTATAATCATATTATTGGCATCTACAGCAACTGCAGAAACAAAATATGCAATTAAATTGTGCACTGTGTGAAAGGGAGTTTCTGCTTCAAACTCCCCTGCCCAATAACTTCACTGTGTGCCCACTGTATTATATGACCATAAGTGAATGAACATTCCTTGGTCATCTTATTCATGATTTTATAAACTTCTGTCATACCCCACTTCAGTCATCTGTTCTCATACAGAAGACTCCTTGTCCAATTCATATTTCAATACAAGTTTCTAAAGACTTTGGGCATTCTTTGTACTTTTATCATTTCACTATCTGCCTTTTGAGACAGAATTGTCAGAACACCACACAACATTCAAGATGCAGTGAAGATATGGACTGACAGCAGTAGCATAAATATGCCGTCTGTTTTGTATGGTATTCCATTCGTAATTCCTAATTTTCAAATTCCTTTTTGACTGCTACTAAACACTGAGACGACAGCAAACTTACCCCAGGAAGACCAAGCTACTGAACAGAACAAATTGATTCAGAGTCCATTGTTTAGTTCTAGCATATTGCTTTGTACAGTACAGACCTTAGTTTTGCTATTTTATTTCTCAGCCATTTATACAGCAAAACTTTTCTTTAGAGACAGCTTTAGTTTTGACCCACAAATAATTTTATGGAGGCAGCAAACAACAGTCCACTAACACTCACATCCCTTCTTAGGTCTTCAAACACGGCAAACAGCATACATCCCTCTGGGATCTCTCTCTGTGAAAAATACATATTACTCCCATTTTCTTCCTTTTCTTCAGCCAACTCTTAATCTACAAAAGGATCTTCTCTTTCTTGCATACCAATTTAAGTTCTCAAGGACTCAAAGCAACTTGAAAAATCCAAGGAAGTCACGACAACTGACTCATCTTTTTATCTACAGGCTCATCGCCTGCTTGAAAGAATTCCAAGAAGTGTGATGTCCCTTTGCAAACTCCATTATTTTCCATGTATCCACTAATACTGTTCTCATTACAATTCCTATCATGTTCCTGGCTTAGAAGTCAGCGTAGTTTCTGTAATTCTCCCAAGAACCCTATTTCAAACTGTTCTCAAATGTGCTCCCGTTTATTCCTGTGGTACCATGATGATACACGACAGTTAAAACTCCATTTGGGGGGGGCTCAGCAATTTCATACATGCACTCCTTCAAATCTCAAGAACAGTAAATCCATATAAAACTCACAATTAAGAAAATACTGGATCAACTGATGATGCACTAAGTAAACAGGATGAACACACACACTGAGAATCTTTACTTCCATGACCATAATTATGCACTTATGTGCTGTTGGAACATGCACACTGCATGCATTGTAATTGCCAAACCAGAGCCTCAAAATGGCAGGCTGCTACCTGTTCCTTATCCCCAGTCTTACCAAGTTGTGACCTCAGGAACTGAAGAAGCATCATGAACAAAGAAGTCATGTCTGCCCTTCAGAAGGTGACAAATATCTCCTCCTCCCCTCACCCCCCAAATTACCAGCCAGGCTGCCAGTCTCACAAGTATAAATAATGACAAATGCACCTATTCTTTTGAAGCAGGCTGCTGGTAGCCACTGTCTCATTGTTACAATTCAACTGGCAGCATCAAAATCCTCTTAGAAAGCAGGAATCCATGAAAATCTCTTTAATGTCCTTGGGCCCCTTCTCATCTCCCAGCAATGACATCAGAGTCATTTTTCAAGCAACACAAATTCTCTAATTCTCCATAGTTTTTCATAGTTCAGTTCTACTGTGTTCTCATCTCCATTTTGATGGTGAGAACTTGGACTTACCCGGTGCACTTACTTGTTTTTTTTCTTATTCGCATAGCACCTCAGAAGAAAAGCACTTCTAAAATATTTTATGAAAAGACATGTGTCTCTCTCCTGTTAAAGAAGCTGCGTGACTACAGTAAGCCAACACCTAAATATGTGTGCGCCTTGTATCCACACGCCTTCGTTAGAGAGACATAACCTCAGGTGTTATTTATATGAATGCACATTCATAGCTATAAAATTGTTGGCAGTTCCATATTACCATACTTACAAACTGTGTAGATGACTGCAGAGTCCTGGTTGAGCAATAACCTTCCAGTGGATCAACCTCTGCCACCACAACAGAAGGGGTTCTCAGCACAGATTGTTAATCCCTACATAAACAGATAGGGCTCCATGCTTTTTCTAAGATTAGGCAGGTATTTCTCTTGCACCAAAAAAGATGGCACCTAACCACTGAAGTTCCACTGTGGTGTTATCGAGTCAACATACTTCTCATTCTAATCCATAACATCCAACATAATTCACAACATTCAGAAATTGCATGCAACAGAATGAATCTGTACTTTAATCAGCCCAGTTCTACTTACTTGCAACTTACTGCTTTTCCACAGACTGCATATTTGGCCCTTTTAAACTTCATAGCACTCAAAAACACATTATGCAGAATGGAAGTTTCATTGTTCAAAGGTATAAAAAAACCCTTTATTTTAAAATCTGTAGCTCAGAAATGTAGCTTTTTACTGTAGAAAAACTGAAGATTTTTCCACAAACTAGTACTGGAAATGAAAGTGGATCTAAACAGAGAGGATGCTTCTATGTTTCTAAGGAATAGCAAGGAAGATGAGCTAGGACAGAGGCAACAAAGTACTTTAAAAAGTGCTTTTTTTTGCACTAGTTGCTGCAAATAATTTATTTTCCTGAAAACTGCAGTGATAGAACTTCTAAAAAAAATAAGATCTCTTTTCTTTAAAGGGAAAATACAACCACCCTGTTTTTCTAAAACCTGTTTCAAAATTTGCATTTGTCAAAATCAGAAAAGGCACATTTGGAAAGAATGAAACAGTGGCAGCACTATGGTTATAGGTTTTTGGATCAGCAGCTAAGTTTCCATCGTCCTCCTTCCCCCCCCCACCGCCTTTCCTTTTCCTCCTCTATAAAGCAGTAACTGGTGTGATTCTTGTTATAAAACTTAATTTCTTGACCACTTTATTTTTTTCGACTCATTCATATTATTTAGCTTGACTAGTGAGGGAACAGTTGTGAAGAGAAATGAACAATTTAGTAATATTTAAGCCCTACTCTTGAAGATGCACATATGCTAACTTTATTATATGAGTACTTCCAATAATTGTAAAGGAAGTAATCATTGGAATATAATTAGGCATATGAATAAAGACATGGAAAACAGAGGCCCTAGTCAGCTGCTAAATATAGGAATTTACTCACTTTCTTATTTAAAACAAACATGTCAAAATGAGATCTGCAGAGCTCTCAAACAAGGCCCATGGATGCCTGCCAATGCCTGACTTTTGGACAACATAGTCCAAAACGCCCTTTTCAGAGAAGTACTTTGACACACTGAAAGATGTGGACGCAATCTCAGCTCCTGCCCAGCATCCATCCTATCTTTTCAGTGGTACATATATTAACACAGAAAACATACAGTTGCATCTCCCTTCCCTCCCCCTGCTCCTTCCCCAAAAAACAAGTATCTATTGCAAAACCATGCAAAGCGGGAGCTCGGTGTCACCACATGTGGACGCCCCAGGCAGCACAACACTGCCACTCTGTTGTCACCTTTTGTGGTTCTTGTTGTGTAACTGCCACTCGGCAACTGTGGGACACAGCCTGTGTGATGAGCAGGAAACCAGAAATTAGGGCTTTAAACCACTATCTTTCTTTTGCCCACATATGTATATTTATCTTTATTTTCTTAATACGCATTGTTACTTTTTAGACACCAGTGAGGCCCAGAATGACCTCCTCTGCACAGAGCAGAGTACTGGCCCTTTGATATTTGAACTATGCAGGCTCCTTCTGAGAGCAGAAGAGTGCAGGAACCATATATGCTTATCACCTGACGATGAAAGAGGCCCCAGTTCTCCACTGACCCGTTGCACCTGCAGATACTTATGCCTCTGAAAATGTAGTGTAAAATTATATCATAACGACTGTCATTCCAAACAGGCATGACAATGAAACCCCCTCAAGTGATGGCACATTATTTTACAATTAGAACAGTTGCCTATACTTATACATTATGGAACAACAACTTGATCAGAAGCCAATTCATCCTTCTGTCTTTCTAATTTGACACTAATTTGACACTTCTGCTGTCTGATTGATTTGGGGTTTACAGGAGTACAACATTTTTGCATTTTTATTTGTCAACTGATCTCTCTAGAATAGTGTCTGAATGATTGTCCTTTGGTTTCCACAACTTCATTTGAAAGTCACATCAATGTGTCACATTTGAAGAGCTTTAAAAAGCATCTATCTTGCACTTGGAAGGCAAAGCTAGGAAGTCATACATTATACAAAAAATTTCTACTGTGGAAAGTAAGTGATCTTTGTTTGTTGTTTCCTCACTTTTCTATCCTGAACACACAGAAATACTTTGAACACCCCAAATGCCACTGTAAAACAAGAACCTTTTCAGAAATTACATCTCATCCTTGCTCTTAGTCTAAGGGGCATTATTGCACCTGCAGCTAGAACTAGAGCTATAACCAATAAAACCTTTTTATAATTCTGCAAGGCAGAAATTAGAACAAAGTTTTCAAGTGTCATAAAACTGAATTGCAAAGTATAAAGTGGCACACTATTTGGATTGCTGTAAATTAGGGCTATATATGATTTCAGCAACAGGAATAAGAAATTAGGTCATTTCAATTTGAGAAGCATTCAGTTGTAGTGAACGATTCCTTTGAGGTGATTTTTGAAGTGATACATTGACTTTTTCTAACATGCCCTAAAGCCTTATCTTGAAAGCCATTGCCTGTGATCAGCCTCCACATGAGCAGCTCCTGCAATTTTTTAAGTTTGTGTTCACTTCTGGTTTTGCCTTTTAGGCTGTAACTGTCCAAATGCAAGTCTCCCAGGAGTATTTCACAAGTTATTCCCAAAACAAAATGTTTAAAATTATATTAAGTTTTTCCTTACAGGTTAGGAAGTCCAAAACTGACCCTTGGGCTGAAACTTTCCATTTCCTTGAGTTAGCTTTCCAATGAAGGCATGATTTCCCGCCTGGAGTCCACCCTCAAATCCATCATTAAAGGTCAACCTGTTACGTTATTGCTTAACAAACCCTAACAACTTCTTAAAAATACAAACGTACTGAAATCAAAATGTTAATCCAAACTGATTTTAGCCTGTAAGGGTCCTATCTATATATGACCACTGTTATTTAGCAACAGTAACAATAAAAATTCATCTAGTATTAAGCTATGATAAACTTTTAGACATACCAGATCAACTTCCAGTATGATACTCGCATATTTCAATGGCAAACTGTGCCAGACATTTAACTGCACAAGTATGTCTTTCCTGCCTACTGCAGGATTGTGCTGGGATATCTAGGTTAGATGGAAAGCAGTGAATCTGTCCGTGCAGCACTCTCACTAGCCCAAATACCATATAATACCCTCCCCCTCAGCAGGGGGGATGAGATAGAGACTAGAACAGAACGAAAACAGTTGTACCCAGTGCGCAACCTAGCTTCTCTGGTGCAAATGCACTATAACATGCATTAAACCCTGGGACATTTCAGCTAGGAGATACAGCAGGTAGAAGCTTATGGTTTACTTGCTTGGCAACGCTGGTGGCACCGTAGAAGCCACCCCCTCTTCTCCAGCCTTCTTCCAGCAAAGGAGACTGCAACACACGGAGCAAGATTTTTCCCTCCCCCAAATAACATACCCTATCATGACCCATACAAACACAACTTACTCAAAAGAGGGACAAACCCCACTTTGTTTTCTAGCAAGCAGCAGTAGTCTCTTCTTTCTGTTGTATTTGACATACCGGAGTTTTACTTATGGCCGTATTAAAATGCATAGACAGTTTTGCATCCACAGTCATGTTCCGTGACTGATTTATTTTATTTTGTATCTTGCTCGCCTTTCCTCTTCACTGTTCTCATAACTCAGCTTTTTAGATGGTAGTTGCAAGTACTTGGCAAGTTTTACCATCTTTACGTATAGCCTAATACTGCTTTCATCTTCTATTTAACCTTAGACATGTCTACACGAAAGAATGAAACTAAAGACCCAATTTCAGGGTGATACACATAGCTCTAGTTCTACAATATTTCTATCCTGAAAGTTGGCTTTTAGGCACTTTTCTAAGCTTTGAATTTCATGTGCAGAGCAGAAACAAATGAACTGTCATGATGCATCTCATTTCTAAGGTACATCATATAATCCATGAGAAGAATTAACAGAAAGAAGGATTTGTTTCAGCATTATTATGAGCTCATCCCCATCTGTTTTACAGAAACAGCGACAGGTTTTGAACAAAAATATGTGAAGAATATGCAGTACACTTGTGATGGATATGGCATTTCAGTGATCTAACTTTAAAAGAAACTAAGTAAATGAAATGTAGAGAAAAGCAAACCTGAAGAAAATTTCACCAAAGCACAATTTGAAAAGGAGAGCTCTACAGTTTACTTTGAAAATAAATCCATTTTGGTACAATTTTCAAGCCACTTTCCCTATAATTTTCAGTTTGAATGAAAAGTTGCTATGCTACACTATTGTTCGAGAACATCATCTATTCTATCCTACAAAAGTAAGGAAAAGTAAACTGAAATTATTTACTGGAGTTCGCCATAGCCCTCAGATCTCAGCAATACATACCAGGAGATACCCATGATCCCAGACCCAAAACCCTTTTCATGGTTTTCAACAGAACTTTTTTTTTTTTTTTTTCCTTTGTCACTTATTTCCTGGAATTCCTGAGGTTGAATGGGATGATTTCTTATCTGGCCTGCACAATGGCATGGAGTGCAAAAAAAATTTGGCTGGAAGCATCTGACAAAGATCATCTCTGGCAAAGTAGAGGGACTATGCCATTCCTAAAACAATACACAGGGACTTTGTTACTGAATGGCTCAAGTAGCAGCACAAAAAAGCTTTTAAAAAGTGTCCTTAGGACATATGGAAAAAGTCTGGAATATTTATTTTAATCTTATTCTGCATTTTAATCTCAGAAATATCAGAGTGGCAGGCTCAGGTTCCCTGGTCATAGCAGAGAGTTTTCTCAGAAGTCCTAGTTGTTTGCTGGGTTAAAATTTTGTTTAAATTATACATCTTTTTCCACTCCACAAGCTAATGCTAATGCACTGGAGCTCATTTCCATTCTGTTTATTCTCAGACTCTTAATATTTAAAACACTGAAAATAACAAATGTATGTTAAGCAAAACACGCTAACAGCCCACCAGTCCAGGAACAAGTACAGACCACCTCAGACCTTCTCTGCGTAAGTATGCTTGAAAAAGGAACACTCTCCAGGCTTGGCTAAGAAAACACCTGAAATAAACTAAGCAGGATGGGTGAAAAACAAAGTTATGGCACCAGTTGGCACTCAGTGGAGAAGCGAGAAGGGGGATTACACGCAGGGAGGATTCCTCCTCTCTGAGCTTCTTAGTCGGCATCAATTTACAGCCATCACCCTGTAATTACAGGCAGTGGGAGGTTCCCACACTGTCCTTTTCTCATAGCAAAATGAGAAGACAACAGGGTTTTCAGGTGTTTTCACCCCTCCTATTTACAGCCTCGAGCAATCCGTGCCCCATCTCACATGAGCAACCTCTTCCCTGCTGCTGCTCTGCATCCTCCTACACAAACACCCCTTCCCAAGGGGACCACCAGCTCTTGCTTTACTCCTTTTTTACTGGCGGTGGGGGGGTTCACTTCTTTCACTAGTGTAATTGAAGGTTTCCTCCTTATCTGTGCCTCTCCAGGGTGGCAGATAGGCTGGGGAAGCTCCTGCTCGACAGCTCTTGCCCCTGAGTGTGCTGGATCCATGAGGAGAGCAGGGACCCAGTCCATTTTGCTGCAGGTACACAAGTCCCCTGGATAACTGTGCTCCTCAGGTATCACCAAATTTCTCTTAGCGTTCCCCCCAGCACCATCAGCACGTACCAAGAGCATGTTGCTGGCCTTCCCCACCCTGCGCGTTGGGTCAGGGTGCCCGATGCATGCCTTTCCTCCCAAACAAGACCAATGTATGTGAAAAACCAAATGCCTGGTGGTCATCCCAGGACAAGACATGAGGGAAGCGCCACCAAGGGCTGTCCCCAACATGGCTGTTCAACACACAGCCCCAAGTACTGGGAGGCAGGAGGAGGGCAGTGGGACAGGAACTGGTACAAAGGCCAGCTTCATGGTCTGCAAAGTCGGGGGGGAGCAGGGGGTAAGGGAAAAGGAGACCTGAAAAATCAAAGCAAATTGAGAGCTGCTATTTCTCAATTCGCCCTCCCCGTTGCTGGGGGCCCTGCTTATGGCTAAGAGGTGACAGCAGTCTCTTCTGAGCAGAGGAACTGCTCCTCTCTGACCTCCCCCCAGCCACGCCAGCTGGGGAGGGGCAATCCACAGGAACTGGGGACTCCATCCAGGACCCCACAGCTGCGGCACCAACAGCTGGGAAAGGCACGCAGGCAATCCCTGCCGGCCCTGGGCTGCACGGGCCAACTGCGCCGCACAGCACCAGCCAGCTATTAATAAATACAGGAGTGAAACCGAATGCCTCTGCTTTGACTTCTTTAAAAGCCCAAACTCAGCCTCCAAATGGGTCTATTTCTGGCCATCCATCTGACCCTCGATTCCAGTGCAGGAGCTCCCCCATCCAGGCACATAATTCCTGCTGATTTAGCAACCTCAGTGTTACAGGAACAGCAAGACATGGGATTAGGCAGTCTGAGGATTTAACAAAGTGAATTTTGTTGCTGTTCAAGCCACCGTGTAATACATAAAGGGAATTGCACAGCAGTACCTTATCCACTAACACACCCCCTTAGGTTTTTGCACCTCTGTCTGTCCTCCAGTCCTACTCAATAACTACAGCTTCATATCTGACACTTGCTGACCCCCCTTTCTGCATTACAGAAGTCCCTGACCTGTTGACTGAGAAAGCACAAGACAATGGACCTGCTCCCCGAGTCTGCACAGAGTACCCCTGAGGTCAGGAAGGGTTTGCACGGGCACAGCAGTCTGGCTGCGAGAACCTGCACATAACCACAAACACCACACTAGATACGCACTAAACTGAGACGCGGGTCCTTGTAAACCAACAGACAAATAACCAAAGCCCTCAACATAATAAGGATTTAGGGGAAAAAGGCTCTATTGTTTGTAAAACAGAAAAACGACATTCTGAAAACTGATGATATTTCCCTGTTTTCTGCAGTATAAACAGAGTTTTCAAGTCTCTTCATGAAACTCTGCAATAAATATGCTTTATTATTTTGCCACCTTATTAGATATTTTGGGGAATGAATTACATGGAATATTCCATATATAATGTCTTGTTAGGAGATATGAATTTTATAAAACTCCAGTGCAGTCCACTGCCACATGGAGGTAAACTCCTGCAAACCACAGACAATGGTATTACTGGGATGTAGAAGAATCATCATTCCATCTGACACAAGAGAAGCTCTTAAAAAGCTTTACAGGGAGTATAATCAGTCTTTGTAATTGTTTCACTCTTTAGAGGTTTGGAGTTGCCTTGTTTCCTTTCAAGTGCCCAAAAACTCTAGAGGGGAAGCAGTTGTTTCCTGCATACCAAAACGCTTTGTCATTTATCCAAAAAAAAATGCCTGAAATAGTCGTTAATATTTGTCTTCCCGTAAAAAAAAGCAGGTCTGTCTTCTCCATCCTCTCATTCACTTTTGATGCTGATCAATAATGCACTCTCAGCAGCCAACACTTCCCTGGACAGCAGAAGGGGACATGTCTTGAATGTCCAATTCATGTTGCAACTGTGAAGTCGCTCCCTCCTCCCCCCACTGCATTTAGCAGGATATGTTTATGGGTCCTTCCGGGAGAGCTGAATAGCCTCTTTAAGGAGTGGCTCGGGCCACAAGGACAAGAATGCCACCGGCAGGAAACCTATGTCACAGGAACTGTGTTGTGGGATCCCCAACATGGTATTGGAGGAGTGACGCAACGGGGACATCTGAAAAACTGCTCAGAGAAGCGGATCAGTTGATCTCTTCTCAGAAATCGTTGATCTCCAAGAGCGGTGCATTAGCAGATTTGACTGTTTTTTGTAGAGATCAAGAACACGATGGAAAATGTCAGTAAAAGTTTTTCTTAAGTCCCAAGGGCACCTTCTGTACAACCTATCCTCACAGAGGAGGGAGAGGCTGCCTCTCCCCATGGCAGCCCCACCTTACCACAGCCTTATTTTGTCTTCACTGCTGGTTTTCACTGTTGTGCTCACCCATTTACACACCTTTGCTAGCACCATGTGGCAAAGCAGATACAGCCCTCAGAGCTTCAGGGAAAACCCTGAAAAAAATGGAGTAAACAGGTACCTGCTGATCATAGAATTATAGAATTGTCTAGGTTGGAAGGGACCTTTAAGATCATTGAGTCCAACCATCAATGTCATCAATGTCATGACTGATGTCATGATACACCAGAAAGCCCCCAGGCCCTGAAGTCTCACCTGAAGTACTCTGCTTTTTATTCCTCTGCTCTTTCTCTATAGCCTCACTGTATGCAATGCTTATCCAGCTGCACCCATCCCTCATGCTAAAATAAAATAAAATAATAGAGCCACAGCACCTGACCAGCAGGCAGCCACTTGGCCATGCAAGCATGCAAATTTCTTGGCAGAGCTTGGATTCTAGCATGCAACTAGAACAGAAAGGATCTAGCACAGAAAGGAATTGTAATAATTCTATAAATTGAGATTTTCCAACAGCTATCAGGAAATGCCGGCTAGGATCTTGGGACACGGACAAAAACAAAAACAGCAGCACTTTTTGCGATGGCCACATGCAGCAGAGAGACTCGGGTGACTTCAGCATGCTAATGCTGATAATGAGCTCATGGCAGTGCAGATGATCACACATGGATGAGCATTCAATTACTCACCCCATGGTTAACACACAGTGAAAGCAAAGACTATAGCCATGCAGGCCTCTGCGACTTTCATTTCATAATGCGCCATTAATTCTCCATCAAATAATGACAGCTTTGTCCCACGGGCCAGGGCTGAGCAGAAGGTGGCCCATCTCCCAGAAACCCAGCTCAGGCCCTCGCCTGCTGATGGGGCACCTCAGGCAGGACCCACTCCATTCCCTGCCCCCGATATCCTCCTGGCCTTACATATCAGATGCAGTTACTGTAGCTCAGCAGCCTCAGAAATAAAGAAATCCTCCTCAAAGTCCTGTAATATATATATATATATATTTTTTTTTTTTAAGATGTAGTTTGAGGGATTAGCATTTTTATCACACAGATGTGAAACATTAAGTGTAGTTGGTGTAGGAAACTTTTTGTAACAGAACAAAAACTATTTCTAGTACTCTTGCCACAACCTGTGAAGCTGCATTTTAAAATCAATTCCAGGAGACTCATGGTTAAACATACCATCAGCAACAGCTCCCCTTCCTTGTGAAGATGGGTCCTTAGGAAAAAATGGTATTTTCAAAGATGCTTATGTGTCTAAATAGCCAGATTACGCTCTTTGGAGATTTTCTTTGGGACTGAAACATGGAAAGAGCTTAATTACCATTGAAAAACTAAAACTAAAATTTAAACTTAAAAAAAAAAATAAAATAAACTTAAAATCAAAGTTAGATGCCCAAACACTCAGTTTGTAAAACGTACTTTGTATCCATATTTAAGCACCTGTATATATTGAAGATATACATATCTCTACAGTGTTACTATACTATACCTGTGGGGTGTTCTTAAATAAATAAATCAATAAATACTGTAGCAAAATCACAGATCTGAAGACTGTGTTTTCACCAAAATGAAGATTAATACTAGAAGTTCATATACTACTAACTAATAAATAAGATGATTATTTTAAAAAACAGCACTGAAAAGAATCTTTTCACTGCTTGAAGAGTAGATTCTTTTATCTACTAGGATCTGGTTTTCTAAAAGCAAAATCATATTAAAAAATACAACACAAAACCCAACAAAATAAAACCACACTATTTTTCCTCAGTTAATTCCTTTAAGACATCCTTTAAAATTCTCCGAGCTTTGCCATAGGAAGTTTTTGGGGTGCTAGCAGAAGTGAGACACTCCCAATTCACTTAAATTCTGGGCATAACTTCTAAAGCGTGGGCTAAATACAAAGTGGGAACAGTTTCCATTTGGTAACTGTAGGTAGGCTGCCCTTGCCCTGCTGTAGAAATGAACCCAGGCACAACCCTGAACTGTGGTATTTGGACCAAAATTCTGTTGTTCAGGGCTATTTTTTGACCCATGAAACTGCAGGTGCCGACACCAACACCTGCGTAACTATTTCAGCATAGTATTTGAAAGGGGCAAAGTGGCAGATGACAAAACAAAACTAGCGCTTCCAGCTTCTCGTCTCAGTCGCTTCTGCAACTGAGCAAATTTAGAAGCTTTCAAGGTAACAAGTTTTTCATAAAGAGCGCTAACAGCCTTGCCCAGCTCAGTCCCACGAGCGATGGGGGGCAAATGTGGGTGGAGACTGACTTACACTTCGACTCATTAGAGCCTCATCTACATGGGAAAAGATTTTCTAGAGATGCACACACAGTACAGTGCCACACAAAATCTGCTTTATTCTCCTTCCACTTAAACCCCTTCCCAGATTACATAAACTAAATTGATCCTTCTGAAGCCGAGATGTAAGTGCTGACATGCAAGCTCATGCTATGACAAGAGCAAAGCCCGGATCACATTGGAGAAGGGATGTGGACCGGCTGATCTGGGCGCTGCCACGCAGAACCTGCCCATGAGTTTCTACATTCTTAAACTTTAAAATAAAGAGAAAATGAGCACTGTAACATCAGTTACCATTGGAGAGTAAGATGGTTGCTATGTCCAGTTTTAGAAACAAGTAATGTAGACCATAAACATAGGACCCAGCAACATTTCTAGGGAGCAATGGCATTGAACTCCAGTTCTCTAACTCAGCCCGAGTACCCTTTCTGAAGACAGAAAGGTGCCTGTCTCCTAGCTTGAAGCAGGATCTCAGTTTTCTTAGAGATGGAGATAGCATTTCTATAAAAATTACTACCAAAAAAAATAATATTTCAACTATAGAGTTAAAATCTGAGCTCCTCAAGTTTTGCTGGGCTTCTAATTGGGACCATCCCCACATCTGCAATGTCATATGGAAAAATAAACACAAAGGTAAAAGGGACCCAGGAGACATATGCATGACATTCCAAACTAGAATCAGCAGCTTCCCCCAAAGTTTCAGCAGGAAAAGGAAAAAAAATAACTATGCATTTGCATAAATACATTTTGTATTTGCTGATGAATCTTTCACAGCTTTGCAGGTACTTTTAAGTAATAATATTGTCACGATGGTTGTAGAACAAATTTGTGACTAAACAGATAAAAAACCACTACATGCCTGCGAAGGACCCAGCAGCAAGCATTTAGGGAATGGATTCCTTGGAATTGAGCATTCATAATCCAGTGCCTACTGTGCATTCACTCCTTTCAATGGCTATGGTAATTAGGTTGTCTCATGTTATTGTGACCTACAATCTATCTATGGGGACACTCCAGGGGAGCTCTGGGTCCTAAATCTACTAATTTCACATTTAGAAAGACCCAGGCATTACAACAATGCTGAATTGATATGCAGAACATTCAGATAATTTTAAACACTTGAATCATTGTCCTCGGATGTAAAAAGATCAGGGCTTCCTTCAAGCACACATTGTGCAAATTCACTGGGTGTGTCACATTACACTGAAGGGATGTTTGCTGAAATGCAACTGGGCCATGGAAGTGGTAGTTGATTAAGTGGAAAATAAGGAGCCTTGGTCACAATGACCTTTATAAACCATGCACAAAATTTAAGCTGAGATTTACAGCAAACTTTTCTGGTCAGTTTTTTCCATGCTGATAGAAAATAGGGTAATAAACCAGAGTATAGAAGTTAGTTTCTTGCATGAGTTACAACCTTCTTATGAAATTTTGTTCGATCATCTAGCTTCTGGCTTTTGCAATATAGTAGCACTTGATCCAGTCCTAATAAACAGTCCAGACAAAGCTGCAGTCTAGCAATACCATCATGTTAAATAGTTCCTCAGTGCCTTAGTATTTGCAGTCCTGGATGACTTAATAGCATGGTCTCGCTCTATTCATACATTATAGCTGAGTGAGTAATTACATGGAAACTTTGCAAACAAGTTACCAGTTTAGGGCAGAGCATCAACCCAGATCAGATAAATAACCAACCTACAGTCTAATTCTGTAAAAGAGATTTTGAGCATCTTCTTACCGTCTCCTTTACTCAAATCTAAGCAAAATGCCATTTCTTAGAGCAAGAAAAAAGAAGCAAATATTCCCTACGAGTTTCTGGACATTGACGGATGAGCTCCGGAGGGCCTTGCAGCAGCTGCTCTTTAGGACATGACCAACGCCACCTTCCCAGCCCTTCACCGGCAGCTAAAGCAAGCGAGGCAGCCTGGGGAGTAGAGAGGGGAGGCAGAAGTACACATTTTCCTTCTGCTCTGCCAGAGAACAGAAATAAAGAGGAGGGCAGACACCTAGAGAGAGAAATGTCAAACTGCCTCAGCAAAATTTGCCAGGTCTTCCAGAGCCCTTATTAATGCAATAAATTTCTTTTTGGGAGGGTTAAAAAGAAAAAAAATCCAAATCACTGCCACAGTGAATGCTTAAAATTACATCCTATGAGTTAGATTGAATACAAAGTATGTACAGGTTCTCCACTGAGAAAACTGAATGTATTTATCTTTTTAATTGAATCTAGCCATATAAAATGATCCTGTTAAGTAGATTAGAAATCTGATGTACTGGGGCCCCATGTGGATTGCCTTTAATATTTGTGCATTCAATTACTGTTTTTGAAAAGCAGGAATCACTCATTGCAATCCTAATGCTATATTTATTCAGGATTTAGGCCTATTTTAAGATTAGACTTGACTTAATTATACCAAACTATCAGCAATGTTGGAGTCAGACTACTGAAAGTCATTATCATATATCTGCCTGATATCTGCATTCTGCAAATCTTGGAAGAAGAAAAAGAGAATACTTCCTCTTGCCACTGCTGGAATAAAATTAGAAGATGTCTGGGGAGTCTGAAAAGCAGTTTTATCCTGATGCTCTGGTGAAGTATTTATTTTTAAAAAAAAAAAAGTTTAAAAAAATGTTAAAACATGAAAACTGTTCTAATAAAAAAAGCTGTATCACGGAGGGAAAAAACAGTTATGTCTCCTTACATCATTTACAGAGTAAAATTAACTATAATATCAAGAAGCTATTACAAGAGTCCACGGTATGGTTCTAGGAGTGCACATCAATTGGTGCACACAACATGCATTTGGAAGAGGTGAATACTCAGTCACTCCTACGCTTCCTTGCAAGAGTCACACACATCTCGACTAGATCTGCAGGAGGGGCTGAACAGCCCTCTCTCCTCTCACCACAAAAGGCCTCCTTCAGCTTCATCAGCAGTACCTTCACAACAGCAGTGCTCCTCTCAGCTTTTGCAAGACGAGGAGGCAACTTTAAAGGAAACGCAGTCAAAGGACCTTCAGATCTCCATTACAGTGTCGCTATTTCTGCATTCGTGTCAACAACAAGTTACATCTATATGCTTTCTTTCTACATTACTCATTATCAATTTTCCTTCTTTAACCCATTATTTAAGTAAGCATGTGTATTGGCACCTACTTATATTATTTCCAATCTGCTTCTTCCTCATTGACATTGCAATTCCTAGGGAGATTCCCATCCTGGTTTCTGGAAAAGCCTTCTTAAGCACCATGTTAAAGCTCTGGCAGAACTCCTGGCCTTGACCTTGTTCTAGGTGAAAGGTACTGCAGAAGTTCACAATAGCATGTGGTTCTAACTCTGTAGCTTTACAGATTATATCATTTGCCTAATGAAGCTGAAGTGTTACTTTAATTTGTCAAAAGAGATTAAAGAACAAGGACAGCAGCTGCAAGGACAGGGAAAGGAAAATATTTGCTTTTATCAGTCAGTAAAACAATGCTGTAAATCTGCACTGTATTTGTCATGGGGAAAAAAAACCAGTAAGGTGATAATTACTAAGAGTCTAGTTGCGTTTCCTACATCCACAAAATGACGATTTCTTGTAAAGTCAGTGTTTCGCATAAATAAGAGCAGGAAATTAACAGTCACCATAGTTTTCAATGCAAGACAAGATATGCTTTCATAGTATAGAATAAAACCCTTAGATGCTAAAAAGAAAATAAATCCATAAATATATAGGGATAGGCACTCTGAAGTTCTGTATCAGAGGTGAGTGATGAAGCAAGATGATAGCAAGGTTCAGACCTTACTTGTGACAACTATAATACTACTATGCATCAATTTAAATCAGTTTGAAAAAACATCACACCCCAAGCTTCCAATTTAGATCTTTTTTTTTCCAATATATTTTTCTGAGGAATTGCATAGTTTACTTTCACTTAAGTTCTATGAAAGAAACTAAGTATGCAATCTTCCATTTACAGCATACAGATAGCGCTATGCAGACTACTTAAAAATAATAAGAAAAGACATATAGTATATCCTTTTGTCCCCTAATGTACAATGCCAAGGAACTCCTCAGTTTAATTACATAAATATGGCATTTTTCAGAAAATGTTTGTAAAATAGATCAAAGATGCAAATGCTTCTAGTATTATTTGGTTTGAGAAAAGAAAGAAATCGACTTTGAGGTGTTAATTTCTACCAAGAATAGGCAATGCCAAAGAGTCCAGAGACTCCATTACGAGGTGGTTGGTTATCAAGAAAGAAGTATTCTAAAAATGTAGGCCTCAAATGGTTTGTTTTGATTTTGAAATAGACAATCTGTCTGAAATTCTAGCCAGACACTGAAGCGGAGCTGAAGAAAACTTGCCTTTAGGATTTACCTTATATGCAAAATAAATGTTTATTGTGGAATAGTTGTGTAAGGTATACATGAGTCATTTTTAACCACAGTATTTCCCAGATAAACACAATGGCTGTGTTTATAATGAAAATTAATTCAGCAACGTAGATAGCTCAGTTCATAAAACATCTGACAGAATGGAAGAGGTATTTGACAAGCCCTAACTGGTACTTTGTCTCTAATCTTTCAGGTATTTTTTGGCTTGTGAAAGGAAAAGGAATGAAAAGTAATATGTAGAAAGAGAAAACTGCTTGGAAACAAAATCCTTTCCTCCAAAACCAAGGTGCAGTTGCAGGGATGAGGGAGTGAAATCAGATAGAAAAAACCTGCTTACTCCCGTGATCAAACCGCCATGTAGCTAATTCTGGGTCCAGTAGTGCTCACTTTCATATAAATGACCAACTAATCTCACCCTTGCTTTGACAAATTCTGTTTGACACAACAGAGGGTCAAATCACACAGGTGTTCATTTCCAGGTGTTTCTCATTATTGCCATTACTTAATTATTCATTCACCTCATTCAATAAGACTGAGTTGATCACTCCCGTTCCTCTGAGCTCTTTTAAAAACCTACTCTTTATTTTCCTTTTTACACACAAGGAACAGTATCACAGGGTCAGAAGTAGTTGGCACCTGAGCCTCTCTACACTCAAAAGGAGCACAAGGCAGAAACCAGGAAGAGAAACACAAATTTGAATGTGTTCCTATAGTCACTAAACTTTAAAAATGATCTGGATTTTCAAGGAGAAGTTTGAAGAAAAGCTGGGTAGCTAACATGTCAAGACAAAGAAAGGAGTTGCTGCTAATGACCTTGGCTGTCTTTTACTGCTTAGTAAGCTAATTATGTTTAAAAAAAAAACAAAAAACAAAACTAGAGCAGAGGAAATTAGAAGGCATGTTGATGTTTCTATTCCTTCTAAATCAAAACAGTAGCCAGCATCATGTAGGAAAGCCCCTTCAGGTTATGTACACTGAGAAAGCTATTGAATATAGCATACAAGCGAAGCCAAACAAACGTTCTAAGTATATTTTGTTTTAATAGCCAAAGGCTATCCCTACTGTGGCTGTGCCTTCACACATTACATACGCTCTGTAAAGCGGAAACCCATCTTTCATGTCAGGCCCTAAAAGAATATTATAGTTGAAGTGAAGAAAAGAAATTACCTCCTGGAGCCCAAAGTGTTTGATAATCCTGGACTGGGTAATAAAACTCTTTTGCAACATCCAATCTTTTGGATGAGCTTTCAAGAAGTGAGCTTTCAGAAAGTCTTTTGGAAGGAGGTATTTTCAGAATTTGTATCACAAAGCTACTAGGTTAGCAGTCATGGTTTCTGGTAAAAAGCTATTTGACAGTTAATATCACAAAAACATGACTTCTGGAGCTTTACAAGAATTATGCAAACTCTGCTGAAATAGTCCTGGGCTCACAAGTAGCCTAAGTTGGCAGCTGACACAGCTACTGCTAAACACCCCCCAGGGGGATAGCGCGGCTCCTGAAAAGCTGTATACTGTAACATGTACAGGCAGCACATGCCTACACATTCCTACTTGTATCCTATTCTTGTGGTGTGGGCATGAAACCACTCTTCTAACAGAAAAAAAAACAAACCCATGGCATTCTTTTACTAAAGCCTGGTGTAAAAGATGGAAAATAATCTAGACAAGTAATTAATTTTAAATTAGAAAATATTTAAATTAGAAAAGCATAACCCCTTTGGGATGGGGGAAAAACAGCAAGTGGTCTTTTCAGAAACAGCTTGGTGGCATGATCCCAACCCACTAATGCCATTTCTCTACTGTACCTCCAGAAAAACCTATGTCCTGATGGCATAGGTAGCCTGGAGACCCACACTCTACAGTACGCAGTGACCAGATCCTTATACATTCAAGGCTATGCCTGCCTGCCACAACTAATAAAATATCATGGCCAATAATTTAATTACACGAAGACCAGGAAGTTCAGAGAGTGACAGCTCCCGTTCTCATGCATAGCACTTATCTAGGACACAAAAACAGCATCAAGGGCCATACCTGCACAAGGAGATTTATTGTTGCAAACCTGTGTATCTGAACATGGCATTAACACAGCCGCATTCTACGCTGAACACACAAACACAAACTGTCAGGTATGTAAAACACAACAGAAACGTCTCAATTTCTTGACACAAGAGGAAAAACAGAGAGCAGCGTTTCAGGTGCTGTAAGCTGCCTCCAGCAGGAGAGCTGGAATGCTGTCCACGCTGCTCTTGGTTTGCCACACCATGGGGCTCCCTCCTGCCCCTCCACAGGCCTGATGGACCCTCTGACTCCTCCAGGTGCTCAAGGGAACTCGGTGCAGCCTGGTGAGCAAGCTGTGCGGATTTTTTAAGTTACAAAAACCATGTCCAAGTTTGCCAAAACCAGTGACCTACTTAAGTAAAAGATTTCACACACACAAAAAAAAAGGGGTGGGGGGATGGGAAATCTAACTGTTTTGAATATTGTAGGAGATTGATTCTTTCTAATGAATCTAGACCCTGCCAAGTGCTGCACTGAAAGCAGCTGGTGTGTAGTACAGACAGCAACTGTGATCTGCCAATGGAGCAGGGACAACACAGATGGGGACACCTAGTTTGCAGGTGTTTTGTTTTATGGTGACAGTGAAACAGCACTGTATCGAAGCAGTTACTTCCCCGCATCATCTTCTACTGAAAGACTGCTGTGCTGGCTGCTTTGTGAAATGCTGCTCTCCTCCCTTCCCCCACTCCCACGATCCTTTCTCGGCTCATGAGGGCTCTATTTGCAATGCTACACAAAAGGATTAGTTGTTTCAACTTTTCTGTTTTCCTATTTCCAAACAGCCTCAATCGTGCCTCTTTTGACTGACCTGAACAACATTTTACACAAGATTCCCCCCCACTTCCTTCCCCCCTGCCAAAAAAGTAACCAAGCAACTTAGCTTAACAGCAGTACACAATCAAATCAGAAAAGTGAAAATACACATTAGCTTTAAATGTTGTGCCTATAATCCTGCATCTCTGAACAAGCATTTTCTGCCCTGTAACCTCCAGACACAGCAACACAGGAGAATGTGCACTAAGTGAGCTACGAAACAACAGGTTTTAAACACCATTACTCTTTTCCTAGGTTTACCACTGACTTACTCTGTGTTCTCAGCCAAATCATTCAGTTTGTACCTCAGCTTTCTTAACTGTAAAACAGGTATAACGCATGCTAAAGTGTCTTCGAATACTTTAAAAGTTTCAAAATTGAAAAAGACTTTGAAAAGACTGGCTGTTACGTACCAGCTATTATTTTCACAAAACACAGCCTGCACTACTAAGGGGAAAAAAATATCTTGACTGAATAATCACATTTAGGACAGTGGCTTGTATATGTGTGCTAGAGCAGTTTCAAAGAAAATGTCATATTTTTAAGCTACATGTGCCACAACCATATTTAATAGAAAGCCATCACAAGTCTTTTGGTGCCATGAGTCTTTGTAATAAAAGCATTTGGTTTTGTACTAGGCTATAATGGCTCTGCAAGAGCTGTCAGGATTTATCACATCAAAAATCCGTGCACTAAAAAAGGAGTGGTTGCCCAAAGAGGGTTTGGTACTTTAGAGACATTAGAATCTATTTTGTTAATAACACGTATTTGCACATTTGGGGTTTGTGGCTTAGCTTGATCATACTGCAATATCGCCCATTCTCTCCAAGAGGTTTTTGCTGTGACACTTCAAGGGCAGATCCACAACCACCACCACTAAGTGTACAGGAGCAGCCAGATGAGAGAGACTCAGGTGCCAGGAGCCGCATCGAGCCTCAAAGCCCCCATGACATCCAGCGCTGCTTGACATCAGTGCCTGCTTGAATGTTTTGTGTGCAACTTGATTCAGTAGCAAGTTGAGAGCGTGAAATCATGCAGCGTCCTGGGCTCAGAAGAACTGTTAACTGACGACAGGGTTTTCCACTGTGAGGTTGTCTGAGATACCAGCAAAAGACGTCTGACAAGTGTTCACTGACCCGTGCCGTTCCCAGGGATGAGGCCACATGCAAAGGTGTTTGCATACCAGGAACCAGCTTAGTAGCTGCTCTTTGTGGGCATTTATTAGGGCAAGATCTTTCTCCATAACCTTCCAGTATCTGGTTTTAATTCTGCACAGCCCTAGTTGAGAAAAAAATAACGACATATCCTTTAATGTGCTCTCTATTTTTTCTCCTAGGTGCCAAGAAACACAGGGCCTTGAGTGACAAATGACTATCTTGATGAATAATTAAACCATCCTTTACTTCCAGCAACTGAAAAAACCTCTGTGTGACTGTTTCTCTAAAACAGAAAGTCAATTTCTGTTTTACAGAAGCATTTAGGCTCAACAGTCTTTCAGTGGAAGGTTATGCTGCAAGCAGAAGGAAAACTCAAAACAAAACAACCCACACAACAGTCCTCTGAAACTACAGAAAAATTACTAGCTACAACATCATTACATGGGTTGTATGTAGAACAGTGATTGTATTAATTGCATCAATAGCAAAGACTGTCAACACACTGTTTCAAAATATTTCAAAGCAAATTATCAGTAAATCACAGCATTCAGTTTGCTGTTGTCACATCTGCATGTGCCTTGAAGTCAGAAACCCAGAAACAAGGAGGTCTACAAGAAAAGTTATTCGAATAAGAATGCTAAGAACTCATAAGTAAAGGCAATGTCCTGAAATAGCTGAAGTGCAAATAGCAAAAGGCCAAACACGGCTGTTTTTAAGTAGAGTACAAAACTGTTAAAGTCTGTCTAAAGCGGCAAAAGATGGACAGATTTCTGGGGGAGCAGAGGAACAGAGGGCACACGTTTCTATTGAACTGTTTCAAGTTAAGGGTGTTGTAAATTTTTCTAAGCTGCCTGACTCCATAGGACTCTCTGGTATTGAGGCCACAGAAAATCCATCTTGTCATGTTACAGTATTGGTTTTCTATCCTGGTGTGTATGTTGGCACATACCATTAGCAAGAATTCATAGCGACATCAAACCAAGACCAGAACTTTATTGCAAGGAAGATGCATTGCTGCAAGAAACAAGAGGAGGTTCAGTTGCGCGCAGGTTTTCCATGACATGCTTGCCACAATGTAGTATCGGAAGAGGGAGAGATTTTTTCCTTTAATTAATTAATAATTAATTAATTATACACCTCATCCTTATGATATAAAAAGCTGTTTCATACCACTCTAGCAGTGTACACTTCATACTCATTTCTAATATCACAATCCTGAAATAGTGCCCAGCCAGAAGAAGAGACAGGCCCAAGAGAATGTTATTTTCCCAGAGTTATACATTTTGATGAAAATAAAATCTACTGCTCTCCTGCATTAGAAGATTTCAGCTATGCAGCTTTCAGAGTCAGCTCTGAAACTGAAAAAAACTCATTTCCTTGTATGTTAACAAGCTTCTCCTTTTCAGCTAGCTATGGGGTTTTCTTTCTCACAGTTATCAATGGGTTGTCCCAGGGTTAACAGCCAGCCTTGGATCATCAGCTGTCTATTGAAATGAAGGTGTTCATTTCAGAATACAAACGAAATACATATCTGGTAAACACGCGCCAGACAGACTGACTGAGAAGCCCAATCTGTGCATACTACCTATGTCAATGCTTTGGCAGTACTGCTGCTGTCTGTTTATGTTTTCATTCACAACATTTTTGCTGAGTTTGTTCTAAAGCTAACAACCTTTTTAGTACAACACCTACTTCTCTAAAGCACTGAGGCCAGTGAAAGAAATACTTTGCAAGGTGGCTTGTAGAAGAAAGGTGAAGTAGGTAACATACTCAGTTTAAGAAGGGCACCACAGACAGTCCAGTGTAGAATCATACAATGTGTTGGGTTGGAAGGGAGCTTTAAAGGCCATCTAGTTCAACCCCCCTGCAGTAAGCAGGGACATCTTCAACTAGATCAGGTTGCTCAGAGCCTCATCAAGCCTGGCCTTGAATGTCTCCAGGGATGCGAGCTCCACCACCTCTCTGGGCAACCTGTGCCAGTGTCTCACCACCCTTGTTGTAAAGAACTTCTTCCTAATGTCTGATCTAAACCTACCCTGCTCTAGTTTAAAACCATTGCCCATTGTCCTGTCGCTACATGCCCTTGCAAACAGCCCCTCCCCAGCTTTCTTATAGGCCCCCTTCAGGTACTGGAAGGGGCTATAAGGTCTCCATGGAGCCTTCTCTTCTCCAGGCTGAACAATCCCAACTCTCTTAGCCTGTCCTTATAGCAGAGGGGCTCCAGCCCTTTGATCATCTTCATGGCCCTCCTCTGGACCCACTGCAAGAGGCCCATGTTCTTCTTGTGATGAGGGTTCCAGAGCTGGATACAGTACTCCAGGTGGGGTCTCACGAGAGCAGAGTAGAGGGGGAGAATCACCTCTCTGGATCTGCTGGCCACGGTTCTTTTGATGCAGCCCAGGATGCAATTGGCCTTCTGGGCTGCAAGCACACATTGTTGGCTCATGTCCAGCTTTTCATCCACCAGTATGTATCTTACTAGTCTAAAACTATGGGAGGGTTTGGATCCACATCTGAGCTTTGTGACAGTTCTCAATTATCCGAGTGCTCAGAGAATAAAAACAAACAGCAAAAACAGTCCTCCAGAGTTTGACTGACTTAAAGTTTTCCTCAAAGTTGTGCCACTTTCCCTCTGCCCCTGCTAGTCCTTGGAGAAAAAAAAAGGGGGGGGAGGGTGTGTGAAAGTTTCAAAATAACTTAAGTTCTAATTTCAGTTCAAAGATTTAGGTCACTGCTTATCACTCTCTCAACTGTTCTTTGATTTTAAACCCTTAACTATTTTAAAATAAGGCCAAGGCCACTTACCACTTGTCTCTACTGAAAAGACTGGAGTAACTTGTTCAGCAGTTTGTGAAACAGGCTGTGCTGTGAGGAAAGTGCTGCACGTCCTGCTATTTTATGTCAAGGTTATGCTGAATGTCACCACCGAACAAGTTATTTGGTCCATGTTTAGTTGAATATTGTTTCCCAGTGTGGTACTGAAAGTTTACTAACATCGTCAGTGGAGCAGGGCAACGAAGATAGCCTTAACAGAAGCACTGTATTGTCCTAGTCCACCAATTGATGACATATGACTTTTTCCCTATGATATCAATTAATGACACTACATTTCAATAAAACTAATGACAAAGCAGCTACACTCCCTTAAAGGACTAGATCCAGGCCAATTATTTCTGTGGTTTTTTTCCCTCCCCACCCATGCCTTTATTCCTGCAATTGGAGAGGAGAGTAGATGTGAATGGTGAGAAAATATGTTGCTATCTTCCCACTTGGCTTGGTTTCCAGCTTCATCTATGAAAAAATGCCAGCTTTTTGATCTTCATGTAAACATTAAAATAGACTTCTAACTCTGAATGAGATTTCAGGTGACAAAAGAAATGCAAACTGCAATTTCAGAGAAAGAAATTGAAAGTTTGTTATCCAAAGCAAGTCCTGTCCCTGCTAAGCCAACAAGTGGCTGGTTAAGAGATTTAGGGGTAGAGTCCTATGCGAGATGAAGCTTAGTAATCAGCCATGCTGGAAGAGGACTCAGCTGAGCAGTGAGTCATCTAAGCAGGAAAAGAGAAAGCTAAAGTACAGATAAAGTTCTTTATCAGGAAATGCTGGCTGGTGGGAGTTTTTGTCCTTGATTGAAAACCCTGGCAATTTGCTTATCATGAATTTGCAAAAAGTCTCAAGATAAAATACTTCAGCAAACAAGAAAAGATTTTGAAGGCAGTCTTCACCTATTCAAAGAAAAAAAACAAAACAAAACAAAACTCATGAACAAAAATATGGACTTCAGCAAGTTCCAAGAAAGAAAGGAGAATTACATAGAAGGAAGCAAAGTCTTTAGGAAGGTCATTAAAATTGTTCTTAATACTTTTTATTTTCTATGGGTTTATTCTTGACCTCATTTTATAGTATGCTTTTGTAGCCAATAACATGTAACACAGAGTGTTAATAATAGAACTTTCTCCAGTTGGTAACAGACAGCACCGAGAGGCAGCTTTACTGCTGGGCAATTTTGCTCTCCCTTCCCAAGTATTGATGATGTGCCTACTAATACATTAAATGGTGTGCACTGAATGTGCATGGTCCAGCCTCCCTGGGCTTAGCTGGGAGCCCATCAGCTTCCCAAACTACGTCTCCACTGTCACTGTACCAAGCAAATGCTTCTGTGCACTCACAGTGAGTAGTGAGAAAAGGGTACTCTGATTACAGTACCTTTAGCAACTGTTTAAATTCACTTATTTCCTTACCGGCAAATGATGTCTAACTCAAAGCATGCAGGAGTAGTGGATGAGTAAAGAGGCATGATACATAGGCATGATACAGGCTTGAAGCCATTTATACAAGCGTACCCTGAGATCTGCCAGTCAGTTGAAACAGATCATCTGTTAGTAAATCCACTGAGGTTCAGAGACAGTGAAGTTTTCTGGCGTGAATTCCAGGTAAGTGATAGTTAAGCAGGCAGTGTCCTGATGAAGTATCTCAGCCATTTAATGAGCATAGTGGGCACATGGCTATCACATGACATTTAGTCTATTAGTCTCATAGGCTAATTTAAAGGATGTTTAAACAAGAAAGTAGGTAAGGTTCACAGCCTTGCTTCATGACTCAGACTGCACCCACAGGAAAAAAAAGAATCCAAGTCATAAGAGCAGACTCTGACCTTAGCCATCAGAAAGCTCAAGAGTACAGAGGATACTGAAATACAGAATTGCATGAGAGTGATTCTGTCTATCATGGTTTCTTGTAATAATTGGAGAAAAGAGATTTTGCAAGTGTTTCAATCTCCATGCTAAGTGCTTTAGCCAACACATGTCCTCAGAGAGCTGCACAGTAAGGCAGGACTTCTGAGAGAGGAAGGGCACAAGGAGGCACAGAGCCAAGAGAGAAGGTGTTGGGCGATCTTTTAACATGGAGCCAGACCATGGAGATCCAGCCCCATAAGAAGTGATGAAGTGGAGCAGGATTTAGAAAGCTCCTTTGAACGGCCACTCCTGAAACATAGGAAAACGAGCAAGAGCAGCCTTGGGAAGTCTAGAAGCAGACCCAGCAATGCACTGATCTGGTATATATCTCTCAAGAGGTGCTCTGTGAGGGCTGTGACCAAAAAAACGCCTCTTAAAATGTACAGATTTTTAAGCCAACCTTGTGATTTGAAAGCCTGAGTCACATACTCCAAATGCCAAGAGTTGGCAATGTTTCGTGTGTAGGCAACTAAACAAACAAACAAGTCTTGCGGGACTCCTATACTTTCTAGATATGAATGATATAAACACCTAAAATAATTAAAAAGGACCTGAGCTAGAGTCTTATTTTCACAAGCGTGTGGAAAAAACATTGAAATAATGTTACTTACCACCATATAATTTCATTTATGCAACACTGATTTGTCATTACATTCTTATTTTTTTTATGAAGATAAAAGGAAAAATGAGACTCCAGTCTTACTACCAAAAGAAATATGCTTCTGCTTGCAAAGATCGATCACTAGGCACCATCCTACAGAGTAAGTGATTTTAATCTTTTTGTTTTCATTGCTGCTTGCCCTCAAGAAGCAGAATGTAAGAGATTACTCCTTATTTATAATGAGCTAAAGCAGAACATACAACATATTTAAAAATTGAAGCGTGTCCTTTTTCCTTACTTGGACATACATATACAAAACTGCAAGGGAGAGAAGCGTGTAAGCTATTGTTACCTATAGAAAGAACAGCGCAAAAGGATTAATTGTTAATGAGGATAAAATCGAAAACCCAACACCTGCTCAAAAAGAGTCCCTTGGGGAGACTTATTCCTTCAGAAACATACAATGAGAATAAGATAAGATAGACAGCAGCTAGTCATGGGATGCATGAAAAACTGATTATACTTTGTTCCAAACCACTGGTTTTCATTACTGACATAAATCAAGGCAAGGTGGCAACTTAGCAAGTCTTGAAAGACAATAAAAACACCACTGAAAGAAACTGGCAGTTACAGCTAGCAGAGAACGTTGGGTCCAGAAATACCAGATGCCTTTACAAAAATAAGGTATGTTTTGCTAAGCAATGTCTGAAAAGTTTTTGCAGCCAAATGGAGCTTGATCTTTATTTAACAGTTGAGCAACAGAGGTCCTTATTATTTAATTAAACACTCATTCCAACCCACATTTATTTAAAAAGCCTAAAACGAAGTGATTTTGCTGCAAGGCAAGTAGGTGAAATGGAAAGGGTTTATTCATGTAAGGCTAGGAGTCGTGAATGAAGCAATGATTTTGCCATAAGAAGCATTTGCTGCTGAACAAGGAGTTACTGTGGAACATGAAGTCCAGACTAGTTGGTTTAACAAAATGGCCCTTTGATTTGAAAACCATTTCTGCACCACACTTACGGAGGGACATTTTGCTCTTGTTTTGATTTGTGGTCACTAGTCCTCATGTCCATGAGAATGATGTCCCTCTATCAGGCACAGCACATCTACCAATAATTCTTAGTCAACAGCTGAAAAAAAAATCTGATTGCATTTGGCAGGGAAGCCACAGACTTTTTAATTATTCCTTTTATTTATACACCAGCCCTCTCTCTATTAAAAATATCGCAACTTCCCCCTTTCCAAGCAGTCACGTGCTCTTCATACAAACACAGAAAACCTTTTGCAGATAATGTCGCTAAATAGCTGCCTTTGAAGCCAACAAGCCTATTTCCTCAAGCACAATCACTGTTACTTTTAATGTCCAAGCCAAGCCTCAAACTAAGTGCCTGATTTTTCTGAAATCCCTTGTGCTGCAGCTGAACCCATCCGTTGTCTTTACCTCCGAGCTCCAGCCCTCCGGCTGCTGCATGAGCAGGCGACCGACAGGGCTCATCTTGTGGAGGGCAAGCGGGTGGCTGAAGCAGGGGTCTGCAAAACACCCCTGGACCCCTGACTCAGGGTGGGGGAAAGGTGTTTTCTCCCTTGAGAGACCAGCCTTGCCTGCCAGAGCATGTGCTGATGGGCATGCACAGCCTATTTGGCTCACAGCCATGGCTCCCCTTCAGGGGTTTAGGTGCTCCTCCAACTTCCCAAAGCACGGCTTCCCCGGCGTGACTGTGGACATGTGGAAATTGGTACGATTTGATTTGGGTACAAACTCCACGGATCATCCAAAATGATACCAGATAGAGACTGGTGTGCATTTTGGAGTCTCTAATGAGTGTAATTTCATTAAGCATGCAAGACCTAATAAGCACAAAAAGGAAATTACCAGGCACTGTCGTAACAGGAAACACACCAGAGCCCTGTCTAAATTGGAGCTGGCTGGGAAGTGAGCTATTGTCAGGAGCACGGCGTTTCAGATACTCTGATACTGCCGACTGCCTTGAGCAAGCATGGCATATTGGCAAAAAACAAATAAACACAGAGACTGGTTTGCTTATTTCAAGGGAAGCAGCTCAGAAACAGTCTAAATCTTAGATGTGCACATCCTACAATACACTGTTTTTCCATCGAAGCAGACAGAAATAGTAACATGTCAAGCTAAAGGATAGCTGCATTTACAAATCACTACACACACAAACACGCATCTCTAGATGCGCCTGTTTTAAATCAGACTGGGGATACACATACCTTGCTGAAGGTGTTGTAACTCAATTCACACGGGGTACATCCTTATCTTAATTTTCACTTCTTTTATAGCCTTCTGCCAAACTACTACATTGTAAAAAGACCACAAATTTGCTTTGACGTTTGTGGAGGTTTTAATTATTTTTTTAAAATTTTTTTTAAGTCTGAAGAATGGAACCGGGGGGGATCATTTTACTATCAGTTTGCATACTCATCTACAATTTATGCTGGACTTGTGTTGGTCACATCTACAGGCCAAATTAAACAGACTCATTCTTCATAATTTTCCAAGTGGCACTGGCATTCTTCGTCTGCGCTGGACATGCTCTGTTCTAGGAAAGCACTTTCCAAAACATTTCCATTCCTGCTAATGCAGTTTCAGTTCCCTGATCCCAGCAATCCTGGAAACTTGTGCGTGTTGCAGCATGCGGCTCCATCAGGCTTTGAGCTGAAACCTTTGGGCAACCTGCCCGCACCAGTTCCTCTTCCCTCTGACTCCTTGGGAACTGACCTATTTCCCTCCGCTGGCAGGACACGGCTGAGAGGCTACAAAACTCCCAACTGCAACAAATCTGAGGCCTCCTCTAAACAAAAGGTAGTTAAACATGTTTTTAAGAGAAGGCATAGGTAGCATAGCACTAACTAGGTATTTGCTAAACCTGCCTTACCATTTACCTTGTAATACCCTGTCTCATGGCCCTTTTTTCCTATTTTGACGATATGTCTTCATGCTAGAGAAATATGTTGGTTTATATTTTGTGTACAATCTAAGTAAAAAATTAAATACTAATGCACAAATGTGTTTGAGCAAATAAAACTATAAGACTACTGCTATTTCCCAGTGTGAGTCAGTGGGGACATGGGAATTTCTAAGTAGAAACAAAGCAGCAAAAATTAAAATGTGCCTCCTGAGAGCTGGTGTTGCTCACTGGTAGTCAGCAGAAAGGATGTCTTTTACCATTTAGAGATCATGCCGGTTCCATCATTTGGATCTGAAAACTTACTGTGCTGCCTATTGGACGTGCAGGGAAATCCAGACGTAGATACTTATTTCTTTCATGTTCCCAGTATGAAATAGCAAGGCTCAGTGTATCAGAGCTGCATACAGAAGGCTCATTATGTAAGTGACAACTATAATATTAAACTGAATAGAATGATAATATAATTCAAGAAATCTAATTGCTACTGTGCAGGAAATTCATTTTCTAACAATACACAGCAAAAGCTGTCTCAATCACTAAACAAAAATCCACCCCCTTATAATCTTCTTTCATTTTCAATTTTATAAAAATGGCCTTAACTCCTCCTGTAGACATCAGCACTTAACTAGTCAATCAATCACCACACCTGCTGCCTCCATTGTTATTCCTTAAATAAAAACATAAGTACAGGAAAACATGTACTGACTGGAGTCCACAGGAGCACATTAAAAAAAAAAAAAAAAGTCTAAAGGTATTGTCATGACAAGTGAAAAACCTTTTGAAAACTGTCAATGAGAATTATTCCATCAGAGAGGAAAGAAAAGTTGCAAAATTTGCAAATAAAATCTGTTCATTCATTGACAAATAAAAATCATTTGAATGTAATATTTCTCCGAAAATAAAACCCCAGCTCTTAATAACTCTTTACATTCATTATCGTCAAAACTCCTTGCCAAGGAAATCAGTATCATTATTCTTACTTTAGAGACGGTGAAACTGGAAAGATCTCAGCAATATCAGAAATCTGCAGATCAGCAGGGAAGCTGGGAAAGGAGCTCATATCTCTCATATCAAGCACACAGCTTTGATTCTAGACCTGACCTTTGGAAGAATACAGAACAGATCAAAGGCCAATTTCTAAAGATTCTGTAATAACATCAAACACTAAATATAAACCTTTAGCTTCTCAAGTTTAATATTTTACTATTCTCACCCCTTAAAAGTCAGACACACAGAGAAAAATCATCTAAAACAAGGAAGAGAAATATAGGAGTATTAAATAGATTTTCTACCGGTCTGCAAGTTAGTGCCCTTTCCAGATTCCAATGAGAAGAATCATGACAATCATTAATCAGCTCTGTTCCTCTCTTCATCTGAAGATTTAATACTTCCTTATAGATATGTCACCATGGACCAGATTCAACCGAGCAATATGGTAATTAACACACAAATCCCTGATAATGCACAGTGGTTTTTCTATTCCTTTATGGTAATAAAGGCAGAAATTTTCTACGCAGTTACACCAGCAATTATCATAGAATCGCCTAGGTTGGAAGGGACCTTTCAGATCATCCAGCCCAACCATCAACCTAACTCTAACAAAAAGCATCACTAAACCATATCTCTAAGCACTTTGTCTACCCATCTTTTAAATAGCTCCAGGGATGGTGCCTCAACCACTTCCCTGTGCAGCCTGCGACAGGAGTTAGGAGTCTGCATCCCACAGCAGCGCATCTCCAGTGGCAGCACCCAGGGAGGGAGCATCACAGGCTCCCACAGGGACCATCCTGGGGGTCCCCACGACCTCCCCAGCAGCAGAGACTGACACAGCCATTATCCAGTAGCATGTGTGACTGAGAACTGCATTTGGCATTTCAACCTCAACGAGCTGCACAGCACCTGAGTTTTATTTCATGGTCATGGCAGAAGACCCTGCAGAAAAAAAGCGTGCACAGCGCTTTTAAAGTCAATGGCACCTCAGTTTACGAGCCGACACAGATATAAACAGGCTCTTCTACAGTCTCCTAAACCTGCCTTTTCTTGAAGGAAATCCTGATTGTATAACTACATATGAAATTACCTTTTCAAAGTGCACCATGTATTTTTTCCACATCCTGGCAACAAAAAGGGTATTTCCCATTAAAAGTCCTAACTTCCGTATTACAAAATCATGAATGCTTTACTGCAAGGCATACTCAATGGGATGGCACAAGAAATGGACAATTCCCTCCCATGAAAAAAGCAGTTACCTAAATATCCCAGAAAATGTTTCTTCAACCAGCATCAGTTTCCTAAGAGCAGCACATATTGCAGATGCATTTGCTTTATCATTTTAATACAATGCAGTAATTTGAGATAAATGTAACACTTCAGAATATCTAAATCTTCATCATATTTGCCTTGTCAGGATTTACAGTTGGCCAAAAAAGTTTGCACTGGTCTGGTGATTTGATATAAGTTACGTGGCACATCTTTTTTAGCCAGAGTCTTGGAAACTTCATTGAACTACTTTATACTTTGCCACAAACACCGGAGCAACGACACTGCAGGTGCCATCTGGAAATGGGTAATGTGAAGGTATTTAACTCTACGTGATTCTTTAGAAATAACACAGTGTAGCTGGACCCAACACCAGCTCCCTTTCCCCATGACTCCTCCATCTCTAATGGTAGTGTGTTAGACCAAAGGATCACATATACGGTTAACTGAAAAGGAACAGGTTATGGGAATGTGTCAGTTCCGCTGGAGGATGCACAAAGGCAGTTGGATTTAGGCACATTTTCTTCTCATGCCAGTGAAGGCTCTTACTCAAAAAACAAATCCATGTATCACCACTTCCTGGTTCTGCTGCTGGGCAGGGTATCCTGCTACAGGGTGGAGCATTAAATTGTTCAAGAAAAACACTGGCTGGCAGCCAATGGAAATTTCATGTTTTATGGATCACGCTTCTGTTCTACCATGATTCATCAGCTCCAACAGCCACTGGTGATGTGTATATGTGGCATGTGCCCCAGGATATATTTTCTACTATAGTAAAATTTGCCTGTGAAATATTTTGTCCTTTCCAATGGGCTTAGTCTAGGCTTAGCTAGAGGCAATAGGATGTTCTAACAGCAGCCTGCAGCTATTTCAAGGGCAGTTATAAAGATGGTGGAGCTAAAGTCTTCCCTTAGGAACAAACAAATAGTGTAACATGGGACAACACATTACAACTGGAAATTGAAGCTTGGGAGATTCAGGCTGGATATTTGGGGGGAAAACAAAGAAAAATCTCCAGCAGGAGGTCACCCTGGAGAACCTGGAAGAGGTTAAATTGTCATCCTTGGAAGTTTTCAGGAGACAGCTAGACAAAACTAGAGCTGGCCCAATGGCAATCATTCTGCCTCAAGGGTGATGCAGGACTACATGTCCCTTCCAGCCAAAATCCCTGTGACTCCACAATTTTATGTTTCCTCAGTCAATGTTTCTGATTAGTTTGACTCTCCAGTCTGAATTAGAAAGTCATTCATGCCTTGGACTGTATCAGAAACCCCAATGTGTTTAGACACCTGGAAGTGCTACAAGATACTGCAGTGTGCATCCTCAAAGTACAACGTACTGCCCAGTAAATATAAAATCAGAGTCTCAGGTGTTAATCTGCAAAATTTCCAAAACTTTGAATCAGATTAATCAAAATAAATGAGGTGCTGAAATAAAGATGACAGGCAACACTTTGTTCACCTGACATAATGGAAAAAGACACGAGCTTCTACAAGCATCAGCCTTAATCCATGACATTAAGTTCTTTAAACCAACCTTGGAGCCAACCTTGTCACTTTTTACTCCAGATTACAAATTGGTTTCTTCTCACCTTCCCTAATACATACATGCATTTAAAGAGGAAAAATCACCCTCAAACTGAAACCTTCCCTTACACATTTTTCACACTGATGTGGAAGCACAAGAACAGAAAAAGTGTATGTGTCACTAGTACACAGAAGAAGGTACTCTGATATTACAATAATGAACACAATATTAGCATAGGTTTAACATAGGTTCTTATTATTCTTTATTTTTAAAATGTAGATGATCTCCTCTTTTATCCTGCGTTTGTTCATTCTCCAGGCCTGGATGAGGACGTGGGGTAGGAACCCCAACTAGAGTACATTTAGTTTTGTATTTATGCACATATGCAACTTCTTATTCTTTTAAACCCAGTAATCGTATAACTATGTGCCATTGAATGTGCTTTCTAATGCTGAATGGATTTTCTTCAAATGCACGAAGACAGACAGGCGCTATGCTGTTCTGACTGAAGTCAACAGGAGTTGCCAATTGATTTAATTTGAAGGCAGATTAGGATTTCTGTGAAAAGCTTACATATAGAGAACCACGTACTGTAAAAATGTAATCCTTTAGGGGAAAAAAGTCATTTATAAAAATCTTCCAGTGAATAAAGAAAATGCACGCTATTGACTTAGGTAATCATTTAACAAGCTTGACAGCTGAAAGTAAATAATTCGTGGGCAAAGTTTCCAGGATGAAAGGCTTGACCTGCGCTTGAATCTAAGAGCAGCAAGCTGATTGACCTTATGATACCGTGGTTTCATTTCAGGAGCTGCCTCCCCCCCCCCCCCAGGCTTTTTTCTGAATTGCATGAATATTTCATGACTAACTGTGCATACCATGGCAGACAAAGAGCTAATAGATTAGTAATTTGACCTGCTATTTATTTGAGGTGCCCCAAACACGCAAGGAAAGAGACTGATTTTTCTTTAGAGCAATCATGAAATGGAATATGGTTGATTCTAGAAACTTTATCTTTACTTTAGCTGAGCTAATTGCAGCGGGTGGAAGAGGCAAAGGGTATGATAAGAATTCACATCTGGGAATGAAAGGAAATCAGTGAGCGATACAGTCAGACATGATAGAGTACTCTATCTTAATCACTGCAGTAAAACACTGAACTTAACTGCATTACCTAGAAGCCTTGTTTATACTCCTTCCATTAACTTCAGCAAAGGATTAAAAAAAAACCAACAAAACAAACACAAAAAACCAACAAAACGTCACAACAAATGCTGAAAAATGAGTGACATCACATTTATACTGTAGAAGTGTAAGAGAGCTCTTCAGTAGCACAATTTTCTTTCCCAGATTATGAATGTCAGTTAAGATTGATGGGGGAAATCTCTTAAATGACATGTAAAAGTTGCCCGTAAAGCAGTTCTTGGAAATCATCTCTAAAAATCAAATGACGATTGAGGGATCCTGCTAGTGAAAAACACGAAGCTGTTAGACAAAGCAAAGTGGGTTTGGACAACTAACTGAGCATAAAATGGAGACTTCCTTCATCCCTTTCTTTGCTGCCCTCAGAACAAGAACCACTAAGACAGGTGAAGTAGTAGATGGCATAGAAGGAAGACGTTTAACTAAGAAGCCATTTTTATGCATTAAAAAGGTACACAAATTCATACAAGTACACTTTGAAGCAGAAGAGAACATTTAACTGAGCCAAAATTTTAAAAAGAAGTTAATAAATTAACAAAATCAGTATACTGCCCCACTCTTTAGCCAACATCCAAATGTAAAAATTCACAAACAAGTTCAGACAACTAGAAATCACCAAAAAAGAGTGACTGGAAAATGCTGCACTGCAACATTCAGAGACCCATATCGGCACAGCCCAAGGGCTGATCAGGCACTTTATAGCTTTAGGTACCTATTTTCTGCTCAGGGTGACTCAGAGGTTACGATAGCTGCACTCCAGCCTGTTAGTCTTAACTACTGCATGTCCTGATTGTTATGCTGCAGCATTTCATTTGAGATAGGGATGTGTCAGGAACCCCACATTCAAAACATATGCAACTGTGGAACAAGTGCATATACAGATTGAAGTTCTGAATTTGGTGAATCTAGTCCACACCTACTTTGACAGAATTTATACAGTTAATTTTCTGGACATTATTGACAAAAACTAGTACAACTTGCCACCCTCGTATAACCCGTCCACGACACCAGTGATCAGTCCATAATCTGGAAGCCATATACAGTTCCAAGGACAATTAAGGTCAGGGCTTGTTCCTCCTTTTCCCCCACCACTTCTGTCTACATTGAGTTTCTTTTGCAAAGGGATGTTTGCATATTTGCTAAATACACTCTTGGTAACCAGTGCAACAGAAGTTTTTTCAGTATCTTCCAATGCCATGAAAGTAATCTCTGAAGTATCTTTAATCTTAAACCGGAAATGTGGCTTCCCAGATACTGCTATTGAGGAGGTGAACAGGTTAAGAGCAGGAATAAATTCTACTGAGAAAGGAAATTGCATTATTAGACTTTGCTCTCAAGCACCTCTATTAGCCTACGCAAGAAAGCAGCTGAGGGTAGTCAGAAGTAGTCACAGCAAGTAACAATTCTGAACACAGTTTGGTTGGTATTTAAATAGTAGATAAACGAAGAAAAAAAAAAAGGCAGTTATAGCTAAATGTACCTGGGAATCTCAAATCACTTTGTTTACTACAGGAGAAAACTAAGATCAAGCAGTGCAGAAGGAAGCACAGAGTCCTGAAGCTTTCTTCAAATGCGTATGGAAAATAAATGGTAAGAGGCAGAGAGAAGAGGTGTCAGAGTGTGTATTGTGCTGGCTCTACCAGGCAGGCTCTGGGAATTCAGGAGTTTGTTTTCTGTCTCTTGCCTTACTTATTTCCTGGACATGGACAAGTCATTTCACTTCTCTTTCTCCTCTCTTTTTGCTCTGTAAAATGGGTATTATACCATCTCTTGTGTATTTCAAAGGCATGGCAGAGTGAAAGCTGTAAGGAAGCAAGCCAAGGAAAGAAAGAAGTCAGACTGACCCACTCAGCAGATTTGTAAGATGGGGGAAGGTAAAGCTATTTATTGCTGTGCCAGACTGGCATGATCCTGCGGCTGGCTGGAGCAGGAGGCAGCCAGCTCACAGGCACTAACATGCTGAATGCCTCACCAAACCCATCTGAAATGACAGCACTGCCATGATTAATGAACATCTCCAAACACCATACAAAATAGCTAGGGAGAGTAATAATAATTTAAAAAAAAAAAAAGATTAAGGAAAACCCCCATTCTCAAACTGTCACAAATCCAATCTACTACAAAATATACATCTTGGATGAGAACAGGGTGTCATTTTTCTCCCTTTGGTCATTAGAGTCTTTAGTCAAAACAATGCAAGTTTTCTCCTGGAGCAAACTCTCTCCCTGGACTGAGAAAGATGACAGCACTGTGGGTCATGTTTAGAAAACCTAGAAGATGTCTGGCTCAAAAGCAGATCATCCACCTTTTTCCGTGGCTATCACCAGCAGCATGATACCTCAGCAGCCCCTTGGTGCTCAGTGTGCTGTGGGTGGCTGCCATAAATCAAGCGGTAGTTCAGCTTTCACCAGTGCCATTTCACCTTTGCCCATCAATCCTTTCCTTCTTGCAAAAGCCACTGACTTCCACAGTTTCTATAAGGAAATGTCTGAGTACACAGTGAGTTCCTTCTCAGCCCCAAGGTCTCTCTTGAGCCTCTGTCTCGAGTTGTAATATTTGGCACTTCATCCTTCAAGTGTTTTTTTACCAATGTCTATTCTATACCTGCTGGTCTAGTCTTGACTACAGGAACACATTATTAAGCCAGACCCATTTTAGTTGCTAGGAAAAGACTTAAGCATATGTACATCCAGACTTTCAGAGGACGGTGTTCCTCAAAAATCGAAACAGATCAGCTCTTCAGATTTAGAGCGCATTGCTTCGATAAGTAATCCACACTAAAATCCAGGACAGCAATGGATCTGTGCCACAGGAAGCCACTAGAAAGTTTCTACATTGTCTCAATATACCAGCTCATTTAAGCTCCAACTCAAATCTCTGTTGATAATAGAATGAACCTTCATCAGATTATAGCAGTGGTAGCCATAACAGTAACACCGTGATAAATGTAATTAATCCAAACACTTCCAGTCCCCTTTAGCTGCCAGCCTCAAAGTATTTTTCTGTACATGAGGGTAACGACCCCCTTCTTTGCTGGCAGGAAAACTGAGGTGCTGCAGTGTGACACCATTTGTTCAACAAGAAGCAATTGTAGGTCTTGGACATTTCACTATTATTCCCTAACTTTCTTATTTTCTCTAATGGGCCATTATACACTCTACAAACAATTTGGAAGTTTGATGGTGCTTCCAGCTTTAGTAGCTTCAAAAGATCTGTCAGGTACCAAAGAGGCATTTAATATGCTAGACCTCAGGACTGGCTGAAGTGTAACTCCTGCTGATGAGAGGACTTTAAGAGGTGTGTAATAAGTCAGCCATGTATCAAAGAACAGGCTCTACTCTTGGTTCTCAGCTGTCGAGCAGAAAATAAAAATTAACGTATAACGGCAAAACACCTTCCTTGGGCATGCTTCCAGCTCCTGCTCCAGAGAGCCTGGAAAACTGCTAAGAGCAGCTCAAGTGAAGAGAGCTGTGTGTCATGAGTACTCCAGCAAAGTGACCCAGACGTGTGCTTGCCTTTGATCACTTCCCACTTCTATTGTTCTGCAAATATGATTGCATCAACTTGCCTTTTATCTTCTTCTATTTAGTCTGCACTAATGCGTCTGCAACATAGCTGAAGCAAAAATCATAGCCTACATGTGGATTCTAGATCACCTTGAAATACTGCTCTGAAAGCGTTAGCCTTGATTTCCAAAAGATCTTGATAACTCAGACAGGCAGCAAAAAGCAGACACAGGAGACATTTTTCAAGCAACTAACAAGTTTTCAGCTCATTGTCAGTGCAGAGATTTACCAGACAGCAGAAGATCCCCTAGTCTCCATCCTTTATCGCATCTTTCAGTCATGTCCAAGCGCTGGTACTACTCGTGTTATTAACACCACATTTAAGTTACTTTCTGGTAAGAGAGAGCTGTATATGGCAGTGCAACAGCAGAGCAGAAGACTGACAGTGCAGGGGGTAAGATGAAACACTAAAACTTTTCCTGCAGTTGTAGCAGACACAACCAGCAACTCTGAAATGAGCATCTGTACTGCCAGCAGCACCCTTCATTTCCACCATGGGATTCACATGGGCCAGGGATGGGATGGTAAGGACATACACTAGTGCAAATTAATAAATCCATGAAATTTCTATCAATCTGGAGGGAATCAGAGCCGCAGCTTGACTCAGACATGCAAAGAAAATTTTACATTGTTGAGATTTTTCTTTGGGGTTGTAGATTATCATCAAAATAACCTCAAATTGGGCCACTACCTACTACCCAGCATTGCTCCAGAGGGCAAGAACTGCGCGGACAGTTTTGCTCTTTGGGCAAAAGCAACACTATGCAATAGGCTAAGCTGAGCAGAAGACAAAGTTATCTTGATAATCAGCTGGATTGCGAAATGTCACAAGCCACACTGTTTCTTAGATCTTGACCTCTCAGCACAAGTGCATAGCAACATGTGCAAGCCTGTAATACACACAGTTTAAAAAATGCCAAATAAAGCATTTCACTACATACACTTCTCTGCCTGCATGACAACAGTGGAAGCGCACACAGCAGATATTAGCCATATCACCTCATTTACTATTGCAGGACGATCAGACACAGCAGTGATTAACATACAGTAAGAGTCTATACAATAGAAGAGACAACTTGATCGAGTTTGTGTATTTCATAGTGCTCAGAACAGCATCATTTTACACAGATAGCAATGCTCAACTTTTCCAACAGCTGATCTGCCACTTTGATACTACTAGGAGACAAATCATTTTCTTAAGAGTCAAAATTAATATTTTCACAATTCATTCCCACCCAGAGTTGTGGTCTGAAGATACCAGCCTTTTAAGTAGCATAATGAGATTTTTTTTTTTTTTAAATACATAGAAAGCAAGAAAGGACAAGATTGAAATTATATTTCCTGCACATTTATCATATGGTTACATTCACCTTGTAGAAATGCAGCCTTAGCATTCAATAGAGGTGCTTAGCACCAAGGAAAGGCTTATAAAACCATGTCTGAGCATGTACCACACCCTTATTCCTTCTAACAAGTCACAGCATCTGTATGACACCCTTTCAGAAGGGCATCCTCAATTCTCTTTGGTAATTTCCTACCTTACATTCAAAACATCGATTTCCCCCAAGGACAGCCTGATGCTGAGTTTGGAGGACATAATGAAATCCTTGTGGTTAGGATATTAGTACCTACGCTTGCATGAGAAATTTACTTCCCTTTATATGCATATAATGTCAGTTAAAACTCCACTTCTGTACATGAAAGGTGTAGATGAAATATGCACTGATGCTGAAGAACAAAGCACCTCATTAGCTCTCTGAGCACAGTGCACTGCAGTTTGTCATTATCCAATGCATTCCTTGCAAGCCACTGGGTGGGGGATATGACAGTCCCTGAGGCTGCATTGCAGACGACTACTATCGACAGCCAAGCAATACCAGAAACAGGGTATCGCCCAAAATTATTTGTCATTGGCATCTCCTTTAATATCAGAGGTGGAGGGCAAATAGAACAAACAAACAAAAAAGCACTGGTGAGGTATAGGAATATTACCTTTGAGTTAATGTATTGATAAAAGCCACTTACAAGATAGTTTTCTGCCTCATCTAGGGACACAACCCAATAGATCATATATCCTAGGATGAGTTATCCACCAACATGTTGCAATGTGAAATTCTCTCTGTTAATAGGGAGTTCAACAAAACAGCGATAGCAAGAGAAAAAAAGAAGTTACTATTGTAGTTTACAAAGCATTTATAATGTGACTTTTGCTCAACTGTGACTGTTCCAAAGATGACAACATTTTACCTGTTGTACAAGAGGGGTTTCTGAAATGAGGCCCACAGAGTCTTTGTATATAGCTGCGAAGTGATGTCGATAATGGCAGCACCGATCAGGATAATCCTTGGTGCTGCAGTGGCAACAAGATTTCTCGCAGATGAGCCGAGAGTGAATTCAGGAAACGGACAGTCAGGGACTGCAGTTATTAACCTGACTCCAGAGAGTCCTATGGCTGTGCGTTGCAGACTAATTCATCCTCTAGCCCTACCTGCTACTGTGAGGTGGAATAAACACCCTCTGCAGGGGTCATTCTAAACGTGACATGTCACCCTCCAAAATCTGGAAACCTGCAAAGTTATTCTGCTATCTATAAATTGTCTAGGAGTCGGCATATAGAGGTATCCAACAGCGCTGCAATAGAAGATTAATTCCAGTGCTTTTACCACAGGAATTGAACAGTTGGACTTCCTGGGTAACCCTGAATAAGCTACATTCTCCTGTCTCTCAGCTGTCATGTGGGATAGCGCATCCTCCACATGTAGGGGTGCCCAGAGGCATTAGTGCTCCCCATACTGACAGTGACAGCTCCAAGTGGCCAAGCACAAATACCATGGGACAGCACAAATACCATGGGAGCACTGCAGAATACCCTAGTCCTGTACGAACAACACAGTACTTATTTGTAAACTACCCTTCTTTCAAATGCTGCTATAATTATGTATTAATCCGGTCTCGTTTCTGTCTATTTGTTCTGTCACTTTCTGCTGCACTCCAGAGGCGTCTGTATATAATCAAGCCACAAACATGTTTTGCTTTGTTTTAAATTTTGTTTAATAATTGTTTCCTGACTAGCTTTAAACAAAGCTAATCTCATGTGCACAGACATGTCTACACAGAAAAAACAATTCTAATTTTAATTATTTTTTTTTTAAAAGGACTGTTCAGTTATTAAATATTTTAAGTAAAATCATTGCAAAAGAATCCCAAGCATCACAGAAACACAGAAATCATGGCGCTCTGGCACAGAAAACGTGCACCTTTGAACTAAATTTCCTACCAACAGGAGAGTTCAAACAACGTATTTTTCCCTCACGCAACCTATTTGTGAAATCCTCCGCCGTCTGGAGGTTGAGTGGAAAGAACAAGCTAGAGTGAAAGAAGTGACACAAAAATCTATAACGTGTTACATGGTGGGTCAGGAAGGGACAGATAACAACCAAGTCCTCCTGTTTCCCGAGAGACTTTGCCCACATATTGTGCCTCAAATCTGCCAAGGAGGGCCAGCAGCCCAGCCATGGCACATACACGAGGCTGAGGATGAGCCACCTTAAGGCTGGATGTTACTGGTATCAGAGAGTGACAGGCAATTCATTCTCCTAAAGCTTGAACCATTCACAACACAAAGAAAAAGGATGGTTTCAGGACCATTTTAGCTTTTTTCAAGCATCCCAGTGCTACAACAGTTCTTCCCTCCCTGTATTTTTGGGCTAACAGAAGGTCAGTCCCTCTCTTGAGCATTGTAACTAACTCACTCTTTGCTGGTTGAAGTTAATACCGTTTCCATAGATATCTGTGATCCCGAGATTTCTCCCCTTGCTCTTTCGTGACACTAGGGGCACAGGAAGTGGATTTCCTAGCAATGAGCCAGAAAAACAGTTACAAACTGAAGCCAAACACCAAATCAAACCCTGATCTCCCATCCCCTGCCTATCGTTTGCCTTTTAATTCTTCTTCAGTTAGTAAGCACAGCCAAAATAGACCTTTTCCTTGTTTTAATTTGCTTATTTCTTTGTTTCTGACAGGAGAAATACATCCTTCCTGCAGGAGAACCAACTCCACTCTTCTATAAATAAAATCCACTTGGGTAGATGGAAGTTTCTTTGAGAGGCTTCCTAACACAACTAATTTTAAAAATGGAAGACCAGAAAAGACAGAAGCAAAACTTTTTTGTCTCACAAAGGTATTGAGGAGCAAAGACATTTATTTGGGTAAGTGTTCAATGGGACATTTAGGGAATGTGAAGCCACTACTTATTTTATGTGAAGCACAGCAGTTGACAAGCATAGGGTTAAACCCATCAGTAACCCAGCAAAGCAGAGTAAAGATAAATTTACTAAAGTGCACAGTGAGACACTGTTAACCAAACACTGTTCTTTCTAAATAAATGCTCGCATACAAAAACATATCACCTATGGCTATGCTATGTATGCTATGTTCAATACTGAACAGCCCAGTGATTTACAGATGCCTGGGTTATAGAAAAGAAAGAGCACAGATGGCTCTTGTCAGCACCATAGAAGGGTTTGGCAGAAGACCTGAAAAAAAAGAGAAGCTACTAAGGATGAGCTGAACATACCCGTGGCTTTTTCACACCATACCTGAATTGGGAACTACAATTGTGAATTAGTCCAAGTCCATGTAAGTTCTTGAATTTCACAGAAATGCCTAGTATCTTACCATTTTAACTGTATAGTCTTGATTTTAAAATTTGACTTTGTATTTCACAGGGGGGTAAGAAAAAAAAAAAGAGAATTGTTAATTTCTGATAACAATTGTGCACACACACACAAAATATATAAATAAATCTATATACATGTCTCTTTCTGCCTTGTATGAAGGATTTGATGTGTGAAATGTGACCATCCCAAACTCTGCTAAGAAATAGCACAAACTAGACAATTGCAATCGTACATTACAGAAAGTGAAAAAAAAAAAAAAAATCAGTGTTGGGCACATGGAACAGGTATTCACAGTGAAACAAAAAGAAAATTAATGTCCCTCAGTCTATGGACTGATGATAGGTTTGCCATGATTGTTTTTTCCCCCTGGGAGATTATGTCTCTCAGGAGGTGACATCCACTTAAGGGACAATGAACCACTATTTATATAAATGTCCATCAAGGAAACTCTCTAAACAATTGCAAATATTGACCGACATGAAGCAGATTAATTTGACTTCACTGTCATCGGGATATGTTGTAGACAGCTATTGTGGAATGGCAGATCTTTTACATTCATACTTGACACATTACAATTGAACATGGAATTTCCGTCAACAACAAAAGCAGCATTTAATAGTCACTTTGCTTGCCTAACAGAGACATATGCCTTCCTAATAATGTAAAGACAAGCAGGATTTTTTTCTAACAAATACTAAGAGATTTTTTTGTCATAATACTAGACATTACCTATGTAAACAGTACAATCCCATGCTAACAAAAGGTTCCTCCTTTGTCTCCACAAGGAGTATCTCCACTAGATCCTAAAACACAAATCTGTGTTCTGCCCTAATCATTTAAATGGGAGGAGACATCAAGGTCTGTAACGTGCAGAAGCATTTCCCTTAGTTGCAAGAGCTACTTCAATGTGCAGTTTGTTTATTTTTATTAATACTGCAAGTCCTTGAACTCAACTGCAAAGCAATTACAACAGTCTCTAAGTTAAGAAAGCGTCTGAGGTCAAGCCTTGAAACAGGGCAAGACAGCACCGAGAAAAATACATTGCATCCTGCTTCTGCCTCTGGGCTAAAGATCACAAACTCTGTATCTCCTCATAGAATCATCAAATTCAGACCTTGAGGATCATCTAGTTCCAACTCCCTGTCATGGGCAGGGACACCTTCTGCTAGACCATAGAACACAGAATGTGTTGGGTTGGAAGGGACCTTTAAAGGTCATCTAGTACAACCCCCCTGCCCTGGGCAGGGACACCTCCCACCAGACCAGGCTGCTCAAAGCCCCATCCAGCTTGGTCTTGGTCTTGAACACCTCCAGGGACGAGACAGCCACAACTTCCCTGGGCAACCTGTTCCAGTGTCTCACCACCCTCCCAGTAAAGAATTTCTTCCTAATATCCAATCTAAATCTCCCCTCTTTCAGTTTAAAACCATTACCCCTCATCCTATCACTACACTCCCTTATAGAGTCCCTCCCCAGCTTTCCTGTAGGCCCCCTTCAGGTACTGGAAGGCTGCTATAAGGTCTCCCTGGAGCCTTCTCTTCTCCAGGCTGAATAACTCCAACTCCCTCAGCCTGCCCCTGTAGCAGAAGGGCTCCAGCCCTCTCATCATCTTTGTGCCCCTCCTCTGGACTCGCTCCAACAGGTCCATGTCCTTCTGCTGTTGGGTGCCCCAGAGCTGGATGCAGTACTCCAGGGGGGGTCTCATGAGAGCAGAGAGGATGAATCACCTCCCTCGACCTGCTGGCCACAGTTCTTTTGATGCAGCCCAGGATGAGTGTGGCTTTCTGGGCTGCGAGTGTACATTGCTGGCTCATGTTGAGCTTCCCATCAACCAACACCCCCAAGTCCTTCTCCTCAGGGCTGCTCTCAATCCATTCTCCACCCAACCAGTATTTGTACTTGGAATTGCCCTGACCCATGTGCAGGACCTTGCATTTGGCCTTGTTGAACTTCACAAGGCTTGTATGGGTCCACCTCTCAAGCCTGTCCAGGTTCCCCTGGATGGCATCCCTTCCCTCCAGCATGTCGACCGCATCACACAGCTTGGTGTTGTCAGCAAGCTTGCTGAGGGTACACTCAATCCCACTGTCCATGCCGCCAATAAAGATGTTAAATAGCACCAGTCTCAATCCCTGAAGAATGACACTCATCACTGGTCACCACTTGGACATCAAGCCAGCCAATTCCTTATCCACCAAGTGGCCCATCCATCAAATTCCTGCCTCACCCATTTAGAGACAAGGATGTCATGCGGGATAGCATCAAATGCTTTGCACAAGTCCAGGTAGATGACATCTGTTGCTCTTCCCTTATCCACCAATGCTGTAACACCATCGTAGAAGGCCACCAAATTTGTCAGACACAATTTGCCCTTAGTGAAGCCACATTGGCTGTCACCAGCCACAGCCTTATTTTGTATGTGCCTTAGCAGAGTTTCCAGGAGGATCTGCTCCATGATCTTGCCAGGCACAGAGGTGAGGCTGACCCAGCCTGTAGTTCCCTTAACTTCGCAACTTTCCTTATGAAAGCTTTACTATCCTGGGACAAATGGAAATTTGTCAGACTCACTGCAAGACATTCATTGCTATGACACTGGCAGGACAGCAGTATTTGGAATAGGATGCAGCAGAATAACTAATACCCAATTTTCAGAAACATCAAGTAGGTACAGTTTCTTTGACTTCTGTGCAGCTTTGGATGCTCAACACCTGAAAGCCAGACCACAGGAGGAACTCAGAAAACAAAACTAGACAACCACTTTGTCTTGCTCCCACTTAGCCACACCCTTTTTGGGTCTAATAGTTCTAGCATTATACTCTTAATTGGCATCAAATTCATATTCCCATCTGAGATTTAAAGGAAGAGTGTGTGTGTGTGTACCCTGGTGTTAAACAGGAGGATGTAGCAACAGGAAACTGATAATCAAAACATTTTTCTTTTGTAATGCATTTTAGTTTGTCATCAGGACTTGGTTTTGAACAAGTTTCGGAGACGTAAGTCCTTGCTTTATTCTCTTTACTTCACCCTTTCAAGCACTTCAGCAGGAGAGAAGGAAAGTTGTTGTGAAGCAGGATAATTAGGGACTTACACTGTAATTGTTAAGAGCACTGAGCACAAAGGCAATACTAAGACAAGCTGCCTGAAGCTTTTTTGGCCATGGGAAGTGGCGTTACCAGGGTAATCACTTTCAAACTGTCCAGCAAGACTGCTGGGGAACTCTGTACTGAGAGGGATGTGTAAGCCAAAGTGTACTTCCTGAAAAAGAGAACACGGGCATTCACTGATGATTTGTAGGACTTCCATGTTTTGTCTTAAATACGTATTTCTAGCTTGCTGAAAGTTGGAAAGCTGAGCTCATTGTGAGCATTTAAGATCCTTCCCTATCACATCCTGAATCTTGCAGCTGATTTGAAAATCAGATGGGGGTAAAGGAAAGTAACTTGAGAATCACAGAGATGCTAACCAAATTAGAGACACGTTGGGTACGGCCTATGTATAAATGCTCAGGGGTGAAAGTGCAAGGAACCGCACTTTCCCCACACTGCAGATCAATAAATTTGCAGTACTTGTGCTTTCCTGCACTGGCCCCTTGTAGCAGCTCTTTAGGTGCACTAGTGCACTAGCTATTGCACTAGTGCACTAGCACTGCTATTGTGTTTGGCTGCAGGAATGCAGCCCATCACTCAGCTGCACTGCCCCTCTGCCCGTAACTCTTAAGATCCGTGCAGAGGCTGTGCTTTTAATTCTGGAGATCCACAGTGAAGCTCCAGTCTTCACCAAGATAGCAGTTGTTACGCTAATCTGAGGCCTCACTGTGCTAATTGCTGCATGACCAAGTCACAGTAGAGCCAGCTCCTGCCCCACACTATCTAGCTGTTAGATTATCCTGCTACGGAAGGTGGACAAAACCACACACAGTGTTTGCAGATGGAAGGAGGTGACATGAAAGGAAGGGTGACAGCAACAACAAAAGGGCAGATGCAGGTTTCCTGACCAGCCGCAGAAGAAAAGGGGCACACTGTTGCAGCGATGGCCCTGTGCTTTTCACACAGTGGCATGGCACCACCCGTGCCTGCTGGGGGATGTGCATCTGAACACTGTGAGGGGGACACCACAGCCTAGAAATGACTGCTGGTCCAGCACCTATGGAAGGAGCAGGAAGGGTTTTCAGCATACAGTGTTAATGTGCCACCTCTTTGCTGCGTTTTCCACTTTCAGATAACTATCACGCTCATTATCCCAAGGTATGAAAACAAACAAACAAACAACCCACAGAGAGAAGATGCAGTCTCATTTTAGATTATGTTTAGATTTGTTCATTTTATGTGAATCAAGCCATGCCACAAAATTATCTAGGAGCCACTTAAAAGGTTTTCAGTTCATGAACAAAAGTTGTCAGAGATCCTATTTGCACAGGGCCTATGGATACAGTTATGTAAAGCTGGAAGGATCTCCAACATTTTTCTTCCTAATGCCCTGTATTCAAATCTAAAAGTAACTATCTTTATGTACATGATTTTAACTGTATTTCCATGCTAGGCTGCACAGGACATTTGTCACAGTAGGTATTTTCTCAGGCCTACGTATCCTAGCCTCAAGTTATCCATCAACCCTCTACCTCAACACTACAAAGTATTAGTAAACACCTTCTTAGAATTTTCTCATTGTAACCAAATGTGAGCTGCCACAAAAGGAGGGAAGCACATTTTAGAGCTAAAAAGCCTTTGTTAAGGACATACAAGTTGCCATGACCTGTCTCTTCCTAAACTTATACAGCTGTAAATTCAGCACCTCAAACTGCCTCAGCTACCACTATATCCAATTCTGCATCAAGGGACACTCCTGCACTTCCAACGTTTTTTTTCCACTTCAATTCTTTAGAAGTTTATATTTAAAAAAAAAAAAAAAAATCACTAGAATGTGATCAAATCTTAAAGGTATTTTAAAAAATACTTAAATGCCTTCTCTTCCCACCTTTAAAATTCTTTGCTGTTTCTTTGGTGGGGTTTTTTTGTGTGTGTGTTTTAGTAGGAACAAGTATTGAATATAGTTCTTTTTCATACTTAAAGGGTCCAACTCTATCAGATTGCAAGCATAGCAGAGACAAGACAGACTGTAAAATTGTAAGCAGCCCTCATTCCTTATTGACATCTGTCTTGAAAAATGGCAATCCTTTAACCTTGCAACATCATTTCTTGGGGGGCTGATTAAATGAAAAGTCTGTTTTGGTCAATGGTAATTATAGCTGCAGACCTCAAGGTAACCTTTAGTGTGTACATTCTGCCTTGCACACAATGACAATTAAATGGTTGACTGTCACTACTTAGGTTCATCTAAAATTACACTCTCTTAGAAGATAAAATATTGCTGATACAATTTATAATATGTCTCTTCAAACTGCAAGACACAACTAAGATTTATTTCTTCCAGGTCAAGAAAGGTTGTAAAATAAATAAATAAATAAATAAATATAAAACTTAATTTGCAAAATACCTTTGAAATAGAGGAAACACAGGTTTAGGACATAGGGTAGTTTGGAGTTTTTTCCTTCCCTTCATAGAGGTGTTGTTTGGGTTGGGGTGGAGTGTGCTTGGGGGGTCTGGGTGCATTTGTTTTGGTTTCGTTTGTTTGGTTTTAGTTTCCTGCCATTTATCTCTTTCTGTGTGTAGCTAGCTCTTCCCCTGTTGCTCTTGGGTTAAGCTAAATCTCTCTGAGATTCAGAAAAGTACTGATCTTTCAAATACACAGAATAAACAGTGTCTCAAGCCATATGATGTCCCTCTATCTTGTCATCAGTGTTGTTAAATATATTCACAATATTTTAGGAAAAACTAATTTGTAAATTTGTACCAGGGAGAAATCAAAGAACTTACTTATGCAAGGAAGTTGCTGAAAAGTAACCCAGGGCATCACCTCACAGAGCATCAGTTTACTGACCTCTGCCTTTCCACACAGGAAAGCCTAGAAACTTTGTATCTGCTTTGCTCTTCCCTATTAGTTCTACATCAGTGAAGCAGAGGTTGATAATGCATTTCTTCCAGCTGTTTCTAATGGGAAAACAAAGTGAGACCCGCAGTTTTTCCTAACCATTTCACTTGACAGTGATTTAAGTATCAATTTCAAATTTCTCATTGAAAATGTTTGTTCTTTACTATTTAATAACATAAGTCTTCAAAGATAAACAGATTTAAAATAGTTTGTAGTTAATTTTGTTAGGCTCTGCTTGACTGTTAGAGATTTTAATACATTTATTATATTTCTACTCCATTCCCCACTATGCACAAAGCAATATAGTACTTTACAAAAGACAAACTTGTAAGTCAAGATAAGAGTCAGAGCAAAGGGAGCATCATTTCAGAGCACAGCCCTTCTTTCAATATCTCATCACAAACATCAAACACATTTGCCAGTATTACACAGATTTTCTGTTGCTTTCAGTTAAACTAGTTCCTGCTGGCCTAACATAAAAAAAATCCTTTCCACATCCCTCTTTAGTAATGTCCTTTGCCTAGCTATATTTCTGTTACTGTTTCCAGTTAGGATAATTACATAGCATGAGTTTTGTCAACCTAGATCAGATTCCATCCAGAATACCTTTATTCATATTCTGTTACCTCCACTCATTACTATATTATGTTTTAAGAATTTTAAAACCTATTAAGTAGCACAATATCACATAACCCTGGTTTGAGGGATCCTGGCTTAGTGAATGAGAAAATTTGTTAATGAAATTTATGGTGGTGATAAAAAACAACACTTATTGTTTTTGAACAAAAACAACCTCAAAAATATTTAAAAAGCAAATACAGAAGATCTAATTGAATGGGACTAACAGGTATTTGACTGTACGACACTGTTAGCCAAATGTGAGCGTGATTAGGAACATGAAGTCATCTTTCTTACTGTTGAAAAAAGCACTACACTGTCTTAAACTCCAGGTTATGGTTTCTCCTTAACCCCCGCCCCCCAAAACCCATCTTCAATGCTTCAGCACCTTTATTTATCATTAACACAGAAAACAGTACTATCAAGTGAATCTCCAAAACTTCCCAAAGTGCAAAGATGATGACACGCTACACATACTGTTTGTCTTTTGTTCATTTGTCTTAGGGAAAGACCAGATGCTCACTCATGGTGGATATAAGTATAGAGTAGTTCATCACCAAACAACAGGAGGGCATTTTCTGTTCACTTTTACTCTACTACAATCTGTCAATTTCTATTGATTGTTGAATGAACTTGAAGGTTACAATGTAAAGATTCTGCTAAACAAACAATTCTTTGTTTTGTCACATGCTGTTTTTCCCAATAAAATGATGCGTAAACATAGGCAACTATAGCACTTGTAAAGTCAGACTTTTATTTTCCATCATATGGCATTTTTCAAACACTCTCCAAGCTCAACTATGAAAGATACAGCCATATTTATAGAAGCGCTACCGATATCAAAGATACAGTCTTTCCAGTATGAAAACATTTGAGCCCCATCATTAGCCAGTATACCCTACTGGTGCCAACATTCTGCAGAAATTGATGGTTTTAATTTTACAGTCCTTTGTAGTTTGAAATATATCACTCCATGGCACATGCATGACAGCAAACCACCTCTCACCGAGGTTAAGTATGTTAATCACCAGTATGTTTAGTCCTGTTCACACGTATATATGTGATTAGAATAAAGCATGCCTTCCAACATAAAGCAAATTGTTATAAAATCAACATAAAAACACAATCAACAACATCATAAAATCAGTTTATATTTCATGTAATACTTAAACTTATGTATATTTCAATAGAACTATCATGAATAAACCTGCAAGCCAGAGTAATATCTTGTTCATAACCACACAAGTTTTAAAGGTATTCAAGGGAATAATTTCCCGTGTATTTACACAGATATTCCCAAAGTGTTTGGTAATAATCTCCCAATGCTGCTGAGAAAAGCTGACATCAATGGCAACATTTCCCAGATAGCATCACCACCCATATGACCACGGCAATAAGGGTCACCATCAGCCGTGTGATAGCTAAGAAGCCCCAGGCGAGAGCAGCCTAAGAAGCTCTGTCCCCACAGCAGGGGGCTGGGATGGGAGCAGGAGTCCCCACAGCCCCCGCAGCGACCAAGAGGTTCACTCCCTCTCTCCAGCACAGGACAAAGATTCCCAGATTCAACCCACGCAACGAGGACTCGAACATGCACTACGCTGATTTTCGAAACTGGCATTTCAGCACAAACACAGCAACATCACAAAGCGAATATGTATGTTGTATGAGAGCAGTCGCCCCCAAACCAGAGTGGCAGTGACAGTGAGGGCATCGCTTTGAAAGTCCTCACAGATTCTAGTTCCCTCCCAGTTCTTCAAAGAATTTATAGCTTTATTAGGGGGTTCTCTCCCGTTCTCTTCATTAAAATCATCTTACCATCAGCAATATACTGTTCTATTTAGAAAGGTTTACCTGGGTAAACTGAATAAAGAATAAGAGAGTGCCTTGATGCCAAAAGAGTAGCTACACGGAAAAGTTGCATCAGTGTAACTAAAATGCAAAGTGCGTATCGTCACAAATATGCTGGCCAAATTTCTTACTCCTTCATTCAAGTAAAAATGATTTAGCATACATTAAGAGTTAGAAAAATGAAATCTTAATAGAAGAACCCACTAAAGACATTTGAAGAAAATATAAAAAAAAAAAGAAGTGCTAACGGCAATATTTACTGCAATTTTCTCCATTTCTCCACCTTTCCTTTGGCAGCATTGCCACAAAGAGATGAAGAAAAATTGGAAGTGTTTCATATCACTTAATGGCTAGATAAATATAATTTTCTTTTATGAAAAGTGAAATGCACATGCATCATGCATAAACTGGCCAACATTATTGCAGTTAGAACACAGTGGCCACTTCTCCTCCTTCAAACCAGAGCAGGAGCTCCAGCGGTACTTTCAGAGCCTCTCCCATCATGCAGGACTCAACTATGAGGTTCTCAAGATTACACATCTAGAAGCTTTCCAAGCGCACATTAGTTGGCAAGAGGTAAAACATCACATCTTGGTTACTACCAAAACAACACGTTGTTCCATAAGCCACTAGAAATATGATGCCTGGTAGACGTGTCCTAGATTTCTTAACTCGCTTATCCCCAAGCACTCTGTTCAGACAGACAAGTGACATATGGGCCATGACATTTTCACTGCAACATGTGTGCGGGCTGACTGGCCGGTGCAGGATGCACATGCTCATTGACCAGCTGGCTGATGCCCCGCAGAGGCAACTGGGAGCCAAGACGTAGCTGCCTTTTCTCAGCAGGAAGCGCTAATCGGACTGTTCTCTTTCAGCCAGCTGCTGATTTTCGTTAAGTTTGTAGGAACTTAAACATGTTTGAGACATCTCGTTCCCTGTTAGATTTTGTAGCAAACAGGTTCAAGAGTTACAGTGGACTAAAAGGAAGAAAAAGAGAAAGAATCTGACAGACACGCAGTACAAATATACATGTTTCTTTGCCGTTGCAAACCTGACTGCATATATGCCAGAGTTCATCACATACCTCTAGCTAACTTTCACTTTTCTTTTCCCCACTTGTATACTTTTTGTTTTCATTACTCTCTCACAAGTGCTACCCATCCTTACTAAATCTTGCCCTACTGTATTTCCCTGTCTTGAAACCCTCCCTTCCCTAGTTTAGAAGCTATTTCTGTTTCCAGTTCAACCAGGCTTAATAGGTAAGTAGCAACTAGACAGTGAAAACACGTTAAAAATATACAGTTAATAGAAGTATAATAATATATCTCACATTTAAATGTTTTAGATATATATAAATATATATATATAAAGATTTATATGTGTTTTAGTTAGAGAAAGAGATAAACACCTGTTAGTCATGCCCTTGTTCAACCACAAATTCTGTATCTAATTGTGTTTGTTACCCTGGCATGTTGAGGACTCATTCAGCTGCAGCTCTCTGGCCCTACAGCGGCGCAGTGCCTGCACTGAACGGCAGTAATGCAGGTACAACCTTGTGCCCGGTTGACGAGTGTTTTGGGGAAGAGTTGTCAGCATTTCAAGTTCTGAATCTTCCTCAACACGACATAGGGCAGCCTGAGCAGTCTGCCAGTACTGGAAGCTTCTTTCTAGCCCCTCATCCATCAAGGTGCAGTTTATATATACTTTTAGAAATAAAACCCCTCGAGTTTAAGCCCGCCATATAAGCCTATAGAAAACACAACCACAGGTTCATGCCTACTACACAATAGGTGTTTCCATAATATAAAATGATGTTTCTAATATTTCCACAAATGCAGTCAAGTGTAAATTTCCAGGATTATACAAATAAGGGTGATTCTCTAGAGCTGATAATAAGCAAAAAGAGGGCCCTTGAAGGTCATAGGGCTCACATCCGCTGACATATAACAGTAACTTCTTTTGTTATTCAAATGTATAGCATAACTGAATGCAATCACTAGACTGCCCCTAACAACCTGGACAACTACAATAAAACTAAAAGTGCCATTTTATAAACAAATCTGTATGAAGATACATCCAAGCTGTCATAGCAATGGCAGATTTGCATGGTATTTTTTATAGGAATATTATGAGCAAGCCACTTTAAAAAGACTGCAGAAAGTCCAGATGATGGTTTGTAAATTACTAGGTCCAAATTGTCTTCAGAATAGGTGTGACTCCAGTATTCTCCACTGCATAAAAGAGCAGATTCTTTCACCTCAGAGGAGGAAGAGAGTACTCCTAGACATTATTTCTCTAAAGCCTGACCTGTGGTTATGATAGTTCCATGAAAATATCAGCTCAGTGCTTGGCCACCACCAAAAACCCATTGAGTTATTAAGAACAGAACAAACAAAAGGAAACAGCACTGCGCTGCTGAATAAATCCATGCTTTTTTCCAGACCTTGAGCACAGTTCAGACTAGTCCTCTTATCTCAGCAAGTGAAAGGTTCAGAGGAGACAACAGGGAAGAACAGAGGTATGGGTCAGCTGGGCAGGTTATGATCCTTCAGCCTGGGAAAGCGATGGCTTCAGCAGCAGGTAGCAAAAAAATGGAAAGGAGAAAGGAGAGGGTGTTCATGGTCTCTTCTGATATTGGAGATAGAATCTAGCAAATGAAGCCATCAGGAGGCAGTTCAGAACAAACATGCACAGCATCTCCTCACACAGCTGACTGAAGTGTAGTGATCTGAAACTAGCTGTGCCCTAGAGACATTTAAATAGATCTGGGGTGGTGTGGAGGAGCAAACGCATACTTTGAAGGGAGCCTGCCTCGTGCTGCTAGATAGACAAAGCACATCAAGCTCAGGAAACCATCCTGGGCTGAAAACAGTTGGAGGATTGAGCGCTACCGGGGGAGAAGAGGGGAGGTGTGGGAAAAAGGCAGTGCCATGTACATTCAACTCTTTGCCTATGCGTTACAGCCACTGTTGGCCCCAGACAGGCTGGGATAGCTGCTACTGCTCCCCTAGGTTCATACTCACAAGCTGGCTTGCAGCACAGCAAACTCACTACTGATGCTTTCCAACTCAGGTCCAGCCCTGTTGCTTTTGCAGAAGTGGTTAGAAGTCACCATGAATAGAAAGTGTTGCCCTAAAACAGAGTCACCAAGGCCTGTCCTGGCAGCAAAATTATTTTGATGAATTTGAGTTGCATTGTAAAGCATCGTCTTGGTAATCCACTCCACATCAGCCTGGCTCTGTGTGTAGTGAATTATAATGTTGGACCAGAAGGGAGTATGGCTGAGTGGTGCTGTAATGGTTTTTGTACGGAAATTGTTGGGGCAGAAGATCTGCTGATGCAGCCGTGGGCAGTGCTCATGGAAAGCTAAGGCCACAGAGAAAAAAAAAATACTACCACACCATCCACTTACAGTCCTGAATAAGCCACGCCACATAAAGTAATAAGATTTTCCAAGGACCATGTTGGGTCATTGTGCTGTCAGCTAAAATGGCATACCCAACCTTAAAAAAGTAGTTCACCATTTCAGTTTTCAGAAAGTCGTGACGACACAACCCCACACTCAGACACCATCAGGCCGGGTTTGCCACTCTGCTGTTGCAGGGCAAAGTCGGAACAACTCTACTGTAGACTTGGAAAGTGTAAAACAAAGTAGTAAAGTGGGTAAGCAGTCCTGGTAACTGGTAATTTTGAAGGCACAGAGGAAAAAAAAAAAAAGTCCAGGAGGTACTACAGCATTTCTATTTGTAACTGATAAAACTGAAAGTGAAATATTCACACTGCCCACGGTGTTGACCTGTTGCAGAAAGAGAGTGCAGCTGTTTCCAGCTGTAGGCTGTTTGTTTTCTATAATAAAATTGCACAGACAGTTTATTTTATGCAAAATCATGAAGCCATCTGAAGAAAGATTATCACTACCCTAAACCTAGTGCATAACCGTTACATATATATATATGTATATATGTGTGTGTATATTTTTTATATACACTCCTCACACTTGTGAGGCAAAAAAATGGTCCCAGACACAGGAGTCAGACCCAGAAAAAACATGAGCTAACAAGTCTGTGTCATAAACTCTTAAATTGAGATGACTTAAGCCTTGACAACCTATAGACATCCTTTTGGGAAAGGCAGAGGGAGCCAGGTGCGGTCAGCGCTCGCATGGGAGGAGTTCCAGCTTTCCGTGCCACCATCTGGGCAAGGCCGATTTCTGCTGCACTGCATTCATTACTCCCTGTGTGATGACTATCACAGCAGCTGTGATGTCTGCACAACATCCAAGAAAAAAAAAAAAAGGAGGGGGGGAAGCTATTATTGGAGTAAGTCATAAGAATGAAAATTTTATCAACTTTAAAGGATGTATGTGACTCTCAAAAATGTATCAGCTGTTACACTCAAACTCCTCCTACAAGTTACAATGCTTGCTATGCAGCTGACATCTTTGGAACATAAAATAAAATTTCACACTGGAACATTTCATCTTCAGTAGAAGCAGATTACTGCTGTCTTCCAATAACAATTTCAGCTGATGTAGCATGATAGCCTTCATAGGAAATAAGATCTTGGCTTTGAAATTAGAAGCCAGTTCTGAAAATTGCCTTTTGAATACAGGAGGTTATTTGACTCTTATCAAGACCGATAAGGAAGTTGTTTGTCTATAGGGAAACACAATATAGTAGGATGTTGGATTTCAGACTCCACTGCAGATAAAGTGCAAGTTCACATCGGCTGGGGAGAAAAAGAAAAGCCTTTTGTCTTATTTTTAAGATCTCCTAAACCCACAAAAAGCATTTCTAACACCATCAGTACTGCCCATTAGCCGTAAGATAAACGCCTGCATTTCCCCTTGCCAGGAGAGTAGAGTTTCGCCTTGCTAGGCTGCACTATAGGCACCAGCCACAACAGGCTCTGCAACCTGCTGCAGTCATATCCCATTTTGTAGCCCCACAAGACACCACACCACCTCCTAAACACACTCACAGGATATTACAGGACAACTTGTCCATTTAGTCTTGCGATTGTAGGAAGAAACGGTCCAGGCCTGCAAAATCCATTTCCTGGCAACAGGCTGCAGCTGCATGGTATGAGCTGCTACGTGTTAGGGAAATCAATCCTACCCTCCCTAATTACCAGAACCAAACACTGCTGCTTTTTATGAAGCCAGTATTTCTTTTCCTCGCTTCTACACAACCAACCACCACATAAGGTTGACAAGCCTCAAATGCTAGTTTGTCAGAGACACAGCCTGTGTTTAGAGCAACTGCGAGAGGACGCAGAAACAAGCTGTGCTTGTGAAACTGCACTGCAAATGGATACACAGCAACACACACTGAGCCCAAAACTTTCAAATAAGAGAAGACGTTTTCATGAAGGCTGTACAAGGGGTTTACCTCACATACGCTAGCAATGATCAGAAGAGTATTGATAACGGCTCAGCAACCCTGTGACAACCAACAGCCCATGCTGTTAGAGATCTGTTAGCCATCTGTCCACATATGGATAAAGTTTAGGGGTAGCACAGATGTCCTGGATGTTTGCAAGGTCATTAGTCCACCACCTGTCGACACTGTAAGCGTTCCTGAATTAACTGCAAGGTTTGAAGAGAGAATTGCATGCCCTGTGGATGGTATTAGCAGGATGTGTACAACGCTCCTATCCTTGCTGTTTCAAGTAGGACAGTAAGTTCCCTACAAGCAAGGTCAATCACCTTGTGCGTATCTCCCTGCTGCATTTCACTGTATCAGGAGGTTGCTGGAGGGAAACCATAAAAATGGCTTAAAACAATTATTCCAGCCCCCTCCAATATTCTCCTCAGTTTTGTTCTCACATCAGAGGTGATATGCTAGAGGGACATTTCAGCTGTTGAGAACTGAGGATCTGACTCCCCCTCTTACTCCACTCACAGATACATGAACTTCAAATTCTGTTTAAGGAACTTCCGCTTCTGGCAGTCACAGAAGATGATCATGCTTATTTCATGCTGCCTTTTGATGAATCTTATTTTCTTGATGGGATTCTGACCTTGCTTATTGGCAGTTTCTTCCATGTGAGCAGGTGCAACTATAGATGATTCCTAGCAATACTTTATTCATGATTAAGCCACTTTGTAAACAAAGATCTAAAAAACTCACACGGATTTAGAACCTACAAGTTCACCAAAAGCCTGGACATTCTCACATTTCAGTTCTCCTGTAAAAAAAAACAAAACAAAACAAAACAAAACAAAACACATAGGCTCGGGAAAGGGAAAAAAGGCAGAAGCAGTGAGACAGGTACCGCTCCTGCTCCCAGCGCTCCAAGGCTCAGACACATACCCCAGCCAGGGCTGCAACAGCAGCCGCCTCTACCACCAAGTGCCTCCAAACCAGTGGCTGATGAAGAGACATTGCAAAGATGTGGTATTTTCTGAACTAGCACTGTATTCATAGTACCTAGCCAGAAACACAATATCTGTGTTCAGGACTTTAGCAGGTTTAAGACAGCTCTTTATACCATGTCCATAGTATAGAAATCATACCATGATGTTCAAGAATTCCAGGTTATTATACATTTGATAAACGTATATAAACCACTCATTCTTTCTCACTTATAAGTCACCAGATTATTTTGGGTTATACTTCAATGTAAACGCAGTCTTTTAAATATGAATCAATCACTTTCATGTTTTGTTTTAGGTATAACAGCAGCAGAGTATATAAAAGCTACTTTCATTATGGAAGTATAATATGAAATTCAGTACGGGGCACCTTACTGGCAATTGCATATTAATACAGCAACATTAAAAAGCTTCAGTATGCATTATAACAAAGAGAGAAATAGAAAATATTTCACTATATCCAAGCAATTGTTTCAGGTTTATATACCCGCAAGGACTAATTGTATTGCATAGTACAAAGTCACAATGAAAGCCATTTCTTATTTATAGTTCTACAGAATCCCAGAAACCGAGCCAGAGAATAATCATCTATGTTCATTTAGGTTATTATGTCTAACAAAATGACTCATTGAAAATAAGTTAATTAGACTGCAGGCACACCCAAAGAAAAGTTGTATGTGCAAGTTCAGGTGACTCTCTTTGCACACTCATTAGGCTGTAAGTCTCTAATTGCAGTATTGGAGCATTGTTTTCTCCATAACACTCGTCATTTAGTATTTGAGCATTCAATGTATATTTTTATCCTCTACAGTAAGTATGTAGCTGATGCCTCTGTCACTCACTCCATCTAAACTACTGAACCCAAGTTACACAGGAAAATTTAATTCTGGTATTTCCTAAACATGTTTCACTCTGCATTTCACATATGTTCTTTTAACATAATTTCTTCAGATGTGATTTCCTAACTCTTAAAAAAAATTAAAATCTAAATTCCATTACATGAAACCAATACGAGCCACATTCAGAAAAATAATTTCCCTAAAATTTATGCACATAAATTTTCACCCTCAGGCAGAGAGCAAACATAGAAAATATCAGTCCAAAAGATTACAGTTTGGTAAAGTTATAGGCATCTGAAAAGTGACCTTTTACAGAGAAGTGCTAGACAACCTTAATTTCAAGCAACACGATCAGCTCTGTTATTAACACTTCAGTATATACATTGCATATAGTATTCCTGTATTTTGCACACTTTGAAGACTAGTATTACAGTTCTCATGCTTCATGACCAAAAACAAACACCCAAAAAAGCAAAGCAAATTACATATTCATATATGCTTGTATCGTATTTGTTAAGAGCAAAGCATGTACAAAATTCTTCTGAGACAAAAAATGTATTTGTTCTTGACCAGAAAGGTAGGCATACTTGACTTTACTTTCAAAAAAATCATGCAATTTTCATTTTTATTTATGTTATTTAAGATATTTCATTGTTAAGAAATCACGTCCTATGGTAACCACTCTCAGTTTCAAGAAGTGCATCTGCAAAGAGGAAATTGTGCCTAGTCCACATTTCGCAAAAGGTCATCTGCCCATGGCCATTTTTCATAAGTGGCTGTTGTCACATATTTTATTCTTATAATAATGACATTATGGCAGTGTCTGGCATCTAGCTCAAGGCAAACAGTCACAAATTCTCCTTCCGCCAACGGGGAGAGAGGAGAAATCATTCTCAGTCTTCCAAACACACTGAGATTAATGACATGTTAATTAAAATATTTTAAGAGTCAAGTCAGCTTAATCTTAAGAAACCCTCCAAAATATAGGTAGCTTTTCCTAAGCTAAACTCTCCTGTTCCCTTTTCACTTCATCCTACTATATTCAAGATGAAGCTTTACAAAGTCTTACTTATATTGCAACTCTTTCCAGCTTGCAAATCTGTCCTTTGCAGAGCCATTCTGATGCAAGGACAAAGCTACCACTGAGGTGAGTGGTAGTAACCGCGTCACAGGGCAAAGAATAAAACACCCTGAGGCTCTGTAAAAGCAGCCCAAGAATTTCTATTCATACAATAAATTGAACCAACGGCAAACCACTGGTTTTCTGAAGTGCTAATTTGCATAAACAGTAAGACAATTTAGACAGTCTTAGTAATTGATGGGATGAACACAGAATGAAAGAGACTAGGAACGTGTGCTTGCATGGCGTACCATGCCCAAAGAACATTTCTTTCTCAGAAGAGCATCTGCCAGGCCTAGGAAGCTGATTCATCATGATATACGTGAGTCAGGTGCCTGTTACAAAGGCATCATGAATCACTCCTGGACTCTGGGTCACATTCAGAATGCACACGCAGCACAGGAAAAGCATTCTTACGCCATGAGTAAAGTAAGCACTTTCAGCATGCAGTCACTATTACATTTTTATTTAAAAAAAAACAAAAATAAAAAAGAGAAGCAAGGGAAATTTTCAAACAAGCTCAGCAATTCTGATTCCTCCACATCAAAACAGTGCTATTGATGTGACATTTCTCATTAAAACAAAAAGAGTTTCTCTGCAAACTGGCTGGTTAGCCAATAAACCTAACTGTGCTTGCCCAGTGACCGCAGCCTTTGCTCAAATGACACCACAGTCCATAGCACTGGTCGGCTGGGACACTTTTCATTAGTCTCCAAAAGGCCTCCTAGATCATTTTCTGTTTCTACAGGATTCATTCAAATATGACAGCACCACTTCCTGGCTACATGAAGGTAAAAGAAATAGATGTTAATATCCTAGCAATATACCATACCATTAAAATGCAAAACTCAAAGCCTTATATCAAGTACTCTCAAATTTTATAATGCTTACATCCATAGAATGGACTCGGCATTTTCATATATTATATCCTATTCTAAGGTCCATACTGCCATACAGTTGTCTCATAAAATAATAAAATATTCTGGCTATGCTAACCAGCAAGGAAGAGCAAGGGTCTGACGGAATTACTGCCGACTCTCTTCGTTCAGATGACACAAATGCAACAAACCAAACAATTTTATCTTCAGTAAAAATCAAGCTCTTGTTTTGTTCCAGGGCACACTCAAGCTATCCTAAATTTCTACCACTTTCACCCAGTGTAGCAGCTTCTCATCTTGCACTACTCTCCCTGCCCACATGCCAAACTCTGGGATAAGATGAAGTCCTGACACAGAGACCAAAGCCAAAGTGCAGAAGCTGTGCTTGCAGACTTCCTGAACATGCCACAGTTAGAAAAATAAAGGAGAAGCACAGCTCTTACTCACGGTGTTACAGAACAGCAACCTAGACCAGCAAAAGACCTTACAACCCCTAGACCCTTTTCCCCTTTCAAACAAGGAAGTCAGCTTTCAGTGGGTATCCCCAACAGACTCCTCACTAACTACCCCAAGGTGATGCAGGACTTGGAGGTGTTATCAGAGCAGGTAGGAATCAGCTGTGTTTAGAGAGGTGTGACAGCAGGCTATTACTTTACAGGCTGTCACTGCACCTGGACCCCTCACTGCAGGGCAGCAGCTCTACACAACAAGAGCTCATGCAGAAGAGGGGAACTGGTGGGTACAGTAGTGCTGCTGTTCCTAGACTGGGAACGTTGTTATTTAAAAAGAGAAAGAAGAAGTCTGACTCAGAAACTAAATAAAACTACAGAGAAGTTTGGTTGTGGCTGAAGTGTAAATCAGAAGAAAAAGCAAAGGATTCCTTAAACTAATTTTGCTGCTGACAAGCTAAGTTTCGCAGAAATGCTGCAACAACTACTTTGTGATAGTATTGTTCTCCTCCCTGTAGAATTATTTTTAAAGCTACATACTAATGCCAGATTATGTTATGCCAAGGGCATCAGATTTCCTTGCAATGTGCCTGCTCCTCCTTGAAGTCATTCCCACTTGGGCTCACCAAGCCAGGAGACAGCAGCAGTTGCCTCTCTCCTCTGTAGAGCTGGCCAAAAGACCTCCCCCTTCCCAGCAGGGAAGGAGCAACTGGCAATTGCTAACTAAGAGCCTCACAAACTAATTGAGCATGGGCTTCCTCATCTAAATTGTTAAGGTGCAAGGTACAGCTTGTAACAAGTCAAGCGTTCTGCATCCCAGCCTGTGGAGTGTGGGTGGCTAGCCCCCAGATGCCCCAGGCTGAGGCAACTTACTGACAGCAACAAGTTGTGCAGCAAGTAACACACTGCTTTCTTCAAACACATGGTATAACTGAGGGAGGCAAATTGTTCTGCTTCATATGAAACAACCACCAGAAGGCAAAAGTTCACAGGACTTCACTTCCAGTTTTTCTTTTGATAAGGCTGCAAGAGCATATTTCATTCAATACAGACAGGCTTGTGTCATTTTTGAACAATGGGAAAACACTGAAGCAATTATTAAGACTGTTCCCTACAAACTTCCCAATAACTGCTTCCATTCCTTCAGAATCCTGTCCTCTTCTGAGTCAAAATAGAGGGCAATGAGACAACCTGTGCTTTAAGACTTTCTCTCAGAATATGACCACCATTTCCTTCACTGGACCACAAAAGAAGTCCAAATGCAAATTTTACTTAGCCTCAAATAACATTTTTTTAAAATCTCTTATTTAATGAGTGTTTTTCTGCAACTGTTGTTAGGAGTTCGTGGTATCAAAGCCAAGTCAGGCATTCAATTTTTTCAAGAGCAAAAGCAGATGTCTCTGTATCTGAAACATCTTTGTAAATACAGTCCAAAATATGTGCAAACAACCCTGTACTCATAATAAGAGGATACCTGATGTTTCCATGAGTTTACTGATGAAGGAGCTGTAATGATTAGGATACAGGTATTGTGGGTCCTTTAGGGTTCTTCACCCTAATGGGTCAAACTATGATTGTCCCATCAGTCTACGACTGTGAAACAGAGATAGTGACAGCTGGCATTCTTATGGCTGAGAAAATATAAGGCATCACTAATATAGGACATATTCTACACACAGGATATGGTGTTATCCCTAGTAATGCTTATGCTTACCAATAAATAGCTGCTTTATGACTACCTTATATCCCTTGACCCTACATCTCTTGCATACAGACAATCTTCTGTAGCAAAATCAAATTGTTGGTATGCTCCAACACTCAATTATCATTGCTATGTCATGCACAGAAAGCTAATTTTTTGATGGCACACAGAGCTGAGGGCTGTCTTTCCTCAGTCCCTGCCATCACTGCCTGTGGTACCACAAGTAAAATTTGCCTCCCTTCTTCCAAAGGTGACCAAGGAACATGATAGCAGTCTGTATAGGAGAAGCTGTGCAGGAAATGACTATTTGGTCTCTCATAAATGGTTTTACTCACTACTACTAATTCTCATCAGGTGGCAGAATTTAAAAAAACAAAAACAAACAAACAAAAAGTTTTTTTTCATGTAAAGAATATTTAAATTTCTAAGCTTTTAAGCTTCCATGGTATCCCGTGTCAACAGCATAAATGCTTTCCAAAAGTGATTAGACACATTCTTAGAGGGTAAGTTGATCAGTGGCTAGTAAAACTTAGAAGTTCACATGCAACAACTCACCCCAGGATCTCTTTCAGCTGCTGATTGCTTCAGACTGGAGAACACAGAAGGGGCAATCTGTAGTTCCCTTACTTTGTTTTTACGTGCCTCCCCCAACCTGCCACTGGCAATTGCTGGAGAAAGCACCCACGTAAGCCTTTTCAGCCATGACCATTCCCATATTAGTGTTCAGCCTTCCTTTCAGCATGTTTACATTTCAGCATCCATAGAAACTTACAGCTGTTCATGCCTCTATTTCTAGAGGCTACTTAGAGGTTTTTTAAATCTCATCATCCTATATCCCCACGGTGTATATGAGAAGTACCCTTTGCAATTTTAAAAGTCTTCGGTGCCTTTAGCATGAAGGAAACAGACATTAAATTGTTTTCCGAGATAGACAGTATTTCCTTACTAATAGCTGTGCCAAGAAACAGGGCCATATTCATTGCCTGCATTTAATTTGCATTGCGCACTTCTGCAGTAACTCCTCCATCCAGGTAATAAAACAAGGCATGGCATGTCCTGTCCTTCCCCATCAATAGCTAAGCACAGCAACCACACTCTTCAACCACAAAACACATAATCAGAAACTGCATGGACTACTCGGGACATGGGTCAGTTGGGAATGATGAATCCACCAGACAGTGAGATAGAGCTGACTGCCGGTGGCCTGGGCACATGGCATCAGCTGGGGCCTCTAGACAGGGCACTATGCAGCAAGTTAACAAACATTACAGGCCAAACATTACAAACACGCAACACAAAATGAACTGGGGAAAAAGGATCCAAAGACAGCATGTGCAGGAAGAGGTACTTTTAATCTCTGTAAAGCAGGATCACGCTTACGGACGGCAGACACAAGTGAAGGGACATAGAAGACAGGGCTGCCTATAGACATCAGTCTGACACTTTTCTCAGTACTGAGCTTGCTGAATCATGGAAACTGCATTAAATATAGAAAGTGAGGAGCAAAAGCTGAGCTGACCAGGAAAAGAGAATGTTTGATACTTCCCCCAGGCTGGTCCCCAAAACTGTCCTCCAGTCACTGTCCCTAATTCATCTCTTAGATTAAATCAGATTAAGTGGCTGCAAAAGTCCGCCTGTCACATTGCGTAGGCTGCTTCTGAATGACTTTAGTGTCCATACTAAAATGGTTTCTGATTCCCCCCATTAAGCTAAACACTCTCAGCTGTACAGGAGAACATGATGATACTCCAGCTGATAACAGACTGAAGCACTCTGTCTGAACAGACAAATGGTCAAGCATAAGATCCACCACATTTAGCTTTTGGAGATTTGAGGCAAAGAAAAAGGAAGTGTTTTTTTTCAGATCTTACTGAAGACTGCCTAACTCAGCTGCAAAATGGGCAATCACAGTTCATCTACCCAGATCCCACCATGGCCTTAGCCACAAATTCGCACTTCTTACACAATGGAGGTTTCTTCCAGTTTTCACTGTTGTTCAGTGGGATGAATCCTATGCTATCACTACTAAATGTAGCTATGTTAAATATCATGAACTTTTTAGTCATTGAAAGAAAAAAACGAACAGAAAACAGAAAGAGATGGTTAACATCATTATAAATCAAAGGTCTTTCAGTTGCAATTCACAGTCCGGATACTGGGAAATGCAATTAATGTTAACATTGAAGGTCAATACAATGTGCTTGTGTTAGAAACACTTTCATTTTTAAGCAAGTGCAGGTAAATAAGAATGCATTACATTAAATGGATTCTGTTAGATATCATAGTGAATAGACTGGACTGAGTTCACACCATGTAGAGAATTAGGAAGTACTTCTCTTCCTTTTTCCAAACTACTCTCTCCCTCTACATTCAAAAGTAAACGAACACGAAAGCCAGCTCTTACCCAGCTGGTGGTCTATTGCTGTTATTCCTACATCAGTTTCCACCTTAAGCCTGTGCAGCAGTTTTCTTTCAGTCTCAAGCTCTGCTTTGTCACTGGTCAGCAATACTGTTCCTTTAATGATTAACTGAATAAATTAGCACCAGAGTCGAAGCTGAACATTGTGGAACAAGTCACTACCACAAAGGCTTTATTTTAAACTATGAGAGCAAATAGTTACTCACAGCTTAGGTGAACACTGGTTAAGAGATAAAAGTGCATACAGTCCTTTTCTTTTTTTTTTTTTTTTTAAAAAAAGAACTAAACCCAAAACTTAAAAGCTTTAATCAGCTTTGCTACTTAAAAATCAGTCTTCCAGGGAAGAGTCAGAAAGAGATTAAAGCATAACTAAAAATCCACATAACAACTCTAAGGATAATAATCTGCTAATATACACTCCAGCGTCTTAAGGGCAGCTTATTGCTACACACATCCATCAACGTACATTCTAAATGAGACCAGCCTGTACCAAAACAAGATCCACCAGGCAGCTTTTGAAAACAGAATAAATATAGCTGTCTATTTAATATGAAACCTCTGATAAACAAGTGCAAAAGAAAAAAAAATTATAAATGGGCAATGCAGCCTTGCAAATCTGTTAAAGTAACTGTATTCATCAATAGCTATTTACTGATGGCCTACACCTCCTTGCGTCTGTCCAGCACCAAGCACAATGCGACCGAGTCCTTAACTGATTCCTAGGTGTCAGGATAATGTTATTTTTTAAAAACTAAACTATTACGAAGGGAAGCAGACTCTTCTTGTCATGGAGATTTCATATTTCTGTCTTCAAAACACACAAACCGGGAGTACCTGAATTTCATCTGCCAGTCGCTCACAACAACACGGTAGTTATCTAAGCCCTGTTTTAGCTGCAGGTCCCATACTGCTGTGTTTCACACCGTTCTGCTGCTTCTGTTTCTTATTTTCTAATCCAGTACAGTGTCAGAGTGTGGATAAAAACTCTCAAACTCTAGACAAGGCAATTTAGCCTTGTTCAACTGACTGTTGCTCTTATATGTCTGAAGGTGGTACATTCTGTGCCAATAGCTTGCAGGTTGTTCTGTCTGGGATAAGATGAAGACATTGCTCAGCTGAAGAGCAATTTTCCTTCCTACATTTAAGCATGCCCAACCCGCACTTCTTGTCTTCCCTTTAATCTTGGTACAGAGCTGGAAGCTAAAGTTTAAACCAGAACTCACTCTGTCACTCATTTTAGCTCCGTACACACCCCAGGCAGCTTTGCACAGATGGGTTGGACGCTTCAACCATCCAGCAGAAGTTTTCACTTGGCAGCCACCTCCTGCCTTCACACGCTGCTGCAGCCCGGGAGTGCACAATGGTGGGCGCTTTCCCCCAGCTCCTCCCCAGCCTCCTTGGGCACCAGAAACACTCTGCTGGGAGCACACAGCCTTGCAGTCACATGCAGTGAGACATTTTGGCAGCTAGAGACACTAAATGCTAATTGAACACCCTTTTCCTCTCCTCTTCATGAATAGCTGCAAGATAGGGCATTTTCTCTCCTTGCCAATTCTTACAGTGTTGGAGCAAAAAGGTGGCGGCCTCTGCCTGGACTGATTATCATTGCTGCATACCCAGCTCCATCATTTGGTATGCTTCACGCACTCTCCTCTGATCTGGCAACAGTCCTGAGTACAAGCTAATTTACACCTTCAGTATAATGGCTTTTGTGTCTTCTGCTAGTCTGGAATATATTACATGCAGCTGAAACAGAAGTCCAGCAAGCCACTGTCTGCCATCATCTTGTAAAAAGAACAAAAAACAGCGAAGAAAAGAGATCGTTTGAATTTTTACACAGCTGGTTTTGTTTCCAGACCTTTCTGAGTCCATGACAGTTTCCTTGCGGTTACATACTTCTTTCCTGCACACCCCTGGAAGCAACCCAAGGAAGGGTACAAATACCAGAGATGCAAGAGATGCAGCATTGCAGTTACAGAAAAATGCTTCCGAGTATTAAAATGTCTTCCTTGTTTAGAAAGAGTTTGCACTTGCCTTACTGAAAGAAAAATCCATCCTCAGTTCTGTCACTCCAGAGACACAAAGAGTGGGATTTAAAGAGCCTAGTGTTGAAATCTTCAAAACAACCCTTACAGCTCAAACCTGTGTTCCCAAGCCACAGGAAAAAGCCGGCCGGGGGGGCGAGGGGGGAGAGGCCAATTCTCCTTTTTCCCTGCCTCCCACTCAAAAATTTTGCAATGCATTTCTCAAACCTAAGTCCTTTGCCTCAGGCCACACAATTGCCTCACTCTGCTTCTTGGACACACCTTAAGGTTTGCGTAAGGCTGTGTTTGTGCCAACTGCACACAAAAATGTACCACTTAAGGGTACCTAGGCTGTCATTTTGCTATTAAGCCACAGTACTGTATGCAGAGTTTACCACAAGCACACTTACACCAGCACACGAAGGGGTCAGTACAGTAGAGGGGACAGCAAGCAGGGGCAGGAGGACCACCTCTCAGCCACAGGGCCAGCCTCTGCCAGGCTAATGTGACCACCAACCTCAGGTGCTAGTGCCCAAGGACAAACTTGACCAGGAGAGGAACAGAACATAGCTGGGTTATCTAACGCCCTCACATAATTTTACTTCCTTTAGGGATATATTAAAGCTTTCTCAATGTGCTCTGGAGCCAGTAGTGCAGCCTCATGTACCAACAGAGGCCCAACCGTGCGTCCTGGGCAGAGTTTAGGGGTGAAAATGAGACTGCAGCCAACTTGTGAGAGACCTCAAGTGTCCCTGGGTCTTGCACTCAGCTGTACAAGAAGCACAACATGAGGTGGAAATGAGACATACAAGGCCAGAGGAGCAGATGGGCTAGTCAAGGCTGCCTGCCCCCCATGCGAGGGTGACCAGACAGCCTGCGCTGAGCACCCAGGCCATGTTCCAGGGTCCACCTGTCCTTCCCCACCCTGCACAGGAATGCCTCAGCACCGGTTCATTACTGATTCAAACGATCAGGATGACTTTACGGTTGCTTGGGCAGGTTTGCCCTTTGTAGCACAAATCAAGCACTGCGACGTCTGCGGGATCCCAGCCAGCTCTGGGATAGGGGGAAGTGCCTTTGCACGACTAAGCAGTAGAAAATTAAAAAGGAAGAGAAACACCACCTCCAGTGTCTCCATCACTCCAACTCCTCACCCACACAGCAGACTCGCTGAGCTCAGTAATGCAACTTACTGGGTTTTAAGAGCAACAGGCATGCTTCTTGCCGCAGAGGGAACATTCTGCCCGCTCTTGGTTTCCAGCGTCCCACCTCATTTTACCTGTTCTGAATGGCACAGGAAAGTCATGCTGACTGCAGTTTTTACATACCGAGCTTTAGTGAGGACTCTGTATACCACAATCAACTTTTAACAACGTGCGCACGCAAAATGATTCCCAACCAGTACACAGACGAGACTTTACCGTACTCAGCTCCATGGGCCACCTCTATTCCTGAGCAAAAAACTGGCAGTCGCTGCAACAGAGCAGCCCCTTTCCACAAGAAGTTTGATCCCCCTGGGCTGGCTATTTGTTTACACAAACCCACACAGACCAAAACTAGCGTAGACAAGGATAAGCATGCAAAGCTTCACAGCAACGCTGCAGCGAGACAAGCCAAATTCACGGGGTTGCGGGTTCCTTACCTTATTAAAGAACCTTAACCTTTTAAAACCATGTTGTCAGGCACTGTGATGCGCTGCTTAAGTGATAATGCTTAAATAACAACAACAACATGAAATAAATAGTTTCACTTTTCAGACTGAACACAGCAAGATACAGGACATAAAATTAAGTGCTGTGACTGACAGCAGTAAGTTACTGAACAAGCTCTTTGAACCCAAAAGGAGGGCTGCCACTAATTGAAATAAATCCCCAATTACTGGATTCTATTAGAGGTCTACCACTACCAGGACTGTCAGAGACAGCTGGTTCTAGACAGGTATCTGCAATATTCCAGAAAGATTTTTCAGTCATTTCCTGGTAAATATTGTCTGCCTACTGACTGTGTAGGAAGATACCAAATCTTAACAGGAAGCCTAGATGTGCTGTCATGCTCCTTTTTTAATAATGGAAAAGCACATAATTTCCAAATAGAGAAATCTTTGGCAGTGATCTCAAAGAAAATAAGAAGATTTTTCTATTTTTTTGTTATTCTTTTACATGGTAGCACTTTAGACACCATCCCCTGATTACAATGTGACTCCTTAACTTTCCTATTGTTATTAATGCCTACGCTAGTCCTAGGATTCCTTCTAATTATAGTTTATTACAGATTTTGTCAGTTTTGTTTGCTAAGTAAGTTGGTAGCTAGGCTAAGTGTCAGATAGTGACCAAGACAGATGATCTAATGGTTCCCTCTGGTTTTAATCCGTAAAAAATGGGGGAAAAGAGAGATGTAAGGTCACTGAACTGAAGTGTCTGAAACGGATTTCACGACACAGCCCTTCCAGCCTTTGAGACCTTCAAAAGATTTCAATATTTCGCTCCACAGTTACATATTTGTTTACAGCACAGACATCCTGGGACTCTCCTCTCTAACCCCATGCGAGCCCGGGAGCTGGTATGTGGGACAAGACAGAGCCTGCCAGTGGTTAAGCCTGAGAGGCAAGAGTGAGCTTGAACGAGTCTGTCCTGGAGTCAGCCCCAACGTGCTCCAAGACCCTGCCAGCACAGCGCCCACAGCTCCTGTTTCCATGACTCAGTGCTTCCCCTACTGCTCCTGGGCAGGCTCTCTGAGAAACACCGAGGGAGCCCATCTAGCCTACACACAGATGAGGAGGAAGGAGAAGAGGTGCTGCAACACCAAAAAGGTGCCTGTGCTTCAGTCAGAATTGGCAAGCACTAGCGCAGCTAACTGGTAACCAAAAGCAAGTAACTGCTGCTGTAACAAAAAAGAAAGAAACTGCTGTAAGCAGTTTGAAAACTGTGCTGCTGGGAACCATTAGCTTATTAGACCCATAGTCCAGATCATCGGTAGTGGTAGAGTACAATAAAAGCAAAGATAGGAAGAATCAGGCATTTCCTTAGAAGTAGGAAGGGGGCAACATGTTAGCAAATGTGTAAGAGGGCAGCCTTGGGTAATCAGGCGATACAGGTATTTATGAGTCCTTTGCTTTCACAGCCTAGGGAAAAAGGTTAGAGCTCCCAGGCTGGCTCTACTCCACCAACCAGAACAACCTCAGAGACACTGGGGAAGCCGTGGTGTTTCCACCCTGTACATGGTAATTCCAAATCTACAGTGATGCTCCTGAATGGTCAGTGATACCCCCAAAATGGCCAAGAATCTTGCCTATAAAAATCAACAGGGAAGGCAGTCATGCATGGCAATCACAAGAAACGACTAAAGACACTGCTACATAACTCGCCCAAATACCAAGGGAAAAACAAATGTTTCCTGAAAATTAAACAGGGGAATCCTTCTTAATACATACATCCGACATCTCTCATCCTGACCCAGAGGACACACTTCTCCCTGAGATACTAGTAATTTCAAGTTAGCCAAGTCTCTAATTAATCCGTTCTGCCAAATTTATCAACTCTGATGTTTTTCCAGGCATAACATTATTGGGAGTTACAGCTAAGGTGTCCAAGTTTCATTCCTGTTATAACACAGTTCAGCATTGCTGGGCCTGAGTTTTTGTAATCTCATGTTGTTGCTCCTCATTCTCCCCCAAGACCTTTGCTCTCCAACAGTTTTGACTTGACAAACAGCCCCCTCCTCTCTGCCAAATGTGTCACAGCAGAGCTTAGATTATCCATCCCTTATCTTGTCTTGAGGTGCATCTTCCCTCCCCTGCAAAAAAGCTCTGTTTAAACAAAAACAATCAAGCCTTATTCACTTAAAAAAGGCTGTTTTGAGATGAATATGCATTGTACGATGTGGATTGTTGCATTCTTGCAACATAAGCCTCTTCTCTGAGTCTTCTGTGCTGCATCCATATGTGGGATGTTTAGTACAATGGCCTCATTGTAATCACACAACTTTGGCCTTGTGTTGGAAAAAACTGAAGAGAGCTTCCAGAATTGCAGAAAGATCAAAGGTTGAAGCCAGGCACTAATGACCTAATAGGCAGAGGTCTAAAAGTCAGCAAACCCCCTAACCCTGGAGCACAGCTCTTGGTACACTTGCTGCTGTTTTCCTGTTACTGCTGCATCTTTGTTTCTTCTCAGCTCTCATTCCACATTTTTGTAGCAGATCATAGAGTAGCTTGGGTTGGAAGATGCCTTTAAAGGTCATCTTGTCCAACCCCCCTACAGATTCCCTTATTTCCTTAAAGTATAAAAATTAGGACCCTAGAACTTTATTGCTTCTCACTCATTGCTCTTTTGCAGTCACGCAGTGACCTCATTTGAGGCTTGCAGAAGCCTTACAAAAAGCAATGTGAAACTGTGGTGTTTCAGCCAACAGCTGCTGCGGTTGCCTGATGCTACTACCAGCACCTTGGTCAGCCTTGGAAGAAAGCTTATTGACTGCTGAATACTGCCAGTCAGTTTGAACACTGACTATGGGCAATGAAAAAACCCCAAAACAAACCAAAAAAACCCCACCTAACACCCAACAAAGTCTTAAGGGCTAAACAATGAAACAAATGCCAAAAAAAGTCTCTCATACACTGAGGGGCTCATATAGCACATAACTAAATATACATGCTATCACTATCTATTTTTAAGATGTACAGGAAATAGCAAGCTGCTATTTTCTGTTGCATAGCTTTCTCTGTAATATTAAGATGTTAATGTTCTCTGTTTAATATAAAAGGTGTTAATGCTCACTGATCATAAGAACTGTGGGACAGGAGATAAAGTTGTCATAGGCTGGTTGTCCTCAGGGTAGCACTAGAGTGTTTTAATGACCTCACCTGCAAGTTTCCTGAATGCTCCAGACTATTTTGTAAAACAGACTCCTGATTTTCCAGATAAAAGAAAGTGTTTTGGAAAAACTACTGTTCTAAGGTTTTATAGCCAAAATCATTAATTATTTTATTGTTGGCTTTAAGTTAAGCCACTGCTTTTCCTAGATATACAGACACGTGCTGTAATGTCTTTGATTCCATTGCAATAACTGAGATGTATTTGAAGTGAACGTCATTGATATGCACAAGAAAAAGGGGGAAAGTGCTATACATCTATATAATAGAGAAGAAGCCATTTAATTTTATAAAAGGAAGTTTTTTGAATTAAAATATTTGTAAAAACTGTCACTCTCAAATCATGATCAAGCACATTTTGGAGGTACAAATCCAGGTAAGCTATGTGTACTAGACATCTGGAAGCATCAGGTAAGAAGGATAAAACTTCTTTTAAGGAATTTGGAATTTCCCAGATAGCTAAGGAATAACAAGTTTAGAAAGTTTCTGCTCCTTGTTGTGACTGCTGCTTAGTCAAAATTAGCAGTAGCTAAACACAGCAAGTTTTACTGAAAATACTCAGGCTCAACAGCTAAGAAAATATTACACCAAGGAACACAAGGAAGAAGTTAAACATGCAGCCAGCCACTCACACACACATCAGTCTCAATCTCTTTGATGACTCAGACAGTACTTAGCACTTCATCTATGATAAGCAGCGTATAATCTTGTTGCACAATGGTGTAGCCTGTTATTTCTATAAAGTCTTCTTCTCTCACAAGTTTTACACAACCATGAAGCAGTGTTGTGGAAAGCATGCTGGCAGCAATACAAAGATCTCACTGATGTGAAAGCCAATGCCTTTATTATAAGCTGGGTGGTCAGGCTGCCAAGTAATGCTGTTTATTAACGCTATGCATTACTAAACACTGTTCCTCTATGCAGGATCTTTAAAGCTAATACTGTGTTTTATGAAGCAATATGTAATAATAATATATAATATTTGAATTAAGTAATCCATAAATTGATAGCTATGCTTGGCTATCCTAAGAAGGTGTTCTACTGAGCTGTAATTCCCAATTTACAGTATTCAATGGTAGCGATACGAAACAAGTGGAACTGTTAGCACCTATTACTTCAAAACAATTTTCAAATGAGGTGGAGTCCAGATCTTTGCCTGGGAACCATCAGTAGAGATCATAGAGATCTGTGACAGTGCATTGCTCTTGTTTTCATTTTCCCATATAGAAGAGGTTGTAGCATTATGAGGCTACTGATCAGCCACATCTCACACAATTCAAGAGGGAGGAAAAGGATGGAGACTAGTGAGAGCCCGCACAACCGTCATAAAGCAAGCAGGTTTCTTCACCTCCTTTCACCCATCCTTAATGTCCCCATAGTGCACAAGACCCACTGGCTTTGCCCCAGTTGTCCCCATAAGACCCAGTGCCCTGCCGCAGTGGACACTGGAGCTGCTGAGCTCACTGGGGACCAGGAAGCGTGGTGCAGAGCCCTCCTCTGCAACTGTTTTGGCTGGTGGGAGGCTCTCCCATGGCTCCTGCCCAGACAATGCACACATCCAGGAACAGAGGTGGCACCCCAGGGAGCCGAACCCCAGTGGGATGGGGTGCCAGTCCCTGTGGCTTTATACCCAGCTCACATACCTCCTACCCTAACCAAAAAAAATGCTTTTGTCCAAAAACTAGCCTGAATATGACACACAGACAGACCAATAAAACCACTTAAATTTACAGGTTCTGTATTCAACATGTTATACAAGAGCAGATATGAAAATCTGGCAGAGGATGTAAGCTGTAGACCTTTACACTACGTTCAGGATGATTTTCCAAAGTCTTGTTCTCACAAAAGACCTGGTGCTGGAACTTTGGAAACATCCCAAGAAATTAAAAGTTTTTCAAGCTCAGGTGAAGTACTAATTTAGGAAACAAGCCAGGAGGTAACATTTATAAATCTACAGTGCAGCCAAGTGGACACATTTAGAAAGCACTTATCAATTAGCTTGTCATGTTTGTGCAAGAGATTCTGCCACACTCCAGTGACAGAGAGAAAACACAAACACACCAGACACATTTGGTAACACCGTGGTTTTGAAGTTTCAATTTCATGCAGAAGAAAGGTCAGGCATTGCTCTTCTCCTTGTAAGAAGAGTGCAAATACCTGATGCAAATAGGGAATTAGCCAGGGATGCTTCTCTTCATGAATTCTGTGCACAGATTAAGTCCTAACACTACTTTCAGGCAACCTCCTGAAGGAACTGCATTTAGTCTGCAAGATGGTTGCTATTCCCTCTGCAGGTTCTGCAGAGGATCACCTGAGATTTCCTGATACTACCCTTAAGCACAGTTTAAAGCTGTTTGGCAAAACTGTTAAAACTATTTTTCACGTTTTTCATTAATACTGTTATGGTTTACACTGACTCCAATTTCAATCATCCATTTTCAATAGTGCATAATGGGAGGGAGTAAGGATGCAAGACTGTAACCACTGTTACTGCAAAAGATATTTTTCTGACAGTTTTTTTAAGTATACAGCTGTACTTTTCACCTTCAAATACCATCACTAGGGAGAAAGCCCAAGCTTCCAGAACCTCCTGTTAAAACATCAACACAAACCCCACATTTGTGTGTGTGGATAAACTGAGTATTGTTATATATCATTGTGCAATTAAGCAATAGATATGATGTACATTTATTTTTAAAATGTCATGTTATATTTAACTGCTTCCTTAACAAATCCCACTAGAATGTGTCCCACCTTTACAGAAAATAAAATAAAACAAAACAAAACAAAACAAAATGACAGTATAAGAAAGAATGGATACAGCAATGAGAATTTTAGATTGACAGAGTTTCAAGAGATGGTGCATCACTGACTTCCTGGCTTAACAACAGACCCTAGACTAGTGTTAAAGATAGCACATCAACTCCATCAGGTGAGCTGCTGTCAAAAAAGAAAATGCAGGAGAGGCAACAAGAAAACAGCTAGTTGTCAGACATGTCGCCTGAAAAAAGGAAGGTCCAATTTATTTACCTCCCTATAATACGCTTAAGTAACTGCTGGGCAGCACATCAGGCAAACAGGACAGAAGCTGGCACAGCAGCTTATTTACTTACCTTTGCTATCAGTTCACTGAGCAAATAATCAACAGTAATACATTTGTTGAAGCTTGGTATTTCTTTGAAGAACTGCTAATTACAACACAAGGCCTCTACAGAGCTCTAAGAAACCTTATGTTTGTCTGCTCCTGAGCCCTTTCAACAATAAAAGCATAGATAATCTCATAGATTTGGGTAGCATGTCCTTATAGACAAGAATAGACTTAGTTTATCTGTTAACTCAGTGCTGCACTCCAAGCTTACTTCTAGAGTAGTTCTTCTTTAGAAAGTAAGTTCTCATTCCCCAACTCCCAAGGAAACACCTCTAGTGAAATCTGAGTCATCTGTTGTTTGCAGAATAATTACTGTAGTTATTTAGACAAGTCTGGTTTACAGAGACATTTAAAATAGGATAGACAATCCAACCCTGGAAGCTACCAGATAAACAATACTGCAGAATGCTGCCAGCATTGCAGCATTCAATTCAGTAAGAAAAGGTAAGTATGCCACTGATTAAAAAAAATGTAATTCACAGCTCCTGCGCTGCAGAAGGGACAATCAAAAGCAACAAGTTGCTCAGGGAAGAAGAGTTTCCTCTTCCAGCTTTCCCAAAAGGCGGAGTGGCCACATGCATGTAAAAAAAGTATGGATGTGGACATATGTCTGTCCATAGTCAGCGTTCAAAGCCTTACTGCATGGATTTCCAGGCACAACAGGCTGCACAAAATTATACTGTTCCTCATCTCAAATTCTATCTGGCTTCAAAACACAGGCTATGATTTTCAGAGGTGCTGAAAATCTGAAGCAACTGGATGTAGTTGCAGTAGCTATAAAGAATTCCTAAGGAAAGCATTGCTACATAGCCTACATGTAACAGCATGGTCTTGGACTCGGGAGTCCATTTTCACATAGAGTCCCAGCCCTAACGTAAAGCTACTTACGCTCTATACGTTACCCTGCATATATCCTTGTGCAGCATCAGCCACAGTCTGGTCCCTCACATATGGCACATAAAGAGTTTTGGGACACATATGTTATTCAGAAGGAGGGTGTACATTTTATCATTGTAGCTATTCTCTGCACCAGCTTCCTGCATGGATACATTTATTTTTTGCATAATGCTTCCCTTCTGTTTAAATCAAACCACTTCCACAGCAGGTTACCCTAACAGCCCAAAACCATTACTTATACTCTCACACCTGAGCTTATTCGATGCCACCAGCCTTGTTCAGACAAGCCCTTAGATAAGTATGCCCTTCGCTTTCTTAGTCAATGTGCAAACCAACAGTAGCAAGCTTTAAAAGTGGACAAAAAATTACTTTTCAGAATAAATTCTTGTTCTAATTTGAGCAACCAAATCTCATTCACATGGAATGAATAACTGTTACTTCAAAAAAATCAAGTCTCGTCTCAATCTTTGGAAGTTAAAAGACAACTCTAAAGCAAGGAAGACAAGCAAAAGCATTGCCCTTTTTCCCTTCTCCCTCCATTAGACCAGATGTTAATCGGTTGCCCTGTCAATTAATAAACACTGGGAATATGAAAATGAATGCCAAACCTCCAACATGCAAAGTATCACACTTAAGAAATGTGTCAAGCTTTGTACTGCAGGATAAAAGGCCTATCAGGATGCATCAGCATGGAACAGTGGGGACATCCTGTGGCCACTTAGATTCTTTGCACTTTAGTGTTCACATAATTTTTAATCCATTTGTTAAACCACTTTTGCAAATTAGATGCAAAGTCATTTAATAATGTAAGAGGGCCTGAAGGCAACAGAATTTGCTTAGCTAACTTCACACCTACCCCTTTATGTGACCCCTTCTTAGCAGTTGCTGTACTCTACCTCAGTTTTCAGAATCTTTTCTTCTTCTGGGTTACATAGTTTCAAAGTCCAAAAAAAAAAAAAAAAAAACACAGCAAAAAACCCCACAAACTTTTAAGGACCTTGAGCTGGTCTAGGTGGCAACACTAACCCCTGATAGCCATGCATACAAGTCAAAAGCCACATTCTAGTATAATTTATCTAGATTTATAGCAGTGTTCATAAAAGGCATGTAATTCTCAGATCTAGGCATTCTGCCAACAGGAAAAATACTATCAGATTAAATACATGTGTAAAACACCTGTCAATAATGTAAGCTAAGCAACCACAAGAAAACAAAAGGCTGGTAACTCTTGTGAATCTGGACACAGTTCCTTTCATCCCCTTCCCTCCAAGGGAGGAACAATGTCAGGATAGATACGTGTGCAGACTGTGAGGTTGAATGCTCCTCACAGACAACTCACTGCCCCAAACTCCCTCTTTTTTCATACTTAAACGATGGACTTCAGCTATACAGCTCAAGGAGAAGGTCCCCCAGCCAGTTCATGGGATAGCTGTGGCTTCACAAGTCAAGATCATCTCAGTTCACTCACTTCTGATCATGCGGACTTCATCACTTCTAAAAACAAAAAGCAAATTAATTTCAAGGACAATTACCTTTTGCGGTTTATATGTGCATATTTTCTCAATACAGGAAAGAAGTTTTTCTTTTAAATGTACATCTTCAAGCAATTCACCGTCTCTACTTAAGCTGCCTACGAAGACTGGGGATAGCCAGTGCCAAATTCCGGAGCGCATGTCCAAGCGTTCCCATGAAGGGGCTCTGCAGTTCGGATGGCCCACAATTTGAGCCCATTTAGCGTGGCATTCCAGATGGAAACGCAGACATCTAGGACTTGCCCCAAGTGTGTTGCAGCTGTTGCACTTAGGAGGTCTGTTCTTGAGCATATCTTCTTTAAAGCAAAACAAACATCCCACCCTTCCAAGCGAGACATTCATGTTTTCCAGCAGGAACAGACACTGTTATTTGCCAGTCAGAGGAGGCGTCAGCTCAAGCAACATGCTGCAGGAGAAACTGCACTCCACGCCTCAGGCGGTTCACTGGCACTACAGATCAAAACTCACCCAAGCACACTGAGGTGATACAGCGTTTCTCAGCTCCAAAGGCCCTTGTCCACTAAATTGAACCCTTAAAATAATCACACTTAAAATAAAACCAAAATTGTCTAGGTTATTCTCTGTGTTGAACAGTTTGCTTAAACTGTGCTTAGACTGCACAGGTAGAGGTTGTACCAATGTCACAATCAAGGCAAAAAAAAATCTGTTCTCCACTACCTGTGCAAAATGAGAGTTCATAATGGCACAAATGATCAACTCAGCCTAAATCTGCTCCCACAAAATACGCCTCTCAGCTTCTTGTCATCTACAGCAGTATCAGAAATTATCTAATGATTCATCTTGAAAGTATTTTTCCCACATGCTCTTACTAGAGATTTTTTCCATCTAAAATATTCATACATAAAACACTCTCAACAAAGATTTACCTGAACAAAAGAGGTAAAAATCAACAAAGATTTACTCAGGCTGAACTTGAGTTTGCTCAAATCCGCTATAAAGTGGGCTCAGAACCACCTGCCCCAGAGTGTACATGTACCTGCAGCCCTGGCTGCCCAGCCTGTGGCTGGTTAACGTTCTTGTATAACACTATTAAAAAGATTACTTTCTAGCTGTTCTATCAACCCCCTTCTATAGAAAAAAAAAAGTATATAGCTTTTGTCGGTGCTGTTACTTATATTACAGCTGGTAAAGAAAAAAAAATAAATCCAGAAACAACAAGATGTGGTCAGAACAGCCTGAAGAGCCCTACTTAAGCACTGGGTGAGATTTCACAGCCATAAAGGAGGCAAGAGGGACTGCTTGGGCGTGCTCTGCTTTATTCCCCAAACCCACGTGCTGCACACGGAGGATTGCTGCTCTACTGCCTTCACATTTTGCACACAGACCTTCCCCCCTCCCCACATCTGTAGCAATAATTAGACCCAAGAATGTGCTGATATTAAACGCTCACCCCAATGCATCAGGCTGTGTACTTCCTCACCGTAGTACAAGGAAACAAATGAGAAACACCTGTGCTAAATAACACCAGACTAATCCATTACTAAAAGTCACAGTTTGCGCTCCAGTCTGCAAAGGTTTCTACTAAAGAAAGGTGTTGAGCTGCCAGTGAATCTTCACTGAGAAAGATAATCTGAGCCCAAGACAGCTTAATAAACAACTCTGAAAGGATTTTACAGAGCCCATGTCTCCTATCATGCTTGTATAAGCTGTTTACAACAAGGGGCTAAGAAAGGAAACCTCAGGTAGCCATGCAAGGGGGGCATATTCTTCCCAGAAGAGTTCTGTGATTTTTGGAATGAAGTAATCTGACACACAGATGGATGAGACAATAAACAGTTTTTAGAGAAGAAAACAGTAACACCAGATTCTGAAACTAAGCACAGCAGGTAGCAAGCTTCCGGATGGGTGTTGAAAAGACTCATACAATTTCCTAAAAGCTGATATGCTTAATCCCTTGGAAAAAGAAGATTTAACTGTTACCATTACTCCAGAGTGTAATACCAGATCTCATAGGTACAATGCAAGCGTAAACCCTCCTCATGGCTTCATGTGGCACATGATTTAAATGACCCATCTATTACGAAGACAAATGCTCAGGACTATACCGTGCATTGTATCACCACAAACCCAACGGAAACCATTTCCCACTGCCGCAAAGAGAAACCTGTACTTGTTAACATGCCACTGCAGTAGACAGTACTGTTCAATTACTTTTTTTAACATTATCAGAAATAACAGGCCAATTTCCCAAGGATCGCCACATTCCCACTGAAATAACTGAAATGGTTCAGGCAGATATGGATCATAATGGATAAAATAATATTAACAACTACAGCAGATTAAAAATTAATTTCTTTCTTAATGCTGGGCGTGGTTCTCTTCAAGTCAAATTTGAGATTGAACATCATGGAACAACTTGCTCTGTTGATCCCTAGGTTAAATTTATATAAAGACTGAGGACGCCAGCCTTTAAGTGCTTTCACATTTTTCTTGGGTGAAGTCTGTTTTAGGAAGAGAATCATAGAAATAATAGTTAATAAAAAACAAAACAAAACATACCAGGCAGGAGTTACTGTAGCCATTTCTCTGAGTCATACACAACTGGCCTGTTAAAAAAAAAAAAAAAGAATTAATGGATACAAACTGAGCTGGAGACATGATGATTTTGAGTACTGATGGTCCTTTCTTGTGTTTGTACACACTGTTTAGTATACTTGATAAACAAAATATGTCTACATACTTTGAGAAGCATCCTCATGCTTCTAAAACAAAAATGTCAACAACAACAAAGCCAGCTCAATTGCTTTGCAGCCTCTGGCAATAAGTTCTGTACACTTATATAAACCTCAATGATCAAAACTTTTGAACACAACTTCTCTGCAACGAGAAGGTAAGCATATTTCTCCAATGTGCAACTGAATGACTAACCTCTATAAGACAGATATTTTGGATCATCCAAACATTGCTTCCAACAGGACATAAATAATAACACATGATCTATTACACCAAAACCAAGCAAGACTGCCGAGTGGTGATAGCAGGTACACAAAACACTCATCCTCTCCTCTGAGTTTTACCTCACGCCCTAGTCTCCCTGGGTCCTTTCTAATTATCCATCCAGACAACATTCGCAATCCCCAAAGCAGAGGCAAAAAAAAGTAGAATTAAAATTATGAACTCAACTTGAGAACACGAAAACACATAAACGTGCGCCAGCCTGATGCCATTATTTTTTAAAACTCTCGCTAATCCCAAGACTGATTCAGAGAAGTGTGTTTTAAAACATTCGTGGTAGCTGAGTTCTCTTACCTAGTACAACCCTTCCTCCTTCCTTCCTGCTGCCTGGTATCTTCCCTCCCTGCACCATAACCTGTTCACGGCCTGGAGAGTCATGCCTTTATTTATACAAGTTGGTGTTTAAAACAACCACCTTACTCATAAACAACCACCTTACTCGTTAAGTTCAGATAAATGAGAAATAATAAAATCAGAACTACAAGATCAGCCATGTGAACATATGCCTAAGTAACTCTCCATCAGGAGAGTTAGAATGTCTGATCATTCCACACAGGCAAAGAAGTTGCAGGAACAACTCTCTCCAGAAGACTCTGGAGCAGCTACCATGTGACAATTCCCTGTGCTAATTTATGAGGAACAACTTGCATGATAAATAGTATTGATATAAGCTGAAGTAGACAAAAACATGCCTTTTGCTTTTTGTGTAAATCACAGTGCACACGCATGGGGCTATATAGCACTAAAATATTTATTTTATTTAAAAAAAAATTTTGCCATATAGAAAGACAAATTTTCAATAAAATCTTTTGCATTACTAAGTCCTCAGAATGGGATAATATAAGGTGACAGGTCCTTTCTCCTCCGTAGGTTTTGGATGTTTTTTTAAACTTTGCATGCTTCAACATGCGACTAATGAAGAGTAGCTGATTGCCCTGATCTCTGCTGATCATCCCTAAATGCTGCCTGTCTCTCCCCTTCTCTCCTGCGCCGGCCAGCGGTTGTTTCAGGCTGGGGACCCCCATCCAGCAACGGGCAGAAAGAGTCGTACAAAGATGTAACTTGGGACAGCAGTAAGCTCAGACTGCGAGTTTTATAAACCAGCTTTTTTTTTTTTTTTTTTTTTTCGCGTTAAATACTAGCGATATTTGAGAAAGACAGCAGTACGCGAGCCCACCGGTACGGGGACCGCGCATCCCCTCCGTAACCACCTCTGCTCCTTCCCGGTCCGTCCCCCGGGACCCCGCGGGCTCTGCTCGCCGCGTCAGTACCGGCGGTGCCACCCCGGGCTCCCGACATGCCGCTTCTTTCGGTGGCTGTTCCCCGCCCGGGCTTAACGCCGGCCGGGCCGAGCACTCCGCCTGCCGCGGCCCCCCTCCCGGGGCCACCTGCTACTCCCGCCGTCGCGGTGCCTCGGCCTGGCCCCGCTCACCTTCTCCCGGCGCCCGCCGCCGCCCCGCCGGGCACAGACGGGCAGGCTCCAGCCGCGCCCCGCTTCAAAGCGACCGCAGCGGGGCCGCAGCGGGGCCGCAGCGGGGCCGGGACGCCCGGGGGAGACACCCGGCATCGGCACCGGCGTCTGCGCCGTGAGGGAACGGCCCCCACCCCGCCAGGCGGGGGCGAGAGCGAGGAGGGGGCCTGAGGGGGCACGCGCGGGGCTCGTGGGGGCGCGCGGGAGCCACCGGCCCGCCCCGCTCCATGCAGATAACGCCCCAGCGGCCGGTCGCTCTTTTTCTTCTTTTCCCCTTTTTTACTCCTTTTTTCCACTTACAGGCGCCCCTGCCTGGGTGCCGCCTCCCTCCCTGCCCTCTGCGCGGGGTCCCTCGCTGAGCGCCCGTGAGATTCCCGCTCCCCTCCCGCGCAGGGACGCGAACACCCCGCGCGTCGCAGCCCCGGCGGGGGGGGTGGGGGGTGAACGGGGGACGGGGACTGCCCGCCTTTTAACGTCCCCCGGCGAAAAGACCGCGTTTCCTCACGAGCGGCGGCGGGACAGACCAAGGAGAAAAATGAAATATAAAAATCAAGTTCTGAAGCCGTTTCCCGGCGCCTCCGGGACATCATTCCGTCTGGCGACAGCTGCCACGCCGGTGGCTGCTGCCCCGTGGCGCTGCCCCGGCAGAGGGCGGCCGCGACCGGCGCCCGCCCGCCGTCCCCCCCGACGGCCGGTGTCCTCGGTGCAACCGCAAGCCGGCACGGACGGGGCAGGGAGACGGGCGGTCGTTCGTGTGTGCCCGGCAGCGCCGGGCCCGCCATCCTGCCGGGCCCGCAACACCGGCTGCCGTGGCGGGGGATGTCCCGTGGGCGCCGTCAGCAACCGCTGTGCGTGGGTACCAGCCGAAGCGTCGCCCCGCCGCTTGTAACGTGGCGGAGGTTCCGCTGGAAAGCGCTCCCACCCTGACACGGAGGAGGGCACAACGCTCCCCACGCGTGGCCGATCCCTCGGGGCCAGGACACCCGGGAGGGACGCCCGACGGCGTCCTCCGCCCCCAACTACGCCCGCCGCCAGCCGCGCCCACGCGGAGGTAGGGGGGGGGGCGGACGCCGCAGGCCTTTCCCCGGCCGGGACGGGGACACACACCGGGCACAGCGCGGCAGAAGCGGCCGGACCGAGCCGCAGCCCGGGGGTCAGACCGCCCCGTCGGCGGCGGAGAGGGGCGGCGGCATGAACCGTGAGGCGGGGCCGGGGAAGGCTCCTGTCCCGGTGCCGGCGTCGGGGCGGTCGGTGGCGCCGCGCGCCCTCGCGACCGCTCGTGCCCGCGCGCGGCGCCGCTCCCGTCGCGCGCCCCGCCAACTCGCCGGGATACGGCGCGGCCGGGCGCCCCATTGGCTGTTGCTAGGTGACGTGCGCCGCGCCACGTGACCGGTGTTAAATGCCGTCCCGGCGGCGCGCGGCGCCGCAGAGCCCGTCCCGCTGGCGGCGGCGGGAGCGCGGTTCCCGCCCCGGCCCGGCCCCGCCGGCCCGCGGAGCGCAGCGCGGCCCGGAGCCGCGAGCATGGTGGCGCGGCCCTGACCGCCTCTCCCCGGTGGGGACGGCCGTGGGGCGGCGGCGGCGGCCCGTGCCCCGGCGGGCGGGGGCGCGGGATGACCGGAGTGCTGGAGAGCCTGGTGCCGGACATGCACGCCAGCCAGATCTCCGCCGGCAGCTACCACCAGCACGGCGGCCTGCACAAGCCGCAGGAGTCCCCCACGCTGCCCGTCTCCACCGCCACCGACAGCAGCTACTACACCAACCAGCAGCACGGGGCGGCGGGCGGGCCGCCCTACGGACCGGTGGGCGCCTACCCCTATGCGGGCGGCGGCACCGCCCCCTACTCCGCCAAGGCCGGCTACGACCTGGGCTACGCGGGCGCCTACGGCTCCTACGGGCCCTACGGCAGCAGGGCCTCTCCGGCCAACAACGACTCCGGTACGTCCGAGCACCGGGGGATGCGGCTCGGGGGAGCCGGCGGGAGCCGAGCGGCCCCTCCGTGTCCGGCGAGGAGGCGGTCGGGACTCGGACTCGGGGGTGGGGGGTGGGGGGCGGGAGGGCGCTCGTCCCCGGCGGTCCGGCCCGACGGGACGGGCGGTGATGCCGCGTTGCGGGCAGGGCCCGGGGCGGCGGGGGCGCCTCTCCTCACCGGGGCCGCCGTTTCTGCCGCAGCAGAGAAGGAAGATTGCGAGCCGGAGATCAGGATCGTGAACGGGAAGCCGAAGAAAGTGCGGAAGCCCCGAACCATCTACTCCAGCTTCCAGCTGGCGGCTCTGCAGCGGCGCTTCCAGAAAACCCAGTACCTCGCCCTGCCCGAGAGAGCGGAGCTGGCGGCTTCCCTCGGCCTCACCCAGACACAGGTAGGGCTCTCCCGCCGCGGGGGCCCGGCCACGTCCCGCCCTGACCCGCCGGGGGCCGCTCGCCCTCCGCGGGGTCGGGGGCGGGAGGAGGGCCGGCGACCGGCGGCGCCTCGACGGCCCCGGGGTGGGAGTGAGGGGGAAGCGGCCGCGCCGCCGAGGCAGCGCCGGCACCGCTCGGGGCTGCGAAAGCTGCTCGTCCCGGCCCGGGCGCCGGGGCGGCCCCGCGGGGGCTGCGGCCGCCTGACGCCACTCTCCCCGCAGGTGAAGATCTGGTTCCAGAACCGCCGTTCCAAGTTCAAGAAGATGTGGAAGAGCGGCGAGATCCCGGCGGAGCCGCCCCCTCGCCGCAGCGCCTCGCCGCCGCCGCCCCCCGCCTCGCCCCCCGCCTGGGACTTCGCTCCGCACCCGCGCACGGCTGGCGGCGGCGCCGGCACCGCCAGCCCCAGCCCCGCCGCCGCCTTCCTCGGCAGCTACTCGTGGTACCCGCCGGCCGCTGCCCCCCTCCCGCAGCCGGCGCAGCCCCCGCACCACCACGGCGGCGGCGGCGGCGGCGGCATCTTCTAGGCGCCGCAGAGACTTGAGCCCGCGGGGCCGCGCCCGGCGGCCGCGGGGCACCGAGGTGCAGCACTGGTGTTTTGGTGAAGCCTGGCTCCGGCCGTCCCGCCGGAGGGGAACAGATCCGCTCCCCCGTCCCGTCGCGCCGCCGCCGGCGGACCCCGTGTGGGCTCGGCCCCGCGGCTGCCCGCCCTCCCGCCGCCGAAATAACCACGCCGCGGAACAGGCAACCCCACCTCCCCTCCCTCCGTCCCTCTTCCACCTCCCCGGCTTTTTCATCAAACCACCGGTGCAGAACTTTGGTTAACTTTATTTTTTATTTTTTTAAAGTTGATAGGTGCCTTTGCGGATGACCTCACTTTGAGGATTAAAAAAAAATAAAATGGTAAAAAGAAAAAAAAAAAGATAAATAATTTTTATATGTAGATTTAAAACGAGAGCCTCCCGTGTTTAAGTTACCCTTTTTAGCCGTGAACGACACCGTCCGGCGAGGGGGGCCGGTGGCAGCCGGCGGTGCCGGAGCGGCTCTGCCCCCCCACGACAGGGGGTCTCCCGCCCGCGCGGTGCCCCCGGGCGGGTTTCGTGCCCCGACGGGGCCTCCCCGGGGCGGGCACCGAGCCACAGCGAGCCCTCCCCTCCGCCCCCCCCGCCGGCAACCCAGCCACCGGTCCTGCCCCTGCGCCGTTTGATGTCTAGAGTCGTGGAAAAAAAAAAAAAAAGACAAAAAAGGGTATTTTTGGTTATTTATTATGGAAAACTTAAACACTCTTTAATGTTTCTTTTACAATAAGCAGAGATTATTTAAATAAATTATTGTTTCCATGGTGCCCGCGCTGAATTTCTTTGGGGATGGGGAGGTTGGGGGTGTCGATCCGGACCCTGGCGCTCGCTGGGGGGGGGAGAGCTGCGTCCCCTCCACCCCCTCCCCATTGCAACTGTTGCCGCAAGCCGGCAACCTCCCCCTTCTCCCCCCTTTCCCGTCTACAATAAAATCTCGCCTCTGCCAGTCTTCTCGGCGAGGCCATGAATCACTCAGCGCTGCCTGCAGCAGCCTAGAGCCGCCCCCCCCGCCTCCCCCGCTCCCCCCCGCCCTTGACTGCTGGCGCCAGTGACATTTCGCCCCGGACTGGCTCCTGCCGTCTCCCGGCTTCCCAGACAGGCCAGAGGGGTTTGTGGCAGGGCCGTGTCCGGAGACCGGAGTACGCCGGTAGCCGGTCCCCGGGCACGGGCCTGCCCCGGAGAAATTTTGCCTCCCCCCCGCCGTCGGTGGCACCCAGGCCAGCAGCCTGCGTGGGAGCTTTGCTTTGAGCCGGAGTTGGTGGGTGCCCCCAAGCCCCTCTGTGACCCTTCGAGGGCTGGAGGCACTGGCTGGACCGCTCCGGGATGTGCCCCTGGTGGGCTGTACCCCACAGGATGTAGCCCTCTGGGATGTAGCTCTCCAGGCTTCACCCCTCGTAGCTGAACCTCTCTGGGAATGTATCCCTCGAGGGCTGGACCCCTCCAGGATGTAGCCCTCTGGGAGGCTCCGCACCCCGCCCCGGACCCCTCCGAGCTGAACCCCCTTCTAGGCTGCACCCCTCGGGACGTACCCCTCCGGGTCGCGCCCTTCCAAAACTGTTAAGCCTCCGGGCTGCACCCTCTGAGGTCCTGGCAGCTGAAAGAAGTAAAGGGAGGTGGAGGGGGGGTGTCTCTGCCCCTTGGCGCCTCGAGGGCCGTAACCAGCCTGGGAGAGTGCAGGGGGAGAGGGACCGGTACAGAGGATCGCGCTGCAGACAAGAAGATGAAGAGGCCCAGCTCGCCCGGGGCAGGGAATGTGCAGCCCGTCCGGGACTCTCCAGACCGGCCTTGGCATGAAGGAGCCCGGGCGGGGCCGGGGAAGGAGCGGGGGGGACCCAGCCCCAGAGGGGACACGTCGGAGTTGGGGGGCCCGGGAGGGCGGATTGCTGCTGAGAGCTTGGGGAAAGCCTGGGGGCGAGGGGAGGGGGGGCAGAGGGGCGAAGGAGGAGTGAGGAAAAGAGAAGGGGGGGGGGTCGGAGGACGAGAGAGGCGGCTGCAAAGGAGGCGAGAGGAGGGAGCGGGAGAGACAAAGGGGGAAGCGGCAGCTGCCCGCCGGCCCCAACACTGCCCCGGCGGCGCGGACAGGGAGGAGGAGAGCCCAGAGCCGCCCAGGGAAACAGCGGGGCCGGCCCGTCCCGCACCTCTCCCCCGTGTCATCCCCCCCGCCGGCCGCGGGAAGACCCGACGGCAGCGGCCTCAGCCGCCGCTCGGGGCGGGGGGGCGAGTTTTCCCGCTGGCGGGCGGCGAAGCGCTGGGGCGGCGGGCACGGAGCGGGGCAGGGGGGCAGGCAGCGGGGCCGCCTCCAGGGACACGGGCACGCGTGTCGGGGGCACGCGTGGCGAGCGGCACGGCGGAGCCCCCCGCCCCTGCGGTCTGTCAGGGGCTGCGCTCCCGGCGGCACGCAGTGCCTCCGCGGACCCCGCCGAGGGGGTTGAGGTAGGGGGGGAGTGTAGGGGCCTGGGACACCCCTCTGCCAGGTGGCAACTTTTGCTAAACCGCGCGTCCGGGATGCAAGAGGAAACTGTGGGCGCGGGACATGGCCGGGACGGGGACAGTCCCCCCCCGCCCCGTCGTTTTTAACAGACGCTTCTCGCTGTTAAAGAAAGTTCCCTCCAAACACCTGCCCCCCCGCCCCCCAAGTCACCACGTCCCCTTCCCACCGTCCCTCCTCTCGCAGCGGCTCCAGCCCGCTGCAGCGGTGCGGTGCGGAGCAGTGCGGAGCCCAGCTCGGCCCCGTGAGGTCGGGCAGGACGCCCACAGCGGCGTGGGGACCCCGCGGGCGGGGGGGGACGCTTGTCAGCGGTCAGCAAAGCACTCCGCCCCGGGACGGGGGAGTCCGCGGGTCGCCCCTGTTGCCCTCCGCGCTTTCCTCCTCCTATTTATTTATTTATCGTTTTATTATTAATTTATTAGTATTTATTTGCCGCCTGCTAGCAGCAGCTCTCCCTGGGCTGCCCGCACCTGGTGTGTGCTGGGGGGGGGGGAGGGGGAGGGTATTCGTGCTTCACCCCGCAGCTCCCGGAGCCCTTCCAGACTCTGCATTTCTCCCGCTGCTCCTTGGGGCTTGGGATGCGGCTCACACGGTGCCGGGGACGGCGAAGGCAAGCGGATACATAGGCACCGTAGATGCACACGTATAGATGTGTGCACGTTGGCGATCTGCTTTCTCATGCTCTTTTCCTGCCCGGTAGGACGGGGCAGGCGCCGCTGTGAACCACGTCCCCCCGCACACGGCGGCAGCTACGCGGGGCTCGGCCGCCCGGGGCCGGGAAGAGCGGCGGGGAGCAGGGCAGCCGGGGGGCGAGATCTGCCTCTGCCCCCCTCTCCGCACCCCCAGCACTCCGGGGAGGGTTTGGGAAAGGGGAGGTTGGGCCGATTCCGCCCCCCGTCCCAGCGCCGACGCCCCCCTCTCCACGTCGGGGGCGGCTGAGCGGGGCTGGTCCCGGGGCGGGGGGGGGGGGTGGCCGGGGTAAGTGATGGCTCGGCGGGCAGCCCGGCCCGGGGGGGGCCGGTCCGGCAACCGGCCGGGCGAGGGGCACCCTCTGCCTCCCCGGCGCACGGGCGGGGCCGGCCGGGCTTGTGCCGCGGGTAGGCAATTTACTCATTTGCCCCCGGTGAAAAGAAAAAGCACGAGAAATTCAATTAAAGCGGCTCTGGCAAAAGGAGTTATTTGAGGCATGAATGTCTCCCCTAAAGCTGCAGCAATCATGTGGCATTAGACACTTCCGGAATCCTATAGCCAACTTGAAAAATCCCAGACCCCTTTTTTCCCTAATTTTTGCTCTGATCTGTAATTTTATCCACATTTGCACTAGTTTGAGCATTCTGGCTCTCCCATCTGAAAGCCTGCAATTACTATATAATTCTTCGCAATTTCACATGTCCTAATATGGACTGTAATTTTTGCGCAAGACAATTTCCTGCTATTTCAAGCATCAACATTGTCAAAGTTGTATGTACATAATAAATGGGAATATCAATGCATAGTTTTTAGCATAACATCTTGACTCCTCGATAATTATATCCGTTCGGAGCCTACGCAGAATTAGCCTGAATTGCATGGTAACTGCTGCTGCTTTAAAATTTTTAAAAATTACTCATAATTTTCCCAAAGATTACCAAGATCTCGAGTGCACAATGTCATCAGCGTAATGAAGAGTAAACATTTATGCTAATAATCTGCAATTTTTTTCATCAGCTATAAAGACAGAGGCTATATAGCAGAAAATTTCAGTCATATTCTGCAAGAGCAGAGCTGCAAAAAGGCTGCTGCGCTCAGAGGCATGTGCATCTCTGGGGGATCTCAATCCACATTTGCACTCTCAGGATATTATTATTGTGCTCGGCTTCTTTTTTTTTTTTTTTCCCTCTTCTCTCTTCTCCTCTTCCCCTTTCTTTCTCCCTCCCTGATCCTCTCCCTGTCCCTCACGCTCTCTCCCTCCTGTAACTTTCGTAGCAAAAAGCCGCGTTTCGGTCCTTTGGTTTGTTGTAAAGCAAAGACTTGTGCCCAGAGCCGCGGGGACTGAGGCGGAAGGTAAGGGTGGCGGCGACACAGGCTTCTTTCCCGCGGGGGTAGGTGAGTGCGCGGGGCGCAGCGTGGACGGGTGCCCTACGCGGGCCGCGGAGTGGGGAGGGTGGGAGTGTGTGTGGGGAGGGGGGGAAAGCACCGGCAGCGGCTCCGCCGGCCCAAATTCACCGCAAAACTCCCCGCCGACGGCGTCGGGGCGCGGGCAGGGAGCGGGGCGGCGGGGCCACCGCGCAGAGCATCCGCGGCGGGGGCATGCCGCGGGCCGAGCCGCGGAACGCTGCGCGGGTGGGAGCGGAGCGGGGGCACTCGCCGCACGGGGCTCCCCGCGGGAGGACGGGGGCTGCCGGCGCCGGGGCGCGCTCGTTTTCGGCGGTGGTTCCGCGGTGTGCGCTCGTCGGTTCTTCGCGAAGGGGAGCGTTACTGCCCGGTGCCCAGCCGGGAGACGGGAGGCGGGAGGGGAGGGCACCGGCGCGGGGGGGCTGAGGGGGAACGTGGCACTTTTTCACCGGCGAGAGAGCGGCGGCGGTGGCGGGAGCGGGGCCGGCGGCCGGCGGCGGGCAGAGCGGAGCGGGCGGCGGCGGGGATTTCTTATTCCCCCTCTTGTCAAACGAAGGGAGCAAATTCCGAATGCAAACGGGCTTGGTCTCTGATATTTGATTTTTTTTTTTTTTCTAGTTTCAGGGGCCGCTCTGTGCTCTGCAATTAGATTGACACATGTACAACATCCCCAGCCATTCACGGGGGTTCGCAGGGACACTCCAAAGGGATTTTTTTTTCCTTTTTCTTTTTTTTTTTTTTTTTTTGGGGTGGAAGATATTAAAGAGGTATCTGTTGTTTGGCAATTTTGCTAAGTCTGTCTTCATTACTTCAACATTGTGCATTTGCTAATTTGGAAGCCCCTTCCTATTGACAGCTCTGCTCCATACACCTGCAAGCAATTTGCAGAGCTCCAATATAGGAGAATTGCAGAGATGGCAGCTCGCACCTATTTTATTTTTTTTTTCTTCGCTTTTCTCAATGCACAGCAAATTTGGCTTTCAGTGCGTTATCTCTTTTGTTAATGCAAAAAGATTCCCTGGGCGAAAAAATTGCTCATAATTACCAGAGAGATGGGGAAACTGCATTAGAATAAATAAACCTGAAATTACTGTAATTATGTTGTGTTTGATGGGCTCGGCTTGTAATCAAGAAGAGAATACAGTGAAATGATGCTGACCCTCTTGGGTTTGCAGCTGTACGCGCACTTTGGGGTCTTTTTTTGCAGAAAAGAGTCATTTTGATCATCATTAAGCTGTGTGTAACCTATTTCAGAAGTGTTTGAAAATGAGGGGCACTTTTTTTTTTTTCCCAACAAGGAAAAAAAATATATCCCAAAATTACATTTTGCTATTTACAGGCTCATCCATAAGGTTGTGTTTGCGGGGTGACAATTGTTAAAGGTATAATATTCGAAATCAGGACTTAATCATTGTAATGAGGTATTGTTTCAATATAAGCACCTTTGGATTATTCATAGTTTAATTAATATCCTCATTATGAAAATCTTCGAATCAGATATTTGATGAACTACTTGTCAGCAACAAGGCAGAATTAATTAGGCCTGTATTGAGATTAACATTTTCAAATGTACGATTATAATAGACTCTAACTCAAGACCGCCTCGCTGGGAGAAAACTAATAATTTCTCTATTTGCACTGTTAGCAAGACGTTATTGAATTAGGAGAAGCTAATATATCTTTAAAGCGCTCCGTGCTGCTTGACCACCCCGTTCCCGTCCGGTCGAAGGCATTTGGTCTCCGGCCGCGGCCGCCGCGGGAGTTGCGCGGATCCTGGGGGGGCTGCGGGGCCGCGGAGCCGCCCCGCTCCCGCTCCACTGGGAGCTTCGGGCTGCCTGGGACCGGGCTGGGGCGGCGGCACAACGGAGAATACTAGGGCTGGGGACTATTTTCCGGGACGGATCCAATACCCCCGCCGACCGCCGCGTGTGCGCGCCCGGGCGGATGCTGCGCCGCCGCGCAACGGCTGCGCGCCGGGGAGCGGGTGCGGGCAGCGGCGGCGAACCGCGGGGCGGGTGAGCATCGCCCCCGCGGGCCGGCATCCCCGCGCAACCTGCGCGCAGAGCCACACACGGCGGAGCCCAGCCGCTCCCGTCGGCCCTCCGCCCTGCAGCGCTTTATCCCCGGTACCGGCCGCGGGCTCTGTTCGCCGCTGGGCCGCCCCGGCGAGCGGGCACGGCCGAGCCCGCCGCTGGCAAAGCCGGGGCGGCCCTGGGACGGCCCCGCCGCCGAGGGGATGGGCGGCCCGGGTCGGCGGGGTGGCTGTCGGGGCGGGGGCCGGGGCTGTCCCGCTCCGCCCGCGTCCCCTTCCCGGCCCAGGAGCTGGTCCCGGGTCGTCCCTCCCCCGGCCGCCCCTCCGCGGAGCAGCCCGCGGCCCGTGGCAACCTTACCCGGCGACTGGCTGGGCCCGGCCGGGCGCCCCCGGGGACAGGCTGCCCGGTGCCCGCCCGCCTCCCGGTTACCGCCACCGCCGTCCCGCCGCGGAGCGCGGAGCGTGGCCCGGACCCCGCTGCCGGCCGCCCTTCGAGACAGGGAGCACGCGTGTCTCTTTTTCCAAACCATAATTTTACTGTCTCAAAGAAACTTTATAACTTATGTACAAAGATTTATGTGGGTTTTTGTTTTTTTCTTCTTTTTTTTTTTCCTTCCCCAGATACAAAGCAATAAGTTAAACATTCTCAATATAAAACTAAACTTTGACATAGAGAACACTAAACACAGCCGAGCTCAGTTTATCACATCTTCCGAGTTTCACAAGTAAAATGTCAAGATCTCAGTACACAAAGCATCATGTTTTACAGCCACACGAAACAGAACGGAAATAATAATAATAATAATAATTAAAAAAAGGCTAAATTTGTGCAACATGTTTACAGAACAATAATAATAATAATAATTAAGAATAAAATATGTACAGCGAGTAGCTCCTGCACGTCGGCTTGTGCATTTCGACTTGGGTCCGGCTTTCCGCGGGGATGCTTCGCCGGGGTTGCGCGGAGCTGCGCGGCTGCGCCCGCCCGCCCGGCGGGTCGCCACCGCCGCCGCCGCCGCCCTCGGGGCTCTCCTCGGGGCTCTCGTTCCGTCCTCCGCGCCTTGCCTCGCCTCAGCCAAGCGCTCGGCAGCTGCCGCTATTCCACTTCAGAGTACCGAACAACGTGCGTTTATTCCCTTTGTTAAATACGCGAGAAACGCCAATCGTTGGGACCGAACCTCTCCACACCAGCGAAGTATAAAAGTTTTTGTAAAAGTTAAAAATCTCATCCTTCTCTTGTGGTGATTTACTGGGGGGGGGGGGGAAGAGGGGAAGGGGGGGGCTTGGGGCCGAGGGACCGTATGTGGTTTTCTTTAAAGTAAAACTGCGTCCGAGCGGTGCACTCAGCGAGCCGGATTGTCCGTTTGTTTCTAGCACTCTCATAGTGGTAATTTAAGTCAATAAATAAAACCCCTGTCTTCCCCTTTTAACAACAACAACAAAAAAATATACGGATGGGTAGCGAAAGGTACAGAAAACGTCGAGGGAAAGAAGCTCTGGAAATCGCACAGCTTCCTTCCCCCTTGCAATTGAAGAGACCGTGAGATCGGGGGTGGTAAATAAATGACCTACATTTCAACAGACACAGACAGACAGACAGGACAGAGGAGAGGGCTTCCCTCCCTCCCCCCCCCCCCCCGCCCCCCTACAAAAACATCTTTTTCTGATTGTCCCACAAAGCCGCGGCCGGTGCTCGCTCTGCTCCCAGGCTGTTGTGCGGTGCTCGGGGCCGCTCCGTCAGCTGTCGGCGCCGGGAACCGGCCCCGCATCACATCTGTGCTCTCCGGCACCGAGCGGCAGCGCAGCGTCCTAATGGCTGGATGGGCAAGAGACCTCCTGTTTGTTTGTTTGCTTGGGTTTCTTTTGTGTTTGGTTTTTTTTTTCCCTCTCTCTCTTTCCCCTTCTTTTTTTTTTTCTTTTTTTCCCCTTTCCTTTTGTTTTACTCAATTTCTTTTTTTTTTTCCGTAATAATTTTAATTCTTTTCGGGACCGATAGTGCTTGCGGTAGGGGAAAACGGGTTTATAATCACATCAGCTGCGGCTGCTGCATAGCTTCTTGGTGGGCCGAAGGATACCACGACGTGTAGCTGGGGATGTAGGTGCCCGGGGTCCCCGACGAGGCCTTACCGGAGGCGGAGGTGGTATTCCACACCGGGGGCACCGGTGGCGAGCTACCGGAGAGAGCCCTGCCGTTGGTCAAGGCGCTGCTCTCCAGGGCGGCCCCTCCTTGCTTCATCAGCTTCTTGAATTTGGAGCGCTTGTTCTGAAACCAAATCTTCACCTGCGAACGGGAACGGGGCAGGGCTCAGCATCCCTCGGGACGGTCCAGCATCCCCCCCCACTCCCGCCCCCCCCACCCCCAGGGGTCCGAGGGACCTCCAGCTTCTTCCCCTGATCCCCCCCCGCCCCCCGTGGCTGCTGTGCCATTTTGTGATGCCAAACCACCCGGTAAGACATCCCCCCTGCCGTGCCCGCCCCGCCGAGGAGGCGCAGCCGGTGCCGCGGAGGCCCCGCGGGGGTCTCCGCGGCACCGGCTGCGCCTCCTCGGCGGGGCGGGCTCCGTTACCCGCATTTTTGACCCGTCTGCATCACTCGTGGGGGTCTCCCACGCCGGCGGTGGGGGACAGGGAGAGGGGCCGGCTCATTGGGAGCTGTACCTGGGTCTGGGTGAGTCCCAGAGATGCTGCGAGCTCGGCTCTTTCGGGGAGAGCCAGGTACTGGGTTTGCTGGAACCTCCTGTTCAAAGCCTGCAGCTGCAAACTGGAATAAATAGTCCTGGGTTTGCGGATTTTTTTCCCTTTCCCATTAAAGCGAACTTCCCCTCCTTCTACCACAGTGCTTTTCTCCGATTCGGCCCCTACAAACCACAAACGATGCAGAATAAATAATAATAATAGCAGCAATAGTATATAATAGCAGTAACAGCAATAGCAGCAGCAATAGTAACAATAACAGCAGCAACAGCAACAATAACAATAATGAGGAGGAAGAAAAGTGAAGCTCGAGTAACGCTAACAAAGGCTCTGGGCGATTATGGGAGCCCAGGCTTCTTCCCAGAGAAAGTTTGCTATTTTTACAGGCTGCAGTTTAGGTTTAATTACCCTTAATTGCATACATTGTTTATAGCACTACGCAATAAATAATTACGAAGACTAATACGTGCACATCTGGGTTGATTTCTTTTCCAGCCGGGCATTGTGTGCTCTGTGTACTGCTCCCCTGTGATACTCAGCCTCTCCTGACTAATATTTTGTAATTTAATTTAATTTCCCCCCCCCGATAGATTTTTTTTTTTTTTTGATACAAGCACCCTCCCTCCCTCCTTGCCTTCCCTCCCCCCCCTCGCCCCCCCCCTCCCCAAAGCCGAGTGCACCTACCTGTCTCCTCTAACCGGGTCTGAGTCAGGCTGGAGCTGTTGGGGTAGGACTGCACTGAACTGATGTAGGGGTTGGTCGAGTGGCTGCTGACCGAGTTCACATAGGGGTAGCCCAGCGGTCGGGAGAAGGACGAAGCTGTGCTGTACGAGCTGTCGGGCTGAGAGTGGCCCGCGGAGTGTAAACAGTGCATGGAATAGTGTCCGTGGGACATGGGAGAAGGAGACATTTGCTGGCTGGGCGGCCCAAACTCCATAAAGACAGCCTTCCCTGAGACGGGGCTATTTAGACTCTCTGGCATGGTAGTCATGGTCATTTCTTGTCGCTTGGTCTGTGTGTGTGTTCTCTCTTCAGCTTGCCTTTTTGGGGTCTGTTGTGTTTCTCAGGACAGGAAAGAACCCAATTTAAGCGGAACAGGGTTTTTCACTTTCCATTCATAAGAAAATGGAGTTTGTCTCTTTGAAAAGTCTAAGCATGATGCTGTAGATCTACACAAACTCGCCTAAAAGCTTTGACTCAGCCAAGCCTATGAATATTCATGAGCTGGCGGAGCTGATTGGTCCGCCGTCTTGCATAATCGCTCGGGATTGGTCCGAGGCGCTCGGGGCTCGCCCGGACCCCGGTGAGCGCGGAGAGCCGGACCGGCAGCGCCGCGCGTCCCCGACCACCGGCCGCACGCCCCGACGGCACCGCCGGCACAGCTTCCCGGCCTCCACCGGCTCCCCAGCACCGCTCCCGGCCCGGCAGCCGCCTGGACATCCCGCTCCCGCCGGCGGCGACGGAGGGTGCCGAGCCGGAGCTCGGCGGGAGGCAGCGCACCGCCCTCCGCCCTTCCCCCGGCAGCCGCGCTCCGCCGGCCCCGGCGGGATGCGGGGGGTGACGGCCCGGCGGGCCGGCCCCGCTCCCCGCCCCCCGCCCCGCTCCGGTCAGACGGCAGCGGCGGGATCCGCGGGCAAAGCGGGCGGCCCCCCGCCTGCCCGGCCGCGCACTCTTCCGCGGTCGCGCAAGGGAGGGGCCTCCTCTCCGGCCCGCGGGTCCCAGCGCCGCCCGCACCTCCGGAACGTGCCCGCCGGTTATTGCCATTATTGTTCTTACAAAGGCAAAAAAAAAAAAAAAAAAATCCAACGGAACAAAAATCGCCCTGAACGGGCCAACCGGCGCATTTGAGCTTAAAATGAAAACTTCCGCGTGCGTGAGCGGTAAATGAGGTGGGACTTGGGAGATCCTCCCCAGAAAGCCCACGATGAATCCCAAATTACTTTGTTAGATAATTAGAAAGTGTTGATAATTATTTCTTTCATAATTCAGCGGTGTGACTGTAACAGGAAAATGATCTTGTGAAAGTTCACACGTGCAGATGTATTAGTTACTGATTCATTTGATTAAATGCTAGTCTCAAGTGCTCTGATCCACAGCTGAAGGCGGCCCCATTAGCATAACACTGATGTTTAATTTTCATACGCATAATTAGCCATATATTTAACACTAATAGCAACATGCAGCCTTCCAGCATTAAACAGCCTGGGATTTGATCTGGCCTGGGCTGAACTTTCCCGGTTACACCTAGGCTGTCTAGGGTGCGCAGTTATCACGGCACCACATCTATGCAATCAAGCACATTTTGGCAAAGGGAGAACACCAATAAAAGACAACGTTCAAAACAAATCGCGGCGCTGATGTCGTTAGAGGTATTAGCGCCGACCCGTTTTCCCCCGCCGCCGGCGGGGCCGGGGCACCCCCGGCAGCGCCCGCACTGTGCGGAGGCTCCGTCGGGCACCGACGGTCCTTGAAGCAACCGGCTAATGACTGTACAAAGCTGACAAGACCGACCCCCTCTTGCTCCTGGTCTTTTTTTTTTTTTTTTGTTTTCATTAGTGGCTCTGTCGGTTTTAATTGCCCATTTCCTAACGCCTCTTTTACTTCCTCCCCCCTCCTTTTTTTTTTTTTTTTGCTGCTGTTGTTGTTGTTGTTGTTTTCCTCGCGACGCGCAAAGTTCATTTGACATAAAATCGCGGCGGCTTGGGGCGGGAAGGGGCAATGGCGGCGTGTCCCCACACGGACTCCTCCGGCAGCCGGCTCTGTCCCCCTGGCGATGTAAGTGACCACCCGAGGCGGGTCTGCGCGCTTGGCCGAGGAGGGGACGGGGCACCCCGGTAGCTCGCCCACCTTCGCTGGCCTCGGGCCCGGCGGCGGCGGGGAGGGGAGGGGAGGGGAGGGGAGGGAGGCTGCTCTGTGCTCTGCGGCTCCGCCGCCACCTCCAGCGCTCGGCCGGGCGTAGGCAGTCCCGGGACGAACAGTCCCGCCGGCCCCGCCAAAAGCCCGCGGACCAGACTCCGCTCACGCCCGTCCTCCGGAGCCGGGCGGCCGCCTCTCCGTGCAGCGCCCGCCCCGGGCAGCGCGGCTTGGGCGGGCGCGGAGGGGCCGCGGCCGGCCGCGGGACGCCCCGACCCCGCGGGGACGATCGCCCCGTCGGGGCTCTCGTCGTGCTTGCCCGGTAACACCTCCTGCGTGAAGGGCTTGTGCGGGGCACTGGCTGTCCCCACACAGCCGAGGCATCTCTTTAGTCCCGTTCATAATTAGGATTACAAACGTGCGCCATCAACGACAGCTCCTGGCCGCCACCGCTCCGCGACGGGCCGGTAAAACCCGCAGTCCCGTCAGAGTTAACGGGGGCACTTGAGAGCAAACAGCGATTACCAGGAGCTGCCAGCAGCCCCTATTACACTCGTCTGCGGGGGGGGGGGGGGGGTTGTCCCGGCTGCCCCGTTCCCGCCTCACCCCACGCCGCGGTAAGAGCTGGACGGGAGGCGGAGGGGGTGGGTACGGAGAAGCCGTTTTCCGCTCCCACCTTTTTGTTTTAGCACCTGCGGTGCCTTCCATGGGCTCCCGGGGGGGTGCCCTGCTGAGCCCCCGGGAGGCGCGGGACCCCCAGCGCCCCTTGGAGGGGGCAGCGCGGACGGGCGGCGGGGGGTTGGGAAACAAAATATATTCCGCTCCCCCCGCCCGTCAGTGGTGGGTGTCTCTCGCCTCCCGCGGCCGCAGCGCTCTGTTTAACCTGTGTTTTTGTAAACTTCTTGGCTGCATCGTTTGTTTTTACAGGTTTTAAGGCCTTCCCAGCTCCTCTCGGGGAGGAGGGTGCCGAGCGGCTGCCCCGCGGTGTTAGCCGTGTTTGGGGGGGGTCCTGCTTTTTGAAAAGATGCTGTTAGAAACTATTAGAGCTGACAGCTCTCCGTACTCGAGTGAAAACAAACAGCAGAGCAAAGCTGTAAGAAAGCGGCTTGTTTCTGCCCTGAACCACTGAGGGAGCCGGTGCCGAGGAGCCCCGGTCGCCTGCGAGGGCAACCGGCCGGCCCCCGGCACAGGACCGCAGCTGCCTACAATTAAGGGCAAGTTATTTGTACTAAAACCACATCGCCGCTGCCGCGGGTCTGGGACACTTCTGGATGTCACTTGCTTATCTCCGAGGCCACCCCGCGTTTCGCAGCACCGCGACCGGCTCCGGTAGCCTATGTGGCAAGGCCAGTCCCCTCCGGCCCGACGGGGCGGTCAGCAACCAGCTAATTGCAGATGAAACCCTCCACCCCCGGCAGGCCGGGACAGGACTGCAGCGAGGGGGGGCTTAGCGGGACCCGCAGTTCATGAAGACCATCATCTCCAAACTCCGGGCAGGAGCCGGGGCTCATCCTCCAGACCGCAGACTCCTCCGTTTTATCCGTTAAACGCTTAAATTGCCGAGCGCCTCTCCCTCAACTAACGTGGGCACCGCAGAGCAGTGATTACCCCAAACCGGCTAATTCTTCAAGCAGGGCAATTATTGATCTCCAGAGACGCACGCTTCGCATCTCATTTTTAATCACTTTTTGTGCTGTGCAAAGAGAAATTAGCCGAGGCAGGAAGAAGGAGGGGGGGACTGCTGCTGGGAAGGCTGAGGGGAAAGAGGCTGCTGCCTCTGCCCGCCACCCTTGGGAAACTTTTTTCCATCCTAGTAGAAGTTACAGCCTGGGAAACGGCACTGTGCTAATCGCAGTGAAGACAAATTGACTCCATAGCTCAGCTATAAAGGGAAAATACTCTGTTCCTCTGTCCTCTCAGCTGTACCGAGACAGTGTCATCCGATATGTGTTTGTCCTGTGTAGGATTTGGAAGAGAAGGGACCCGCTCTCTGCCCCTCACCCCAAATAACCCTTTGCTCTCGCAGGCTGTGCATGGCTACTTCCAGGGTCACAAACAAGCCAAGGGACTTTTATTAAATACTCACCAGGTAACACACAGAAAGAACTATGTCCAGAGCCGACCCCTCAAGCTGCTTTTTCTGTCCCCTGCAGCGACTTACACAGCACCCATTCCCCACAGAAATTACAGAAATCTCCTCTCCGTCCCGAGCAAAACTGGAAACTCCAGAAGCACAGCGAGGTCCTCCACTCCTTGCTCCATCTTTAGTCTTCTTCCACCACTTTAGAGAGGATTTCTGCTCCCTCTGAGGTAATCACAATGGTATGTTCAAACTGGGCTGATCTGAAACGCACATTTTGCAGTTAGTTATTAGGCGGTAAACGTGGCCACTATGCCCGTAAAACTCACCCGTTTTTTTTTTTGGCTGTCAGAGATGAGTTCCACGGCTTAGGAAAGATTAAAAAAATAACATCAGGCACCTTTTATTGTCTACAGAAATTGCAGTCCACTTGTCATTCAGAATCTTAAATTCGGGGGATCCTTCCATTATTATCGGCTCTGCAACGAGAAAAACAAAACGTTTCCGAAAGTTAGTCGCCCTCCCGTGCGGACTGTGGGGGAAGCAAGAAAAGGGGGGGGTGTTCCCAGCAGGTAGCTCCCCTCCGCACAGGTCCCGTCCTCCCTGGGCTGCCCCTCTCTTGCAACACTAAAATGTGAACTAAAAGAGGAAGACGAAATATCAAGGTAGGAAGTTGCCCATTCCTCTTTTGTAAAAGCGGGGAATTTTAATCAAGCTTTAATTAAGACCCCGTGGATAATAACCAAAGCACCAACCACACTTAGGAACAGCAGATAGTTTCAAATATTTGAATTTTTAAAACAGGCTTAAAATGTTCATTAAATCAGCAAAACAACAATTTTCTTATTTCCCTCTAATTGCCGCGCCATTTAGCCACGCAGTGAGGAAGAAGGGCTTTTCCCCCACCGGCTCTCCATGATTGGTATTTAGCACGTTCAGTCTGCGGGGCGAGGCTCTGACTGGTTACCGGCGCTGCGGTCCCCAAACCCAAACAGCGGCTCTGGCAGGCAGCAAATGACATAAAAGCCACCAGGCAGCTCGCTGGGTAACCGCGGCTTCGGGGGACGACAATCGCATCCTTCTCCATCCCTCCACAGCCTAAGCGCGCCGGCTGAGCCTCCGCCTTGCCAAAAAATACACATCAAACGTGGCATTTAGTAAGATCTGTGATTAAACATTTCATATTCTAAATCTTATAATTTGGAAGCTACTTCACCCCACTGGTTCCTTAATGCAATTTTTTAAAAAATGATATTTTAATCTGCTTCCTAAGGGGTCACTGTCGCCGACATGTCCCTACCTGCATGGATATTTCTATACCACAATAAAGAAATGGTACGGATCTGGGCTGCTCCGCGTGTTTTGTTTTGTTTTGTTTTTTAAAAAAACTATAGCAGAGAGTTACTGACCTATTGTGAACGCCATTCCCTCTTCCATTAACAAATCACTGTCATTGGCTACAAAAAAAAAAATACAAACGCGTTTATGGCTGTTGGTGCTTTTAAAAAAAAAATGTTGGTTTTTGGTTTTGTGGGTTTTTTTTAGTAAACGCAATTAGCTGTCGGTTTAAACTCATTTCGGCTCGCAGGTACCGCGCACGCCCGTCCCCCCCGCCCCCCGCCCCGCTATGAACCGGAGCATCCCGGTGATCCCACCCCGGCCGCAGCGGGACCGCCCCGACGCCGGCTCCTTGCAGGCCGGCTCCGGGGGCTTTAATGTTTCGGCGGCGATTTTTCTTTGCCCCGCGACAAACTTTGCCGGCGTGGCAAACAAAAAGATGCGGGGGTCCGGGGACGCGGCAGAGGGCGCCTGGCCCCCGGGGCGGGGGCGCGGTCGGTCGGCGGGGCCCAGCTGCCCCGACGGCTCCCTTAAACACGCGATTTGTCCTCAGAAATACCCGCGCCAGTCTCAGAAAGCGGGGCCGGGGCTGCCTTCCGGCTTCTCAGGGCGGAAAGGAACACCTCCCTCCCCCCACGCCGGGCACCCCTTTCGGGACCGGCAGCATGCGTGGGCGTGAGGGGCTCTGCTCGTTTTACCCCCCGCCCCCGTAGTTCTTTCATGGCCGGCGGCGGAGCGAGTAGCGGGGGGAGGCGGGTCGGGCCGTGGTGCCCCCTTACCGTGGTGCCCCCTTACCGTGGTGCCCCCTTACCGTGGTGCCACACCTCGGGGTGCCCGTGGAAGTACGACCCAATGCCGTGGCCGATGAAGGAGGGGCAGACCTGGAAGCCACCCCGCCGTGCCACGGAGCTGCGGGGGCAAAGAGGACACCGTGAGGGAGCACACCCCGACCACCACCTCCACTCGCCAGCCCCCGGCCCCTGCCACCGCATTGATAGCGGCAGCAGCATCACCTGGCTCCCACAAGCTCTCACCCCCACCCCAGCGCTGGGTCACCACTTTGTGCCCACTCTGAAAGCAGCCATCGGAGCCAGCACTGGTGAGCCACTGTTAGGTTTCAGAGTTAACACGCCTGCCAGCAGAGGCTGGTAGCTCCTGTGCCAGCCCTGCTGTCTAAGCAAGACGGCAGCGTGTTGTCTCCCTGTCTGATGGGGGGTAACCTTTTCCACCAGCACACTGGGAACTCATTTTAACGTGGAACAGCCAAATTGTACAGCCGAGGCCCCAGCACATCACCAAACCGCAGCCTCTGCCAAGCCCTCCCTAGGTGCAGAGCCCGTGGAGGGCTGCGTACCCACTGCCTGCACCGGGTTTCTGCAGAAGAGGGTCCTGTTGCCGACGAGGAGAGTTAAGAGCCCTACTACTTCCCTTCTGGAATGTTGCAAACATTCAGCACCAAAAGGTATTGCAGCTCCAGCAAATCTTTTCATGCTAATTAACAACACATTTCTAATAAGCCCATCACCACCACAGCAAAACCAAACCCTAACAGTTACGGCATTTCAGTTCTCCCTGGGGGATCTGTCCTGTTCTTCATGGCTTGCCTCAGAGAGGAGCGTCTCCAAGAGCTGCTGGCAGGAACACATCCCAGCACTGATCCCCACCCACGTTGGGAAAGCAAAGCCCTATCCCGATCCCTAAAAACCAGAGGACCTGGAGATGAGAGGGGTGTCCTCTGGCTGCTGGGCCCCCCCATGTCTGCAGGCTTCACTCTGGGGCTCTGCCCTTACTCAAGCAGTGCTGGAGGGGGTGACTTGAGGCAGCTCAGCCAGGAAGGCCGGTGACATCCAAACCAGAAATGTGTGAAGAGTTGAGGAGGACTGGGAAGCATATTAGAAGCAACAAGGAAGCTGCTGCCTTCCCTGCGTATCATCCCCACACTATTTCTAAAAGCAAACAGAGCAAGACAGGAAGGCACTTAGCCCAAAAAGATTTTACCTACAATATTAAAAGCTTAATTTGCTTGTTTTAAACCAAGGTGGGCAATTAAAAACTTCAGGTTTGTCTATACTTAGACCCTAACAAATGCTTTTGCAGAGTTTGACTGCGGGCAGAAAAGTGGGAAAGTTAAGAAACTCAAATAAAGGTGTAAGCTCTCACAGAAATTAAAGCATGTTAAACCCCATGGGAGGCCTGTATTCAGGCGTGAAGTGGCCTCAGCTTGCTGTACACGGTAATCCCTTTGCACACCAGGCTCCACAGACCCTGCAGTGCTGGCTCCAGTGCTCATGGGTCACCAGCCCAGCATTTAATGCCACTGCGACTGAGGGATGTGGTGCTCCACCACGGTGAAACAGCAATGAGAGAGGAGAGTTGGGGCAATGGTTAATAATGCTGCAGCATTCAGACCTTAAGAGCACATTTTAACAGGATTTGTATATTAGATTTTACCTACCCATCACCTTGATACAAAGATTAATCACATTTCTTTCACCAACTCTGGAGAAGAACAGAAATTTCAAGTTTAGCTATCCCCAAACTCTTAAGTACTGTCTGGCAAAGAAGGTTACTGGTAAGGCTAGAAGCTGGGCTTCATTTGGTTGTATTCAAAGTCCAGGCTTTTACCTTATATATCATTTACGTGGGGGAAAAAAAATCATGAAGGTTTATGCAGCAAAAAGTCCTACTAGAGATGGAAAAGACTTTCTCCCCGTCTTTCTATCATGTCACCCATGTCAGAGGCCTGGCCAGCTGGCTGTGACGATGCTGAAAGCCAAGGAAGAAGCACGGGGAACAGTGCGGAGTCAGAAAGGCAGATTACTCAGACACATCCACAAAATGAAATGGAAGATCCCTGGTGACCAAGCCCAGAGCAATACCGACAATGATTCCTAGGTGGGTGAAGGGATTCTCTGGAGAGAGATGGGAGAAGCCGTCCATGCAACATGTGATAAGCTTTTCTTTCACCTTCTTCAAGTCGTTTTGGAAAAACATAAACAATCCCCCTGGCTATCCAGCTTAGCTGATGTCCTTACACAGCATCCCTGACGGGGGTCAGGGTCATTTTTTGAGGTGTTTTGTAATTATTACAGGATTTCCTCCCACCCCCAAAAAAATAATCCATCTTCTGTAGCAAGACCAGAAAGCTTTTCCTCTGTGTGGCTGTTCTTCTGAGGACCACAGCTACATGTTGTCCTGTGGGCAGGGGAGGGTGGCAGCAGCAGCCACAGCTGCGTGCTGGGCACCGGGGGACACTGACGGCAGTGTTAAGACAGAATCCCATCCTCACACGGTGAAAGAAGTGGTCCTCGTGCATTTCAATAGTGAATTCTGCCACTTTCTTGCCAAACAGCTTGAAAACAACTCTGCTGGCATCAGTTCTTCAGTGGTTGCTGTCTGTGATCAAAATAGGGAATGTTGGAGCTCTCGGGGCTTTGACATCTGCACTGACAGACGCCTGTGCCCCCCCCTCCCAGCCACTTAATAATGTCTACGTACAGAGCTTGGGTATTCTTTACATAAAATGTAACATGGCCAACGAACCTGAAGTGACACAGAGAAAACCTGTGGAGAAAATAAGCTGCAGGTATGAAACTCAGCCACGTTCAATCTGGTTTTAGTATTTGCATGTGCTTCAGAAGCACCTTATGGTGAATTTCACTGCACAACTACTAGCTTTACTTTGGAGTGTTTCAAAAATCTGAGTGAGCTCTTACATCCATGTGGAGTTATAGTAAAACACCCAGCTTTCATAAAACACAAAAAGCTACTAAGCCCAGCTACAACTTGCAAAGGTAATTCTGTACATGTACATGTACACGTTGGCTGTAAATGCTGGCAGGGAGGACTTTGAAACAGCTCTGAGTGAATTGAACTGTTGGTCTTGGTCAGCCTCTCCGGCCTCCAGGACTCCCAGGCTGTGAAACCTGGCTAAAAAATCAGGATGTCACGGAGTGGAGCGTTTTTGCCCAAATTTGCCATTTGCTGCTGACAACAGCTCAACATTTTGGTCTCGCAGCCTCACTGCCCAGCTCGGGATCTGTCAGCAGTGGCCCTTCTTTTCAGCCTTCCCTGGAAGGCAACCTTACAAGATCGCAGCCCCAGCTCCATGCACTGCTCCTTGCAGATGGGCAGCGTGGGATCAGGCAGCCGGAGGAGTCCTGATGGCGAGCGGGAAAGCAGTGAAGGCAGGAGGCAGGACTCGGCACAGCTGAGCTGGGCTGCCATGGGACAGGAGAGCTGTGGCAGTGGGTGGATGTGCCTGTCTGCCAGTTGCCATCGGCCACGGGGTACACTCCAACCAAATCACTTCCAGAGCAAAGGCTGGGGCAGCAGAGGCACACCTCACCCACAGCATGACAGAAAAAAAAAATAAAAACAGGTTCTTCCGGACAATCATTGTTAGAAATATCCTTTGAAAACATTTATCATCACACATTTTATTCTTCGAGCCATATCACGTGCTTGGGCAGAGATGAATTGGGCAGGATTAAAAGCATAATCATTTAATGAGCCCAGTACTTGATTCTGTTTTGCTGCCATGTGTTCCCGCCCAGTGGCTGTGGAGTCAAGGGGACGTGCAGTGCTGCTCCTCTTTTGCTGATGGCAAAGCATCTGGTGTCAGGATGGACCGGCAGCGGCCCAGCTGGTAAAGGAATATCACGGAGGGCCAGGCTGTTCACCTAAACCCATAGGCAGAGCCTCTCGTACAGTGGTATCAGACTTCTGAGAGTGGACAGACAGGAGAGTTGGGTGGCAGTTCCCTCCTGAGCATCCTCTTCCCATGTTGCCACACAATGGCTAATTCTCCAAAAGGAAGGATAAGCGGAGATATGCATTGCTGTCCTGCCAGCGGCCCAACAGGGAAATGGCCACAGAGCAGCAACAGGCAGGACCGACTCTCTGCAAAGCTCTCCTGGATGCTCTGGAGCCTCTCTGAAAGGAGTTCCTGGGTGAATGGGATCAATCCCTCCTGCTAACAAGGTGAAAAGCAGGTTGAAAGAATTTGCTTAGGGGGCTGTCCCTGTGCAGAGAGCCTCTAGGAGCATCTACGGGATAACAGGCATCCCAGCTCCAGAGGAAAATCCATCCATTCAGTCTTAGGACTGAAACTCCCACTTTTTTTTTTTTTTTTTTTTTTTGGCAGGGGCGGGGGGAGTGGAACTTCCCCAAAACCTGCATTTTGTTTTCTTATTATAAAATTTTGTCTCTTTTTCCTCAAGGCAGGTCTGGACCAGTATTCTAAAGGGTCACCAAAGAAACAAAGTGAAACAAATCCTGTTTTCAGCATGGGCAGCAACTGCCTCTCTGGGCTCTCGGTGGCACAAGGGAAGAATTTGGCTGGTGAGACAAGATAGCGCAGACTGCTTCGCTATCCAGGCTGAGCACCCTGGGGAACTGATTCCAGCCAGGGATGCCTCCCTCGCAGTGCCAGCTTCTCTCCCCAGGGATGAAACTTTATCAACAGTGGTCTTGCAGAGCAGCACGACATAAAAGGCTGAAGTTGCTGAACAGACCTGTGAACATGCTTGGGGAACACTGAAAGCAGTAACAGACCTATGATAATTGTTTTCTTACTTAGGGATCCATATAAATGCATCTTTTTTTTTTTTTAATTAGAAGCAATCATATTTTTCTTCAATACATTGTTAGCAAAATGACCACTGAATGGCTGTTTTGTTTTGTTTTATTTGAATTCTTGAAAATGGCATCAGCCTAAACTAGATTTGCTTGTGATAAAAATATTAATTTTGAATAGTACCATATTACTGAATTTGATTAATAACAAAATTCTACCGTGAGAACATTAAAGTCTTTTTCTCTTAAATAGTAATCCAAGACTGAGGGAATGCATAAGTTCAGGGATTCCCTATAATGACAATAAATGTTGAGGTATAATTAGTGATATTTTTGAAAGCCAACAATTGTTTTTTGAAAGAAAGGTACATTTTAGTTTCAAACTGGAACACAAATTACTGTATTTTTCTTACAATAGTGCTGAACTTTTATTTGAGGTTCTCTGTTTCTGAAAGCAGACATGATGGATTGAAATAAAAGATAATTTATTGCAATGCTTACTTTCAAGTGCAGAGAGAAGCAGTGTAATTGTAATTTACAGTAGCTGTCAAGGAAAATCTATCACAGATGACATTAAAATGACTTATTTTGCCTGAGCCACTTATTGTTTAAATGTGCATAATCTGATAGAAACAGATTTTTTTTTAAATCTGCTTTATATTGTTCTAAATTAATATCAAAACATATACTTATGAGTTAAACATTTTAAACCATTTATTAATACTTTCATCACTACTATTTTTTCCTAGGAGCTGGAAATTGGTTTATTTAACAATATCACGTTTATGTTTTTTAGCTCCCTACACTCACAACACTTCCACGTACCTAAACTCACTGTCTGAAAAGCAGATTTCAAACTAGATTTGTTTCTATCTGAAAGGGAAATGTCAGAAATGGTAGAAGAAAATGGAACACTGGGCCCAATTCTGTTTCCACTGGATGTGACTGACAGTTTTGCCACCACCTTCAATATGAACAGGTTAGCAAAGATTAAAATTTTTCTAAGCAGAGTAACTCAAGAATCCAGGCACTCTTTTGTTTGCAACTTGTAGCTGATGGGCGAAGAACTGCTATCCAAGAAATATTCAGTGTCAGCCATTGAGCTTCCATAACAAAGACTATGTTAGAATACCGAATGTAAACTTACCTCTGTGATATAATTATTCCCAAACCTATTGTAGAAAGGAAATACTCCGATTATTTGTGTCTAAGATATGTTCCGCATATCACTTGAGCACTTCTATAGAAAATACTGATGACAGAACCCTAGACACACTTCCATTCTGACGGGCCTAAATGTTTTCAGCTTGTCGGTGCTTGTTCTCAGGTTTTTATTACATCTAACTCTCCCAAAACTTAAGATTTTGATGTATGTATGTCTGTCTGCATGCAAACGTCAAATGACAAATACCCAGAAACACACAGCTTCACCAAACCAAGGCGATCTTTCAGCAGAGGCGGTGTTAAAGTAGTTCTAAACAAATCAGCACATTTAAATTGTCTACGCGATAAAATCTTGAGAAATAAAGTTAATGACCTGCTATTTCATATGTAGTTTTGAACAGTCACTAGCTCTGATTAATCTGCTTTTCAAAGGGGGCGCTGACTATATATTTACACTTTGCAAGTAAACTGACCTCCGTACCAACACAGCAAAAATTCAATGTCACATTCAACTCTGTTCTTTTTCTTCTTCTTCTTCTTTTTTTTTTTTTTTTTTTTTAATACAGCTAGAATTAATGTAGTGAATCTGTAATGAAATGCATTATCCTGCATGGAGATTTATCAGATTTTCCAATTGAATGCCGTGCTTTGCTAGCACTAGCTGGAGTTCACCTGCATGTTGGTGTGGCGTGTGGCTCTTTTTTGTAAAGAGTTAAGTTGAACACAAAAAAAGGGAACAAAGGTCAGCACCCAGCCGCCACTTGAATGTGAGATTTTTCTTTTTATTCCCCTTGATGTATACTAGGCTCTGTGTTATTAGTCTTAATGATGGAAAATTGTAGTGTTGATACAAATCTTTTTTTCAAAGTAGTAGGCGGGAGCTCCATTTGTTAGTAAGTTTTTTTGTGACTAAAAGCCACGGACAGTACATTTATGTAGCAGTAAAAGGCCTAGATGCTCTTTCCATAGCAGAGCTAATTATTCCTACTGTGACCTTACTGATCTACCCTGTTCCTAGTACATCTCATCTGCACGCCTGTTCCTCTGTGTAGATGGTGTCAGAGAATATGAAAAACCCTATAATGAAACCATTTTCATGATGGAGAAAGGCTACTGGAGTTGCACTTGCTACAAAGAGGCTCAATTATATGAGTAATTGTGATAATTTTCTACATTCATAGCCTTCAATGGGAAAAAAAGAATGAGAGCCACAAAGGAAAATTACTTTAACAAGAAAGTACAGAGAGTAAAAATGGAAGAAGAGACAAAAAGGGGGAAAAAAATAACCAGAAAAAAAGTTTAAAAAATAGATCTGGAGGGAGGAATAGCAAGACAGGGAGAACAACAGAAATGCTCAAAAAGCCTATGTGCAGCTGTGTTGCACAATTAAATTGAATTTTTTTTCTGCAGTTGATGAATGTGACTACTGCAAATGTGCCTCTGTAGTTAGCTATCATTTGTTGTTCCGTGACAGGAAAAGGATAATTACCTCTCAGAGAGAATCAAAGGCTGACATGCCCTTTAGACACAGCCATGAATGCAGAGCTCGATAGAATGCTTGAATAAGAATCCAGTGTTCTGTGCCCCCTTCTACTCAAGAATAAATTTTGTTAAAATGCAAGAGCACCACCAGTAAATTTGTTGAACCCTAGGTGTTCAAAAATATGAGGTGCATCTATCGACTCATCCCATTTGCAAAAATAAAACTACATTTTGAATTCACTTCTATTATATTCATGGACAGTAAGATAGTGAGATATGCATTAAATTTCTTTTCCCAGTAGGGGTCTGATTCAACATTTCCTATGAAAGAACAGAAAGACACTATCCTTTTTCTCCAGGCTAGTTAGCCTATAATTTAAAACTGTCAAAAACACAATTTTATACAAAGTCTTCAATAAAAGCTTCTCAGATATAACCCAAAGAGGTTTTACTAAAGTTTGATTCAGACTCTGTTACAATATTTTTAAAGCTATAAATACACCTAACTGATATTTTGCCGTTCTCTTTTTTCCTTAAAGTATTTGAAGATTTACAAAGAAAAAAAAAAGCAGCATCCTTTCAAGGTGACTAAGCCTTGCAGCTTTTAAGTAATCAGAATGTATTCAATAGCGTGTTGGGACCATTAATAGTCCAGTGAAGTATTGCTTAATGAAATGTATACGATATATGTCTATTTTTTTTTTGGCAAACATTTTAAAATAATCCATAGGTACCTTCAAAAAACTAAGCCGTATTTTTATTCAAAACTGCCAGCAGCAGAAGAGTCATGACTGCATTTACGTGAAGGCTAGAAGAGATGCAAAATAGGGAAAAATCTCTGAATGTGAGCTCTTTTTTCCCTGTGAGGTTAGTATGCGCTGCTCTTTGTAAGATCAGAAGCTCTTGAGTTAAATATTTTTGTACTTTTTAAACAAAGAGACTTATTTATGTTGACTAATTCCTTTGTAATGTTCGTTATTGCTCTACAATGAAAACAATGGTTTCTAACCTTCTTACATCATTAGACAGACACAGTGTAGTTTCACACACAAATAAAAAATAAACAAAAGCCCACTGCAAATTACATCTGTTAATTTAAATCTACCTTATGAATATCTTTGGTGCTTTCTTCAGTTATCTTTGCTGACCCTAGTGTCATTCACTTAAAAAAAAAAAAATTTCTCTTACCCAAGGAACAACATTATAGCTTGGCAGTTCACATACTGATATCAGACTGAAATGATGGTTTTGAATCATAAAACATGTCATCAGCTTTATACCAAACCACCAATAACCTTTGTCCCACTTGCCAGCCCTCCCTTTACTTGTCAATATAAGGCTTACCTGATTGTGTTTCCAATTACAGAGAAGGGAGCCCCTGGTCTGCAAGCTGCAATTGCTTCATCTCTACATTTCCTGGCAACCTCCACTAACTTTTGACCAGATTTATCCACATTGCCCACCAAAAACGTTTCAGAAGTGTCACCATGGTAGCCATTGTAATACACCTAAACACATGCAGAAATGTAAGACATTTTCTTGGTTTGTGCACCCAGAAACAGATCGTCTCCTTAATTAAATCCATTCTTTCTAAGATCGAGCTCTATATTGCAACAGATAGACTATGGGTAAGCTGTATTTGCGAGAACGAGTCCGGAAAAGCAAATCATTGCCGAGAGAAAAAAAAAAGGCGTGAAAGACTGCAAGGTACCACTAGAGTTGACAATTAAAAATTCAAGAAATGCAAAAGCTGTGCATCTCTGCCCAGCAGTGCACCAGACAATGACATTGCTCAACCACAAAACGTGAGGCTAAATAGGCCGTATGCGAGAAGACGGGTGGGGGGCCGTGCATGGGCCAAAGGGGGCCTTGGGGACCCTTGGGTGCCCACCTGCCCCAGCTGCCCACACTCGGGGCTGGTGACCTGCTGGCACCCTGCTGGGGTAGGGCATCGAGCCCTGGTGCTGGCCATGAGTGGCCGGGAGAGCCGTCCCTCGGCAGCCAGCATCCCCTGGGGAGGTTTTTGAGGGGATGCTGTGTGAGAGGTGTACCCTGCTACCCACGTCCAGGGGGAGCCCCGAGGAAAGCACGGGCCAAATCCATCGCCAGCCCTCGCACGTTTTCCTTAACCTCATTTTTAAACTGCAACGTGGCATTAACATTGGGTTTTACTTCTGATTTCCAGAAATGAATTTTGAAAGAGAATAAATGCACCGTTCTGGCACCACAAAGCTTCACGTGCTGAAAACATAGCACCCTGTTGAATTAATTACCTACTGGTTTGTTTTGTTTTTTTTTTTTTTGACATTTCATAGGTTTTAAACGTCTGGTCTCCAGACATTCTCTGCCGGGCACAGGAAACCCTGGCTATGCACTATGGAGCTCGGCAACACGCCATTAAAATGGGGTTTGCAGCTCTGCAGTACGGCAGGCAGGCGCACAATTGTAAGAACAAGCCAAATTTACTTACAGAAAGACAAATTATAATGCTGCACAGTTTTGATCTTCTAAAACATTTTTTTTCTCCCCCAAACCGTGGGCAACTATCCCTCTAGGACTAATAACTCCCGAAGCTCGAAGCACTGAACTTTTGCCACTGGCGAGCTATTTGTGAAAAGACAGACTCACATTCTTTTTGGTTGATTCCAAACTAAAAAAAAAAAATAAAATTTGGCTACAGTCAGTTTATCCCAAGGCCAGGTTTGTGTTCAGGCCGAGATGTGAAGAAAATGCAGGAGCGAGGGGGGGATGTTAAAGAAAGGTGAGTGCCAGCAAGGGCCCAACCGTGTTAACATCGCTCCGGTGCAGAGCGGCCGCGATCCCCTGCTCTACCTCCCTCTGCCAGTCCAGACTGCCACTAAATCTTTTTTTTTTTTTTTTTTTAATTTAACGCCCATCGCGCAGGTTTTAATCTAGCTAGTTCACATTTAAACCGAACTAGTTCATTTTTAGCTCCAGCAAGTACAAAACCCCAGCATTAAATGTCATCATCCTGGAAAAAACAAATATAGATTTAAAACATAGGAGAGCTTAAAAATAATAATAATATTTACTGCAGTCCATCAACTGCAATTACATATTTTTGACGTTAATAAGCTACAACCACAGCACCGTAACACACTAATTCCTTAAAAGTCAATGAAAGAACCAAGTTGTAAGAAACATTAACCTGGTAATGGCTGGCTGACAATTGCACTACGCACAGGATTCAGTGATGGATAATGCTATTGTTTCTACACTAAAATACATTTTAAAGGCTACATGACTCAAGCCAATAAAATTGGTATTTCATCTATGAAATTCTACCATCTTAATTGTGCAAAAATGGATTTTTTCTTCAAATAATTTGTACATAGCATGAAGTGTTTACATTTAATAACCAGAATATTATTTAATCTTTTTATAGAACCTGTAAACAATTATAAACAATTTGTTGTGCAGTATTTACTTTGGTTTTTATTCTGTCCACCTGTGAAACGTCCCAGTTTTGCTCATTAAAAATAAGCTAAAAGATCAATTAGCAATGCTGAAAAGTAATATTTTTTTCTCAGCTATTTTGGAACTGAGCAATTATCAAACATGGCACAGTTCAGTTTTACATGATAAAAAAATCTTACAAAGATAATCAACAATTCCCATCCTTGCAGGAATCTTCATATTCACAGAAATATCAGGATTTATTTTCTTGCATGAGGGTAAAAAGAAAACAAATAAAAATACGTCTTCAAAGAACCAGTAACATTTCGTCAGACGTTATTTGTAAAGCAGAGTGGACAAGATATGCATTCCACCTTAATATAAAAATGTTTTGTTTGGTTTATCATGGAAAGTATCTGTGATATGAATCTATACACCTTTTTTTAAAAAAATCTAAGGCGTCATTGTTATCCTGACAGACAAAACAAAAAAATAAAGTGAACCTTAAGCATACACAAATAAATCAGATGTTAAATCCTTAGCTGTTGCAGGCTGATTTAGTCTAATAAAATGAGCAAAGCTATACCAGTTCACCACAGTAAAAATCTAGGCCAAAAATAGACTTTAAAAATGATAGATCGCACTGTGCAAACATGATAGTCAGAATTCTACAATTAGAAAGTATGGAGATGGGGAAGAATTTAGAAAGATTAAAAAACCAAACCAAATCTAACCCGGTTCTGGATCACACATGAATGTACCATGGGAAAAAGGTCACTGACCCTAATTTCGATAGAAAAAAATATTTCAGAAAGCTGGAATCTCATGCTGGAGATTTCGCTTCTGCCACTATGAAATTTGGGCCCATGGAAAATAGTATCAAGTTGCCAAGAGTTTCTTTAATGATTAAAAAAGCTTGCTTTTATGAGATGTTGCTTCCTTGTATGTGACACCTTATTGCAAAATAACATTGGGATTCAAAAGGCGTCTGTGTTCATATTAGAAATAAATGGCACTTTGGGAAAATAAAAACATGCACAGTAAAAAAAAAAGCTTTTGCAAGAGACAATTTTTTTTTCTTTTTTTCATAAATTAAATGAGAATTAGGTTTCCAGTTTCCATACGTTCTTGCTGCTAAGAAAATCCAGCCAGTGTTTATTTAAATAGCTATAATTGACCATTCTCTGGAAATATTAAGTCACAGTTATATCACACTATTTCTGTTTCTGCGCAAAAGGTTCAGGGCTTTTATACCAGAAATGGAACACAACACTACCTTCGGGGATTTTAATAAATGTAGGGAACACTGCTAGCAAAAGAGTTGCTGTCCAAATAGACTGACATACACAGGCCAATGTAGCCTCTAATGACAGAGTAAGATAATGACAGGCCCCACTCAAAATCAGCAGGAAGAGGAAGATCAATCTTGGCAGAGTGAAGGAAAAATGCTGGCTTTCTTCATGTTAGCTCATCTCATACATATCTATCTTCAGCTGCTGCCCAGTACTGTGGTGCTCTGCATTAACTACACAGTGGATCAATAACAATTACACCTTCTCAAAAACATGACACATAGCAGGATTGGGTTGACATTTCACTTAGGCCAACATTGATCTCAGTGCATCTGATTCCAGTCCTAAATTCAAGTCAGGCCTGGGTCTAGCTGGAATAAACACACAGTTAAAAACAAAAAAGGAAACCAGCTGCTTGTGCCTTGGCTCAGAAGTAAACAGCACATCCATCTGTGCATCCCCCATCTCCAATCCACTATTCTTCCTGTTGCTACTAGTGATTCTAAAGTTGATCAAAGACTATTTTTTTTTATATGAATTACTCACCGTGACATCAATGTTGATAATATCTCCATCCTGAAGAGGTCGACTGAAACATAAACAGAAAAAAAAAAAAAATGGTGACAGGCAGTTCCCAACAAAGGGAATATAAGAATAAACACCTAATGACACATACATAAAAAATCAGGGGGTAGATATTTTGTGATAGAGGAAGGCAGAGGCAAACAGAATAACCATTTTTAATGTTCAGCTCTCACTACTTAGAGAACAAGTATAGCTGAATATAAAATAATGAGAAACAACTACCAGAAAAAACGTATCAACACCTGAAAAATCTACCATTATATTTATTCTTTTTCTCTCACTAGGGTTCATATTTTACTTTGTGAGTAGCTGAATGTATTGCAAATAAAAAAACCCCACCACATAAATTCAAATATATTTATTCCTTACCCTATACTTATTTTGCTGGAGGAAAAAAAAAAAATCACACTGCACTCTTTTTTTTTTTTCCACACACTAAACTCTAAAGGCATTATACTAGTTTTTTTTTAAGTGTCTGGACAAACTGGATTTTTTTTTCTATTTCACATACATTTCTATAACATCTATCAGCATCGTGTGGCAACATGATATGCATCTGCAGTACGTTTACATATGACATTTAGTTAAGCTGAAGTACGTTCAATATTAAACACAATTTATTAATTTCAGTTTAACATTTTCATTCCCCGTGGTAAAATGTATATTATTGGGGAAGTACCTGTCAGGAATACCATGACATACCACGTTGTTTACAGAAGTACAAACAGATTTTGGAAAACCTCCATAGCCCAGAGGTGACGGATAGGCGTTCTGTCTGATTATTTCATGATGAACAATGGAATCTATTTCTTCAGTTGTCATGCCAACCTAAAATATCAAACATAACATCCTGTTAAAAAAGCAAAGATAGTTTCTCATATTTACTGAACGTGATTGCAGCCGAGCGTTTCAATGAAATCTTGGATCTTTCAAATACGCTGCTTTGATACAAAACACTAAACCATCTGATATACTTTATTGATACATCGGACCTTTTTTTTAAAAAAGAAAAAGGTTTTAAATAAAGCATGCAGTAGAAACGAGCACTCAAAGGTTCCTAGAAAACCTAAAATACTGTCTACTTCCTTTCTGTTCTTTTTTTCACATTTGCTTTCTCAAATAGACCAATTTTCCATGGCATCTTGTTTCAGTAGCTGCTACAGAAATGTCTGGTTTCAATGCTTTCAGTCCTTCAAAACACAACATTACTTTCCCTTTTTGTTTTTAAAAGAAAGGATTTTAATTCTTGTAACCGCCCAGTACATTTCTCATAATGTACTTGTGCATTTTATGAAACTGTTTTCCAAATATTTAATTTTGTAAAACGTTTAAAATTTTGGCTGCATATCTCCAGGATATTTTACCTAAAGTTGCCTGGATGATCACAGTGAATCTACAAGCGTTTATCCCTCATTTGTAGAAATCTTCATTTTTATGCTTGACGTTTTCTAGATTCATCTTTTTCTCACCATTTTACATATTAAAAAAAACTCTCATAAATCATTCAGCCATTTTCTGAGTATCCATGGAGTGGAAAACGCACAGGCTTAAAATAACATTCTTCTCGCTTTTCTTTTGGATTGATCCTGTCTCTGGAACAGTTAGAGCTGAAATTTGAAATTTGGTAGGGAAACCTCCCTCATTGAGAAGAAGTGCCTTTGAGGGTTCCTCTGAAAATTGATTTTGATTTGAATGAGTTTTGAGCCTTTGAAAATCATACTTTGTACACATATGCTACAGCGGCTGTGATTTTGGAGGACTTTTTAGTAAACGCGTGGAATATAGGTAGGCTGTGGTGCAGGAGGCACACTTATCCATATATTGAAATATTCAGTCATCACGCACAGCGAATACAGCCAAGTGCACTTGTGTCCTGTGCTGAGAATAAAACCAGGTCTATTTGCTCAGCTTGCATCTTCTTCAGCATGAAAATGTGGTTGGGTGGATGAGGAGCGGTAAACCTACTGGTGGCCAGGATTTGGGGTTACTCTGCAACACCCCCCTGCAGCCTCTGCGCTGGGATGGCAGCCGCAGCCACAGCCCCAGCACTGCCGGTATTGGATACTGCAGCCATCGGTTCTGGATAAATACAGGTCTGTTGCTCCTGCCTTCGCTCACCCATCTATCATCTCCAGCCCACAGACAAACTGAACGGTTCCGTCCCAGGGCTGGGTGCTGGCTGACACTGCTCTGCTCAAGGCGCTGGACGTGACTTTTGGACACCGGGCAGCCAGGTCTGGGCTCTCTGTGCGGCAGGCTTATGCACTGTGAGAAGTTCTGCTTTTAACAGTATCTGCTTTACTTTTAAAGGAGCTTTTGCTGGCTGGGCAAGGTCAGGGAGGCACCTACTGTGCACCTCATCCCTTATTTGGGACGGGGCAGCCTGATGGTATCTAACAAAATGCTTCCATGTCGTAGAATTTGCCGCTTTATTCCCAAATCTTTAACTCAAACCCAGGAAGTTCTATCATATATAATACCATATTGCATTTTTAAGGCAGTGAAGATAATATCAAAACTATGCTCAGCCCAAACTTTGTCTCTCTGCATCCATGCATTATAATGCACCTTTGTTATACTGGGGGATGTTACTGCCATTAAGTAAAGCACAGGCGAGAGCCGGGCTGAAAAGCTGTGTGCAAGGCAGGTTCAGCGAGACAACAGGAACAGGTGGAGGGATGGGGTTCTTCAGATAAAACAGGAATGCAGAGCATACTTTATGGGAACAGCCTAAAAGAGCTCCGTTTGTTTAGTCTGGCGCACTGAAACTTGTAATAGCTCGATTACTGTGTGAAGGGGACAGACTCAAGGAAAGGCAGGAAGCTGTTTAAATTAAAGAGCGGTGTTGGCAAAAGAACAAATGACCGTAAACTGGCCATAGGCAGCATCAGGCTGGAAAGCAGAAGACTTTCCCTGTCGATGAGGGAGGGTTTTGGAGCATCCTCCCAGTCAGGGGAGTCTTGGCCAAACACTTACTGGTGTAAAATGGAGCTCACCACCTGCCTGTGGCTGACCTGGGCAGTGGTCACATCACCGCAACTCCAAATGCCACCTCCCTCCCAGTGCACAGCTCCTGGTCATGCAATCTTTACCCTATAACACCTTCTTGCTCCAAAACGTTCATTAGGTGTACGTAGTATTTTGCTATTATGTATGATTTGGCACATACTATGAACTGCATCATAAAGTGTATGCTGTATACATATGTGTTTTACAAATGATAACAACGAAAGAGTATTAGTGAAAAACGGTTCTCATTCAAAACCCACGTTGCACCCTGATCCTTCAGAAAACATGTGTATGTCCCTTAACTTTACATGAGTAAGTTTTACTGTACTGGGAAACAATTGCACATAAAGAAGTTAAACACGCAAAACCCTATGTAAGATTAAAGCTTCAGGCAGTTTTGCTATCGGCCACCCCAACTCCAGAATTAAACTTCTGGGAAAGTGTGATGATAGCTGAAAGAAAAATGCACAGTAAACTGATATTTTTTTTCCCCTTTTAAGTCAATGGCATTGACCTACACAGTCCCCATCTATCTCAGCATCTCATAGCTACTCAACCCATTTTACCCTATCCAGTATGCTATTACATGAAATACCAAGGCAAGGCTAAAAAAGCCCTCCTTCATCTGCAAAACCTCATAGTAGGCTCCTCCCAGTACATTTTAACTTGGGAGGTATCCCAAAAAAGCATACTGTAGAAACATTACTGGAAACCATAAGGCTTTATTATCAATGCACTCTGGAAAATTGTGTGGAATTTGGCAGCTGTTTTTTCCAACGGCAGCTCTAGGAGTTGTGCTGGACCCCGCGGGACAGCGAGGGGCTGAAGGATGGATGGGAATGGAGGAGGCAGCCCAGCCCTTCGGACTTGCACACATGCAGAGCCAGAAAGCACGATGTATGAGGAAGATGGGCTACGAAATGAAAGGAGAAAATGTAGTGTGGGCCTTATAAGAAACTCACATGATCTGGCACGACCTGAACAGAGGGAGGTTACAGACAGAGATGCTACACCTGAGCCAGCAACTCACTCCAAGTACTACAGAGGTCCAAAATACAGAAATAATTAAACAGGCATATCATGGACTGAATCAAAAGTTAATAAATCCTTCCTTTTTCAGGTTCTAAGTTAAAGTTGGATGCACATTAAGGGAAAGTTTAAAAAAAAAAGTAGAAACAAACCCCAAATAAGTGAAAGCATAAAAGACATCCAAGCTGTTATGGGACTTCTGTAATTGTTACCTTTAAGCCCTTTCCAGCCAGAAGCAGGACATGACGGGCCAATTGACAAGCTTGACGAAGCCCTTGAATCTGATCTTCATTCTTAATTTCTATGTCGTCTCCCCAGTCCGGTACAATGCCTGTCGTCACATAGTCTGGCTTCTTTATATGCTTGGAGAAAAAGGATTGAAAATGAAGATCAGAAAACTGAGCATGACAATGGGATCATTTTCTCAGATACTGCCTCCTGCTTCATGGCAGCTTGCCCTTTCTGTCGTGGTATCGACCTTCCTAAGCCATCAGGGCAAACCCTCAAGGCTGCCTCAGTATTTCTTCCACTGCCCTTTTGAACTTAACATTGCCTGTTACCACTGACTTATCCAGCCTGTGAGCCTCCCAGGGCTGAAACCCCAGATACTGCAGCCGACTTCCAGCACAGACAGTCACAAGTTTTGAAACTGTGAGAAAGAGACTTAAAAACTCTTCATTTTCTTTTGCAAAGGGGCACGTTTTCTACAAAAGGCATCTAAACACTGGAATTCATAGGAAAACCATACATAATTAGGCTCAAAAATAAAATTGATCAAATCCTTTGTTTCTCATTCAGACAAAACTCCTATTAACTTCCATGAGATTGCTTTTTAACTACGAACCTTAGGATTTAACTGATTTTAATCTAGAGGTTATTACTTACTAATCTAGTTCATATGCTGTGCCCAAATTTGTCCATCTACAACATTATGCAAGGGTATCCCAATTAGCTGTGTCAAGACAAGTGCAATAAACTTCATTTTTTTCCACACACAGAGTTCTCTGCCCTCGTACAGAGGCGAAATTTCATTTCTGATTTTTTAAAATCCACACCAGTTTCATGACACATGTATAAACACATCAAACTAATAATAACAGTAACATCTTGCACAGAGGTGGAAATGCGCTTTCTCTCGGAGGGTCCTGGGCTGTTTCACCGGCTGGGGAAGAGTCCCTTCGCCCACCACAGCCGGTCGGATTCTCTGCCATCGGCAGCCACAGGGCGAGTTTTGCACTGACTTCACAAAATACAGAATGAAGTTGGCAGGCAGAAAACAAAGCGGGCACTTGGGCTGTACAACAGCAGGGTGTAGGAATAAAGAAGAGTGGGGCAGGCACTGAGCTCTAGTGGGACGTTAAATAGGAAGACTGTTGTTACTCCTACAGGTATTTCATTTCGACGCTGATAAAAAGTGAAACTACCTTCAGTGGACTTAGGTCAACAGAATTTCATATTTACATTTAGTTCAAATTAATGGCATATCAACCTTAACAACATCCTATTGCTGTACTTTGGGACTTAATTTAGAAAAAAAACGCCACCGTTTGCTGGATTAGCAAATCATAGCAGCACCCCGGCTTTCCCCTTGGAGGGCACTTATCTAGTAACTGCTGAGACCCGACCCTGCTGACCTGGAAGATCTGTTAAAGGACAAGCCCAAAGCAGTGTATGTACAAATATCTATGTATACAGTTTCACGCCAACATCTTGAAACCCCCCCCCCACATGTTATTTCAGTGTGATTTCTGGTATACTGTGTATAAAGTAATAACGTTGCCCTCAAGTTTTCAGAGTTGAAGAATTGGACTGATTTTTAGACAGCCTGAGAACTCTGTCCTGTGAAAACAACTTTTCAGTATGACAATATATTTCTCCCTCTTTATCCTAAAAGAAGCATCTAAAAACAGAAAAAAAAGTTTGTAAAACTTTCTACAATTTTTAAACATTTGAAAATATATAAAGCATGTAATCCTGTGTTCTCCCTGCACACAGAGCTTCCACAGCCTCTTAGGTGTGAGAGCTCTACATCCAGCATCCTTATCTGCTTTTCTATCTAACAACTTTTTTCTGGCCCATGGAAATACTCTATAGTTTGCAACAGAAATCCATAATAAAATGAAAAGGACAATTTAAAAAAAGTGCTAATACCCATCCTGAAAAGCACTGTTTAGTAAGGGTACTTTGGTTTTATTTTTGGCTAAAGGAAAGACACTGCACAGTTAATCTGTATGCTGTAATTAAACGTGAAAAAAAAAGAAAGAAAAAAACAAATAATGGAAACCAGTAGTGGAACACATGCTAAAATTGCATGAAAAAGTTCCTTTTAGCTCTAAAGTAAATAAAAATAAAAGTATATGTTGCAAGAAAAAAACCCACCCAGACATAGTAAACATGAGTTTATAGCGTGCAGTGTCGTTGCGGCGCAGCTACCAGCAGGTATTGGACATTTCTCTTCCTAAATCTGACATAACCACTTAACAGAACCTTCAGCAAAATATAAACATTTTTATAATTAGCCTGCTAGAAAAGGACTCCGATGATCATGAATGCTTCCTACTGACTTTTGGTAGGACTGTCTGTCCAAAAAGAGAATCTGGACCCAGAAGCATTAAGTGTTGACAGATGATTCTAATATTGCATGTTTATACTACCATGACTGAACAAGCCCCGGGTTTAAACTGCCTGATGACTAGATATGCCACTGTGTTTAACACGGTAGGCAATGGAAAACTTCTCTCATCAGTGCTGCTATTTCAAATACCAGACCAAGCAACAGGACAGTGATCCAAATCCCCAGCTGTCGGACAAGGAATACACTTGATCATGCCTGCAGTCGAACTCTATATTGACTGAAGAACAGATTGGATAATAGAAATTGCAGTACCTTAGGAACTGGGTGAGCTGGAGAAACCATGGCTGGCCAAACTATACTATAAGCAGCGTTTCTTTGTCCCTGAAAAAAGGAGCATCTTCGCTGTTGATTGCTTGGCTGCCTGTGCAGGTAGATACGATTGCACAAAGAAAAGATTATGTGGCAGCCAGTCACAGAACCTGTTAACAGATAAGTTAAAAATGGTTAACATTTTTTTCTACTACCACTTTACAAAATGGAAAGTATGCAAAAAGAAGGGCATCACGTAAAACAAACCACAGAACTCATGTAGTAGCCAAGGGTAGTTCAAGCCTTGTACTGTTAAAGAGCGAGCATTAACACCGAGAAGCAATGACAACAAGAAACCTCCCCAAACAATACTTTGACACTTTATAAAATACCAGATCTATTTTCATTTGATGTATTACAAAGTAGCGTGGGTAAATTCCCTAAAGCTTACGGCCAGGAGTGACGCTCCAACCGGCCCCTGCTTGTAGCAATTTGCACGGCTAAAAGCTGCACTGTTCAAAGCATGGAGAAACCGTGAAAAAGGGACAACAGCAAGAAAAGAGGAGGAAAAAATGATTTAATGTTGATTTCAGACAATATTGTCACCTGTATTTTTGCAGAACTGGTTACAGATTTGAGCACAACCATGTTGCGCTCATTAATTGCGCCAAGACACAAGGAAGAGGGTTCAATTTGTCCTGTCCAGCAGGGCAACAGAACAGACTTCAAGAGATACTCTTAACTTGGCCAAAAGCAATTGAAGGGAATAAAATTTGTAATTGACTTGGAATATTCAAATCAGATTTCCATTTAATTCACATGGGAATTCAGAACTACAGTTCATTAGCCAGTTCATTGCCCCAACTTAGTTATTGGGCAATGACACATTTTGCCACCGTCAAAAAAAAAAGAAAGAAAAAAGGGGAAAAAAAGGGCATTGAGGCCCAAGGGTTGTCAGACACATCAAAACCAAAATAATGCATCACAAAAGACAAAGAGAGCATGAAAACCTGGAAACATACTAAATTCAAAAGGATTATTGACACCGCTCAATTAAACTACAATTACACATAGTGCATATTTCCATTACTCAAACATTCTACAAGCTCAACAGAGGGGTTTTTTGAAACCTAAGTTTCGCATAATAGTTAATCTGCTTCTGAAAAATGTCATATGTATACAAACACAAAAGCAATTTTTTGTGGCGAGTAACACATACAGATAATTACTCTTCAGTAAAAAGAATGTGGTTTTGTTTATATAGAAGTAACTAAACATTTTTATATCACAGAAATTAAGACATTAATCTACTGCATACTTTGTAACTGTGTAAAAATGATTTTTTTTAAGAAGAACAACTTCTTTCATATCTTGTATGTTTTTATGTCCCAAAACCCAGAATGAATGAAATAGTTGCATGAGGTTTGCTTTAGAAATGTTCCTGACTGTCTCTTTGCACCCTGATCAGTGATACGTTTAGTTACCAATATCTGAATTTGTATAACAAAAGCTTTAACTCAATGCAAGAAAACTTTTACTGTTTTCCAAAATTGTTTTTAAGCAATAAGGCAGAGTCGACAAGCGAGGCTCAGATCAAGCTCTCGGTATAACCTAGGTACCCCAATGGAAGTTGCCTGCTTCAAGCGTCTCCATGGCAGTGGAGCTGCCCAGTTAACAGAGGATGGATTGGTTTGGTGGTATTTTAATTGTCCTTTAACCAACAACCTCATCATCTACTGCTTTCGTAGGGTTTTCTTCACAAGAAAAAAATCACTGTCCAATTAAAAAAAAATACATCTGGGCCATCTAACCTGCACAATGTAGAAGTGCATCCAGAGAGCCCAAAACATCCTACAAACTCCCTGGCTGGTTTGCACCCCGTTCAGCAAGCTGGAAGCACAGAATCTGCTGAGGCAGCAACTTTTTGGCCATCAGAAGTAGCAGTCAGGCCGCCAGCATAAGCTAAGGTAGCTCTTTTACAGAGCGCAGTGGAAGCACCTTGCTCTTACTGCAGCTGAAGGTATTGTAAACATATTGAAAACCCACACTCACTGATGTGGTCAGGGAAAGTCCACACAGACATCAATATCTGAATGTGTATTTCAAATGATCTCCTCAATACACGGTACACTGCCCGGGCACTCAGCCTACTCTGTAAAAGTTTAATTCAGGAAGAAAAGGTGCATGTGTGCTTGTCAATTATTCAACAATAAAATTCCACGTGTCCCAAAACACACACTCTTAAATACATTCAACTGGTTTATATTCATGGGTGTATGCCTACCAACTATCCCACATTCAGAAAGGATACCTTTTTATTTGGAATAAAATTTTTACCTCTGTTCTCCCGAAGATACACTGTAAGTGTTGTCACAAGATAACAGGATAATAAGATACTATAGTCTGTTGTTATTCTACTAACTACTCATTATAAACCAGACGCATACAAAAATATCTAATACTTGAGCAGGTGAAATGCAGCAACCAAATAAATATCACCATAGTTATAATACGACTCCTAAAATACATCACAAAAACTATAAACACAGGACAACTGAACCTTTATTTGAAATATAAAAAAATTATAGCAGAAAACATTCTCCTACAAAGTAAAAATAAAATGAAATGAAATAAAACGGCATTAGAATATAACGAAGTTACTGTTTTATAATGAAAATCTGGACTCCATCCACACACTTCCGTCCTTAAGAAGGCCCTCCTAATGTCTCCGCAGCTCCTTTTATTTTGTAAGCTCCCATATTCACAGCTAATTCGATATAGCAACATCATCAATCACCGGAGACAGGAACAACTGGCTGTATTCTCCAAGTCTGGCTCAGATATTCCCTCCTCCCCATCCCTTACACCTATCAAAGCTTCTCTCAGTGCCTTATTTACTTCTGCGACACCGGCGCTCAAGCACATCCTTTTTGTTCGGTTTTCTGTATATATTAATTACTGTAAGGTAGTTCATAAATGCATGGGATTTGTGCAGCTTCCAGTGGAAACTGCAGCTGTCGGAGAGAGCCCGGCATTCGCAGCTGGGTCGCCCAGTAACACACCAGCACAGCCGGGATGCAAAGTTGACCCTTTCCGCCTTTCTTTTCTCCCCCAACAGCAAGGCTGCGTCACTTGCCACGAATAACAGAGTTATTTACTATCAGCTGCCATAAGGAGAATTATTACCAGTGTTACTGAATCGCACCCCGGCAGATCCGATGTAGCGAGCGCAGAAAATTACAGGCAACTGCTCCTCTGACTCGAGAGTGAATCACACCGTGCCATCCGTATGCGCGCATGTCCCGCCGGAGCTGCTGGATTCCTCAGCACACCTTCCAGACCTTAATTTGTACTAATAATATAAATATGCGCCGTGAGCTTTTGTGAATTACCAGATGAATTTATCTTGTGTGGAAATTACGTTTTCTTCCAAACGAGCCAGCCAAAGGGGCTGAATACAGAATTCGAGTATGATGATGGGTGGGAGCATTTTAAGTGACTGATTTTGCAGCACAATGTGCCCTATATTTATTAGCCTTTTACTCTAGGTCTATTTTAATTGTTATCTGTTCATGCATGCTACACTATATAATGAAATGCTCCCATTTCACTCACAGAGTAGAGAGTTTTTTATGTGTATCTCTATTAATGACCCTTAATTAAGTTGATTTTAGTCATTTAAATGTGATTTTCCTCTGGTCAAGAAGTATTTTTAAAGGGAGATGTTGGAAACGAACTCTCACATAAGCACTTTTCTAATGCTTCTTGTTTAACAGTTACAGCACTTTATCAGCTATGTTTTCAATGAATGAGGTGTGGGGTAGCCATGCAAAACACGGCTCATCTGTATGATTCATCATATGGGATTGTTAGCAAATATCTTTTTGGTATTTATTTATGGAAGACTTCAAATTTCCAAGCCATTAGCAAAAATGTTACCAAAGGATAAACTTCACGACACTTCTAAGGTACAGTAAATACAAGGGTACATATTAAACAAGCCAAGAAATAAAATTAACATATTTGAAAATAATTTAGCCATAGTATCAACAGAAATACAGTACCAAAGTTATTTAGGATTTCAAGAATTAATATACAACCCATTTAGGAAATAAAATCAACTTCCTCTTGATAAAGTAAATCTTACTTAATATATATGAACAATTAAGAACATAAAAAGCATTGTTCTGATAATTCTTTTCAAAATAGGTGATTTAAACTTTTTTTTTTAAACTGAAAAAAAAAAAGACTGTGGAGATTTTCTCAGTATATGAGCATTTGAGGGTAAAATACTAGAGATCTTTAATTTGGCTTGTCAGGTCACTTTAATATTATACAATAATTTTGCTTCTTGTGCAAATATACATTTTGTTGAAACTTCAGCGGAATCAAGTTTCAAGCAGAGTATTAAAAATCATGACGGGTAATAATATGTGGAATCCAACCAATGCAACTAGGTAAGAATATATAGCTTTTTACTGTTAATTACCAAATGTTCCCATTTTTCAATCTGAAATAATGGCTGCGGTTTGCAAGATCTTTACTTATAATTGTAATTCTAACTGTCTAATAAAACACTGACTTTGTAATCCCCATGTTGCAAAGGCACATCCAAGCTTCAAAAATAGGATGGGAAAGATTAAAGGTTCTCTCCAAGCCCGTGTAACCTGTGTAGCAGAAGAGCAGCTCACATTTCACAGGCAATAACCTGTGCATTTGCTATAAAAAAAAAGGGGGAAAAAAAAAAACAACATAGGGAAATGCCTGAGGCAGAAGTTGAAACTGATTGGGCAAAGTAGAAGAACAAGAGCCCTTGAAATTAAACAAAAGCAAATTCATTCTGTTGACAGATGTTGATTACATCAAAGCCACGAAATAACTTTTTTCTGTTTCTTTTTTTTTCCTTTTTCGCAACTAATATCTCCACGTTTTCTGTACATTAAGGATATAACGTATCTTAATCAACATAACCCAACATGTAATAATTTTTAAATTTGGTAAAAGTATATTGTAACGAGGTCTTAACGACAGGCTTCTCCAAACAAGAGTGTATTCACATGGTCATGTCTGCATACCCGTGCTGGTCACGCCATCATCAGCCCCTTACTTCCAGGGGTTAACTGCTCTGGCAGCCAAATAAAATACAGAGAGCGCTGTGTAATTATGGAGACAGTCAAAGGGCAGCCTCTATTTTGAAATCTATTTGCACAGACAAGGTCTTCCAATTTCGCTTACAGGAAACAAGCTGGTAAAGGGGGTCTCCTCCTCTCCAGATGCTTTCCACACGTTTTTCCCACATCAGGAAATCGTGGACATGGACACCATGCAGCACTGTTTCCTGGATTGCAGGACTATGTCATTACAAGGAGAAGAGCTCCATGCTCGTGAGAAATATTTCCTCCTAATTGCCCATATTAGGGGAAAGCAAAACCCACAAGGAGTACTGAAAATGCGACTCGCAGCAATTTGTAAACAGGACGCAGCCACAGCTGTCATGATGGTACTGGAAAAGAGAAAACAGAAATGAAAGGGTAAAAACACTCCGTTTTTAATAGCATGATTGGGGAAATGAAATATTCATCAGGATAGATGTGACTTTCAGTTATAACAGCAATGCATTGGTGAAAACCTCGACAACAGCATCCTTATGACTGTACCCTGATAAACCGAAACACAGGCTGGTGTCTTGCAAACATTATATTCTAATTGGCACTGTTTCATTTAATTATTGAAATTAACTGGAAATTAACAACAGAAATTGTTTAGTTAATAAAGGCATTAGCAGAATTGCTGTTCTCGTTACTCTCATAAGAGGCAATAAAGCAAAGCAATGGCCAAACGCCGACCAACGCCGGGGAGCAGAGTCAGCCCCTCTGCGACCCCACGGGGACTCCTCCACCACACTGGAAAAAGTCAAGTTTGGCCCCCAGGACCAGTTATGCTCCTTGCTAATTACAATTTTGCCCTTACTTCACAGAGAGCAGAACCAGGCAATTTGTTTGCTGTATGCCAATACAAATGAGTTTTTTAATTAGGGTGTAAATTTAAAAACTCTACGGAAATACGTTCTCGTTTGGCTTTACTTATTATGCCTTCGTCTAGACCAGCACGCTAAAATGATGAATCAGTCAGTGCCTTCTGGAAAAGCGCCATTCTTCTAATTCATTATTCAGTCAAACTTAGGGCCAACAAAATAGCTGTTCTACAAGTTGGTAAACTGGGAAACCACAGAGAATCAGAACCTCTTCTATTTACAGGAAGGATGACAGCCTAAGGGTACTTCATCCCAATAATAACAACATTCAAGTAACAGTGCCCAGGTCATGACAAGCCATGACCCTCCCCATAGCTCCTTCAGGAAGCTGGCTCGATGCCACCTTTTATCAGCAGCAATCAGCAGTGAAACTTTAACAAACGAGAAGAAAAGGAAAAATTAATTTTATATCCTTAAAAAACCTTTCAACCGATTGAGCAGTTGTAGAGATATATATATATATATATAAAAATTTATACAAAGAGTTACACCAAGCCAGTATAAGAAATAAATTCACTGACTGAGTAAAATTCTGGTATCATTAAATAGCACTTTCCCATTTTATTACAGGATTTAAAAAATACAGAGTACAATCTAACTATATCTGAATGATATTCGCTCAGATACCAAAGGAAATTAATTGTCTATTACAGAAAATGGGACTGGGCCGCACAGGCTTAACTTTGTGAAGAGGGCATTGCAGTTCTCCAAAAGAGCCTTCCATCCTAGTGTTATTTCCACTACATTTTCTCTCTCCAGTAGAATAACACAAGTAGAAAATAAAAAAGAAACTGTTGCCTAAAGCAGTATCACAGCAAAATGAAACAAGTTGGGTACCAAAGCTGGACAAAGCAATATTAAGAGTTTCACACACAGTTAATATCAGGGGAATTTAGGCTCCAGATCACAGCATCTGGCAAGTTTCAACTTCTGTGACTAGCAGGAGAAACATTCCTCTTATGTTACTGCATTCCTATATTGAGTAAATTAATTATCATAAAGTGAATAAATCAGAGCGAGAAACATATCTGCTCAGGTTTGCGTATTTAAATACATCTTTCAGTCACTCGATCTGTCTTTAGGTTTTTTAAAAGATCAGAGGAATTACTTTCTCTTGAAAGATTGGTTATTGCATTCATTATTTTGATTTTGTAGGAAAGTAACAACTGCTGGAACAAGTTACTCAGTTTAAAAAATAGCAGTTGTTTCAGATTAAAATAATAAGCTATTCAAATAGTCCTTACACACAACGCACAATACTGGATCTTGTTGTTAATATGCACCCACCCACGGCTTTAACATTCATCGAATCCTACTGGGATAAAATCTTTTCAGGTGCTCTGTGAAACAACTGTTTTTCAACTGGCATGTTTATGTCCCATACACACGCCTGATACGGTATTAAATGTTAAAAATAAATCCTACTTTAACCTCTTAAATTTCCACCTGAGATGGAAAAAATATGTCTGAATCACCACAAAAAAACATGCTTCCCACAGAAACCCTTTCAGTGGGTATCCAGGGCTGCTGAAATAAGAGTAATCTTTGCATAGAAAATTTCGGAGTGCTCCTGAACATCCTATCAGGGTTTTCCGCGTAGCTTGAGACATGGGAAGAGAATGGGCAGCCGGGACTCTTCCCCCCCCCCAAAATATAAGACCCATTGCAGTCATTATTTTCAATACACCTGCATCCGAATCTCTAAGGATACAACATGATTTCTGAATCGTTAAGTCAGTCTTATCTCAAAATTAAAGAAGAAGTGTACACTTCTAGCAATTTTGGGGGATGAATACCTTATTTTGTTAAATAAGATTACATTACTACCCATTTGGAAGAATGACAGCTAGCGGTGTTTCTTGCCTTGTATTAAATGTTGTTAATCACTTGTATTGACCCATTTTCACATGGAAACACAAGTTACATTAGGACAGTGAGTTTTACTGAGAAAATACGTACGTGTCCTTCACTAGAGTGAAGAGTGCAAGGTTGGGAAATTACATCCTACAACCCGGACTTCAAGATATATGAGCAGAGAGGGGTAAGAGTTTACAGCTGTTTCTACTAAACTACCGTCGTGGTGGTGAAGATAAGCTCTTAGCTTTTTTTCAAGAAGATGATCTGCGCAAGGAAGATGTTCCAATCAAGAGCTTGCTGCAGATAACTTGTAGCATCCTTATTAAAGCATTTATTTTTAAACCCGTCAGTCATTAGTATGTGCTATTAATGCGTAACTTGGAAGCTTATTCATAAATATGAGACATTTGGGTCACTGAATGAATTATAATGATAGGGTTACAGATTGAATTTGGAAGAGTACGATATAATTTTTGGGAGCTGTTTTAATTTTTTTTTAAATACCTTTCACTTATCTCCTTGCTTAACATTTACAAAGACCTCTTTCTTATCATAAAAGTCCCTGTTTATCAAACAGTGATACAGGAAGAAGTTGTTTACATTTTCAGAAGTACCAACATACATCACTTATGACAAAAAAAACAAGCACTCCATAAGAAATGCTCAATCACTGTCAATCATATGCACTAAAATATACATAAACCAAAGCATGTGGTGTGAACTAAATTAGATTCAAACTGAACACAGAATTACAACTATAACAAACAAAAAACAAATAATTACAAGTGACTCAGAGGCCTATTTACACATCTCACCAAACTGCTGGAAAGGTAGGTAACCATAGAAACCCGACAGTCTAAATTCAGTACTTAAAAATTTGCATTTAGTTTAAAATGCTGAAAATGATGTTTCTATTTGACGAAATCCATATTTTTAAAGGCTTCAGGTTTTTGCTTTGGTACTTAAATAAATGCTTAAAATTATTTCATCTCTCAGTTACTAGTAATTTACCTTTTAGATTTGATTTTATCCAAGTAAAGATTATGGTTTACTCTTTGTAATATAAAATGTTAATACATTTTAATACTGCAAATTAATATTTCTAACATTTCTTTAATGAGTGAAATTAAATAATGATATAAAGCACACACTCCTGCACTTAATATTAAATGTTTTGCATACAGACTTTTCTAAGCTGCACACCAGAAAAAAAAAAGATTACTCAAATTAACTGTTAAAGCTGAAATGCTAATAGCCTTTTCAACTTATAGTTCTTTTTCACTGACAATTACAATTTGCATGGCTTAAAATTTAATACTATGATTAGTACTAATGTCCTATATTTTACTTCATAACCTAAATGAGTAAAATATTATTTTTGTAGTTCACTGGCTCTTATACTTAGGCTGTAATGTTCAGTGTGTATTTCATTATGCAGATGAGCAATGGATGTCGTCTAACATGATTTAAATGGGTCAACAGTATTTTCCTATTCACATTAATCACCCAGACAGCCACAAAAAAAAAAAAAGAAAAAAAAAAAAGAAGAGTCTTGAAAACTAAGCTCGGAAATCTCTTTTTACCACTGACTCTTCCCACTAGTCAAATGGCAGCAAAGAGATGCTATGGGAGAGGGGAGCCTGGCAAAGCGGGGAGCCAAGGCTGGGGGCTGCTCCTCTGGCTGGTGCGTGGCTCCTGCCACAGCCGGGGCCGGCCGCGCTCCCTGGGGCTGCCTGCGGCCCCATGCCAAGAATGATTCTTGTCCCGCCAAGTTCAATGGGAGCTGTGTGTTGACAAACCCAGCGCATTTGAATCGGCAAAATTCGTTCTTGGCATGGGGATGCAGCAACTGGCGCTGAAATGCAAAGGCGTGCTGCCTGCTGACGCTGTGCTGGCAGCCGGGCTGTTCTTGCCTAAATACACTTGTTGGAAAACTCACACTGAAGTCAAAGGACAGTGGATCAGGCCACTTATTGCCAATTGTTAATAAAACACATCAAAATTAAGGGCTCTATTCTCAAGCCACGTAACCATCATCTACGGCCCATTTCATATATGGCATATTGCAAATAAAATGGTAAATTATAAATAACTCAGTGCTTCTGTGGAAAGTGAAGCTGTTCTAATAAATGCTAAAGGGAAAGAACTTCAGTACAGAACAGGCAAAAAGTAACAGGATGATAAGGTACCAAACATCCAGACTCATTTATTCAATAATTAGGGTTAAAAAAAAAAAGAAGCTATCAAGATTGCCTCAAACACGAAAGTACTGCCGTGGCACAAAATCTCTATAAAGGCAGATGACACGTTTGATTATACTATGTTGTACCAGGGTTGGCAGAGCTTGCCCAGGAAGCTCTTCTGCTGTTCATACCACGGGGGAGATCCTGCTGGACAGCACAGGGGAGGCCTGAGCTTCTCGGAGACGGGATGCCTGGGCTGCAAGGCAATGGGCAGGCAGGTGGTGGTCTTCCTTACCTCCTCCCTTATTGCTGCTGGACATCCAGCAATGGATGGTTAAGCTTTACCAGTGACCGGTCTCTGCATTCATCCTCATAGAATCATGGAATCGCCTAGGTTGGAAGGGACCTTTCAGATCATCTAGTCCAACCATCAACCTAACTGACAAAAACCATCACTAAACCATATCTCTAAGCACTATGTCTACCCATCTTTCTAAGTACCTCAAAGGATGGTGCCCCAACCACTTCCCTGGGCAGCCTGTTCCAATGCTTAATATACCCTTTCAGTGAAGAAATTTTTCCTAATATCCAGTCTAAACTCATATCCTGGCACAACTTGAGGCCCTTTCCTCTTGTCCTGTTGCCTGTTCCTTGGGAGAAGAGACCAACTCCCACCTCTCTACACCCTCCTTTCAGGCAGTTGTAGAGAGTGAGAAGGTCTCCCCTCCGCCTCCTTTTCTCCAGGCTGAACACCCCCAGCTGCTCCGCACAAGACTTGTGCTCCAGACTCCTCACCAGCTACGTTGCCCTTCTCTGGACCCACTCTAGCACCTCAATGTCTTTTTTTGTGTCAAGGGGCCCAAAACTGGACACAGCACTCGAGGTCTTTACAGCTTCTTATAGATGTTACTATGCAAAGAGCTAAGGCATCTGTGGGCAGTGATCTGGTGGCTGATTTACAGTAAATTAAATAATAACCACCACTACGATGACAAAGGTTCAGTCTTCACCATGACCTGTTCTAGGTGTCAGGAACATGGAGGACCTGTTCTAGGTGTCTGGAACAGGAACATGGTCAGTGTATTTCATGGTGTGACAACCCACGTGCAGGTTGGTATCTGGCACACTTGTTTCCCCTGCACCCTGTCCCCTGTAATGCACGTCAGAAGGAGTTAAGACAACTGACATTCAACAAGTTTCTAAAGCACGGTTAAGCACGGTTTTGGGACTGGCTTCAGCCCTGCCCATTCTGGCCCCTTGCTTTCCAGTGAGAAACTGTCATGTTTGGATGCCAAGAGCGATCTAGGAGCCCTGAGCGGTAAGGAAGGACCTCTGGGTTTCTCCACTGCCCCATACTCCACGGTCAACACCCCAGCTACTCTATGGGAGATTTCCTGAAAGAACTGCAAGCAGAACTCATCTTGTTGAAACAAAGACAATAAATCACAAATTACATCACCTGCTTAATTCCTAGAGAGAGGATCGTGCAGTCCAGTTGCACTTTAGGCAGTGCCTTTCCCCTCCAGATCTTGTCCTTGCTCCCAGTCCCTTCTCCTGATGCACACTTTACAGGTGCCGGGCACCCCCATACCACCTCCCCGCTGCCTGCGGTGCTCTGAGGACAGGTACAGCAACTCCCCATGCAGGCCAACTTAAAAAAAAAAAAAGAACACTTCATTTCTAAACTACCTTCACCAGGCTATTCACTCACTTTGTACAGTTTATTGGACTACCCCACTGTTTGATTTTCTAAGATGGATAGAGTAAGCAAAGGGTCTTCACAAGAAATTAGGTCTCCAACTCTTTTTTCTAGACTGAAAAGGGTTTCCACGGCTCTTCTCCGTGCAGATAGTAAATCTATAAGAAGCAATAAATGTTTTGCTTTCCACCAGATGAAGATAATGTAACTAACTTGCCAGCTAAACATGACAGGCATTTCTTGAGAGCAGGCTTAGCTACCTTGTCTGCAAAGCTGCACAGTAATCCATGAAATTCTCCATGGGGACATCCCGCTTAACCAATTACTAATTTGCAAACTCAACTCAGAACTTTTAGGTTGTCTTGCATGATTTGTCAAACATCCACCTCACGTCTCTTTTGTTGTTTCTGGTTGTTACAGGTTTGTGGTTTGAATATACAGATTGGCAACAGAATTGCGCGCTGGAGAGACAGACCTGTGTCTGAGCCCAACTGGATCTCCCAATTGCTCTGGCAGGAGCCAGCTGCTTGCAAGTGAGGAAGAGTTTCAACCAGAACTCAGCTCACTTATCTATTTATTTATTTGGTGTTTTGGTCAGATAGAAAGAGCTCCAGAGGCAGAACTGACACAAGAGACAAAATTTGTAAAGATATTAATTGCACAAAAAAATATTTTTTTGCAAAGGCTTCCCATTCAATTTAATACAAAAAGGTTACTTATGAGTAAAATTTAACATGACTGCTAAGAGAAGGCTGCACAGCTGTCCGTGTGTCACACAAGATAGGGGCACATATTGCATTGCTCATGGGGAAGACTGAAAAAAAACAAATAAAAAATGGGCTAGTAGTAAAGCTGTGCATGTGGCAAGGAGTACCCATCGGTGCTATTAAGAAAGGCCAGCGATCCTGGCAGCCCCTGGTAAATCCGATGATAGTGCAGACCCATCTTGACAGCGCTTCACTAAACCTGCAGATCTGCATGCGGAAACACTGTTGTCTCAATTTTTCTGGTGATTTCAGCTGCACTGTTTTTCTAATTAAAAAATCAGGTCAGTGAAGGTGTTCATTAAACCTCTATCCAGATGTGATTCATGATGCACTATAAATTATTACGAGAATTATAAAATAGAGCTGGACAGGGAGAGTATAAAAGCCTCAACTCTGGAGCGAGCGCTGGTGCTCCCACAACTTTATGCAGAAGCCCAGACACAGAAGAACCAGGCTCCTCTGCATTGGATTTCCTATGTTTGGTCTGTCTCTTGGAAGACTTTGGTCCAACACCTGGATAAATTCTGAGTGAGATGCTTTGGCATTAAAACATACAAGAGATGTGAAAACAGAAGTTCTTGACAAAATCATAGCCGAGACATGTACAGAAGGAGGCCTCAACTCCTTTTGACTCTAAAGTCATCCCCAAATTGGCTAATTCAGTCAATTATGCACGAAGAAACCTGCTGCATATTTTAATCATGGAAAACGGGAAGTTCATTTCAATCCACCTGCATGGCCTACCACAAAATGATGTGACTGTGAATTCAAATTTTATGACCCTGGCCACAACTTTATAAACATGAGGGCTCCTGATTCGCATTCACTGAGCAAACAGCAACAACAAAGTTGATTCTTTGGCAGCAGCTCCCCCTGCAATGGCACAGTTGGCAGAAGTGATGTGTCTGTGCCTCTGCTGTACCTGCTCATGGTGCAGTGGCTGGTTGTCCATCAACACTTGTCACAGCAGAGGAGACAGGGAGACAACCGGTGCCTTTACCCCAGCCACCCCAGCAGATTATTTTCAGTTGGTGGAACTTCCAGCTGCCAACCTCCCACCAACCCATTTGCAACCTCCAGCTGGCTCCCACAGCTGGGAATACTGTTGCAGCAAAAGCTGCCAAAGTTTGTTTACCATGTACCTTATTCTATACTGGATTTTGCGAAACAGTTTTTACAAAAGAATTATTTGGACAAAACAGACCCCAAATGAACAAAAGCAAGACTGTCTCTATCAAGCAGGTTTTAGAAACTGCTACTTCTCCTGCAGTCTTTGGGTTGCTCTGCAATTAAAGTTTTGCCACAAAACATGTATTAGTTAAGGAGAGTAATTCATAACCCAAAACACTTAGACAATGTAACAATAGCACTCAGAAAACCACCGGGACAGAGCTACACCAGCAAAATAATTCTTGATGGTACAATTTGATCTTTCCTAGGAACAGATTTAAGCTTTCCCAGAAGAGAACTCTTCTCATGAGCTGAGCTTCTGCTGAACTTGTAAGGTGTGCCAGAGCATGAATAAAGCTTTATAAACGCAGACAAGTCCCACTACTTTATTTCTTTCTTTAAAGAACACTAATTTCCTTTAAGTCTCTGTGATGAACCATAAGAATTATGTTAATAATAATCAGTGCAGAACAACCAGAAATAGGTCGGAGAGGTGAGACCTGCCTAGTCACCTCACAGGTGTTAGTTCAGAACGGACATGGCAATGAAATTAAGACTCGTCACTGCCTACCACTTCATCCACGATGCAAGAGAGTGACTCGATTCTCAGACCTGCACAAACCACCGTGGGCACCACCTCATCTTGGTGTCAAACCAAGACATCATTGCGAGATGACTATCCACTTTGTCCAGTGGCGAAGGACCTCAACTCAACAACTCTAGATAAAGTTTACAAGCACATTCAAGCGCTACGAACCCAAGCAGCATACAAGCAGATCTGCAGTGACTGCTCCATCTATTACATAAAGCACCTAATTTTTATAATTTGTGAAAGGAGGTCAGGAGCCCACTGTTGCTTTTTTCCAACTCCATCTTCCCCTGTGCCTATCTGAAAATCTGAGACTGAACAGCTGGAATTTATGTGAGAAACTAACGATTTCTTTGCCATTTTCTTTCAGTGTTATGCCACATCTGTTGACTTTCATAATTAAAAAAAAATACATAAGGCAGGACCTAATTTAAGTTTATGTACCACTGACATGAAACAGATAATCTGAGAAGTGTACAGGTTCCTTTAGAGAACATCTGATACACCATCAGCATTAACGTATAAATTTAGATTGTGTTCATTACTGCAGCAGTCCTTCATGGTTCAAAATGAGCTTGATCTAAAATTGAAACATAGCTTTGAACAGGTATTTTAACCATAAATACCTGAGGGTAAACATCTTTAAAATGTGAAAGTTGGAGACTTTATACAGCTGGTTGGAGTGGCTGGTTATTTATCGTCTAAACTCGAAAGAGAACAGTGTGACTTTCAAAAACACTCATGAAAGTTTTCTCAGGCTGCACGCTACAGAGTATGCCTGCCAAAAGACCTTTGAGGAGCTCTGAAGAGCCCTTTATTCCTCTTTTCTAAGGCTTCCGTGCAGCAGGGCAGTTTGTTGAACACTTGGTTTCCAACATTTTCCTCTTTGTTTGGAAATTAAGAACTTAAGGGAAACACATCTACTGATTTGGAAAGGACAACAGCTCTAAAAGGAGAACTCCCCACGGAACAAGTCATTTAACAAAATAAACAAACAAACATTCCATACTTTGTTTCTATGTCATAAAACATTTCCAGATTGTTTTCCACTCAAATAATGTTTTTAATATGAACTATCTTAAAGGAATAATAAAAAAAATAAATTCAAACTTCCCTTGTTCAGGAACATCTGTTGTAACTACCTTTGAGCAACAGCCGGTTATCATACGGATAAAGCCCTTTGCCAATTAACAGTTCAGCTTGTATATATTACCTTAAATTATTTTTCCTAGATCCTTTTAAAAACATAGCAAGATAATGCAATAACTAGGACAAAATAGAGAATCCTGACACTTCTTGTCATACTAAACATAGCCACATACTGTATTTTTCTGCCTGAATTGCATCCAATAAACTACAAGCCCTTGCTCTGTGGTATATGAATTTTCATGCCTACTCTCTTGCATTTTACTCTTACAATTAAAACACGCACTGGTCTGGTTATGTGACACACCTTATAAAGTGAAGGGGACTGCACTTAAGTAATTATATATGAGTGTGAACCTATTTAAGATGAGGTGTTTGTTTCTTTCACATCTCTAACCCAATGCAGTAAACCAAGATTGGGCCAAAGCGAGTATTTTATTATCCAAGCTGGACAGACTATATGGTGCCGATACACGATAAAGAGGACACAGCGGTTTTCATCCTGTGATTTGGGGAAACCTGAGAATTTGATGGCCACGTCCAAAGACTTTTTTTTTTTTAGAAAACAAGTTCATTATCGATTTGTTTCAGCTCCTGACATGGGAGTCCACATCACCACTGGAGGATGCTTAGAAAAACCCATGCTCAAAAAGCATGAAGATCACCTAACCAAGAGGTCACAGACAGCAAAGTCTGCTCTCTAACACAGATCAGCGTTACCCCTTCTGTGGATGTGTTTGCCTGTCCAACAGGCAGCTCTGACATTTATTAGAGAAGCATCCTGAAGAAGAGCACCGTACCGTGCAGCGAGCACCTGGGGCGAGAGACTCCTCAGGGCAGGAGTGCAGGGGAAACCTGCGTGCAGGAATGACCTAAGATGAAGTGGTGAGGAAACATGTGCAACACGTCAAGAGCCGCCGAGCAGAAGCAGCACAAAGAACAGGAGCTTTGGTGACAACTGTGGAGATGGATGGAAAGGTCGGGGAGATAAAAGTTACGGCAGTTCAGACAGAAGAGTATGAAGGGACAGAAGAAGCATTTGGCAAAATGGGAGAAGGCAGAAGATGTGGACAAACAAAACCCAAGACTTATAGTGAGGGTAAGAAATGACCAATTGAGAAGAAACCCTTATTATATAATAATCTGGGTTTAAAAGTTTTTAAACGGTTCCTCTTAAAAAGTCTTCTAGAGTCTGTTTTCCCTCTAGATAACACCAAAGACCAGTGGTGTGACCTGAACTGCTGACAGAAAATAAAAGTTACTTTTCTTAAATGGAAACTAGAACTTGACTCCATACAGTGCCTTTCATACTTAGTGCACAACAAATTGCTTTAAATACTGGCAGGCAAACAGCCATTATGCACTCAAGAGCTCATACATAATAATACTTAGCATTTTTATAGTGCTTTTCATCTTCAAAGTGCTTTACAAACAACTCATTAATCTCAACCAACGCACCTGCAAGGTAGATAAATATCTCCATTGTAGATGTAGAAAGACACAGAAAGTTCAACGGCTTATCCAAGGCCACGCACGCCACCAGCCCCCAGATCCCTGGCTCCTGGCTACGAGTCCCGTAGAGGACCTGAGCCCTGTCCTGTGTTGAGATCATGCCTTCTCTTCAGACACGCAGCCGTAGAACTTATCTTACTGCGGAAGGATGGCGGCAGACTAGCAGGAGAGACTCCTGTTCCCGACAGCAAGGCGAGCTCCCAAGGAACGCTATCTCCCACCAGGACCACCGACTCGAGGAAGTGGGAAGTTCACAAGACACCAAGGTGAGACTCACGACGTAGGTTCACCTACGTGATTCACCAACGAGCAGTGAGCTGAGGAAGCCTCTGTGTTGGCAAAAGCCTCTCCCTCTCCCTTACTTATTTCTCAAACTGCTGCAGTCTCCAGGGCAGGAGACTCCTACAATTCAGACAACAGAAACCTAAAGCCCGAGGCCTCCGACTATGGCCACAATGCGAGAAAACAACTTAGCTTCACTCCTCAGGCATTCTCTAACCATCAAAAACTTAGAATGAACTCTGTCTAGCAAGAACAGTAACTCTCTCCCTTGCTGGTGACTAGAAAAAAGTTCTTAATGTGATTATACCATATGATTATAACTTTACCTTTTGGAGGTTTAAAAAGACCTGATAAGACTTTCTTTTTCCCATGCTTTTTTTGTTTTAAACCTCAGCAATACCAGGAATGTCAAACCTGGAGCAGACAAGAAGCCTGGAAGATGTGAACTGTAACACAATACATGTACTGTGCTACAGCAGACCTTTTATTCCCCTACTGGGAGGAACAGAATAATGAATTTTTAGTAATGACATCTTTATTTCAGATGTTTATTACTCACTAGTTTTAAATAAGTAAACCTCAGAATCCTGTTCAGTCTTCACATTTGTAATCCCAGAGCTTTACATGTTCTCCAGCCACTGTGGTTCCTCCCAGGCTAAACAGCTCAAGTTTAGAAAAATAAGTCAGACAAACTGTTACAAGTAACAGAAAAACAAGATATAGATCAAGGCAAATACTTCCACACTTTTTTTTACAATACCAGGGGAAAAAAAAAATCTCTCTACGAGCAATGGTATAACATGTTAGTTAGGTAAATACGAGCAGTAAAAGATAAATGAACAATGACAAAAATATATGTAGCTCAAAGAGTAGTTCTGCCTGCCTGTACAGTTTACCTGGACATAAAAGCTAGAATAGGAAGAAACAAGCAGTTTTTAATTACTCTTCCCCATCTTAATTTTTTAAACTTAAAAAAGAAAAAACTAAGAGGGTCATACAATCCAAAACAACATGAAGAAACAGCTCTTGATCATTAAGCAGGAACTACATGTTCCCATGTTTAGAAGAATTTTAAGATAATTATCTCATTGCTTTAAATTATTTCATGGCTTGTGTCTGACTGCCAACTCCATGCTTTCAAAAAAAAATATGTCAAATTTACAATTCCTGATGAAAATAAAGGCACATAAGAGCAAATTAAAAATAAAACACACAGGAAATGCAATTAAATTCAATTAGATTGAAAACTAACACTCAGTCTGCAATCATAAAAAAATTCAAAAAACATTTTCTAAATAAAAAAATCCACCATGATAATATTCTGCAGCTAAAATAATACACGATGTTTATATAATGCAGCTTTTCTAACAGAATGAAACAGATTATAGAGAAACATGCAAGAACAAAATTAAAATCCACAATTGCATCCACTAAACTCTGGAAGCATAAAAATTACAATGCAGTAAAAAAACCCCAACATGATAACAGCAGTGCTTGTAGCACTTTTTGTTATTTTGTTTAATAACTTGTCACTTTATTTGCAAGCAGTAATCAAGAGATGTCAGAGTAACTTCTGTCGCTGCCTGTGCTATTCCCTGCTTCTGTTCCCAAGTCTAGGTTAAAAAGAATCTTTTCTCCTAATTATCAACAAACTAATACCAGATTTTACTCGTGGTGAGGTACGCTACCTGTCAGTATAAGGCAATACTACACAAAAACAACAAAGAAAATAAAAAAAAGCAGGAGGAGAGGCTTGAACACAGTTTTCTTTCAATTCCCTTGGGAATCGCGGTACTACAGGTCTTGTATTCCCAGGCAGAGGGGATCATGTTCAGTTACAGCTGCTCCTCTGGGCCTAAGTCCAGGTAGACTGCTTGTCTAAACTTGATGAAATATAGGCGCCATCAGGTAACAGAAGTGGTCAGGGAGACTCCAGAAATGTGTAACTAAAACCTAAAAAATGAAATTAAAACACTGCTGTAGCCAAACAGCCTCTTTCTACAGGATGCAATAACTGTAAGGCAGAGAGTATACGACATACAGACCACTGCTTGTATACGTTCTCTTGCTTTTTCACATATGTGTTATGAAAGTTAGACCAGGCACACAAGTATATCTTAACAACACTCATTTAAATAGAAATACTTAGGAAAGAAACCACTGCGACAAACGCACACAGCTTGAACAAACACAACATCAAAAAAAAGAAAAAAAAAAACAATTGCCTTGTAACCCACTCCTCCTCCCACTGTATTACATCAAAATATTTTCAAATTAAATTTTAATGCTAATAAATATTGCTAGATTGACAGCACTGCAATGTGGTGTCTCAAAGCACTGCAAGCTATCCAGGTTTGGCACATCACGATACCAAACTGTCAAAGAGAAGAAGAGGCAGCAAGTCTGTCTCACCAGAGGTGCATTTCCAAATGCTACAGGAATGGGCTTGTTCAGAAGCTGGGGAGAAGAAAGGAGGAATGAAGAAAAAAAACCAAGAGAGGGAAAATATACATCATCCCAAATTGAGATCACGTAACTAGGGATCCTACAGGTGATTTTAGCTCAAAAACTCCTAAGCTTTCACTTAAATTTCCTCATGATTTACAACTGTCTCAACCAGAACATCATGTCTAGTACGTCTGAGTATGGTGGAAAGGAAAACCAGCTTAGATTTCATGACACAGACCTCTGCTGCAGCTTTAGCACCAGAACAGGTTCAAAATCAGAAGCAGCCTGTCTTCAGCGTGACTTCAGCAGAAATCCAGGTCTCTTCAGAATAAAAAAAGAAAATACCATGACACTATAGAATTTTTTTTTTGGTAGCCTCAACCTTAATCTCCAACTCTAGCTACACGCAGGAAACCATACAAGAAATGGGAGACTAGCTCAGTTTGGTTCCTCCTGCACGCCTAGAGAACACGCACAACACAATTCCAAACTCTACAGACACAGGGTACGTTGTTTATATATGTGCCTTAAAGACAGTTTCTGGTCTAGGTAGGGTAATTCAGTGCAAAAGCTTGAGTAAAAGGGATATGTTATCTAAACGCAGAAAGCCACTTCACGTATGTCCCCTGTTAAACTCTATGTTAGGCTGGTAGCTCGGGAGCAGCAGGCACTAGGGCAGCCTCAGGCCCTGTTTCATTCTGCCGATGCCGTGCTGCCACGAGACCCTCCCCAAATTACTCCCTTGGAGCTACAGTTTCTCCATCCATCAACTACTGCTCACGATTTCAGTCCCTTTTGTCCACCACAGCTACCTGTACTGCAAGCTCTCAGAGGGAAAAAGATGTTATGCTATATGCTCACATGGCATCCAATACTGTGATTTTGGTTAGAGCTATCTGCCCGAAAATACAATATAATTCACAATGTGAGGTCCAGAATTTCTTTAGGGATGATTAAGTACTTCATCATTTCTCTTCAAATATGATGTATTACAGTAAACAAGCTTAGAGACCACCATAGACCTATGATATATATGTGACTGTACCACTACTGGTGATGTTTTAAGTAACAGGACTCGCAAGAGCCAAAAAGCCAGAGACTTCACTTGCAGTTGGATCCTGTACACAGGCTCGGCAGGGTCATCCTCTGGTGTAGATTTTAAAAGCCTGTATCTTTCTTTTCTTTAACTTAATCCCTAGAGATTGTGAAGTGGTATCCTTTATTTCATTGATTTGCTGCATAAGTATAGAGAAGGTTAAATCCGTCATTTGGTTCTTTACAGAGCAGCCCTAAGATCTATGTGTTGATTAACAAGGCGTTTGTGAGCTTGAAGAGACCTACCCCTTCAGTAAGAGACAACGTTTGCCTTTTGTGCCACCCAAAGCCAGCACTGAACTGCACACCTGGAATTAAAATCTGACTTTCCACCGTATTACACAGTATTACGTTGAGCCTTTGCTTCTATACCTGAAGCCAGGTAAGGAAAAGCCAGACAAGGACAAAAGCCTCTGGCAGGTGACGCAGAAGTTGCGCATGCAAACTGGGAGTGCTCCTCGCTCATGGGCATCCCTATGTCTAACTCTGAAGACTGAGAGAGCACTGTAAAACCTGTTTTGGAAACACGTCAACAAGCCAAGTCCCTATGAATGGGCATCCCAGTTTCTTGGTAGAGAAATTTCCCCAAGCTTTCTGGTGTTTTCCTTCAGGATTAGTAGCCTCCACAGGCAGCTGGACACCAGCCCTCGCACAGAATCGCCGCACCAGGGCAGTGAGCTGCTGTGGACAGTGGAGAAGTTTCAGAGCTCTGCGATGGGAATGGAAAGAGCAAGCAGCTCCTTTCTGCTTAGAGAAAGGTCCAGGTGAGCTTTAAGGAAAACTCTGCAAAATGGAAAATGACGCATGTAAAATAAACTTCCAAGCCGGTTCAATTTTGCCTGAAGGATTACAGCGAGGCTTACCTCAGTTAACTTCTGGTATCTAAAAACATACCCATCCAATATATTTATCACAGGCTAAGTACTGGCAGATACTGGACACTGCCTGGGACCTGGCCACCCAAGATACAAGGCAGTCAGAGCAGAGAAAGCATTCACAAAAGGCTGACACTAAGTACTCTTCAGGAACTTGTCACAAATTTTGTCCCTGTGTGGCTTTTAGTTGTAACCTCAGTGGTGACGCCCCAGCACCACAGGTCAATGGGCACCTTCCTACAGAGAAGAAAAGACTTTTTATGTACGGGAATGAATGGCTACATGAGTAGGAGTGGGTCAGCAAAGCTGACGATGTGGCAGAAAACATCGAGTTTCGGCAGCTAGCCACCAACTAAACACACGCAGGTAATGCCTAACATTACTTATACCGATCACTTAAATGTAACCGCACATGAAAATGCTGCTGGTTTATAAGCCAGCAGCTGTGCCAGCCTGGCTGCAGGCTGCTCCCGGGAACGGGGATGCCTCCCTCCCTCCCGCATCAAACTGGACCCAGGAGCTGCCAACCCAAATACAGCCTCCACCGCGGCGGCTGATTTCCAGGTAGATCAACAAGTTGATCCAACTCACACCACGGCTGGACATCTGTGAATGGCTTTGCTTCGTTTAAAGGCAATCTTAGCTAATTCTGACTGATTGAGAAACCTAAGCTCATGGAGAAACCACACCCTACAGATCCATCCACAGCCAGAAGTGATAGATCTTGTCAGAACAAAGGGGCTGTGTGCTGCCAACAATACATTACCTCTCAACTGAAAGAAGAGAACAATTAAACACTTTATTGAAAGGGGAATATTTTTTCTCTTGTGCCTCAAACCATGAAAGTGCCTGTCTGCCCCAGAGTTACTCATTGCTGCACTGTTGAAATGGGAATAATCCCTCGTCTGCCTGATTATTTTCAAGACAGGGATGAAACTACCTTAGGATCATTTGAAAAATGCTAAAAGTGTACCACAATCAAATGCTTTGAACTTCCACCGTGCATCATTTGCAGCTGATAACGCTAATGTTAAATTCTGGAGACATGAGTCTGTCTACAAATTAATGGAAAATGTGAATTAATATTTTCTTCCAGCTAATTGCCCAGCTCATATATTGCACAGTGCAGCCAAGCATCATTTGATCTTGAAAAACTCTCTAGCGAAAGTTTTCAACCACTTTTTCTCATCTGCCAAAAAACCCCTCAGAATTACAGGACATATTTAATTACGAGTCTGGAATACCAGGAAACATTTAGTCAAGTCTCCCCAAAACTGTTATCTGTATATGCTACAGTTAATTTTTTGTAATAAGCATTAGGTTAAAAGTATTGAAAGTTACCATAGGTGAGGAATAATTTTTTGAGTTGTACATTTCTAACTTTCTTTTTAATGGTGATGAAAATATGAATGAAGAGATACTTCTAGCGTTTGAATATCAATAGGGCTAAGAAGATTTTTATGATTTATTTTTAACATGAGGATAATCTCATACATGTTGAAGTTTATGGTTAAATACACTTATCAAAGGGTAAGTTACAACAATTTTTTAAAAATAAATGTAACTCCTATTTCAAAATGCATCATCAAAAAGATGGAAACATATTGATTCAGTAGCATTCGGCAGTTAAAAAATCTGGCATGCGTGCTTTGATTCCAGCAAAAAAGAAAATTACCTCATTTTGCACCCTTCTTTCACTTCCTCTTCAAAACATTGAAAAGTTTGCATTTCATGAGACCATAAGCATTATCAAGGGCTGCAGACTAATAAAATGCAAGACACGGACCACGTGTAGCAGAAATACTACTTAGTAAAAGATTCAGTAAAGTTTTTATGGACAACTCAAGAGTCAGAAGTCTTGTATTAGGCTCTATCTTCTAACCCAAATTCACTCATTTTCTTAAGTTTGGTCAAATGTTTTATGTCAACTCCAATTCCAATGCAAGAGTGAAAAACATAGGTTCCCATCTGGATAGAATGCACAAACTGGCTGAATACTGACAATGATAAAGATCAAGTCCAAATTAAGGTTGAGGTAATGTCCCTAAAATACAGTTCAGTACTTTATTTTTCACACGGGTGTCCCCCCTGCTTCCCTAAGGGACCAGCAGGCACCCTCAGCTGCGTCCGTGAAACAAAGTGGACCATAGGTGTTTCATGAGGCACAGATAGTAAGTAAATATTTCATGAATGTAAGTTAAAAGAAATATAAATGGAAAGGAAACTGAGCACACTGGGGGAAGGATGCCACAACTCAGCCCAGATGCTGGTTCTGCTAACTATTCTGAAAGACACTAGATGCTCTGTAGCACGCTGTGTGGGTGAGGACGTGATGTGCTGTCGGGTCCAGGTTCCCCCCTATGGAAGAGGTGGGTTAGCGACAGCAACAGGATATCAGAAACGACCGCAAAAAAGATTCCCAGGCAGTGAAGACAGCCCTCTCCCCTTGCAGGTCGTGGAAACTCTTAACAGTTTTGTGTAGGTATTATTCAGTAAGGTAGCCAATTTGATCTTGACCATGTTTCTGGAAATCAAAAAGCCACGGAAATGGAGATTTGAAGAGATTTACGGCAGGCACATTATTAATTTATTTAACCAATTCCCAGCTGGAGACTCCATAGCATGCTTCCGTACACTGACAGGTAGAGTTCAACATAAAATGGTAATTTAAAAGTTGACTACTGTTTTTACCATCCTAAATGGTAAATGTCTGACCACAAAGAAAAACACTACATAAAATTATGTATGTATGCACTCTATGTAAAGGACGTAAACCAAATCACTTCAATATTGCCTCAGTCACTTGCTACACCTTCTATTGCTCCACTCTCTACAGGGTCCGAACTAATATTTCTAACTTCTTTAATGCTTCAGAATAGTTTGATGATTTTTATATAGATACCCTGCTGGAGAAGAGTTTATTATTCCTTTGAAATACTCAATTTTGCCTAGACTATCTCCGAAGTACAGACAGTACTCAACCATGCATTACTGAAAAGACCCATGAACTAAACTTGTGATCTATACGGCCCAAACAAAAATGCTTTGTAATAAAAAAAAAGAAAAAGAAAAAAGTCTGATTTCTAATAAGACTTGGTACTTCCAGGCAAACTTGGAAGTGCAAGGCTTTGAAGCTGTATTGCAACAAAATCAAACTCCAGCTATGCCCCCCAGCTTTTTTTTTAAAAAAGGTTTAAAACCACATTTCTCTATTTCCTCTTCATTTTACTAACATAGGGGAAAAGAGTGACATTCTCAGCAAAAATTTGAAAACAATCATTTCTAAAAGGCTCTGCAGAAGAAAAGTATCTCTCAACATCTCACATCCTGTGGTGTTGGAGGTAGCTACAGCTTCTACCTGAGAGCAGTTCCCAGGTTTGTCAGTATCTGTTCAGGAGCCTGCGTACAAATTTCCAGCTCTGCAAGGGGCTTAACAAGGCAGTGTATAAGCAAACAGACAGCCTGGGAACACAGGCTACATATCTAAGAGGTGTATCACACATAGCAAGTCTACAATGACTTAACTTTAAAAGTCTGGCCAGTAATAAGCCACATAGATTATTACAGAGTACTTATTCATAGTTAGAGATAGGGAAGCAAGATCAGAAATCAGTTATATCAGTATTTAACATAGTAAGTAACTTATTTTACAAGGAATGTCTTCTCATCAGTTATTTTCCTGTGGCTCGAAGTCCTGAAACTTCATTACAAGGAATCAGGGGCTTCTACTCTACAGAAAATTACTTGCCTAAAATGAATAAATCAATAGAAGACTAATATGCCTTAAACCATCTAAGTTGCATTTGTAGACGTGCAGTTCTTTGATGTCTTCTACTTTATTTCATTATCAATGAAGTATCATGGATGCAATTATTTTAATACCTGAAACCGTCATAATATGTAATTAGACCATTTACAAGCCAATGAATCACCATATAATCTGTACTATTGTCCTGGTTTCGGCAACACAGGACTAATTTCTCTTCTAATGCTTGGGAAAACTGCACTTTTAGAAGATTCTTATTATCTGAATTTGTGAAAATATTTACTTTGTAGCCAGCTATGGTATGCGTCTTTCAAGGTCTCAGTGTTTTTGAGCCTTGCCAGGTGCGGGGATGAGGAGGAGCAAGACCCAGGCACTTGACGCAGGCTGGCCAACAGGATTATTTCATACCATGAACATCACATTCAATATAAATTAGAAAGTCTGCTGAGAAGTTCTCTCTCTCCCTTGATGGCTGCCATCCTGAGAACTCCTTGCCCCGGATCTGGACCCCTGAGCCCTTCCCTTCCTCCTGAAACCATAGTGCTCGCAGTGTCCTACATTGGCTGTCCCTGCTGGGAGTGCATGGCTTCCTGCTAAGAGAATGGGCTGTGTACAATGCTTGTACATTTTATGTTGGTAGTGAGATCAATAGTGGTTCATTAGTCTTATTAATGTTAATTATTTAGTCTTATTCTATTAAATCTGTTTATATTTCAACCCTTGTGTTTCCTTCTTTTTTCCCTGATGTCCCTTCCCGGGTGGGGAGGGGTCATTGGGTGAGAGAATAATTGTCTAAACGACTATAAATTGCTGTGGGTTCCTCAAACCGTAACAACTATTTGTAAGTACAAACCATGACATGACAACACTGATTTGATGTGTCCATATTCTGGATGTTTCTTAGTTTCCTTTTACAAAATGTTAAATGCAATTTGTACTTCTATGCATCACCTGTAAAATTCTTTTCAACTACTGTTCAAGAAAGGATGTCAGCTAAAATGCAGTTCAGCCCACTGCAAGGCCACTCTGAAGTGCAGTGTTTGAGCATATGGAATTTCACAAAGGTTTGTGCAAGCCACTCACACTCTTACAAAGTTGTGTACCTTCTCCTTGGGTTGACACTGTTGCAATTCTGACACTAGCAAGGCAGAGACTATTCAAATAAATTCCCTATATGCCTACTGAAAGGGCACAAACTGTCTTTTTAACTTCCTACAATCTTTCATTCAACTTATTTTCTTTTTTCAAATATAGTAGAGATTTTTTAGGCTAGCCTAAGCCCTTCTGATATGTGAAGGAAGTATTTAGCCAATACAAAAACTTCCAAGAACTCTGCTGTTCAAATGCACTTATCTAGAAACAGCTCCATAATAAAGAAAACTTTCCTTTCATCATTTATAAAAACATAACATCAGAAATACGAAAAAATGTCACAAAAGAGGCTATAAAAAAGTAATTTTCATTCAATTTAGGTAGAATAGATTCCCTTAGGTGAACAGAAATCTAATTTAAATTACTTCTGTCTTTCAGTATTTGCAAATTAAATTATACTGAACTGTCCAATTCAGAGAAAATTTGGTTTAGTTTAATCAGTCTTGTCTGAATTATGACAGTTTTTCTTTTTCAACTTCTGGAAATGCATATCCCCTAGGGGAGCTGAACAAGGTTTGATGCCTGAAGGGAAGGTATGAAAGCTTAACAAATTTAAACAGTTTGGCTCTTTTAACTGGATGACAGACACCATGTTTCTAGGTGTGGAGGGGGCTGGAGGCAGTGGTAGGGTATGGACACGTGACCAAAACCATAACCAGAACAAAAAGGTCGCAGACACAACTACTGAAGCAAATAATGAATAGTATGAAGCTGCACACTAAATTTCAATTCATTTGAGATTCAAACAAATAAACCATTGTTTGTATGGTATTATATACTAAAAAACGTGATTCTGTTCCACACTTCCACACACGCAAGCATGAAGGTTCTGACGGTTGTTAGAAATAAAACAATGAAACTGTGACTGACGGTTGTTAGAAATAAAACAATGAAACTGTGAAGGCCAAATGTTGCAGCTCTTCCCAGAGTTCAGCTGATGCTCAGATTCCAAGAGTCCAGTCAAACTGAAATTTCCTTACAGATATGAGCCTTCACCACTGAAAAAAAACCAAAAGATGTGGCATTTCTGCCCTGCGAAATTCAGGATTAACTATGAGGAAAAGGCCTTTACATTTTCCAGTGGTTTTCAAGACTGTTGGATAGCATGAAAAATAAAAGTACCGTAGAAGATCAAGATCAATAACATGAGAAAAGGGACTGAAATTTTGTTATGCCAGGTGTAAAGCATTGCAATATTATGATTTCTCTGAAAGCACGCACCATTCAGTTTAATGTTTAAGGTAAAATTGATCTGGGATCACTCTATTCCCTATTACTACACTAACTATTTAACAGTCTTAAGAAAAAAAAATAATAATCATACAAGCCTTTCATCAAGATCACTGTGAGGAATTTCCTTCTGTTCACACATCTAAGATTTTACAACAGTGCTAAAAGGAAACACTGACAGAACGGTATGCCCCAAGAGCTTCCAGTCTTACTTAACATGAGACAATAAAGGACTGAGGGGAAGGACTGAGAGGTAAATAACGCTATGCCAACAAGACAGCGCATTTTCCAGCAAAGTACAGCATTTTGTACGATTGTTCTTACGTATTAGTAAGTCAGGGAGCGATGGGAGCGATTCACTTGTGAGAGGTTACGTGGTGGAGGTGTTGTGTGGTGGAGAAGGGACCAGGGCCTGTGAGGGACGAGGGGACCTGTGAAGCCCCGACACACGCCGAAGTGCCAACATGAACCAAGTTCTGCGGCCGAGTGGGCTGGCAGAACCACGTGTGCTTCTGTCACATCACTTTTTCTGTCAAACGGCTTAAATTCTAAGAGCAAAAACGATGACAGCAAAACACCCGTGCGGCCTACCCGTACTGTCCATCACTGCCCAGGCCACAGGTGCTGCCTGGTGTCCGCCCGGTGAGGCGGCCCGGCCGGCCTCAAACTCCAGCACGGCGCCACGGGAACCGACCGGACAGCTGCGGCCGCTGCTGCGGGACCCCTCTGCGGCTCGCCAGGCCCCGCCGCCCCGGGCCACCTTCCCGCGCCCCGGGCCCTCCGACCGGCGGAACGGTCTCCCCGCATTTTGCTCCTCAGATTATCCAGGCAGGCTCACCGCCCGGCAGCGGCCGGCGGGAAGAGGGAAAAGCGCTGCGCCGGACCCGCGCCTCCCCTCCCTCCCCCGGGACGACGACAGCGACGGCGACAGCGACAGCGACGGCGGCAGCGGTGGCGCGCGCTCACCTCCGCTACGCAGCACGTTGACAGCTCTGGGCGCCGCCATCTTGCCCATGTGAGGCGGGGTCACGTGGCCGCGGGAGGGGTGTGTGGGGGTGTGGGGGGGTGCGCCCCGGCAGCCTCGCGCTGGGCCGTTGCGGGAGTGCGCGCGCCGCCTGAGGTAAATCCCCGCTCCGCCGGCGGCTCGTTCCGCTCAGCGCCGCCCCGGCACCCTGCCCCGGCCGGCCGGCGGCCATCACCTCCGCGCAGCCTGCCCTCGCCGACCCGTAGCCCTGGCAGGGCGCGGGGCCCGGCCGCGGCTGTGGCGGCGGGGAGGGAGCGCCCCCTTCCCGCCCTTCCCCGGTGGAGAGCTGCGAGGGTTTGAGCGGGGCGGCACGGCGGGCCTTGCATTGCCTTCAAATGTCAGTGCTCATCCGCGCTGCCGTCAGTGGCAGCCTCGGCCTGTCCCGCGGTGGGATGTTGGGCGGGCTTCAGGTTGTTGTTCCCTTGAGGTACTGCTGAAGGGCCCTTCTGTAGAGTCTCCATCCTTCTGAGCTTTATAACGTGCCCAGCGGGCTTGGAGGCTCCGCTCTTCCCACCACATGCAGCGGAGAGACAGCACTTGCCCAAGCAGGACTCAGTCTCAGAAGAGCTGCAACCATGAGTGCTGGTTACCTCATCATTTCTTCCCCACCCCCCCGCCCTTTTTAAAAACAACAAAACATTTTTCTGTACTTTGTGACTAAGAAGATGAACTACTCTTCTTCAACTAAGTTTTTGCTGTTGTATTTGTTGTAAAGGCCCATGCAGAATCTGAAGGATAAAGCTTGAACCCTAAAACTCAAATACTTTTCTAGTTAAACTCGTTATTTCATCTGCACAGCCAAATTTCATGCTTTTAGAAAAGATTTAAAAGAGCAAACTTTTCAGTAGGGCAGCATCTTGCCAACCTTTTTGTGGTACAAGTATCACCATAGAGAACTGTCACCATCTTAGACGGTGTGATAGGTTTCGTTTGCAGTCAAATAAAAATCAAGCCAAACTTCTAACGTCCATTTATCGTTTTTATTTTCCACCCTTTTGTTTCCTTACCTGTATTTGGCTTGCCTGTATTAACAAACACATTTTGAAATTATGTTCTTATGACTAGCCAGAGTTTGAGAAAAACTGTTAACAGGGCATAAATCCAATAGCTGACAGGCAAACACTAAACCTGAAGGAATCAAATTGCCAAATGAAAGTGTGAACGGAAAGCATTAGGTGGTTGCAAGAGTAGAGGGAAGAAAACAAAACGTAGAAGTAACACAAGCATCCTTTGGGATACTTTTCCTCTGGGAAAAGCCAAAAAAATGTACAAACTTAAAAGTTACAGTGTAAGTATTTCTGCCTTTAAGGAGCAAATTCCAAGAGTTCTCTGATCTAAAAAAATGTGCTGTGATAGTGTCGGTGCTCCTGTATAGACATGACTAGGAAAAGCACATCAGCTGCCACAGCGCAGTAGGTGCTTATATGCAGACCACGTGCATGTCTTCACCTTGTTCCTAATTCTACAGCACAGTATGGTCTTTCAGGAGTTTGATTCTCATCAGGCATCATTTTATCTTATTTTCTCCTTTTGCATGGCTTTAGGAATGCGGACACCCAGCCACCCGTTCTGTGACAGCCGTGTACGGTGTAAAGCAATCGCACATTGCTGCTGCTTGGCGTAAGTAACTACATGTGTGCTGGAGTGGGCGTGCCTGCGCGTGGCTGGAGAGAACAGCACGCTTCACACAGAAGTAGCCACGTATGAGGAGTAATTCACCATCTTTTCCTGAACTGTCACTAAAGGAGAGAAACAAAGTGCTCTAAGGTAGCCGCATCTCACCTTTCTTACCTCAGTCAATAAGGACTTCCTACTCAGTGGAACGAGGCCACTTCTAGGGAAAATGAAGCAAGCGCTTGGCTTTTGTCTGTGGCCGTAAAACCAAAATTCCCTGTTGTAACAGCCTGAAAACTGGTTGACAGCATAAGAAAATGCAGGAGCTGGAGACAATACTAGTTATGCTGCTAGCACCTTTGTAGTTACCCTGTCCTTAAGTGTCAGGTTGTTTCACAAATACTTGTAGGTATGTGCTAGCAGTTAGACCAGACCAATTCCTTTTGCATATCAGAAACTAAGAGGGGATCAATCGAATTACGATCGATTACATTCCAAGAGAAGAACTGTAATTTCTGCAGTCTCTGAGTGAATCAAGTCTTAACAACAGTCATTATTCAGTAGTCTCTAATTTATGCTTAGATGCAGGTTTTCTCCTTTTACTAAGAAATATAAATAACAGACAGAGGTTTATTAGGATATTAAAATATCCTGGTATTAAAATAAGCAAAAGATGTGCTAAGGAAGACATAAAGCTAGGCTTTTACATGCAAGTTTGAAAGCAGTCTGTAATAGTCAATAAAACGAGAGCATTATGCCTTATGCATAAATGAAATCTTACCTAGAGCAATACAGAAATATGCTTCTAGTTTAAATATAGGCAGCTGGATACTTCTGAGGCTAGGCTTAGACTTTCCTATCTAAGGTTGTCTCAAAAGATGATTTAGTTCCACAGCAGTTTTTGCTGATGAGGCTGGTACTGTTTGAGTCCTGCTCTAGTCCCAAACAGCTGTCCTGTGTTTAGCGCTGGTGTTCATCTTATCCATGGTGAGGCAGTTTGGAGTCCTGAACTTGCAAAAATGAAAAAAGCCTCCTATGTCAGTGATACAAAATACATTTAATCAGACAAAACTACACCAAACTGTGACATCACAGCTCTAGGGAAAGCAAAATAACATTTTCATAGACCCTATCACATTAAATTCATTCTAGGCAAATATTTTATCTTTTCCATGAAACTGTGAAAGTTTTAACATCATGAACGACCCATACAGTGCTGAGGAAGGCTTAACTGGAAGAAAGGCAAGCATCTAAAATTAGTAGTCATTGAACATGGAACACCTCCCTTACTGCCACAGCATTTAGAAACAAAAAAGAGGATGTCAAGCTCTTCACATTGATCTAGATTTCCTTTGCATTTTATCTCTTCAGCTCAAACTGTGCAGCAACCATAAACGGAGCACATACCTCCTATATGGGGAATGTTTACAGCAGTACATGTTCTTTATTTACTAAAGAAAAGCTAGTGCTACTCTCAGGAAAAAAACAGCACGCAGTACTGCTGCTATATGGAATTTTTTTTTTTTTTTTTTTGTATCAGCACTGAGGGAATTCTGAAACGCTCTTCCCAAGGCTTTATCTTCATCATGTCATTACCTGAGATTCCTTCAATTTGGGTGGGAGCCTTATATCTGAAGTGAGCTTTGAAGAGCGGAAGGGGGACATTTTTTTCCCCCCTTTTCTTTTTGCTTCTCTAGTCCAGAGAATTAAAAATATATTGAACATGGAAATCTGGAAATCGTTAGATTAATGATCCTTTTTACACTAGCGTGTACCATTATATTATAAGTCTAAAAGGAAGCTCAGATACAGAGTCTGTAGTCTCGTTTCTTACAATGCCTGTTAACTGAAGGCTTTAGTGTTAAGGAACAAAGAACCTAGTAACCACATACTTGAATGAGTAGTTTTGGGCAGAATCTGGTATTTGCATTATTTTTCTTTTTACATTATAAAAAGATTTGAGCGATAGGGAGGGAAGCCCAGTCCCATGATTTTCCCTCCACAGTTACAAGCCAGTATCATGGCAGATTGCATGCCCTGCCTGAGCAGAGCTTGCATCTATTTGTATTGCTTTGTGTAATAGCCTTCCATTTGCACTGGTTGCGCTAAATTTTTAGCCTCACAATTCCAAATACTGCCACTGGCATGGTTAATAGCCTTTTGTAAATGAAACATTCTAATAGACAGAACTCAGGGTTCAATTGAAATCTTTCTGATCATTGGAGAAAGAGCTAGCAGCATAAAATGGATGGAAATACTGATGGCATAGGGGAAAAAAAAAAAATGTTCCCCATGACTTCAAGTTGGTTTTTTTTTTTTTGAGACAACAGAAATATCTGCAACAGATACTTGCTTATGAGACACACATTTTAATATTTTACCATGCTGTCTTTTTGTCAGCTTCAAGACCAAATTACCCTAGCAAGCAATGTTTCACAAAGCAGTAGCGTTGCAGAATAATATTTTCAATTTGAAAGCTGAGATTCCATGCTTTTAGGTGATAGGCTTACGAATATAACAGTTTGATACTGACGAAATCGGGTCAGAACTGACACTGGGAGAAAAGGTAAAATAGCAAAATATGCAACATAAGATTTTTCAATCCTTCTAGTGTCTGACAGTCATTCAATATGATAAAGGAAAAACATAAAGAGCAACAAAGTCTCAGTGAGAGACAAAAAAGAATTGAAAAAAAAAATCATCTATATAAGCAGACGTAAATCCCTTGTATAGACATTACGGGCTGCTTGCCCTCCTGCTGACACTGCAGAGAGAGACAATAGGTCAGTCCTGAATTGCCTGAGCTGCCACATCACAGCTCAGTGTGGTTGTTCATAGCGGGCATGGACATTTACTGCCCAAGACGCCACTTCAGCTACACAGACCTTTATTCCCCCTGTTACAGCACTTAAAGCATCCTTCAAATCCTGCAGCTTCAGGTAGCTTGCTTTCTCAGTTCTGAAACTATGGGCATTCTGTTGTATTTCTTTAGGTTATTAGTTGTTGAGCTGAAAGTTGTTTCCTAGTATCTGCAGTAGGTAACTTTTATGCTTCAAAATACATGAAAAGGAAGAGTTTGACCCAGGTTTCTAAACATAAATGTTTTTCAGAGCTTGATTTACCTCTTTGGACAAAATCTTGGATTAGCCCTATTGACAATAGCTTTGCATGGAAAGAAAATTTGTCTCCATCACTTGAACTAAATTCACCGTTTTAGATAACCCACTGAATTTTCTTAAGTAGATTCACTGTTGCTGTGACTGGATTTGTAAGTGACAGAAGGGCAAACCAGCAGTCTGATGCCAGCAGTGTCTGCAATGACAGACTTTAAATATACTTCCAAATCTTATGCGCAATCTGAAAAGAATATTCAAGCACACAAAACTTTTTTAAATGCTGCATCAGCATGTTGTGCAAAGTTCCACTTGGTGTTTGAGTGAAGTGACTGAAAAATCTGGATTTAATCAAATTGCAGAAAAAAGTCATAGTGTAAATTAAATTACATAAGCCTCTTATTAGTATTTGCTCTAAGTTCCTGTTAGTATGTAATAACCCAAAGAACAAAAGCAGCTTAAAATAAGAAACCCAGGATAAAAGATATGCTTGAATAAAAATAATTTACAGCCGGGATTACTTTAGCGTCATATCGTGCCCAGAATAGGAGAAGGCTCTACTAGCATCCAGCTTCAGCTATCCAGTTCCTACACTCATAATGTCTAGAGATGAAAAGTTGCTGCTAAGCCTCAGCATTTATTTGCCAGCTCACAAATCCACAAAATGGGATCCCCCCCCAGTATCTAATCACAATTCTATACAGACAGATGTTCCGAGTTCCCAGGTCCTCTCTCAGCATGCAGAAGTCAGACAATACTTGTGGCAGCTATGCTATTTTCTATACTACACCGATAAGTATTTGTTTAAATATAGTAGGAGGTCTCTGTGCTTAATTATGTTAATACAGGAGTTACATGAAACTTATTAAACTTTTATAGAGTGTTAAGTGTTTTCCTTTTTCATAAATATGACTCACTGAGCAGCTGGAGTTGCTGCTGTGTGTACTTCAGAGACAAGAATCCTGCAGCCCGCTTGCAGGTGATATCTGTTATCCTGTTGAAAACCATGGAACAAACCATCCAGACTGGCAAGTCAGGAAGCTAGGAATTTGTCTAGTAGCATCCACTGAAACTAAAGTGTACAGTCAACTTTACTGTTAATGCTTAGTCTCTAAAATGTTAGTTTCAACAGAATCACCGCAAAAGCCCATGGAACTAAACAAGCATAAGCTCCCCACGCAGGAGCATCAGTAGAAGTATCACGGGTTTCTTCTAGCTGTCACACAAGAGATTATTGCCTCTTTCTCTTTGCCAAAGGATAGTCCAGACACTTAGACCACTTCAGGCAAAGTCAGCAGGGCTAGTTTAATTTGCTGATGAAGGCTGTTTCAGCTACTTGGCTTAATTAACTGTAATGGATTAGGAAGTACTTACATGGTCTTTCCTGGCAGAAGGTGTAGTCTGCTGCAGGATGGCAGGATTCAAAGTTCCATCTCTAAGAGGCTGTTTATTCATATCTTTGGTGCCAAGAATTAGTAACAAAATTGTTCCTGTAAACCAAGTCATACATTTGCTATCCAAAGGCACATCCCAACAGCTTTGAACATTGCCAGACCATACTGGAATGAGAAGCCCATGCTCAGCCTAAGACTGTACCTTCACCACTAAGGGAACTAGAGACACTAGCTCACCTTTCAACAATGTCAACAGAAAAAGGAAAAAAAATATTCTGATAGGTTATGAAAAGATTCACCTGCCCTAATCATTGTGTGAGAGAACTTTCACTGTTTGTCTAAGGAAAGGGATTTTGTCATTTTGGCCCAGTAGGTTTTTTTCAATATCCATCCTACACAATCAATGGAATATGGCAACCCCGTCACTACCTCTAGCATCAAGCCTAGATTCCATGACATTTCTCACCCCTTTTGGGACATTCACATAACCTGGGGGTGATAGCAGACAAACCTCCTTTCCCTTCCTACATCAGGTACCAGAAGGCTGAACGGAACAGATATGCCAGACTCTTTTGCCTTTTTATGCTCCCTCGCCCCAAAAGAAATAACTTACAAAGTTCAGCCTCTCTAAGTGGGCAAACAGCCCGCTAAGGCGGTGTTTTTTCTTGTCTGTCCTACAGCTTCTTAAAAGGCTTGAGCTTCTTGAGGGGCTTCAGGCTCTGTAATGCAAAAGCTCAGACAGTTAGTGTAGACTTATCCAGAAGCACAAAAAATATCCTAGACCTCTACACAGAAACCAAATTTAAGTGCAGTCCTTCAGTTCAGCTTTCTCTCTTCTGGCTTATCACCAACAACTGAATGTGTTCAGTAAGAGACCAAACCAACTCAACAAAAAACCCCACACCAACCCCTCCAAATCCCACAACTTACCTTCAGGGTTACTATTACAATCAGGGGAGGTCTTTTTAAAAACTGTTATTATTAATAATAGATTTAGATACTACAGGAGATGAATGATGTATCATACAGACAAGATATCTTAGCCAGAAACATTAAAATTCCTAAAAAGAATTTAATAGAAAACATAGGAGGTTTTAAACATTTGGAAAATATTACACTTTTTCTCTGCATCATATTAGATGGTAGTAGAAAACTGTCAGTCTACAAACTCCAGTTTTGAAAGCTGGACCTGAATCCCATTAGGACCATGAAGCATGCTTAATAAATTTCAATGATCCTTATTCAGATTAAGTTCTCTTGATTACAGGCCAAGACAAATCAGTTCTAAAGTCTGAACTACAAGAAAAAACCACCGTAATTTATTCCTTGGAGGGAGGAGAGACAGGAGGACCTCAAGTCTGAGAAGTAAAGGGTAGCAGAACAGACTTAAGGAACTACCTAAAAGCACTTGCTTCCTACAGATTTGTATGTTTCTCAGAGTAACTAAAGTAGAAGTGCTTTTGGAGTCCTTACAAAGTCTTGGCTGTTTCCCCAGCTGTGAGCTACTTTCCTGAAATTGTGAATCCGCAAACTCGGGGGTTTGAAAAAGAATATGCCCAAGGCCCTTAAGAAGCTTAAGTAAAACTGGTCTAATAGCTTATGGAAGCAGGGTCCACTTTTAAGAAGTGGCATGAAACTGAAGAGCACACAGGCCCTACACAGTACAATGGGATCCAAGTAGAACAGCAGGAGGATCAAGTTAGGGGAAATTTAAGGGAGATGCAATATTTATATTGCTTAGATTTATGTATTAACTTGCTATTCAGGTATCTATCTTGAGGCAAAACAGAAGGATAAAAGAAAATGCATACAATTGAAGTGATACTGTATCTGAGAATCTACATTATTTATTTCAGCAATAAGTGCCCCCAAACCTAAAGTACAACATTTAAAAATCTACAACACAAAAATAGAAAATATTCAAAATGCACAGAAACACAAGTCACCTTTAATGTGATTAAAACGTCACATGAGTTTGGTTTTTTTTTTGCAGTTAAGTGGCAATTAAGGATGTGCTTTACAACACTGTATAGAAATTTGCAAGTTTTCTGTACAGGCAGAATCCTCATGCTTGTGCAAGTCGTTCTAGGACTCTTCGGTAATCTGAAACAAGTTGTTGGAAGCTCTCTTCTAACTGTTCATGTTGCATGTTTATGTCTATTTGGTTCAACTGATTCGTCAGCTCCTCTGGTCTTAGACACCTTCTCATCTTGGCAAGCTCTCTCTGCTTTTTCTAAGCAATCAAACAAACAGTAGTTTGAACACAACCAATAATCATCAAGAATATGGTATTCAATTGAATTTTTTCATTTTCAGTATCTAGTCCTTTAAGATGTCCCTAATCCCAAGAAAAACCGTAATAGTGTTTGATTAGGACATCATTTCCATTAAAGTCTCGTAGTTTCTATATTATTAATGAACTAGTGAAGTGAAAAATGGTTTCAAAGTTTTTTCTTAACCAAACAGATTAGGTCTTATAGTATTTCTACTACTGAAGACATGTGGCATGAAAAACTAGCCTGTAAAAAATAGGATATTTAGTTCTATGCTGAATTCATCATAATGGTATCCCATTTTGTGGCTGTTCAGCCAACTAATTTCCCCATAATTGGCTATCAGATATTAATTTTAAGCCTCCTGTGCACACAAAACATTCCAGGAATTCTTACAAGTTATTCAAAAGTTACCAGGGATTAGTAGTAACAGCACTGAAATGCAATAAGATTTACAAGCATAAACATATTTGTATGGCAAGATGAGGAGTTCCCGTTGCTATGTCACATACATGATACTTTTGCCTGTTTCTTAAAAGCATTTTGAGGTGTTTTTCCTTTCCTGAGATACAATTTTTTATACAGCTGTTATCTATTTCTGGACTGCTCAGTTCCTTAGTTACTTTCCATTCTTCAGTCTTCCCTCGCTTTGTAAAAGTGCAATGTCATTCAACATTTCATTAAAAAAAAAAAGCATTATGTATGCCTGGCATCTTATCAAGAAGTCTTCGCAATGCTTATAGAATGATAAAGTTTGTTAAAAGCTACAAGATTTTTCCAAACTATTCTTCTTCTGCCATGAGTCTTAAAATCAAAACCCTTCTGTATTTAATCTTACACTTGTCTCTCAAAGGAAAGTTTGTTTCTTTTCTATTATTGACACTGAGGGTCAGGAGGACGGAGTGGAGACCACAGTAAACTGTAAATGAAGAAAATCAGAAAAACTTTTATAGTCTCCCACAGATCCCATAGATGGGCAAAGTTCAGTTCAGAAAAGAAGGTTCTGTATTGGAGTCCTGATGAGGCCTCCAACATTGGCCTTCTGGCCAATAATCAGGAGACACTTCCTTGTAGAAAGGATGTCAAAAAGCAGCAGAGCTGTTCAAATTTTAGCTCTGTTTAGCTCGCATTAGCTCTATCTAGTTAAAATGAGTAAGATACTCAAAACATGTGATGAGAGTACCTTCTGAGCAAGTTTCTGTCAGAAAAACTAAAACTTCCTTATTCTAGAATAAATTAAAAGTCTTTTTATTAACAGGAATATCTGTTAAGATTATAAATATTAGCTCTGAAAAAAAGGTGTCAGCTTTTAAATGCCCATTACATCTGATACTGTAGGATTAGGCCATCTCTAAGTTCCAGATTCCAGGTAAAAAGCAAACTCCGTCCCCACGTTTCAGGTAACCAGTTGTTTCAACGTCCATTTCCCACCAAATATACTACCAGCATATCCAGGTACACAAGATTCCAAAACCTGCGTTCAGTGACATTTTACCTGGGCAGTTTCAAGATGATTCTTTGGGAGCAAGTTATTGGGCTGGGCAGAATAGTGTATTTTGTTTAAGCAGCAAACCCAAAGTATTATGATTAATAAAAGCAGTACAGCAGCGGTGTTTTACTTCCAGAAGAAATGACATGAAGAACAAAGACATGATTCAAGGAGACATGTCTACAAGCACAGTCCACTAGTGAGCAGAAAAAGCAGAGTACTTCAGAAATAGAGAAGCCACAGTGAAACCAAAATTTCACCAGCTGCTTACCCTTCAAACTACCTCAGAGTGATGCCCTGTTCACTATGATACCAAATCTTTTATTTCTTGAATTCGTAGCACTTATACAGAGGGCAGGTCGAAACAACTGCTAAGAGCACTAGCACTGAAGCTGCTTATGGAATTTTGGATTTCCCCCATAGGGCTTCAGCGCTGAGTGAATTAATTGAAACCACGTTAATAGCCCTGTTAGCTGAAAAATCATGGCCTTATTTATAGTGGACACTGAGTGAAAGTTAGCAAATGAGACAAGACACTCACGGAAGAATAGAAAGTGTTTTCATTAAGGTCCTGCCACTCAGCATGACATGGTATTATCCCCAGATCAGGCAAGTATTTAATACAGTGCTGGGTTCTCATTTCTGCTAACAGCGCCCCTAAGTCCAATATGAACACAATTGAAGTTTGGCTATTTTGGTGTAACACGGTAAGTGCTGCTTTAGGAAGGCTTGCAAGCCAATCAAGGTACTACTTATACTTTGTGAAACGTTTCCAGAGTTTTGGTTTGCTTAACAAGTACTTAATTGAAGAGAGTAGCTAGCATGCTAGTTATAGCCATAAACCTAGATTTATTTGTGATCTTTTGACTCTTAATACAAAGACTGATGCCTGTATCTCAAAAGGTCAGTTTATGCTACACAGACCAACTATACTGAAGATCCTGAGAAGCATACTTAATAGGGGCTAAGAAAATTACTTTGCATTGAGTACTTGCTTAAACTTTACTGCTGAAATTGTTTTATATTCCATCTGCATGGAGTTCTATGTTGACATGGCTAGATTACTTCTAGCAAGCTGTTTTGTAAAGACATAGCTGCCAAGTAAAAAGGAATCTAAACTATACCTAGTCTGCGGTGTAAACTTATTACAGCATTTACCTCTTGTCTAACATATTTTTAACCTTTTCAAGAAATTGACATTTTTTCCCTTTAAGCCTACCTGGGCACAATGCCACTTACAGTTAGATACCATAAACTTAGTAGTAACTTCCTGCTGGAATTGAGCAGGAAACACTCATGAGCCAAACATGAGATTCTTCACCACTGCTATGCAAGAGTGTTCTCTGCATCTGTATATGTGTCAGTTGAAGACTGCATAACTAATAGTAGTTGATTGGCAACATAATTGGCATCAACTACGTTTATGGAAATGAAAGTAAAATCAAGTATAATTAGCCTTGAAATAAGTATTAAATGATACTTAAGTCATATACACCTTATATGGGCCAATCAGTCGTCTTTTAACGTCCAACCGATAGCTTCTGGACTGTTCTGCATCACCCATGTCTGTTGCACGCAATCGGAGAATTTCATAAACTCGTCTTGTGTGTTGCTAATGAACAGAAAGGAGAATAAACACCATGTCTGAATGAAGAGGTCACTCAAAAGAACTCAAAGTGGAGAAATATTGAAATATTAGAGTAGTTCCTCAGCTCATCAGAGGACAGAGGCATGGACAAAGCCTCTACCAAACCTATCCTTCCATCTGGTGAGTTAAATGTTTTTGTTTTTCCTTCAAAACCATTTTCATCCACACAGCCAGTGTCTGATCTCTGAGTGTTGCACCAGCTGTAGAGTTGCTTCAAGGGCCTGCTGTAAATGAGCAGCAGAAAGTCCAGAAGCCAGAATCCAAAAATACCTCAAAGAGCTGAAGGATCGTGCTGGAGTGACATTAAGCAATATTTTACTAAACAGTATCTACTTTGCTAATTTTAATAATCTCCACATACCTACTGCCCTTCACAAGGCCCCCTGGAAGTTCAAATATGAGAATGAAATAACATTTACAGTTTTCTATGGAAGAAAATGAACGAATCAGTAAATGGAAAAACTGAAGTGGTTTTGGAACCAGGCTCAGCTAGTATCACATCTGGGAAGAAAAAAAAAGATCATGTTGCTGCTGTATTACTATTAACTATTGCATCTGTTTGAAAACAGAATTTAAGATCAAGTATTCTTTCGCTGAGCAACAGAACAAAACCAGGATGGTTTGTTTGCTACACTAGCACACGTTCAGATACCATTAAAAAACCAAACCAACTTATTTATCCTTTCAGGTTTAAGATATCAGACCTAGAAGGCTGCAGATGTAGTTTCCCTAAACAAGCTAAACCATTTTCATGAGCACATTTAAATATGGCTTCACATCCCCCACATCTCAAGCTTCAAAGTTTTCATTAAACCACATTCAGATACATTTTTAATTAACCAACTCTGCCTTTTCACTACCATACTCACTAATGAGTTTAATCATTCACTGAGATTACCAGAAAATGTAATTGTTCAATTTAACTGTTTAGATTGCCAAGTGTTTAGGGCTGCCTTAGTAGCAGTTGTTTGCTACTTTAGTGTTCTGCATTCCCCAAACAAAACTTGTTATTTGTATAAATATACTTGAAAGAAATGGAAACCATGTCAAATTCTATTACATCAACAGAATTAGTAGGCAAAAAAAAAAAAGTATTTATCTAAAACCATGAGCTAGGTATCTCCCTTTCAGCTACATCCTAAAAATCTGTTGAAATAAGACTGCATAAATTCCAAGTCTCCACCTCTATGTTTGAATTGTTATTCTACTAGTTTGATAAGAATATGTCCAACTACAACTGTTCTGATTTAGTACCTTATTTATTTTCAGTTTTTGTTGAGCTTCCATCACCATTTCTTGACTGAAACCTTGCATTAACTTTCCTGGGGAAAAGCAAAGCAAATCTTGACAGAGCTTTACGAGAACAAAGTCTCTTAGCTTCATATAGTTTTCAGATGGATCTTCAGCTAGAAAGAATAAAAAAACCCACGTAGTTAATAACAGCATTATTTGTTTCTTCAACATATCAACAACTGTGCTTAATCGTAAGTACTGCTATCAGTTTAGATGTTTGACAGCAGACATTAGAGAGACTGCAGAAAGAAAAACTTCTAATATTTTGTTTATGCAGTGCTGTACAGTTTTATATATGCATTTCTAAGAGACTGGCAACATACATGTTTAATCCAATTTAACTCCTTTGGAAAAGAAAATTACTCCATGTATAAACTCTTTTTCTTGTATGTTCAATCTATTCTATATTTGATAGAGCAGTAGAACTACCAGAACACAAACTAATTATGTGGAAGAAGACTGGAAAACTATCACAGTGTGTACAACTAAACTAGCTGAAGACACATATTGACCATGAGCAAGAAAGACAAGGAAAGGTACGAGGACCTAAGGACAATTTATCCAAAATTAAGAGGGTGGAAAGACCCAAGCAAAAGCTCACCACTATTTCAAGTTACTTTCATTTTGCTTAAAATGGCAGCAGAACTACCAAAACCATTGCTTTAGAAAAAACACTGAAGTTTCACCGAACAGCAACATGGTCCTGCATGCAATTTTGTTCCCACTTACGAATTATGTAGAAGGAAAATGCTTACAATGTTGTGAATGTATTTTTTTCTTCCTTACTTAACTGTTGAAGACAGGTTTACTACAAAAAAGTAGCAGGGTCATGTTCCACCCCACACCTACATTTTTCCATGGACTACCATTGTAGAATTTATTGCTAAACAGCTTATATCCCAGCTGTGTTTTTATTTAGTTTTGAGGACCACTGTAAATAATTGAAATTTACAGTTTAGGGACAATCAAAAGCCAGTAAGTTACCCAGACGGACTGGGATAGAAGTTTTTGCTGTGTATCTGCAGCACTGCACAACTAGCAATTTATTTTTTGGGTTAGAGAATGCTTATGATGATTCTATCAGTTAAAATGCTTTTTGTATGAGTGGCCTAATCTTCTATGGCAAGTCTTACAGCACTCATTCTGAGAAAGAGATTGAAGCAGCAGTACTAAAATTAATTGATCACGTTCCTTTTCACTCAGAAGAAAGATGAGGCGGTTTCTGTACAGTAAGCACCATCAGCATAAATTTCACTCGTGTCAGAAGGTATAAGCAGAACAAAATATTTGTTGTAAATGTGAAACTCTAAAGTGACTTTTTTTGTTTAAAAAGCATTAGCTCTTCTAAAGAAGTTAAGCAGATCTTAATTTCCTCTTTTCAGAAAGGAAAAGAGGCTTTATGTCACAATTTTAGATGCTACATAACTCAATAACCTGGCCATATCAAGACAGTCCAAGCCTGATTTTCCACTCAAAAAGGATAATAAATAATTCTGTAAAAGTCTTAATTTCCATGATTTGAGTGCCATGTAGAATACTGCAAGCTTTCTCCTGCTTTATTCCATAAAGAAGTTAAAGCCTATTTTAGTGCACATTTACTGTTTGCCACAACCTTGTGTTTAGGCACTGAGCCATGAATATGTCACATGATTTATCCCATACCATGTTAAGTTCTTGTTTACCCTCAGCTATAAAAAGCTATGTAAAGTTTTGTACTACTTAAAAAACGAAAAAATGTAAACGCATGATGCATATGACTTCTGTTGCATAAACAAAGTTATACTACCTTAGGTTCCTATGAACTGGATCAAAATTATGAAGTTAATTACTTTATGTTCGGATTATTCTGCAGCAACGTATTATGAAAGCAAGTGTTCCATTGTATTTTAATTAGAATCGGGGGATATTTCTAACTATGATGAGGTCTGAGACAGCAAGTAGAATCGAATGGTCAGGTCATGTGTTTGAACTGCATTTCTTCCTGTATTGGACTTGAAATGACCGGACAGGTGTCATGTTTGTAGCTATTTTTATGTTTGGTTTTTTTTTTTAGCACATACACCTTTTTTCCTCCCTCTGCCATTCCCTCAATCATTTTTTTATTTTTAGGTATTTGGGCACACACCTCTAATATCATGGGTGCCTTCAGCCAGCAATTTGTGCTCCTGGAACACAAATTCTCTACAGATTTTTACTGTTTGTAAGATTTTGGCTTGCAAATTAATATGCTGTTTTAGTTTGTGTCCCCCCTCCCTTTTGAGTTTTGGCTAATAGGAGTAAGTTGAACAAGGAATTTGACAAAGCTCGATCTCTTGGCAAACTCAGCTGTGTATCTCACAATAAAATGTCTAATTAGCTGGTAATCCGTTCATGCTAGGGATTGAATTTTCCTGGTGTGCTGTTCTCTAAGTAAAGGATTTAAGCAGCTACATTATATACAGTTCTTCTGTAAACCAGGGTACTATTAATCCTGAACTGAACTGAAGCTAAAACTTCAAAAGGCCATTTAATTCTGACAAATTAACATGAAAGTTAGTTTGCAGGCTAACAACCTGTCAATGCTACAAGTTGCTTATTAAAAAGATGAACCAAGTTAAAAATTTAACACAAACCTGTTATATCAAGTACTGTAGGAGAAGACATATAGTATCTATGAACTGTTTCAAGCAGCTGAGCACCATGGCCTTCTCCTTGGAATGGGGGCAAGATCAGCATCTGGCTACAGAAAACGGAATGGATTTTCAGTTCAAACATGCATTTGTGAACATTATAATGTCAAGGCTTAAAAATGAAATGGTATTTCATTTTAGATTAAACTACATGTAGAAATCTTCATGTTAAAATATAATTTTTAATGGAGTCTTAAAATTGCTAAATATTCAAAACTTGTTTGAGATTCCCCCTGCTTCAAGAAGGGAACAATGAAATAAATCAGTGCATAGCCAGCTAATAATGGGGATTTTTTTAAACAAATCAACACCATTATAAACAAGTATTGGGAACTTCAGCAGTTCCCTCTTCTGAAATAAAAGGCAAGGCACGAGTTACGCCGCCAATTACCTTACACGTGGCCGGGTTTTGTCTGGGTACACATAGTAATTATAGACTGTCATGTAGCCTACGGTCGCAAAGAGCGTAGCTCCATCCTTATTATACTTCTCAAATCTGCAGATAAAACAGAAAGCCAAGCAGGTCAATTACAGTCGCGCTCCCATGCAGTGTCCATTTTCTTTTCCATTCTCCAACTGAATTTTCAGTGTCAGCAAGCTACTCTGTGAGGGCCCAATGGGTACACCTGCTATGTTCTGAATGTACAATTCACTTAATTGGTGCGCAGCAACTTGGATAAATCAGGCCTCTTTACAGCACTTCAGTGCACTTGCCTATTATAAAGATGAATAGGTGGCAAGTAAAAGAAAACACAGGCAAAGCTCATTTTACTGTTTAAGCCTACATTCAGGGCTCTAACGGACAACAGCATTTAATTCAGCTCTATTCTCAAGGTTTCCCAAAGCATAATGGAGGAAAACTCAAGCCTTATAAACAATGGTTTTTCTTTCCTGGGAAAAATATCATTATACTGCTCCAATAATTGGCCAGCCACAATTAAAATGCAGGCTTTGTGGAGGTAATAAGGTCCACTGTTGCTTTAGAACTGTACTTACACTAGAAAGTAGTTCCATCTTTCATCATCTACATCAATAAAGCTAGCAGTTTCAATAAACCACATCAAGAACGTCTGAAGCCTTTCATGATATTCTCGAAAGCCTGGACATGTCATGTCAGCCTAGGGAAAAAGCCAGAAGAAGTCAGGTGAAACCTATCACAGATGTAAGGAAAAAAATTAAGCAAAACCTAATTAAATTCTCCAATGCAAAAAAGGCATGCTTATAATTTATTAATAAACTGGTAAAATAATAGTATTTATATACCATAGTTGAAACATTACTGACAGTGCACCACTGCAAAAATAAACTTTAATTTAGTTGCTCAAAAGCTGAAGTTTCACTTATTTTTCATACCTTGTATATCTGATAAGTTATATCTTCACCAGCTTCCTCATTATGGACAGAATATGTGTGTAGCAGCATTCCAAAGGGCTTGAAGTTGACCTCCTTCTCCAGCAGAGACACAAAGTCATCTGTGTTTGTGCAAAAACCAGGAGGAATGATTTCTCTAATTTTACTTTCAACATCGTCTGCCTGCAGATTATAAAAGGGGGCAGGATCAGTAGAAGATTAGAAAAAGGCAGCACTGATGTCACTATTGTGCTGTAAGAAATGAATATAAAAGAAGTACTACGGCCCAACAGTAATTTAAAAAGAAAAAAGAAACAGTGAGCTTTCCTGTTGTTCAGTAGCGACCTTCCAGCAAGTAAAGGAGCTGCACTGATGAGATCCAGAAAGGTCACAATCCAGCCACTGTAAGCATCTAAAAGCTTGTAGTTATAGCGTTAAGTTCATGAACATTTTTACATTTAAAGATTGTTACATTTGTCCAAGTAAAACCTAAGAGTGTTGATAACGATTCTGAAAGTGCAGCCTATTGAGAAGCTGAAACTTTCCAGCCAGCAATTCTCCAAGGCTATTTTACACAGCCTTGCGGAACTCAGGTTCCCAAACAAGCAGCTTACAAGAGGTATTGGGTGGTGCAGAACTAAGTGGAGGAAAAGGGACAAAGACCGAAAATCGTAGCTCCCAAACACGAAAGCGACAGCTAGCACACTCTTGCATTCTTAGGTCTCCGTGCCTGAAATGCCTGCCTATAGGATCAGCTGCAAAACACATTACAAACTCAGAAGACAACAATCAGCATTCAAATCAAAGAACATTTTGAAAACAAAGTTTGACATGAAATAATAAAAAGATAATTTAAGGATACTGTCAGCAAATCTGACCTGTAGTCTAACATACTGGGGAAGAAATATTCTGACACCAAAATTAAATCCAGAGATTAAAATTACTCTTTTCAGATAACCAAAGTGAAAGTTAGAGACCATCAGCTGAGCAGACTTCATAATCCTTTTCAGACCCCAAAAAGACCACTTGATTGAATACATTTACTACTTCTTTTTAACCATGAATATTTGATGAAGTTTCACAATAACGTATTACTGCTTCTCACCAGGCAATAAAACTTAATGAATTGGTCTCAACTTAACAAAACAGTACTCCTCAATACAACCCCTAAAAGCCTGACATTACATTCAACAAAATGAGCTTACATTCAATTCAAACTTTCCTCTGGACAATGAATCCAGGTTTTTACTTAATGGAGTTTGCCGTGAGTTCAGCTGTAATGTTTGTATTGTATCTATTTCCACAAGGACTGACAGAAGAACACTTTGTGTTAACTTACTAAGCAGCTCTTTCACACCGTTTACATGCATGATGGGTATTAGTTCAAAACCAAGACCCTTGCTACTTAGCATTCAAAACAGGGAAATTAAGATGCTTAGAACAAAATACACTACAAAAGGCTAATACAACATGCTACTAATTCCTGTCCTTTCAACCATAGTCCCTTAAGTAGAAGCAATGCACCTGCAAATGAATAGCACTTTATCATTCAGTTACATTTTTAGTGTAGAGAAAGATGGACGTAGTTCAGCACAAACAAGTTTTATTCTTAATGGCTTGGTACTACCAACATTTATATTTATATTTGTAGAGAGAGCTATTAAGCAGTTAAAATCTAGCTTTACAATACTTGGTGTAAGAACCCAGTTAAAATGCATACAATCTTTACATCCATTTCATTCTCTTCTCAAAACAAAGGGGATGCATTTATTGGAACCTTAGCTATTCTTCTTAAAGCAGTATTAGTTAAACATATTTTCTTTACACTTACTGATTTAACTGCATTACACAAAATCAGCCATTTTTTCAGAATCAATGAATTACATAAAGTATTTGTATGTAACACATTTTAGATTTTTTTTTTAACTGTGCAGGTGCATGGTTTACACAGATCTTAAGTCTGCATTGCTTACAAAGTTGTAGGAAACCACAACTAAGAATCTGTAGTGACTCTCAGTTTATGTATCTGAAAAAGGCACATAACAGTCATCTAGAACAAAAACAAGACTTCCAAGCATCAGTTCAATAACTGAGACTACGAGGAAGATATCTAAAAAAATGAATATACAGTATAAGGTATTATATAAATAATATTTAAGTAATTTACTCCCCTCACATTTGTAAGTTTCTTCATTACTGATAAGGAAGACAAACTTTCACCTGCTGAAAGCATGTAAGATAATGCATACATTGCTGGCTGCCACCACAGAAAAAAATTGTTTTCCATAAAATAGAATTAAATCATGAGAACAGAGGCTTAGCAGATAAAGCAATAGATAACCCTTCTTAGTTCTATATGACTACAACATATTTCTGCCTCCTAGAAGTTCTCTACCCTTGAAATGGGGCCTGACGTAATTTAAGAAAAGAAACCATATCCTTTGGTTACTTCTAGGGTTAACAAGATCTCCCTTTCTTACAGGGGAAATCCCAGAATCCTCAGTTTGAGTGGTGGCATAAGTTTAAGTGATCCCATTTTCAGTTAGTAAATCCTGGAATACCAACACCATACAAATAATTTGTTTAATTAATACCTGTACTTGTTAATGGAAACGTCCATTACATTGTAGGCACTTCCCAAGCACTTCTCTCTGAGGTGCTTATAATCCAAGAAGTTACCAAAATTTGTTTACTGCTTTTCCCTTGTGTACTGCTTTGATATTGGTGAGAAGTTCGTTTATCAGAGCAAGGCACTCGTATCTTATCAGTCTTACCAAACATGATGATGCACAACTTTCTCTCCAGAAAACCAATCCAGTTGACCACTGCTGCAGTGTTAAACATAGGCAAAGCCACTTACAATAAAGCATGCAAAAACCTGAATGAAGCCAGCCAAGAGTTGCTGAGCTTATGGTTTCATGAAGTACTGCCTGCAATGAATTACCTTCATAATCAGAATCATGTGAGGTGACGATGGGGAATTTGGTAAAGGTTTGCAATTAAACTTGATTTGTAGTAGGACTACTAAGCATGCAGCCTCTCTTTGTACATTACATTTGACTCTGGATAATGTTAATATATAGATTATTATAACAGGCAGTTACAGCATTTGTATATCATGTACATGCTGTTTCAAAGTGGCTTAATTTAAAACAATTATAGAAATATTTGAAAGCTGAATTTCTCTAACAGTTATATGCATTAATTCCAGTGGGGAGCAATGGAGCGATCACTAGTATTACTGAAAAAAAAAGGATGCCCGATATTAAAATTACACTTTTTCATTATCTTTTGTGTAAAGCAAATGTATTAGACCAGCTGCAAAGCAAGATAAATTTGTAGTAAAGACTGTTTCAGAGGTTAGTGAAATACTTTCCCCCACACCATCATAAAATCCAGATGAAAAGGAGAATACTTGAACAGCTGCAAATCTCAAAGCAGCAAGCAATTTGGAGGTCAACGCTATTAATATTTACACTAGAAGAAAGCAGCCTCTCCTTCCAGATATGTGAAAGAATCAACTCCATCCAAGGGATAAATTCTGTCCATTTTCACTAAATTAAGTGCCAGCTTCTGCTCAAACACAATCATACTTTGCTGAGCCTTCCCCACTAACATAGCTTAGATCCATCTTTAGGGAGGATGACATTAAGATGCATGAACATGACTGTCTCTAGACATTTCAGGATTGTACCTTTTTCCTCATATTTGAAAAGATCTTTGAGAAAGAGAGTCAGGAGGAATATTTCTGTCAGTCCCTAGCAGAGACTGCAGCATCTGCTTTAGCAATAATGGAATCAAACTTAATATCACAAAGTAAAACCACCTGCTGTTGAACAGGCTTGTGTTGGCGTTTAGATACAAAATCCTGAACTGTGAATAACTTTGCAGAGCATCAAAACTAACTTCTCACTTGTAACTGATTATGTTAAAGGCAGACACTGCTGTCCTTTCCTAAACACCATCTATTCACAGCACAAAGATTACCTGTCATGTATGGCACGCAGTCCACATCTTAATATGATTTTCCTGTAGGAGCTGAGACCAGCAACCAGTTAACTTAGAAAAGTAAACGTTAATATGCATTTAAATTAACACCCTGCTGTAATGACAGCTTACATTTTAATCTCTGCAAATGTATTCTTATCTTAAGGTGGTTAAACTAATGGCAAATACAAATGCAGAACAAGACTGATGACCACTATATCTTTTTTTTTTCTACTAAGGTTTAGATATAGCCATAGGAGCAGCCTATTTGTATGCACAGTGTTAACAATACCAAGGGAAGCACCGAGTAAGCTACCACATTCTTCTGGTTCAGTCAAACCTTGTAAATAACTCTGGAAAGGATACAGAAGCCTCACACCAAAAGATCCTATTTTTGGTCTCCATCTCAAACCTTAAGAAATTAGAGGAATAACTCAGTAGATGAAAAAGAGCTTGAAAGCAGCAAGGATTCTGAGCGATCAAAAAAGCTGCAGAGTGTGTTTAGGGCACGACAGATCTTGTTCACCTCGCTCGTACCTCTAGAAAAGTAAAGTGGCTTTGTTATTTGTACAGAAAATATAGACTGTGAGTAAAAAGGTGCTGTGGTGTGGATTCCTGTTGTGACATAATTTCGAAGTTACACTGGTGAGATTGGACTGTTCTACTTCAATGATTACTACTTTGCCAATAGGCTTTCCTTTTCTTCCTTATCTCTAAAATCCTTTTAAAGATTTTCACTCCTAAGATATGTTGCCCTAGCCTCAAAAGTATTTCAGACATGTCCAGGCACTTCCCCTGTTGAACTAAGTATATTCTAATACAATTTCAGAATAATGAAGGGCAAATCTTTAAAATTCATTTAACAAAGTCATTCCAGTATTTTTTCATTTAGAATAGGCCTTTCCTTGAAAATATTTAAATAAGCTCTAATGAATTTGAAATTAGGAACTTGCAACACAGCTTGAAGTCATAAAGATGTTTAGTTTGGTTTTTTTTTTTAAAAAGAGCTTTTCTCAGGCAGAGTAATTTGAAGCCAGTGCAAACATACCGCCATTTACACTACAGAGTATTACAAAGATTCATCAATAACTATATCAATAGCTCTTTTGAAAAGAAATCAACTCAATTTTTTCCTTATAATTAAGTAAAACTCACATGATACTAAGTTTTCTTAACGCATTAGATACCACTCTGAAAAACTTTTTTTTCTAAATATCTGTACAGGTATTTATACAAGTATTAAACAGTTAAAAACATTGTTAAGAAGAGACTTCATTCCTATTTGTAAGTTCCATATACTTTTCTTCAGTTGGCTGAAAGACTTGGCTTTTGTAGGATTATCTCAAAAATATTCTGAGAATATACAGGCAGAAGGATTAAAAAAAAGTTTTTCTACAAGTGTTCTATAAGCTTGGAAAACTTGCAGGCACAAAGAGAAAAAAGTAAAAAAAAAACCAAACAAAACATCCTGCAGGTAATCGTACTATTGTACTCCTTTAAGTAAGGTGTAAAGCACACATGATACCCAACGAAAAGTTTCTGATCTTGTTTCTGCCTTACTTGTTCTCCACATTTGCCATTTGAAGAGGCAGTCAAGTGTCCTACCTCATGAAGTCTTTACAGAAACCTCCTTTTCCTTCTTACCAAATTGTCTTCGATATAAAACCCACCAACGCTAGTCCTCCTCCTGGAGACAGTTAACATGGAAATACAGACTTGCTAAATTGTTGTGGTTTTGAGGAACAGGCCTTGGTATTAACACCTCACATGTGACTGTACTTTTTCACACAATTTGGATTGTACCATAGTCAGAGGAGGGACAATGGGAAAACATATAGATGAAGTTCAAAGCTTTTTCCAGCTTAGCAACAAAGGAAGCTTTGTTTGTTTGCTTTTAATATAAATCACGTTTAGGTGGGCAGTTACTAAACCTAGAATTCTTGTCCATATCCCAACTAAACCTTCTCAATAATATTTTAAGTGCAGGTCTGGTTCTGTCTTTACCTCCACACAGTCAAACTTTTCATTAACTTTAGATGTGTATTCGATGCGGAAGAGCGTTGACAGGTTACCAGCAATATAGTACAAGAGGATCTTCAGTCCCTTGTAGCCAAAGGCAACTTCGCTGAGGAAGGAGAAAAGAGCAGTCAGGAACTCTATACAAGTTTCACAGCAAAACATTCACATCACAAAGCTTTCATGTAATAAGCTTTGAAGTTCACATCATCTCTCCCAGTGACGTATACTAAGCTTCCTAATAGGAAAAGGGAATCAAACTGGATGTGCACTATCTAGACAGAGATAATGCCTTACACTATTTCTACTAGTTATTTTGCTCCACTAGTGGAGAAATAGAACATGTTCCTGAACTCAATGAGGGAGTGTCTCTGCACTTACTGTGACAGCTCAAGAAAGAACACCTGAAATAGCTAATACTGCATTTGTGCTTCTCAGTAGCTTAACTCATTAACTAAATTCATTAACTAAATTAACTAAACTCATTAACGTTTATCTTAATGGATCAATAGCATCTCATAAAATTAACTTTGCAGTGCAGTATTATATTTTGGAATACGCTACTGCAATTTATTCTGTATAAGATAGAGATAGATAACGAGTCATAGCAATAAGTGTCGTCGTGGTAGACAGTTTCTATATAGTTATCCAATTGAACTAGAACTGAGTAAATGCAAAAAAAAAAAAGGTATGGAATGCAAAAGCCTTTTTTACACTTTGAAAATATGAGTTGCCAGAACATAAACACTATACCGTTGTGAAGTATAGAGAATTTCTTCTCAGGCAAAAAAGTGAACTGCAGAAAATGGTAACGTTCACAAAGAAACAGGATCCTTTTTTGTTATTTTAATGCATAGTTAATTTTTTTTTTTACTGAGATTCTTCTTCTACAATAGCACATTTATAATTTAAAATTTGAAGTATAAGTGCCAAACAAGAATTTGCTTGTTAATTATACTGACAGATTGGAGAGTTCTCCCATTACTAGAAGTATAATTATTGTCAATGATAGTTGCAGTAGGTGTGTAATACTGTAACTAATATATATAACTAATTTCATTACAATTAATATTCATATTAATGTTCATCCTACTTGGAGTACTTCAAATGCTTTTTAAAGGAATTTGAAGTTAAGATACTTAACTACTTCAAGAAGTCCGCAGATGTGCACATGGATTCTCCTTTGTGTTTTGGGGTTGGTGGTTTGTTTTTGTTTGGTTGTTTTTTTTAAACTATGGCTAGATTGAGTATCACTCAACTGAAAATATTAAACAACACTTTAGCACTAGGCACAGAGCAGCTAAACTTCCCTACAATATTAATGAATGTCAGCATACTTGAAATAAAAAGAAACAATGCTTTTCTATATTTTCCTGTATCACCTGCACGTCTAACTGATTACAAGTGTACATACTAGAGAAAATAAACCCCTAAATTCAATATAGTTTACATTCAATGTTCTAGAACACCCAACGGTACAAGTTTAAGTTAACACTTGACTTCTACATTTTATTCACTAAAAACCCCATGTAGAAGTGAAAAATAAATTGTCACACTGTTGCTAGATACTGGTTTTTGTTACACCTTATTGTGGAAGTTATTAGCAAGAATTGATAATCCTTTCTTAAACTCAAAAAGATGCCATGAACACAACACCCACTTAAAGAAGTAATTCTGACAGCAAAATCAGGTATTTCATTCTCTGCTAATCTACCTTAAAAATAGCACATAAAATGACTACAGATTCAAACACTATGAGCTAGGCACCAAAGCCACTGTTCAACTATACAGTCATAAAATTGAAGTATTCCTGTGTCATTTAAAATAGCTTGCTATAGCAGGATTTCTTGTTTCCTAATAATTTGGAAGCAACTTTCCCCTTCTGGGCCTATTAATTTAACTCTGGATAGTTTAACTTACTCATCTCCAAACACTTGATGGCTATACTCTGGATTAAACGTTGTGTTCTCATCCTCCAAATCCTCAGGAAAGCGAACTAAGAAGAAGAGAAAAAAAAAAAGGAAAAGAGCATGAGCAAGTCATCAGTTTGTTTATCCACAGATGCCTTGCTAGATGTTCATGCATTCTTCCCCTACGGAGTCAGACAACTTCAATTATGAACCTAACTATGTTAGGCTGGCATACGAATGCAATTGTACAAGACATCTTGTACAATTTAGATGCCTGTTATTTGATCTGAGGAAATCAAATCATTAAGCAGAATAAAACTGAGAAATTGACACAGATGTATACATGTATATATTTTATTTATATATATATATCTATATCTATCTCCTGAATGTTACTGCCTTTAACTTCCTCTTGAACATTGAGGACACTGCCCAGCTGGATATTCCCACAGTAAGCCAGACCGATCATCTAATCAATGTTGCATTCTCATTCTGCCATCCTCCTACATGCAGGTGAGAACACTGTAGGGGGTTTTCCTGCAGTGATGAATGGAAAGAAATGTTTACATGCATTTATGTTCACATCAAAGTTTCAGAGAATCAGCACAGATGCATACAAAACAGCTGCACCAATACTATACCAGTACTTGTACGAATGTTACCAAAATAATTAGTGATCTCTGTTTTTCTGAATCGTTACTTTTCCTTAAAGCCTAGTATTAAACGAGGTCTTTTCTGGTAATGTAAAAACAGTCAGTATAATGGCATCTACCCAGACTCAGTAACTTACTGAACAAGCATTTTATTCATGCTTATGAAGTTACAACAGTTGCTCCACAGTACTTGTAACAGGAGTTCTTTCATCATAAAAGATATGATTTATGATTAGTGGATGAAATTAGAGATTAAAGTAGGATTTTATGGGAACAATTTTAGAAGACTGAGAAACTCGATCCCCAAATATCCTCTGTGTATTTGCAGTTTAAGAAATTACCTAAAATTGGAAGGGATACAACTCTTATCTTAGGCATTAAAGTGATAGTTCAGCTACATTAACAAGGCACAGGTAGCTTGAGATGAGTTACATGTTTTTGATGTTGAATGAGTTAATATTGCATTAGCATGCAATGTTGCAGGAGTTAATATTGCTATTAAAGCTTTTTTTTTAGAACATGTTGAATATTGACCTACAGCTTCATTGTGGCTTTACTTCAGTAAAAGCAGAGGTGAAGAAAAAAAGTTTTTTCTCATAATAATAGCAAGGAATTATTAAAAGAGAAAAATGAAAATGAGGAGTGTTCCAGTGACAAGATAAAATTTTGATCTTCTCAAAAGCAAAAGAGAATGGTTGCTCTTATCCTCTCAGGTTTAATTCTGAGCAACAGATTTGAGGCCAAGTAGCAGTGTTAAAAAAAACAACCAAAGAGCAACTCTGAACTGTCACCATGGAAGAAGTCAGGACCCTGAACAGGATAGTATGACTGATTTTTTTTTTTTTAATGGTACCACTTCGTAGCTTCTCATCTTTTCTCTTAGTATAATTCATATGTAGAACATCTACACTCTCCGAAAGAAAAAAGGAAGCGAAAAATATTAGCTGAGATGGGCAATGGGTAACTTAATTAAAAATCCTCTAGCAGTCTCCCTGAAACCTGATGTAGTAGCTGCTCAGATTGCTAGACAAAATTCACCCCGATGTCATTATCTCACACTCTTTCCTTTGGTTTTCAAAATGTAGAAGAGAAAAAAATAAACGTTAGATCTAGTCATAAAGCCATTATCTGAAATAATGTTTAAGAGGAAGAGAAATACCTCACAATTACAGTGGCTTAAAGACTTAAGCATTTTGATTATAACGATGTCTTGGCTCACAAGCTGAAGGTGATTGTGTATTACACCATATGGAGCATATCGCTAGTAGTAGTTCTGAAAAAGTACATAACAGGTTCATTACTTTTGTTTTCTTAAAAATCTAGTATATTTGTACTAGTCAAGGGAACAAACTGCTGAAGGGCTAAGAAAGACTAAAAGTTAGACAGGTACATGCTATCCCTCAAATTATTACTGCTGCACATAAGTTTGAGATATAAGCAAGTTCAGTAATTCTGTCTGTATTCTGGGTGTCCTAGTAAGCAAATTAGCTATAGAGAGCAATAAACAATTCTCAAAAAAGTGAATTTTTTTCCTATTCAGATTTTAAACAATTTTCATTAAAAATGTATCGTGTAATTGAGATGTTGCAAAGGGAAGGGCAGCAAAAAACCCAACAATGCTTTTCAGTCCTCTCCCTTGCTTTTACCTTTATTCCCCTCATGAAAAGAAGGAAAGATGTTTAAAAATATATAATTAGATATCTGTAACCCTAAAGAAGCGAGTTCTATTGCTATGGTGACCATAAAGAAGACACATACTTAGGACTGCACCACGGCATAAAGACTAGAGAAGAAAAGTGAAACTAAAAGAACATAATGAATACTTCAAGAAAATAAGATGTAATTCCAATACATTCTGGTAATGTGCTAATAAATTGCTGATGACATTATTAACAGAGATAGGACTGAATTTCTACAGCTGTACTTTAATTGCAGACTCTATATCCCTATTCTTGTGTTTGTGTATTTACGTTAATAAGTACATATTAAAACCTGCGTGGATTTAAACAGAAGGAAGTTTTTTAAGAAGGTACTAAAATATTCCAGTATCAAATGTACGATATTTAAGAAGTGACATTACCTAGTTTCAGCTGAATCGCTTCATTTGTATTACACTTGTATTCAGCCAGCTTCTTCTCCATAGCAGTAAGTCCTGAAAAATAGATTTTTTTAAGAGTTAAGAGATGTACAATCTATGCCTCACTATTATTCAAGTAACGTATGTAGAAAGAGGTTCTCAAAACCAGAAGAGACACACAACATAAATCCACCAAAAATACTGAATAAGTAGGTTAAAAAAGCTACAGTATGCTACAATGCATGAAAGGAATAGAGATTTATCTCAAACGCTTTTCTAGAACTAGAAAAACAGACGACAAGTATCTATCTTTTTAGCTACTGAGAATGAAGGGCATTACAATAAAAATATTTAAGTGTCCTAAATTATAACCAATAAAATATATTTGAAAGCTCCATGTAAAAATTAAGACTTCAGCCTAACAGATGTTTTCATTTATAGAAGGTGTTAAGTAACATGTTTCAGGGCATTTCAAGCATTTGCATTAAGTCATTTTCATAAACAGGTGTTCACAAACTACAGTGGCATGTACACCACCAGCAATTACCTAGCTACCACTTCTCTTCCAGAGCGGATGCAGAAGGAAATAACAAACAAATTGCATCTACTCTTGTTTTTCGAAGCATAACACAGCACAGAAGATGTATCACTTATCATGGCATTTTTCAAATGCTTTACCAATCCAACCTCTCCTTCATTCTAGAAACCTCATCAGAAAGTTCTTCCTCTAACTTCAGATAGTAAGCTTTAAGTGAAAACAAATTCAGGTTTTTGATTCCCGCCACAAACACCGAACCAGCGGGCACGGAAGGTCACCCTGCTTTACCACTACTAAGCGTGGGGACCGTGAACCCGACGCTGCCTGCCTTCCAAGCAGCACCTCCACAGCAACCGAGGGGTGGAAAATCAGCCGCGCTCCCCACCCGCACCCGATTCCCCGGTCGCCCGAGCTCACCGCGGCCAGCCCTCCCCGACACCTCCCGCCCGCCGCGGCCACCCCGAGCTCACGCTCCACTTCCTTGCCCCACGTCCAGCCACGCGGCGCCAGGGCCCTGCCAGCACTTGCATGAGCCCAGCAGAGGGGGAACAGTGTCGGTCGCCCCCGGGCCCCTCAGGGGGAGGCACCGCCAGCGCCCAGACCTGTTCTCCCAAGTGACCAGGCCACCACCACCTCCGCCTCCTCCTCCGCAGTGAGGGTGGGCCCTGTCAGCCCTCGGGGCGCAGGCGGGCGGCGCAAAGCAGAGCAGGCCCGGAGACTCACCCGCCATTTCCGAAGAGCGGCGGCGGCCGAGTCAGCCGGGCAGAACGAATCAGCCCGCGCGCCCACTCACCGGAAATGAACGCACAGATCCACACAAACTTCCGTTTCCGCCCGCCGAAACGCGGCAGGGATCCAATAGCTGGGCTGCGCGAGGCGCCTGAGCCCGCGCGCATGCCCGGGGCGGCAGCCTTTCAGCAGAGCCGCCGCGCGACGGCTCGTTTGCATAGCCCCGCCCACGGCCGCCCGTGCTGAGAGGCGCATGCGGAGTGTCCGCCCGCCGCCGCCGCCTCGCGCCTGGCCCGCCCCGGCAGCGCGGGCACGGGCGGCCGTGAGGGGCGGCGGGTCCGGGCCCGGCGGAACGGTAACCCTTCGTGAAGAGGCCTCAAACACAACCTCCTCCCGTCGCGCTCTGCAGCGGGCAGAGCGACCGTTCTTATTTCCGCCCTTTCTCCATATGCAGGCCTCGTGGCTCTCTGTGTCACTTTTAAACGCTTCAGCTGAGGGGGAAAAAGTAGACTTTCACTAGCAAAAAAAAAAATCAACCCATGTGCTGAACCACTCGTTGCCGCCGCTGCTGGAACGACCGTGGACGTGTCTGCAGTTTTAAGTGGGTTTTTCTGATGCGCAGTTCCTCTGCAATAAGTACGTACATACGGACTTCCTGAAGGGGGCGGTTTAGCGGTCAAGTACCCCTGAGGCAGATTTTATGGCGAAACTTTCTGCCGTCAGCTGGCGCATCGGCACGCGCAGTGTGTGAACTCCCAAGTTACCTCCAGGAAGTTTTTATTGACCCGTGACCAAAATAAAGTTCTGCTTCCTAGTTGTTGGTTTTTTGGTTGTTGTAAGCTTGCCAGAGGTGAGTCATTGTTTCACGACTACCATTTTAAGCTGCCAATTGCTATATTGCAGTTTTATGTCTGTTATCTGAGGTACGACAGAACCGAGTCCTTATATTTTCCAGTGACATGTAACAAAAGAGATTTTGTTGGGCCCTTGAAATAGCAGAGCAAGACAAAACATGCATTATTACTTCATCCAGGTTTTATAAGCGCTTCCCGTGATTGAACTGTCCAGACAAAGTATAAATTCTGCCTTTCGTGAGGCTGTGGCCCGCATAGTTTTCATGGTGAGGTCCGAAGCCCGTCAGCGCGCTCTACTGCTAACGTGCTACGGGAGCCTGTCACAACCTACTGAATTCCAGCCAGAATTGACTACTTTGTGCCTCCTTCTTTGAAACATGGGGCCGCTTCGCTGCCAGAATTCGGGTCCACAGCTTCAGCGAGCTTCAGCGCTCGGTTGCGGCAGCGACAGCATCGCTGACCCTCCCGGGATCGGCTGCAGTCGCTAAGCCAGAAATGAGTTTTTAAGCCAGAAATTAGTTTCAGCCGCATTTTCACCAAGTTCAGCTTTGCGCTATCGCGGCGCTGCCAGCCTCCCCCCGCGCCGCGCTGCCGGTGCCCGTGCCGGGGCGGGTGCCCCGCCGTCCCAACGGGGCCGATGCGGGGGCAGCGACATGGCTCCTGCCCCGGGCGCCGGCCGGTACCGGCGGGCCCCGCTGTGCTCCCCTCGTCCCCGGCGGCCGCTGAGGGGAGCCCGCCGCGGGTAGCGGCGCGAGCGGAGCCGGGCCGGGCCGGGCGGGGCAGGGCAGGGCGCTCATTACCACAGCGCTGCGCTGAGGCGGCGGCTGTTGCGGCGGCGCGGCGGGTGGGTAGCGGCGGGCGGCTCCTCCTCCTTCTCGCCGGGCGCAGCATGGCGGTCAAGGTGACTCTACCCCTCCATCGCTTGTGGCAGGAGGAAGAACGGGGGGATTCCCCCGCCTGCCCGGGGTGGAGGCGGGCGGCGGGAGGAGGCAGCCGCTGCTGCGGAAGCCCTGCGGGGGGCTGTGGGGAAGCCGCCGGCGCTGTGTTGGGGGGGTAGTGATGGCGGGGCGGCCCCGGGGAAGGGGCAGCCTCCGCCCTCTGAGGTGAGGCGGCGGGGGCGCGGGCTCAGGGCGGGCTGGGGGCCGTTGCCCGGTGGCGGTGGCGGCCGGGCCCGGCGGGCGGTGGCTGGTGTCGCGGAGGACCGGGGCGCCCCGCGGGTCTCCCCGGCGGGCCGGAGCCTGACAGCTGTCACCGGCGCTGAGCCCTGTGGAGTCCCGCGGGGAGCACCGAGGGCTCCTGGTCGAGACTCGCCCTGTGGGGTCGATAAGGGACCGGGCATCGCCGACCTTATCAGCGCAGGCGGCGGTTCTTATCTCCTCCCTGTCAGTAGCCCGGCTAGCGAGGTGCTAACTTGTGTGTGTTTACAGGTGCAATCAACCAAAAGAGCGGATCCTGCTGAACTACGAAGTATTTTTTTGCAGGTAAAGAGATCTGTCTAACGTTGTTTGGCTGACAGACGCTTATTTTTGCCCTTGCGTCAGTTCGCCATGGGACCGTACGCGCGTCGTGCTGGTGGGACACTTGAAAGTTCACTTTGCGGGCACAGTGTGTTGAAAAGGGCCTTCAAGGGTTAGGGAGAAACTGCTTCTGACACAAATGGTGATTAACCATTTCTGAATGATAACCTTAAATAATTTTCAGGGGTACTTTCTAATTTCCTATAAAACAGATAATTATAACCGCAACTAAGTACTGCTATTTTTAAAATCATTTCTGCAAGATTCTGAAAGTTCTTCTTCCATGGCTGTATATTTTGGCTTTGGAGTTTATATGTGTTCCTCCTACAAATGAATGGACAACTGGCAACATTTTTAGAACTTAAAATTGATTTCTTAAGACTGATGTATTTCATAATATTGTCCCTTGCAGGGCCTTAGAATTGACATACAAATAACAGCATGAAGCTTTCTCCACTCCCCTTATTTACAGTGAAGCACGATCCGAAAGGAAAATCCAATCGATCCTAAAACTTTGATAAAAACGTTTGATTCAGGCAGGTGGAATAAGAAGAACAACTATGTTTTAAGTCCATAGTTGGGCCATTGATATTTCCAAAATCACTAAAATATATTTTTTCTTTTCCCTTTATGTTGAGTATTACACAGTGCATTCAAGAAGCTTTCCTCTATGAAAAAGGAAAAAAAAAAGTATTAAAGCTTTTTCATAAATAATATAAATAATACAATCTATTATTTCATCTTTCACATGTATCTTTTGGTCCTACCGTATTATGTAATGGTTTCCACATAAGATACCTTTTTGCCTGAGAGAAACCATAATTTTGGCAGATTTTTGCTTTGGCCTGTTGGATTACACTGGTAACGTTGCTGGAGTGCTAAAACTTAGAACGCTGGAATCAACCAGTGAAAGCCCAACATTTAGTTTCTGGTAAAAAATCTTCCATCACAGGTTCATTTATGGTTGACATGACATTTAGCTTTTGTAGGTAAGGAATATGGTAGAGTATGTTAATAAAAAAAGCAACATGAAAATTTAAAGTATATATAAATACAGTACAAAAATCTGTGGTTCTGTAACATCACACAGCTCTTTTTGCAACTTTTGCATGTTTGATTGCAAAAAAGTGAAATGTGGTGTCAAAATACTCTGTTCATGTTGGAAATGTGGACTTTTTAGGATTGTTGACTTCCAGTCAGTAGGAGTGCTTTTTTCTGGAAGTAAGTGAATTGCTTGAAGTCCTTGATTTTGGTCATACAGGGAAAAATGGAGAGGAAGAACATTGTACCACTGAATCTTTAAATTGCCTCTCTGACAATACATGTTTTACTGACCTAAAAAGCAGACAGTCTGGTTTTAAAACAGCTTTTTGGTCTTCTCTATGTCTGTCTTGTAATCTTCAAAGAAACATGCAAATTAAGTTGTAGATTGTTTTGTGCTCTGGGGAATGAAAAATACAAAAGCTCTCCTGTCTTCTCTTGAGTATTTGAGTATTTGCAGTAAAAAAAAGATAAACAACACAGACACTTCTGGCATAGGAAGAGAGTTTATATTTCTTTTGGATGATATTTGATTATAATTTGGTTTGAAATTGTGCTTTTTGTTTGATAGATAGGAAGCAAGCTTAGTTGCAGACTTTAAAAAAATCAAAAGAGAACCCACTCTTTCGAAGACTTAAGTTGTAGAGGGCCTTGTTATGAGATATTGCTAGTCAGGGGTCAGATATGTCATGCTCTTTGCTGAGGGTGCTGGCCTGTTCTGTGAGCTGCAGCTAAAGGGCATGCATTCCTTCCTAAATTTGGCTTCCCTTGGAAATGGGCCCAAGGGAAGATGTGAGCTCTAGGCCTCTTCGTCATCCACCTTATTCATAGAGAGTGTACTTAAATTTCCTTCTGTATCCTCTAAAGTGATATGTGTCCTCTGTCCATCCAGTTAAAGTTGTATCTTAAGGGATGCTTCATATACACCTTTCTCTTAGACTTTCTGAAGCTTGCTATATGTTTATTTTTATTATTTTAAAGTGTTAAAAATCTTAAGTTTGACTTGTATTAAAAAAACATGCTATTATATCAATGTAATCCTGTAACTATGAAATGCAGGCATTGAAATTCCATATTTATGCACTATCAAATAAGTTACCTCTCAGTTGTTTGCTAACCACTGATTTCAGTAACAACTGTAAAGAACACAATAGAAATTCACTGAAGGATAAAAGAGTTACGTAGAACAGCAGTTACCAGATTTCTTAGTGAGACTTCATTCTTTATTCTTAGGCAAGACACAGTCAGCCCTTGGGGAATATGGTTGAATTATTCCCTGCCTGCTGAATGGGAGTGGAACCTGTCCAGCAAGGTGGAGAAAGAGATAAAAACAAATTCCCAATTTTAATACAGGAAACTCCGCCCTCCCTCCCCCCCCTTAAAAATGTCCCGAATCTCTTGCTGATAGCTTAGCTTAAAAAAAATAAAAAATAAAACGTTAAGAGCACCCAGGTCTCTTTTGTTTTGGAACTTATTTCTCCCCTGCCCAGATAAAATAATTGGGATAGAGAAACCCTTTGAACTGAAAACTATCTTTTTCAAAGAAAGCACTATTTATGAAAGTCTGGCGATACCTAGCACTATATTGTATGAACAGTGTAGGGTTTTTGTGTGTTCGTGCTGTGTGATGATGTTTAAAAAGAAGTCTCATGCAAATTCATCAAGTGCTTACCTGAGACAGCCTATAAATGTATAGTGAGAATTTTGTGTTATAAAGTAATATAATTCAAGACTGAGGAAAATACAGATTTGATTGATGTGTTATGTTTTATATGCAAATTAAGATATAATTTACAATTGTCTATTTTGTGCTAAAAGATTCCAGACTTAAGTCGTATGGTGAAAAGGTTACTTGAGGACATGCCGAAAGGGAATAGCCTAGCTGCTTTGTCAGGCCTTAATTTATTGGCCCACTGCCAGACTCTTTCAAAATACCATGACCTTCTCATATGGAGCAAAATGTATCTGTCAGTTAATTATTTTTGTCTCAAAAAAATTTTAACAAAACTTCCCCCACACAGTTTTTATTGTGAAACAATTCACTGTTTGTAATAAACTCAGATAAACAGGTGTCTGAAGAGAAAAGAAGATTATGGTGTTTAGATTTTGACTGTCTTTGATATGCACTCTACCGTCATACAGTTGAAATCTGTTATTCCTGAAGATATGCTCCATACTCTGCATGTTTGATGGTCCTTCATACATAAAACTTCCCTTGGATTACATGTCTTGCAGAAGAATTTTGCTTCATAATGCATTTTTTTAGTCACTTGTGTTTACAACTGAGAAGAGAACCTTCTGAGTTGGCTCAGTGAAGCCATGGTTTCATTATATAGTCATCTCGGCAGCAGTGCTGAGTTAAAGGATTCCTGTCCACTGCTTTGTGTTCTTATTTTTGTGGAAATCATTGATTTTAATTCTGGGTTAGTTCAACAATCTGATTTACAGTGCAGACTTGCAAACGGCTGTCATCATAGCTGTAGGGTGGAAGAGGGAGAGATGATGAGGTGATGTGAGTGGCTGGTATTGTGGAAGAGGTACAGGAAATGCTTAAGCAGGCACTGATGCTGATGCAAGCTCCTTTACGCTGAAATACTGCCCTGACTGAATCGGTTGGGTTGCGTACAGCTGAAACAAGCATGAGACATGTGAATGATCCCACTTATCGTCATGGAGTGTTACACCTTAACAGGTATTGTGGGTAGGTCTTATTGTTAATATTCTAATTCCCTGGTAGAGTAAGAGCCCCTTTTGTTACTCTTCCACATAAAGCTGTATCAGCTGAATCAAGATACCGCAGTACATGGTGGAAAAGTTACAAATTACAGATAAGGCCATTAGTTGAATTTTGAATTCACTGGCATGGATGTTGCAGTGTGGGTCTTGGGTGGCTTGCCATTTCATTTTCTGCAGAGAACGCTTACGTAGTCATCTTTTAACAACTAGAACCTAGAAAGGTGAATTACATTTTTACACATGAATTAAAAATCACTACTTTTATTTCAAATCCAAATTCTGATTAAACAGCTGTGTAGTTTTATAACTTCACTTTCTCAGAATGAACACGGTTATATGTGTGCATAGGAAGGTCTGCATCTAAGTCATTGTGTGTACAATAGAGAGTGAACAGAAGAGATGGATTTTAAACTACTAAATAAGCTTGCCTACAGGTTTTGTGAGCAAAAATGCTGAGAAACGAACTCAGTCATCAAACTGGATTGGGTCACAGTAGCTTAGGGAAGTAGACATCTTTTGTGAGCTACTTTCCTGTGTTGCAGGATGCAAATATAGCTTAATTTTGAAATCTGAAAACTTAGGTTTAATTTATAAGATTACTGTCATATCGTAAATAAACTACAAGAATTTTTTCCTGCAACTATACCGCCATCTTGAAACAAGATTTGAGGGATATGAACTTCCATTATATATTTATATATTTTTATGTGTGTGTGTATATATATATATGAACTTCCTTTTATTCATCACTTGCAATGGTTTCTACTCCTGCCTTAAGAATGGCATTACCCAGTGTAACTGGACAGCTGAGGGCATAGAATTTACTTCATGCTAAAATCTTCACTTTTAATTTAAAATTGACCCATAGATAAGAACCAGTGATTAATGATATGAAACAGAAAAGTAATCAGTAGGAATACTGATACAGACATATGGCAGTTGTTTTGGTGTACAAGTAATAAAGGTGTACTTGGTTATTTTATTTTTAGTTTTATTAATATTTAAATTATATAATTCTGAAATTTGCCTGTGGTTTTTACTTGAAAATGTATTGTTAATAAAATTAAATCTCAAAGTAAACCATTTTAATTGACCCAAATCCTTTTTTCTGTGTGTCAGTTTTCACTTAAATGGAAAATGCCAAACTCATTAGTTTCAGGATAAAAATTAATCTGAAAAGTTATCTCTCACAAAAAGAGAAGAGAAACAATATCTATTTTCCAAGCTAACTATAAGAATGATCAGGAACAATTATTCAGAAGGTATCTGCTACTAGAAATTGCACGAAAATTTATGTGCTGTATTTTCACAGTCTAGCTGCAAACGGAGGGCTACAGCGTGGCTGTAATTCTTACAAATGTATGCAATTACCTGACAGTTTCTGAAAATACGTAATTGTCTTTATTAGAAGATATTGGTCATTATGTGAACACATCTATTCTACAGGGATAATCGGATTGTTGCAGTATGCAACTAGTAGAGTAACACGATTAGTTTAATCAAGCCCTTTAGTTTCAGAGCAGTTCTGTGCGGATGGTTGTGCACCGTTTTAAGTGATGTTCAGTAAAGATACTGGTTTGGTAATCACTGATAATTAGCATCTAAATTGATTCATTTTTGTTTGTGTGGTTTTGCTTTTTATTTTCACTCTAGTATGCCAGTGTTGAGAAAGATGGCGAGCATTACATGACCCCAGAAGATTTTGTGCAAAAATACCTAGGACTTTATACAGATCCGCGTTACAATCCTAAAACAGTGCAGCTGTTGGCTGGAGTGGCAGATCAAACGAAGGATGGGTGAGAATTTTGCTTTCCATTAGAAGCTTGTAATACATGGGTAAATGCATGAGTGAATGAGTTTGATTATTTCATCTTCTAAAATACATTATTGATTTTATTACACTTCAGGCTTCTTTAGATGATAAGTTTTTTCTCAAGTACAATAGGCTATAAATTTGTGGAAATTGGGAAAAAATACAGTGAAGAAGTCGATGCATTTTTTAAAATCAAGATTTGTTTTAGTGGAGTTTTAACAATTACTACAAATGCAGAGGAAGTTGAACTGCAAATAAGTTTAATGTAGTGTGATTGCCTTGGAAAAGTTCTTTTCTGTATACTTCCGTCCATGATTAGATATGACATAAGAGTTTTTAGTACCTGTAATGAAACATGGAAATATGGAAAAGCTTTCTTACTTCTGTAGTGTGCAATTCCAATGAAACCATTTAGGAGTTTTTTTGAAGTGCTGTCTATTAGGAGAGAGAGACATTAATGATTCTATGAAGGAAGAAGGTGTTTGCGTAATCAAAATAAGGTCACACCACATAAAGCTTTTCCAACTCTGTGATATTATTTGCTTTTAGACAGTTCTCTGAAACTAATTTGTAACATGTCCACTCCACTGAGGTGGTACCCTCTAACGCACTCTTCTTCAAACAAGCCTTTTCTCTTGCTTTATGTAGGCTTCTAGCTTTGGCCTTGTATTGTAGTAAGAGCATGGACATTGTTGAAGTAAAGTGAAAAGGTTAAGATGGACCAGAGAAGAGGTCAAGAATGTAAAAGGGAGTGGGTATTTTATAGAGAAGAGAGAAAGTTGCTGTTAAAATAATATACGATACATTTGTAAATATATAGATGTAGCTTAAATTTGAAAGCCCCTTGACTTCCTTTCATTTGTGGGTCTAAATCTGACCTTTGCCATCACTTAAATGTTTTTATTTTCCTTTGTTATGCTTTAGACTATTTTATTAGTTTGCATAGTATCCTGAGCAGCTTGCACAATATCTGTGCTTTACAAATTAAATTGTATATGCTATATACATTTTACGCTAAACAACAAATGTAGGATCTCCTGTTTAATGTAATGTTACATGATTTTTTTTTATTTTATAAAGCTGCAGCATTTTTATAATACATTTGATATATACGTACATTTGATAAATCCAAATAACCTGTCTTGTTTGCAATACGTGGCTGCAGTTTGTTGAATTGTTATGGACTGAAAATGCTATTTTGTATGTATCTGTTGAAATAATAGTCTAATTGATGACTAGTAAACCAACATTAAGTATCTTGTTTCTCTGAAAGCTGTCAGTTATCTTTTACAGTATGCATTTCTTCAGGAAATGTCTTACAAAAGGATCTTTCTTACATTAAGAAATCAGTAATTTTTTTTTTATTGCTACAACAGAACTTTACATTGAGGCATCACTTTTTTTGTTGCTTTCTCTGTGAATGCAAGTTTGGTTTGGTTTGGTTGGTTTTTTAATATAGGTAATATTTGAAGTGAGGTAATCAAATATGGGTAAGTGTGCTTTATCTACTTCTGTATGGGAACAGTGGGAATAGGAATTACTACCATATGGTCTGCAATACATAATGTTTGTCTGAATACCTGTTGATACTTGTCTGAAACTTATTTTCCTATATGTTCTAATCTATATTTATCTCTAATCTGTATTTCATGTGAAGAATTGTTATACCCCCATCATCATCATTGGATTATTTATTTATTTTTACATTCACATTCTTCCTTTTGTGGTAAGCTGTAATATATCAAAACCCAGAGTCTCACAACTATATCATCTGCACAGAGAGTTTAATCTGTGGCATGGGTAATTATTATAATCTTCAACTGAATTCCAGAATGCATTACATCTTTCTAAGGACTTAAAGTTACTTTATGAAGTCTGAGAAACTATCAGTAGTCTTATTCCATACAGACATTTGTAAATTAAATGACAGCCCAAAGTCACATAGCAAGTCATTGAGAAGCTTTGGGTTCTGTATAGAAATTTCATTCCAGTATCTGCTATTATATTCTCTTAGCCTTGCTTGCCCTTCAAATAAAGATGCAAAGTGGGTTTGGTAACTTTTCTTTGTTAATAATTTTTTATTTAATTTAGTTTTAAGTTTGGCACTTTAGACAAAAGCATATTTTGGAACTGGCTGGTTGTAGGCATATGTTTAAAGAAATGTATTTTTATTTTTTCGTGATGATACTTACTTAACTGTTCCAGAGTGCTATTGTCTTCTCCCATTACTACAGCATAAGACGGGTTTGCTTTAGTGGAACTCTGTAAGGTAGTCCTTAAAGCTGATGAGTCTTCACTTTCAAAGTGTTTCTTCCTCATTGTTATAAATGTGTGTTCTAAGAAATTAATGGGATGAGGTCTAGATTAGAATTTGGCCTAAACTGCCTTGTCTGCTATCTGTGTAATACAACGTGATTTTACTGATGCTGTAGGTAAGCATTCCTGTGTCATCAGGCTGTAGGCACTACTTTTGAAATTAGGATACATGTCCTCTCTGAATATATGTATGAATATATACTTACATATGTGTGCCAAACCCAGCTTCCTAATTACATAAGTCAGTTAATGTTTGCAGGTACTGCAGTTTTAAAATCAAAGATGTTCTCCTTTCAAACCTTCAAAATTTCCCAGTAGTCACTCAGAATTCTTAATTTTCATTGCTCGTTTCTGGCTACTCTGCTTATCAGCATATCGTTCTTAACATGTGTTCTTCTTAAGCTAAGTCCTGAAGAAGGATTTGATGTTTCACATAATTGAGAGTCACAACATAACGTTTAAAAGCAATGTTGTGTGGGGAAAAAAAGGGCAAAGAGTTGTAGCAGGAAAAAAGGAAAGATAGAGAAGAATTATAAACACATGGCTTACTTTGTGTGCCTTTGAAAAGTAATGGTACAGAAGAAATAAGAGGAAGGGAAATTTAAAAAAATGTTACAGATAAAATGAAAGGTGAGTGATTTTATGTTGTTATGGACTCTAATGCAGCGAGTTTGCTGAATGTTACTTGAGTTGCGATTGGGTGGGAAGCTCCATCATTCTGTTTAATCCAGCTCCTGTTATCTCCGCCCTAATGGATAATGGAGTATCACGGGGGATATCCCCGCTCTTAGGCATTGCAAATGGAATATATGGAAAGGAAATTGAATGTGTCTGTCTCCTTTTGCTGTAGGCACTGTTAAAGTGAGACCTCTGAAGACGGCTTCTTTCAGGTTCAGGCTTCTACGAATGCATTCTACAGAGATCGTCACTTGATTCTGTCACTTATAAAGCATCGTGGTTAGGAATTAATTTGTATGTCAGGTTTACGCTTGTATATGAAGTATATTTTGAAACAACATTATTTACAAATATTTTAACAGGATATTCTGTTTCTCTGATACTAAACCCTTATTTATCAAGATCATCCTTTGGATGAAATTGCATCTGAAGAACCTTTCTCACATCTTTGATTTTTGTGTCTAAGGTGTGACAAATTAATATCATAATTCTGTATTTGCCATATCTGAAGTCCTTTCAAAATCACTACATTTTTTTTCTGTATTTTCTGTGTAATGCATATATGCAAGAATGTTAACATACATAACCTTGTTTAAAGTATCTCAGTTCTGCCTTACATGTACTTTGACAGAGAAAGACTGGATAAACTAATGAATAGTGTGGCTTGATTTTTTTTTTTCTTTTTCTGTAGGTGACAGAATTATACTTCGCTCTTTAGCAATAAGCAGTATATGTGTAAAGTAATCACTATGAGCTAATGGTCTCCTACGAAGTGTACTAAATGCATCTCAGTGACCAGTCCAGCCCAAACCACGACACAGATCAATTATGTGCATCTTCTGGGAAAATGTACCATCTACAGTGATACTCTATGTTTTAACAGCATCTACTGAAATAGGGATTTCTTTGTTTAATTTTAAAAAATTAACTAAAATTCTTACTCCCATTGATAATTTATTTGATGCTAAAATAGATATCCCATCATATATTTTTATAAACTGGGCTCAGGAACTTATAATTGGTTGGAATATTGTAAATCCTCAAGCTAAGTCCCCTATTTTTACAAGGATGAAAATACACAGTAGTTTAAATCAAGTTTGCTGTTAAAACCTAAGGCTCTTGTTTGCAGTATTCTGGAAAGGCCACAGTATATTCCTGCTCTAAATATCTTTATGGAGATGTGATTCTGTTCTTGTGCCAACATTATCCTTTATCTTTTCCTGGTTAGGGCTGGAGTTTCTGCAGCTGTTCTTACATACAGCATAAAGATCCCATCTAAGTGTTTTTTCTGTTAGTCGGAATAAGCTGAGTTCCACTAAAAAAGTTATTTATGATTATCCTAATAAGTTACCTGTGCATACATTTCAGTCTGAGTTTATATGTGTTGAACACACGGAATTGGATTTCTATGCAGCATTCCAGGTTTGTTGTGGGAACCCTATCTGGGGATACCACTGCTTCCTTATCTCACACTGAAACAGCTTTCCTAATGCATCCTGAGTTGCATTTTTCCGTATGGTGACTGTCTTGTGTACACAGAATCTTGTGATCTGCTGTTACGCTCAGGTCCTTCCCTGCGTCCATCATGTCTAACTGTCCTTATGTCCAAATGTTCTTATAGTTTCTCTCTTTCTTTCTTGTCCTCAAGTACATGACTTTGCAGTTCGTGTTATATTTGAAGTATAATATTTTTTTCTATATACATAGTAAAGGATGACTTTCTGTGAACCTGCTTGTTTTTTATGAATGTTATATGTTGTTTTAAGAAATGCTTATATTGTATAGTATATTCCTATGCTTGCATTGAACTATCTTTTCTTTCTCAGTAGAAATACATACATAAATTAGTAATATAATGACAGCCCTGTAAATTTCATGGTTGTAGAATTTCTGTGGGTTTTTTATGTCTTAATTTTTAAGTGCTGTCTGCTTACATTTATAATTACAAGGTAATAAACTGTAGGTATTCGCTGAAAATTGATTATATTTTGTTGTTGATGGGTATGAAGAATACAGACATTTTATAGAGGAAGAGACTGAGTTGCATAAAGGTTAAGTAACTATTTAAATGTAACATACTTTTTCAGTTTCTAGTGTAGAGTCTTAACTTTTTTATATTAGAATTTTATTTTAATAATTGGGTCATACATTTTTCTAGAGCATCAAACACAAAATATCATTGGTGTTGTGAATATTTTTTTGAAATCTTTATAACTTCTGTATTTTTCTTCGTAGGCTGATTTCCTTTCAAGAATTTGTGGCATTTGAATCTGTTTTGTGTACTCCAGATGCAATATTCATTGTTGCTTTTCAGTTGTTTGACAAGAGTGGCAATGGCGAAGTAACATTTGGTAAGACTATCTAAAGAAAAACAGTTTAAGAAAGTGATTATAATAGTATAAATCGTAATAATGGTTTATCACCATTGGTGATAGAATGCATATTATGCAATATTGTACTGATTTCCTAAGAGTTTTCATGGGTAAAACATTTTTTTTCTTTCAAGTGATGCAAACTTCAGAAATAGACAGAAACAAGATCTATTTTGCTCTATCGTTTTGAATCAAGATTTTTCATGTTCCTGAAGTAGTTAATACAATCTTGTTTTGTTCAGTGTCATCCTAAGTAATTTTTTTTTGTTATGGAATTTGAACTCCTTCAATGATGAGGGATTTTTGAAATATGTTCTGGATCTCCACGTATCTTTGAAGAATTGTCATTAGATACAGTAAGAGATCAATATAGAAATGAAGGCAGTCTAATCTTTTGATCTTTTGATCTTTTGAATTCCTAGTTTAGTGTTCCTTTTCTTGAGGAGCAAATCTTACTTTAATGTTATGAGTGTAGCTTCCAACTAGATCATATGTTTGAAAAATCAGGAAGAAAATATGGCCTTTAAGTTTTACTTTCTCCCCCACCCCCCGTGCCCCCATCACTTTAATTAGTAATTGGACAAAATTCTTCAGCCTAACTATGCTGCTTTATGGTGTTGCTAAATAACTGTTATTAACATTGCAGTTTAAGGAGGGTTAGGTTTTATTTTTAAAAACGTCATATGTTTATGAAAACTGGATAAAACAATGCTAAGAATTTTAATGAAATGAAATGAGAATTAAATGTTATTTCTATCTAAAAGAATAAAGCTAATAAAGAAAATACAAACCATGCTTGGATTTGTAAGCACTCGCTGTTTGTACTATTTCATTCTTATGAAAACTGTTGCAACTTGTTGAAGAAAAAAAAAAAAAAATGCAAGGGTCTTTTATGGAAACAAATTGCTTGACTTATGATGTCCGTTAAATTACATCGTTAACTGAAGGGTCAAATACTAAGCAATTTGCATACACAACATCTTGAAAAGAAAATCTTTAGAACTTAAGTAAAGGTGAAATCAGTAAATGCAGTCATTAGGAAGTAGACAAACTACTATAATCAGTGTGACCATGTTAATAATGGTATATTTAATAATCTCACAGAATGGAGATACGCACTTTGTAGCTCTCATGAACACACTTGAAATAGCTGGTTTCGTAAATGAACAAAAAGTCATTTCAGATTGTATACAGATTCCTCAGTCAGACTGAGGACTGTTATTTTTATGACCACATCATTATATTAAAGGCTAAAAGAAAACACAAACAGGAAAAACTGTAAAACAGAAAACTGTGCGAATATTTTTGGTATCTTTTTTGCCGATTTTTGTTTTTTAATAAGGCTGATAAATTTTGAATACGAAACTCTTTAGGGAATTCAAAACTTACTGTTGGATTCTTGTTTTTACAAAATCAGTTATATTGCAATTATTAATATATTTAACGGTATGTTGTAACATATCAGTGGTACATGTTTTTGTGCTACAGTTCCCACGTTTACTGTTGCTTTTTTTTCTTCTGTTGTTGTTGCTTGTAACATGGGCTACTTACTGTTACTTCATAGGTGTATCATACAAATTAATGCATGTGGAAGAAATGTGAATGATTATATATGGCATATTCAGAATTTAGTAACTGCAGTCAATTTCCAAGTCAGTCTTGTGGCCTACAGTGGCTGTTTTCTAAATGAATCTTGCACTCTTTCATATTCAAACCGCATAAGCAGAAAGGTACAGAGTTTAGTTTCATGTAAAAACAGGAGAATATATAAAATTAGGTCTTAAAAGTTGTTACAAATTATTAGAAATGATTAGAAATATACTGAAATGAAGTTAGTTTAGCCAATTGGTGTGAAAATTGCTATCAGACAAGTTAGGTCTCTTTTATGTGTGTGTAGTGTATCCAGTGTGCAGATAAACCATGTTGGTTATGAGAGCAAACATGAGTCAAGATATTCTAGCTCAGACGCAGTGCTATGTGGATGTGATTGCATCGATTCCAAAGCTAACTCAAGCCAGTAAGTGTTCCCAGAAATGATATGGAATTACTGTGATTTTTCTGCACTGTGCATCTGGAACAAGGGCTGGAGTTGCTGGGAAGTGGAACACAGAATCAACTTGGATCTGTTAGGCCAGTAATGTGAACCCAGCACTGGCCTTACTGGACATGAGATAATGTCTCTCAATCATTTGGGTATGACTGTATGGCATTTTCAAAAAATATCCTGATCTAATCAAATTTTCAGTTATCTGGAGAAAGTTAAGTATACTTGTTGATTTTTGGAGCTGGCTCTATTTGAAAGTAAGTTGCTCCAGTCAGGTTCACATCTCCTTTTTGGTATTTATATACTGACACGGACTCGGACCATACCTGAGCACTTTATCTTCTTGGAGTCCTCTTTAGCCTCAGTCTGCCACTTGTCTCTACAGAAGTTTAGCTTCCAACTCTTCAATGAGGAAATTATTAATTAAATTGTATTACAGAAGAACCTCTGTCTTACGAGTTGAGAAATGGAAGAGGACAAAAAGTTTATGATTCTTTAGGAACTATTTGGTAGAAATTCTTTTTGACTGTGCTATACTAATCAGTGTCTTCGTCTGTGCAATATCATATGCTTTTAACGTTTCAACATCCCATATCATGGGATTGTTGAAAGAGGAAGTCGCCTGTCACTTTAATGTCATTTACTTTCTTATTGCGTTGGCACATTTTTACAGGAGTTTTGGACATCTAGAAATCCTGTATGAATGACTTTCATAAACATGCAGATAGTATGCTGCAATATTAGCATAGAAGGTCCATTGCAAGAACATGAAATTTGACTTAGTTTATATGATCAAACTGTACAGCATGCTCAGTGCTCTTTACGTGTTTCAGCTGCACTGGACTCACTGTCAGCTTGGTGAACAAAAAGAAATAAAATTACTATTTTAATAACCCATTGATAAAAGTGACAGTGTAGTTTAAATGACTTTTTAATCATGGAGAAATAGGAAAAAAGTGCATTTCTTTTCCGGATCAAATGCTTGTACGTCTTCATAAATGATTCCTAGGTGAATATTTTATGGGAAATGTGTTGCTGATGAGCCCTTACAATATTGCTTTAACTATAGAATATTTAAAAGGTAACGGCTAAAGCTGATAAAGAAAAGTGATTTTTTTTTTTTTTTTCATGCATTGTCTTTCTTGTTATGGGTTGCTGTCTGTAGCCAGAGAAGTCTGACAACCACTTTGCTTTTTTGATCATGGGATGTAACTGACCAAGCTACTTAACATGAGGGAAATACTTAATAACACTTCATAAAATTAATGCTATTGTACTAAGGAAACTTCTTTTTATTGCTATTCTATGCAAGTTTTTTTGACCTGAATTCAGGTTAAAGCAAACCTAAATATTAAATCTGCTCAAGCTATCTGGTTTGCTTCGATCTTGAAGCAGACGATCCTTACTGTGGTTAAAAGGTGAAGTGGGTGACTATCACTGAAACTTCTCTCAAAAATAGGCTGTCTATTTGGACATCCTGGAAGTAAAAGGAAGTAAAAGGATTCTTTGTAATTTATCGCTTCGGCAAACTATACAATGATCTGGACTGTATCACTTTTAATTGGGATGTACAATTTCCAGGCTTTTTCCAGCTGTTCTTCCTTTTAGGATCACCACAAAGAAAGCCATTCTCTGATAAACTGGAGAGTTTCAGAGATGCTTTTTTAGTTAAATACCCATGCTGGTATGGATAGAAAGATAAAATAATGAGATTTTGAAACAATTTTACTGCCTTCATGTTTGTGATTCTTCTATATTCAGAATTTTTACATTATTTTGGTGATAATTGGAAAATATTTATGGAACTGAACATAAGGCTTTTCAAAACATCCTGCAGCTCAAAATGTAATGAAAAATATTTTGCAGAGTATAGTGGCTTCTTCTTTAAAGGCACTGGGGGGAGTAAGGGAATTGGGTACCTAGTAATGCAACTATGTGAAAATTACCATGATATCGGTGAACTGAAATAATAAACATCAATGTAATAATTTCAGAAGTTGGGTATACAGTGATACTGAAATCTTGTCCATCTATTTTCTAAACAAACTTTAATCTGGGAGAGAAAGTTCGGATTTCCGTTAATGGGGACATAGAGTTTGAGAACACTGGAAGAAGATGAGTGGGAAGAACAAGAGAAAGGAGCTGAATGTTTGTTGTTATAGTTCTTTGCTTTTGAGCGTTGCTTTTCAGGAAACACAGATCACTGCTAGTACTCACTCCTCCCCCATTTCCAACAGAGCAGTTGGATTGAAAGTGCTAGGATTTGGATTTAACCTTAAGAATTTTGCTTTATAAAATATTATTTGCAACAGTAAAGGCAGGAAACCTTTTAAAATGTAAACAGAAGGAATCTCATAATCACATGGCTACAGATCTGAGGATATACGAAAAACACCATGTTTTTATCAAGTGTGCTGTAAACTAGAACTGCTATTTTTCTTGGCTTCCTGGTTGCCATACATTAGTTGCCTGTTTTCAAGATGTCTTTTTCTTAACATGTGCAGATAATGTAGGAAACTTCACTGTATATTATGACTTCCTTTTGTTCTCATATTTTTTAGATTTTTTGCTTGTTTCTTTCCTGTTGTGTGATTCTTTCAGGTTTAAACCACAGTTTTAAACACTTGTGAGCTGCGCAGGACAGAAGCCTTTCCTTATTTTTTATAATAACAATATAGTCAAAACCATTGCTCAGCAAGAGGGAACAGAAAAGGAGAACTCCACATTAAAATTAAATATATTGACAGTTTGTTGTTATGGCTGTCACTAATATTAATCTTAAACAGAATCACTAATCCTTTTAAAGTAAGAGTAGAAATACAATGTAACTATTTCTAGTTCAGCTTTCTCACTTTTCCTGCCACTTGTCATTTAGCTCTCGTGTCAAAGTAATTATTGCATTGTTTACATTTGGATCACTCTTAATACACTTCTGTTGCATTAGGTGCTACAAAAAAAAGTCTTTTTGCCTTTAACTGTGATTTTTTAATTTTATGCTTGAAAGTGAAAATATGTAAAATTTGCTGTTAGCAGAAATAGTGAAAAATAGCAACATAGAATATGTTAAAATGCATTACATACATTAAGGCTCAAATATGTACAAATGGGACTGTAGATGACTGAGTAGACAGATTCAAAAAAACCCACCTATTAAACAACAAACCTTTAGCATACTTATGCTAGTACTTAAAACTATCAAATTTCTATTTTTGTGTCTCTGCCAAGCGTGATTGGTGTTCCCTCACTGGTGAGAGGCAATGGCAAGCTCTGTTAGCAGGTTGATGGCACTGGAATTGTGTGATGTTTCCACTCTGTTTCTTGGGGACCTGACAAGTCAAAATGATAGGTACTACCTCAAGGCTTACTTGGGGTACTGAGCTCATCCCCATCAACAGGATATACTAGTGTTCATAACTTAAAAAAGTATTCTTCCTCCTCCGGTGAAATTCAGTATTGCCTAAAAACTTTGTTTTTCTCACATCATTTTTCTGAGCCCGGTAGGTAACAGTGTTGGATGGTGGTTGAGCCAGTCGTGTATGCTGCCTGCAGATAGCTGCTCCAGGCATCTGTAATTTGTTTAAAATGATTGGGTGGGGAAATTCTGAAGCAATCTTGAGAGAATGCGTGTCGCCTTGGAGGTAATGTACTAGTGCACTAGAGTAGTAGGTTTATTGTTCCTGGGGCTGATGGTAAGTTGAGTATGTCATCAGGCTGCTGACTTGTATGCCTATCTGAGAAGAAAATGCATTGCTATAAGCCTGGAAAGAAAGTTATCAGCTCAGTAGGAGAGAATTCCACGGCTGAAAGGTGAGCAAAGTGTAGGAGAAGACATTAGTAAATGAGCAACATGTATGGACAGGGACAATGAATGCATTCTGTAAAATGTCATACTAAAATGAAAGGATTTAAAAATAATTTGCTGTTTGCCCCCTGCAGAATAGCTCTGTTGGAAATTTGAAGTACTTGTAGTTTATCTTAATTTAGAAGCATTACTGGGTTTTGGCTGAGAGATAAAAAAAAACCCCAAAAAAACCCCACCAAACCCCAGCATCTGTACCTTAACGTTACCTGTTTCCTGTTTTCTTTGTTGTCAGTGCTTTGCTTCTGCTGTGAAAAAAATAAATTAAAAAAAGACGTGGTCATAATTCAAAGTGTTGAAAGTGTAGGTGATGATCACATTATGTCTAATTTCTGAAATGTGATTGTCCGTTTGCTGCTTCTCATCACATGAATTGTTAGTTGTGATGGCTGTTTCCTTTAATATAAGAGAATAGTCAGCAAAATTGGATTTAAAAGGTATTCTTGATATGTTGTGAATAAAGCATTGCTACTCTTGGGTAGAAGTAGTAAATTTTAGTGCTTACCTAGAGATGTTTGAGAATCCCAGATGGCTTTGGAAAATTGTATATAGAGTTTAAATGGTGCTAACTGTGTCAGTTATTCACATCAAGTACACGGTTTTGTTCCTGTACCCCAAATGTTTCATTAACAAGGCCAACATGGAATTAATTAAACATTAGATACAACAGCCCGTTCTAAAACCCAGACTCCTGTAATCCATGCAGTATACATTACTGGTTGTGAGTGGTTGCCTGTGGAATAAAAACGGGTAAGGCACCTCAGTTTTCAGAGAAGCAATAGGCTAATCTGGATTGCATTTTTTAAAGCTAGTTAGCCGCTACTGGGATTCTTCGAGTACCAATACGCTCAACTATCGAATAGAAATTTATTAATTCACTTACCGGTATTATGTGCTGAAGAATCTTGACTTGTGATGTGTTGACAAGTAGTTGTAAATGTTTTTGAGAAGGAAAAATTAGTAGCGTATGAAACCACGTCTTGGTTGTTTTAGTAGTATACAATTAAACGCTTGAATGAGAATTATGAGAAGACCAGGGGCTTAAGTCTCATTAAAAAGAATTGGAAGGTCTGTCTATATGAATATGAATATTTTCTTATAAGAAAAAAGAGACTTTTTTTTTAACTTTTCTCTAAGGTTAAAAGAAGCAATCATCGGAAACAATTGAAAATACAATTTAAATTTTCTGTCTGCTTCAGCACGTTTCTGCCTAAGTTTTCATTAGGAGAACTCGGTGTGCGTTAGAAGTCAGTTTTACAGATGTGCAAGTAGTCAGTAGTCGGCACCGTTTTGTGCGTTAGTAGCCAAGCCGACAGATCCAATTAAGCCGGCCTGTCGTCTGTTCCATCCACAGTTCGGTGCCGTTTTGTGAGCTCCATCGTGAGCTGCACTGATCTGTTTGTGTGTGTGGTACAAGAAGACTCAAGGCAGCCTGGTCAGAAGCTGCAGAGAATCGGTGGTAGGAGGGGAGTTTATATTTACGTCTCCTGGTTCCTTGCTCTCTAGCAATGATGAATGAATCTGCTACAGATAAAACTTTCAAAGGAAGTATGGAAAAATAAAAAAGTTTAGTACTATGTTCTGGGTGCTTTATTTCTCATTTTTTTAACCCTCACCTTGCATATTGATACCAGTGAATAGATATGAGTAGATACGAGTTTTTTTAAGTTTCTTGTTTACCTGAACAACTCCTTTATCCTTAAACCTTGGTTTAAATTGCAGTTTTTTCACTGTAGTCTTTTTTTGACCGTCAAGTTAAATGGCTTACTAGCCATAATCTGCCCTTTGAATATGTAATCCCAAAGTAATTGTGAAGCAGATGATCTAGCCAGGGAATGCTGCTTTGTATGTCCCTGTTGTGAGGCAGTCCCCTGCTTTTCCTCACTGAAGAGATAAAACCATGCAGTGATTTGCCTAGATTTGATCTAGCATTAGTAGAATAGCTATAGCATTGAAAGTATGAATGAACAAGTAGTCCTTTAGCATAGAATAACAAACACATTTACTGCAAATAAATAGCTCTTGATGGAATTAGCAAATTATATTAAAGTTCTCATTGCATTTTGTCTTTTAGCAGAACTGTTTAACATAGAAAAGAGGAGGTGTGTTTTCAGCTAAAATATTTTCTACTTTGTTTTAAATTTAAGCTATATGCCACATTTTATCTTTGTTGCTAGGGGGTTCTAGGTTAGTTGGTAAAAACATCAAGTTGGGTACTTTGAGGTAGATTTTTGAAAAGTGTTCATGTGGTATGGATAGATGTCCAGTTATACTGTTGATGTCGTTGGATAATCTGCACAAAAAGCAGCTTATTGTACAAAACAATATACAGCATTGCATTCACAGCAATGCTGTATATGAATAAAGCATGCCTTTTTTTTCAGGTTAGGTTTTTGACTGAATTCAGATAATACATTTGGCATTGAGATTTCAGTTGTACAGTATACATATGGCGAATTCCATATTCTGAAATGACAGGGTTTTTTTAACTTCATTTAAAAGAGGACATCTCTATCTTCACTTATCTTAAAACCTTTTAATAACTGAGACTACCAATTATGTTTTATAGGATTTGATTTTTGTGCTAAGGCCTTATCAAAAGCTTTTAATAAGGTGCTTTCTGCTGAGTTAATGATATGTTTTAGATGGCATTTCTTATACCTATCTTCAATAGACATATTCAGACAGTGTGATTGTAATAATCAAGTTTCAATCAAACTATACTTAGTATGACAAATATTGCATGAGATTGTAATGCAGGTATTCGTGCTCTTGATAAAGGTCTTAATTTGACTCCTAGCAGAGATGGAGAACCGCTATTGATTTTTATATCAGAATGCAAAATAGCTCTTTTTTGTCATGTATGAGGGAAATTGCTTCTTAATTAAAACTAAATAAAACATTCATACCAAGGTTTTATGCAGTAATACAAAAAGTATCACGTTGTGTCGCAAATGTGTTCTCATACAGGTCTGTAAAGGTTCGGTTAGCAATTATTCTTAACAAACTAAAACACTCCTTAAAACAGCTGCTTAAAACATCATTTGTTTGTATCCTTCCTGGAATGTTTGTAGATTACTGTACCCCAAAGCTCACTTGTTGTTTTTCCCTCTCCCAAAGCAAATGTCAAAGAAATATTTGAACAAACTATTATTCATCATCATATCCCCTTCAACTGGGACTGTGAGTTCATTCGACTGCATTTTGGACATAACAGGAAGAAGCATCTTAACTATTCAGAGTTCACTCAGTTTCTTGAGGTCAGTTATTAACCTTCTTCCAACGTAGAACAGAAATTCATTTTTACACTAATACCATTATAAATTTTGAGCTTATTATGGTAGTGATAATCATTATCTGATACTAATCCTGACGGTTATGATGAACTCTTATTTCTCCATAGCCGTTCTGCAAGCAGTGTGTACTTGTGGTTTAACTTGAATGCCGTCCTATAAAAGAATGGGACTAGATATACTGTTTATGAAATTAACCATTTTACTGATTGTTGTTCAGCTGGATTGAGGGTCTGCTTTTTCTGTCATAGGAATTTAATAGCAAAACTAACCTCTAGCAGGGAAAGATTGCATCTTTAATATAACCAGTTGTTATTAACCATATAACCTCCCATATAGCTGTTTTAGCTTCTTCAACATCTCTTTTAGTTTTATAAGCATTATCCTGATACTTACACTTTTTTTTTCTGTCAATGGCATGCATGCAACCACACATATATTGGTAGTTTGGTCTTAAATGCAGCCAGCTTCGCATGAGGCAAATCTGCTTTTCTGAGACATTGCTGAAGCACCCTCTAGGGATCGGGCTTTAAAGGATCTGGATCCTAGAACTGGACTTTGCTAAGGCAAAAAATTAAAAACATATTACGAATTGAATATGATACTAGAAGGAAGTAAAGGAAGGCATCAGTTATAAAGGATAGAGGAAGAGGAAAGTAGGAGAAATGTACCTTACAATTCATGAGACAGGAGTTAGCAGAATTGTAGGTAGTTGCACTGAATTCCATAAATTAACATGCAGTGCACCTCATGATATTACTTATAGTTTCCCAAAGGAAAATAGATTATGCACTTCTAGAGCTGGCCTCTAGTACAAAATCGTTTTGGACATACTGTCTTAAAAGTAGGGAGTGATAGATGAGCTTTGGTATAATCTGTAATTATTGTCCTGGTTAAAATTAAATCTCGAGCAGATTCTAGAAAAAATGTCGAACTAGATAGGATCTGGCATCTCTATTGTAAATTGAGATACTGGAGTTTGTCACAGGTTTCCAAGGCTGCAGTATAACTTGATGTTACTTTCAAGGAATAAACTGTGTCCTGTGTTTGATACTGCATATTTTAAGTGATATGGCACGAATTTGGGACACTAGTGCAGAAAAAAAATCAGATTGCTAGTGAGAAGAATCTTTATGTTGGGAACCCAGACCAAAGTGATAAATATCTGTTCTATTTTTATTGTTCCAAGATACTGTTATATGAGATACGGTAACCTCTTGCTGTTCTCATATAATAAAACCCCTTAGTAGGGAAGGGTGGTATGGACTGCGGTAATTTCTATATGTATACAAGTTGGATATTGTTGTCCCTCCTTTTACATCACGTTGTTTTTCTTATTTGGTCTAGCAGCATCTTAAGGGCTTTGGGATTTGTATCAGAGCAGGCTTGTTGCACCATGATCTAGAAAACCTTGATCTTGAGGTTATAAGACTTGAGAAATTACTGTACAGGTGATACAAGCTAGATGGTTTGCCCTCTTGTTATTGTCTATCAGAGCATGGTTATTATTTTAGCTGCTTCAGAGGTCTGAATGATAGTTGAATGTGCTTTATTGTTTGCTTGAATACAAGGAAACAACTTTTTCTGGACATAGAATTTACAGCCATCATTATTATCTTGAGGTTAGTTACTGCAGTGTGCTTTATATGAAGGTTTTTACAGATTGTATAGGAGTCTTAAATTGCCTGAAATGAGCCACTGTTTCTGACATTATGGGAGGTAGCTGTTGGGGGCCATCTAAATCTATATTATATAATTTTCTACTGTCCTCCTGTTTATTTTCAAGTACTTTTCAATGAGTTTGATTATAATAGCCCAGTCATATTTCATCTTGGATGTGTAAGAGATCAGCGCACTTTGAGTCTTTAAGATCAATATCCGAAGTTTCTCTAGCAGTTGAGTATTTAATAAAGGAAAAGGTAGCAGACAGGACACAGGTATGTGAAGTTTGTTTCTCAAATCATTTAGTGAAAGTGCATATTTCATTACAGTCGAATTGAGGCTTTTCTTTGACAAAGGAATGGATCTGTGGATAAAATCAGTCTGCAGACTTCTTGTTTTAGTTGAGCTCGTCTTTAAACTACAGTTGTGCTGTGTTCTACGTGCACAGATGTATTGAGGCATACTGTAAGAATCTGAAATTAGCAAAAGTTTTGTGAACGGCGAGTTACAGAATTTGCTTCTGATCTGCTATTTCTGATATTCATTCCAGGAGCTGCAGTCAGAACACGCAAGACAAGCCTTTGCATTGAAGGACAAAAATAAAAGTGGTATGATAACTGGGCTGGACTTCAACGACATCATGGTTACCCTTCGGTCGCATATGCTAACTCCATTTGTGGAAGAAAATTTAGTTTCAGTAAGTGTAAAGAAAAGTGCCTTGAATTCAGCGTTTAATAGTGGTAATATTTTAAGATGTTACTGCTTCTCTCCCACTTTGTCTTCTCCTACCTGTTTCTTACTGCCTTGGTGCTAGAGATTGTCACCTTCCTAACAGAGTGGGGAGGGTGAGACGTGGCAGCACTCCTTGGCTGCAGCAGTGGAAGTTTGGCAGTCTGGTTTACATGCTTAAGGTGCTGTTGGAAGCAGTTTGAGTTAGTCTGCTATACTTTCCGCTGAAGCAGGGCAAACTGTACCTGGCACAGAAAGAACATTCATTTAGGACAAAAGCATCTAATTTTTATATTTGAATATATTGCAGATCTTAAAAGGTAAAGACTATTTACAGTTTTGTCCTTTTATATACTCTTACATTCTTTCATTTTTCATATCAGAATTTGGAAAATCAGTATGTAGATTCTAGAGGTAGAGTGGTTACACTGTGATATTCTGGCAAGGTATGCCAGATACCTGATCTGTAGGTAAAGTAATGACATAAAAGTTATAAACTAAAAGTATACGGTATAAAAAGCATATAGGAATGAAAGTTAGATAAAATATAAAGTAATAACCTTTATCTTACTATTTTACCTATAAATCTTTCCTTGCCTAGAACACTGTCTTCTGTAAAATTTATAGTATCTGCTAACTTTGGACTTGGAAATAAATGGTGGCTGCTGTACATGATACAAGCAGTCAATTAGTGCCTTTATCTGAAGTAGGATTTACATGCATTTCTCTATTAGAAATAGAGACTATTAGAAAAATACTCAGTGACATATTTAGTATGTATATCAGATAACTTGAATAATACTATGATTATTTCCTGATCGTTTCCTGATGTTCAGTTTTTACCAAAAAGTGGTATCCTGTCTAATAATTCTCCCCTCATGTTTCTGTTAAAAATATCTTAAAATTACAGGAATAGAAAGATGTCTTTAATTCTTTCCTTATTTGACCAAATGGATGTTTCTGTAGTTTGTAATAAGCTGTTGTAAAAGGGCTTAAGGCACCTAACTGCATTCGTTTAATTTTTAAAGGTAGCTGGTGGAACTGTTGCACATCAGGTCAGCTTCTCCTTTTTCAATGCATTCAATGCCCTTTTGAATAACATGGATCTTGTTAGGAAGATATACAGTAATATAGCAGGTACAAGAAAAGATGTTGAAGTCACAAAAGGTAAAGTATATTTCCTACATTTTATTAATCTTTTAGTTCTGTCCAGTTTGTAATCTGGTGTTGCATGTGGGTTAAGGCAAGTTAGAAGCTGCAATAGTATGCAAGGTAAGGGCTGCTGTGAAAGTGTTTAAAGAGTGATTTTCATCCTCACAGGTTAGTAATGATTTTCAGGTAGCTCATTAAGGAGAAGAATTGGGATTGTAGCAGGAGCTGTGTTGGCTGTGTTAGTTTGAATGGATAACTGCAAATCAGTGTATTATTGAGGATTTTACCACTCCTTGAAAGGGATGCAAGGGAATGTGATAGAATGGATTAAGTTTGAAAATCCATCATCAATAATGTTTTAGCTCTAGTTACTTTATCCATGATTAAATCTTTTTTAGAAAAATGGTAATAATTTATAACTTCCTAGTGCTTACTTCCCGGAGTGGTTTTATATGTAGTTTTTGTCTGTTAGGACATAGCTAATCCCTGTGCATATGAAAGGTTGTCATATTTCAGTTTTGCCACAGGTGTAAGTGCACTGCTTTTGTAGTCATTTTATGACAGATTTTATCACTGATTTTGTTATGTATATGGACGGGACCAGCCAAGCCTATGTGTGGTAAAAAGCATGCCAGGTTCTTTTTTTTTTTTTTTTTTTTTTTCTTTCTTTGTTTGGCTTACGTTCGTATGCTCGGCATACCTTTCATCCCTAAAGAAGAGCATAACCTCCAAATTGTGCTAACAAATTGCCTAGCAATGTTTTTTGGTGCAGATGCAGAAATGCACCTTGCTTGGATTTGTGTCGTGAAAAAAAGCTACTTTGTTTTCACTGTTCAGAATTGAGTACTGTAGCTGTAGCTTGCCAATTATGTCATGAACATGTCATGTAATTTGGCTAGATGAGTACCTGAGCTTGGGGTCATTCAGAGCTAGCAGAGAAAGAAATCTGGACACGATGGCAATAGATGAGTCAGTTGCCCTGAAAACTGTGCATAATGGACCGTTATTCTGTTGTGTTCTGTTTTGCAGAACTTCAGAAACAAGAATCACAAATTACGGCTGTGCTTTTATTAAGCTTGCCAATATGAGGGGGTTTGTTGACTTTGATGAATTCTTACCGTAACTCAAAGTTGTGGAGTCAGACTTGCCCTGTGTTGAAAAGGCCTGTTTCGTGATAGATGTTCTCCTACAGATCTCTTTTCCCTTTGCATTATGGATTTTGCCTCTTGGTGATAGATTTCATTTTTATGATATTAAAGTTGCTTGTGAGCATTTAAATAGGAAATTTGACAAATAACACAATTGTTTTATTTCTCTTTCCCTTTTAAATTCAGAGGAATTTACCCACTCTGCAATTCGATTTGGACAAGTTACACCCCTGGAAATAGATATTCTCTACCAACTTGCAGATTTATACAGTGTCACTGGGTAACATAATGATTAATTGTATAATTTTAAAATCATTAGTTTACTGTTTTTTTTGTTGTTGTGTGAAAACTACTCATTTTCATCTTAATTTTAAAATGTTGTGTGTTCCATTTTATTTCATTACAGTAATTTTATTCAATGTAAACTGACTGGTGTATGCATGGGTTTTGTAAATGAATGGTGTGTATCAAGCACAATTATTAATTTTCATATTATAGGTATACATATAAAATAGAAAAATACATTACAGTAGTCCCAAATGGCTACAACACACTGGTATTATTAAGTATTGATGATGTTTTGCATGGATCTTTAACGCATGTGAAATCTTAGGTAGGAATACCTAGAAATAATTTAATTTGTGTATTATATCCCTTGTTGCTAGTAATTAAGAACTTGCTTCTGAATAATCCAAGCTCCCTTTATCTCCCCTTGTGAGCTACAAGAAGAGAATGCCCTTCTAACTCCAAGGATTCTTTATTGCAGTGCAGCAGACTACTTAGATGTGCATTCAATTATGACAAGTGTTTTTTTTTTAAACTCAGGATGTGTTCTGTGGGGTGTGGCCAGGAATATTATATATATACACTATACTGGTATACTATATATACACTAATGTATCTGTTTGATGTTTTATCTAACAGTTATTTACTTTTTTCTGCCTTGTGTAAAGGCGCTTAACTTTGGCAGATATTGAGAGAATAGCACCACTGGCTGAAGGTGCATTACCTTACAACTTGGCAGAACTCCAGAGGCAGGTAGGTAACAGTGATCTATACAACAAAATTGTTGAAGTTAACTGAATGTTTACAGGTATTTGCGTATGAAAAATAAGAATAATGCACTTTAAACAGATTCCTAACAAGTGAAACGTGCTGTGTATATTGCTATAAGGACAGAAATGGGGCAGACTACTGAGTATGTGTCTAAACAAAATAGTAGATGTCACATTGAAGGATGGCCTGTTGAGATATGAGCACGTAGAGATACTTGGATTCCTTGCTGTGAATACATTTGTTCACTCCTGAAAAGGCCTTTCACTTCACTAAGTAATCTAACCGTGTAACTATAAAATTATTTTTAGATAGTAAAAAAATATGAGTATTAAATGCAAGTCTTATTAATGTGTTCTTTTTTGAAAAATTAGATTAAATGATGGGCTTAACTTTTTAGCTAAAACGATCATTGAATTTTACTGTACTTGTTGGCTATCTGACCTAGACAATAGAAGGGGGATTCAAATTTATTGGGACTGATGAAAAGGATAGAATTAGAAGATGTAAAATATCTCAGTAGAATCTTAACCCTCTATTTCACCAGACCTTTACATTCACGTTTGCTAGCTTTGCTTTTGTCATAGTTTCCATATTAAACATACGCATGTATAGTACAGCATAAGAGTCCCAGACTGTGCAGTAGGATTTTGAATAGATATTGTTTCTTACTTCGATGGCTCTTTTTACAACTGTAAGAACCAAAGATTTAGGACTTTCCACCACAGTTACTGGGTACCATACTGCACACTTACAAGCGTATAGCTTGCAAGTCTGTGTTAAAAACAAATCTAGATTTTGGGGGGCTTATCTTCACTATATTTTTGGTTCAACCTCTGACAGGTTTTCTTTTGCAGACAGATCTGTCTAATGCTAGTTAAACTGTGGATTAAATGTTATCTTGACCTTCATCTATAGTTGAACCTTAGAGCAGTACTCTGATACTGAAGCTCCATTCTGTTCCATTACAGATATATTCCAGGGAAGCCCTTTTGTAGGTGACTGCTCTCATGAGAGTAGTTCAGGGGGAATTAACTATTAATAATGTAAAGATAATGACACACTCGAGAAAATCCTTGAAACAGCTACACCACAGATTCAGAAAGCAGACTTACAAACATGGTGAATTACATGGTTGCATAATCATAAAATACATAGGCCAGTTGCACTTTGGTGTTTATTATGCAAAACAAAACAAAAATAGGATCTGGTCTTAAAAGTTTCTAATGCACAATCTTTTATTATTACTGTTAGAACTTCATGAGAAATTGTAATTCCACACAGAGCCGTATGTTCTTGAGTAAGATTTACAATAAAATAGAATAGCGTTGATCTGAACCAGCACATTTTGCTCCAAGGATGTCTCCACATCCCCTCTCCCTCTTTAATAGACAAAGGGAAGTAGGATATCTAATTCTTAGGATCTTATATGAGCATATCCCTTAGTTCTGACTAGGGGATCTTTGTGTATTCAGTAGATAAATATAGTTTTTCGTCCTGAAGGTTCCCATTTTCTTACAATGTCTGAACAACTCCAATGCTCTCTCTTTCAGTCCGTGTTAAAAGTTCATGGGTCGCCTATCAGGACATCCAAGGGCTCCGATTCTCAATGGGCATAGCCTGGCTTGGGCTGGGTTCTGCTCCCAGCTGCCCAACACCTCACTTGGTAGGCAGGCGGCTGAGCTTCTTACGAATCAGCTGCTCAACAGCCACATCTTGCAGCTCAGCACTTAGGGCAATCTGATGCTGCTCATGAGTCGTGTTAAAATGCTGCTCCTGAATTGCAGTGATTCAGCGACTGATTCCCAAGGAGCCTGGCCATCTGGGCCCTCGGGGCAGGAGGACATGCAGCTGGCAGCGATACCTATGATGTCAGGCATTCCAAGCTAAACTGTCTCCCGTAAGGTGAAATTCAGATTCTGTACCCTGGTGATGCCAGTGACAGACAGTACTGCTGCAGGGTGGTCTGAGATAAAGCGGCAGCGCCGTGCTAAAATCGCCTGTGCCTTGTTTGCCACGTGACTGTCCTGTATTTGCCAGTGGTTGAGGGGTCCCAGGATTCTCTCTGAAAATGAAAGCTTGTGTTTGTGAAGCTTTTTATTTCTTAGCTCACTTTTTACGCATACTGCAAAGAGGTTCCTTTCAACAGTTATATCCACTACAAAATCTAGGATATGTATCAGTGACAGGAAAATCTTGAATTGGTTCAACTGCTACAGTTGAAAAATTGTCCTGTATGGAATATAGCAAGTCTTCCATACGTGAGACTTTGAGTGTATTTTGGTTACTGTTATTACAGGTGGATTTGATCATTCAGTTCTCTTTCAAACAAATCGGTCTGAAACGCAGTGTCTGGTCTGTGCTTAATGTTACCACTCTGTTGTCCTCAGGCAATTAGGTATATCTGAGCCAATGAATTAAGTGTCCAAAACCCATTTAGTGGTAACAGTCTTCCTGTGGATTCCTGAAGACAAGGATGATGGGATGGATCGATACAGAAATGTACTCTTTTCACACTCATAGTACATTATATTTTCATCCTATTCTACATTCTGTGTTAAGAGAGGACAGCAGAAAGCAAAATAATTTCATTTTCTTTGTTTTATAAGGAACAGTCTTTTACTAGGCCTTATCCTAAGCGAACCTTACATTACCTTATTTAACTGTGTTGATAAAATGAGAGTTATCCCTTTGTGGAAGAGAGACTATCATTCCAGTGAGGTCCAGCTGTCCCTGGAAAAGGAAAACAAGTCTGTAATCACTTTTATGTGACTTTAAAATTCCCTCTTAAAGGAAAATCTAAATTTTTACATAAACTCACTCTATCTTTGTAGATTTGGTGGAAGCGGAAATTAGCCTGCTTTCAACCATGTTTACTTTATTGTCAGTTTTTTCATTGTGTGAGGTTTTCTTAAAGCCTAGCAGCTGAATATCCTATGGGGATGACAGCTACAGTAATTTTCTGTTTATAAATATTCATGATTTGAAAGCCATAGCATTAATTACATTCATTTACATATCCATCTGAACACACAAGTAAACTGCAAACTTTGTGGACACTTATTTAATAATATAAAAGTGCCATTTACTTCACAAAGAACTTGATTTTTAACATCCAGTGATGTATTCATTAAGATTAATGTCTGAATGTAATGATTGGATTTTGATGAGAACTCTGTGAAGCTTAGAAGAGAAAGAATAACCTTAAAACAGCTAAAAGGAAGCAGGTGTGTTAAACTAGGAGAAAATTTTTGTGGAATGAAGAACCAGTCCTGCCTCTAAGCCTTTTTTGGGTATTATTATTGCATGTGTCTTTTATTTACGTGAATCAAAAGAAATATCTCTGTGTTTTAGACATTTTTTTGTGGTTATTTTGTTTTTATTGTGGGATTTTGTTTTTTTTTAGATCAGGAAAATTTAGTGTTTTGAGACTAGTGAAGCCATTCTTCAGATTTAATGCTTCCATTTGCTTGTGGAGGCAATACATTTGACTTATGCTTTTTTTTTTTTTTTATGCTGGTCCACGTCTGCAGATTGTAATTTTGGTGCTAGCCAGAATTTCTCTGTAAATCTATATCGTTGGGGGAGGAAAATGTCTTGTGTAAGGAAATGGTGGCAACTGTATCTTTTTTCTTCTGCGGAAAAACTGTGTAAAAAATAATTAATGTTTTTTTACATGTAATGATCCCATCTCAATCGCATAGGCTTTTGTCCTGCGTTGTGTACATACAGTGTAACATTATGCAATAAAGGCAGGTTTTTGCCCATCCCGTGTAATACCAGACCAAACAAGAGTAGCTTATGCTGAGGTACATGCTGTCTTTCTGTGCCTATTCCACTTTCCAGAGCTTCGATAAGCTGAACGTAACTTAGTGAAATAGCCTTGGTGAGTTAGCTGTGAAATGTGCGTGTGATAATCTTCATGGGGAATTCGCAATGTGCGTCAGAGCAAAGCCTCCTGTAGCAGTCTGAGGTCTGTACGCGTTCCAGCTGTGCTGTGCGGAGCACATCTGCTAATGGTACAGGGCGCTTTGAAGAAAAACAGGTTTGTGTTTGGGAGATAGGCTTTAGTATCTGCTTTAATATGGGATTTAACAGTTAATATCTTGGCCACTTATATAGCCCAGACAAGTTATAGTGCATCACATAAATTCTTCTCTAATCCACTTATTTGTGTTTGGAAGAAAATTTGGCTCATCTTGCATACTTTATATAGTGCAAGTTTGTGACAATTACATCTTGTTTATCAGTTACCTTGTTTCTAATAACCGTCTAATAATATTAGTGTCTGCAAATATTTTCTGTGCAGGCTTTTATTTATTTAAAGCACTAGTACATTTATAGTAGCGTACGTGATTGAAGTGAGAGGTCATCATAGCTGTAAATTATCAACTACCTGAAAAAGTCTTGCGGAGAACACTTTGGGAAATAACTGACTTTTTGCTTGTTTTGAAGACATGAGATGTCATGTTTATGCTATGTATTAATATATATATATAATCTTAAAATATACCTCATGCTGATAGATGCTGTCTGTGAGATACTGAATTCCTTTCAAGATACCGAATTTTATGAGCCAAAAGTGGGTTCCGTGCCTTACAAATTCAAAGGCAACAGAATGAAAAGTAGCAAAGTTGATCTGAGTTTCTGTCTGCTTTTTCTTGACCATAGTTGTTTCAGTTATACTAGGAATATGTAAGGAAGAATATTTTCTGAATGGAGTATTTGAAAAATGTGTTTCATTCATTAGGTGTAATGGAAGTTATACAGTAATTTTTTTTTCCCTCCACAGCATGAAGCTACCAATTTTTATCAGATTCTTTCTGTAATGTTACAAAAGCCAATTCACCGGCATCTTTGTTTTCCCATGCAGATTTTCAAGCAATTTTTTTTTCTTTTCTTTTCCTCACACAGCAATCTTTTGGAGAGTTAGGCAGGCCTATCTGGCTCCAGGTAGCTGAGTCAGCTTACAGGTTCACTTTGGGCTCAATCGCTGGAGGTGAGTGGTGTTTCTGTTTTCTGTTTTCAAGCTTGGGTTAGTTTAACACTTTCTTGCCAGACTACTTGATCTCGTCTAAGGTGTATTTCTTGGTTATATACACATGAAGAATTGGAGAGTGGAACCGCTTTTCGTTGTGCTGTGCCATGCCCTTTTTTTTTTTCTCTATCACTTCTGTTCTAGTATCCCTCCACAGTCCTCTGAAACTCTACTCCAGCAATGAATTTCTTTACTGGTAATTCAGATTGCTTCTTTTCCTAATTGTTTTTTTTTTGTTCTGTGCACCTTGTTTTATGTAATAGTATAATCCATTCTCCTGGAGACGTTTTTTCTAGATTTTCAGCATTGTCCTTTCTTACTTCCAACATATCAGAGATCTTACCAGTTTATATATTCTTTGTGTTTAAATAAATGTTTTAGAAAGTCATCATAAGAGTTATGTACTACACCAACAAGGCTGATGCAGAAATAATACTTCAAATGCTTTCTTACAGCTGTTGGTGCTACTGCGGTGTATCCCATAGACCTGGTGAAAACTCGTATGCAGAATCAACGCACCACTGGTTCAGTCGTAGGAGAGTTGATGTATAAAAACAGCTTTGACTGCTTTAAAAAGGTTTTGCGTTTTGAAGGCTTTTTTGGTCTTTACAGAGGTAGGTGAATAAAATATTTATCTCTCTCTCAAGTTGGGGATTTTCTGCCTTTTTTTTTTTAATACATCAACAGCTGGTTTCTTATGGGAAAACCAGGAAATTGGTATTTTGCTTCTGTTTCATAGGGCAGAATATTTATCTTACCTTGAGCACTGTTCATCATAAACAATTGCTGGGAAAAACTGCTCATTCTTTTGTTGTTACTCATTTGCTCCTTGCTGCTTAGGTTGTTTAAAGTGCTAATTTCTGAGTGGTGAGTGTGGTGGGCGTGATTGTTGTCTCTCAAACTAAGGATTGTAACTTTTGGCCAGGGGCAGACATCAGGAGCAGATTAGCATACGAGGAATAAAACTCCATTTTATTGCAAATATTTTTTGTTAAGAGATGACAGACAGTCATTTTGAAATGTGCCTGTTAAACTGGATGCCAGATCTTATGCCTCATACTTCCGCAGGTGGTGGGACTTGTTTTATGGTTTTATGCTGCGAACAAGAAATTGCATCCTGCTGTTGTATTAATGTTGCTGTGTTTTACTTTAAAATATATACAGTGGAACTCATAAAAGTTGTAATTTAAAAAAAGAAAAAAACCTCCCCTAAAATACAGGTTAAGAATCCAAAGCAGCTTTTTATCAGTTTTATCAGTTAGATTGAAAGCTATCTTGTATCTTGTTTTAGCTTAGGAGAAGATTCTGAAAGGGTTTTTATGACATCAATAAGGTGACTTACATAGAGGGTACATGGCAGCCAGTCCTCTGAAATTGCTATTTAGTTGAATTATCTATTTTCAACTGTCATTTCACATAACTTCATGAAGTGCACAATTTTCATAAGGATCAGTAAGGTATTTATTAATTGGCACACTTTTTTTCTTTTTTAGTTGGAGCAAAGTCACTCACTTCTGTAATGGTCACAGCCTTTTTTTCCGCTTTGCAATGCGTTCTCTTGATAAAGACATTGGACAGTGTCCTTTTAAGGACAGTATCGGAGAAGTTTTTGCATGTGATAGTCTGTGGATACTGGCTGAAGAGGTTTGTTGTAATCTTAGAGGATTTTGCTGTGCAAGTGAGTAGAGGGAGGAATATGTCAGTGAAAACGTTAATGAAATAGCTGCAATCTTTGTAAATTATATCTTACTGGTAAATTGGCTTCCTTTTTTGTTGCTAAATCTTTCGCAAAAGCAAATACTCCTTGAGTTAAGTTTATGACCTCTCTTTCTACAGTGCTATTCTACAGTACTCTTTTCTTTCTCTTCCTGACCCTCCCAACCACATGTTTTTGCACAGCAGCTTCTAAAACTGATAATTTGTTATTTTTATTTTTGTTTTCTAACCTTTCTCAAACACTTCGAAATCAAGGCTGATTCCATTGATGGAGTCAGCAATGCTTTACACTTGAGGAAGAATTAATTGTTTGAAAGAACGTCAGCTTGTTAAACTTTTTAATAGTCTTTTTAATAATTGTCTTTTAAGATTGTTTAGCATAAGAAATTAATGTAGTTGTTTTGAAAATGTTAATGGTCAGTACATTAATAGGGTCTTGGACTCTCAGAATTAGATGGTCTGTGGAAGTATATTAAACTAAACAACAGAAGCATTTATGGAGTTGACTGTGGGTGTCTTACTGGGTTTTTATATTCTTGAACTAGATTATCCTAATTATATTGTAATGTAACGGTAGAATGTAATCGTTTACCGCAGTTTAAAAAAAAATAGATCTGAATGCATACTGGAGAGTTCACTTTTAAAATAAAAACTTACAATTTTTGGTCAAGAAAATTATGACACTTTTGAGTCCTGCCATCCAGCTTCAGAACTAATGAAGTATCTTCTAAGGTCTCTCACCAGACCATGCAGGTTCCTGACTTCCCTGGCACACCAAATATGTGTGCCCAACAAGTTCAGCTGCATTAAAGGGAATGGGGGGGGATTGTCTTGTGGTGTTTTGTCTGGTACTTTTGGGTTTTAAAGCCTTGTAGGCACTGCAGAGCTGGATTTTCTTTTCATGGTAGATCACAGATTCAGGCTGGGAGGGCAGCATTACTTATTGTCAACCTTTCTTTGTATTTAATAACTACCTTTCCTCAGCATAGTAAGTCTGGAGATCACACAGAAAGTACTGGGTTGGAAAAAACCACTACACTGCATATATTAACTGCTGCACTTTCTATTTAGGTGTGTTTGCTCTGAGCTTCCTTTTAAGGAAGTAGTATAAAAATTCTGCAGGCTGAGTACTTTTGGTAATTTTGAACATTTTTTAAATGAACTTTTAGCTATTATTCTTTTCACTTAACAGATAGTGAAAAACTGCATCGATACAGTTTTGTTGCTGTTATCTGATATTTGATATAATTAGCATGGGATTTTTTGTTAGTTAACTGGCAAACACTTTTGACAAACTTATATTCCCTAACCATGGAATAACATTGGGAAGTGAACACTTCAAATAAAAATAAGCCTTTTAAGTTTTATAATCTATATATATGCCAGAATGACTGTGGAGAAAATGGATTTAAAAATAACAGATGCTGTTATAATCTTGTGTGTTAGGAAGTTAAGACTGCCATCTACTGATTTTTTTCTTAAACCTATTAGTTCCTAGGAAAGCATATGTGCTTTCGTCAAATGGCAGTTCGTTTTGATAGTAGCTATTTTCCAGAAGCAAGTGCCTTTTCAAAATCGGTTCTGTCCACTAATACTTCCTTTTGGTGAGATAAAAAATGCTTAATAGTAATAGGGTTTAAAGAAGTTCATTCTACCATGTTGGACTGAAGAAGAGAAAATCCTTTATATCCTTAGTTGACTGGAGCCTTCAGAAAACTCGGGTTAGTGAGTCAAGTAGAAATGAGTTGATAATTTATCATATTCGTGTATATCTCACAATTATTCTTCTATTTTAAAAAGTAATTGCAAGCTTTATGGGGAAAATAATATTAAGGGGCTAAAAAAGTCAAATGAACTCTTAGGTAGTAGATATATCCAAGGTGTATGTTCAGTCCTTACCCTTTTTTTCCTTCTGTACAGCAACAGCATCAGGCTTGACTTGGTTGTGGAAGGCAGATCTGGTCACCCTTTTCATTACCATTTTCAACAGAACTCTTAATATAAAACTGTATTGGTATGAATAAGCAGTGCTCTAGCAGCATGACTAACATAAATGCCATCCAGCTCAAAGGATATCCCATGTGCAGAAAGGCATTTCTGTAGAGCTCTTATGAAATACTAGTTTCTGTATTAGGAAGATAATGTTGCCTTATGATGTCTTTGTTTCTATAGGCTTGTTACCACAGCTGATAGGTGTTGCTCCAGAAAAGGCTATTAAGCTGACTGTACGTATCTTTTTTTTTTTTTTTCCCTGGCATCCTTTTGTTTGTTAACATACACAGGATTTATTTCCTAAAATGTGTGAAAGATGACCACTTACAAGCACTCTTATACATATGGTTACAGATGTACTTGATATATGTTAGTAAGGAGGAAAAATACCTTAAAATTGTGTGTAATGTATTGTATCTTTATTAGGTTAATGACTTTGTCAGAGACAAATTTACTAAGAAAGATGGTTCCATTCCACTCCCCGCAGAGGTCCTTGCTGGAGGCTGTGTAAGTATCAGTCCTGTATTCCCAGGAAAAATTGATTCTCAGTCACATCTAGCATGGTTGGAATGACAGTTAATGGGTGTGCTTTGTTGATTTGAAGAGAACTGTTCTTTTTTTCACCCAGTCACAGGAACGAAAAAAAAAAAGTACTCTTTCTGTTTGGAAAGCTTTGCATGTTTCTGAGTTGAGTTCCCTTGGAATGACATGCTTGAACAACTTCTTTTGGCCCAGTTTCTAACTTTCAGTTTCAGCAGTGGTTTTATTGACAAAAGGCTAAAGAGAGGGTGCTTCTTCTCCCTTTCCATACTTTGGCTCAGCTTGTCGTTCATGGTTAGTTTGGAAAGATACAGGTTGCCCTTGCAAATGGATTATAGAGATCATGTTTGAGTTTCCTTTGGTGGGGGAGCGTAGCTAGAATAGTTTAAAAAATCTATTTTGTGCTGAAGATTTAAAGAAAGTAAAAAGATACATTCTTCAACTTGCTATATGTGATAGTTTTCTGTTTGTGAAGATGTGGAAAAACTGAGCTGTGTAGTCTTATCTTTCGGATAACAGGTATGAGTGAATTTTATGTTTAAATGACTTTGTATAAAATGTAGCTACATTTTTCCTGATGCTAACTACATCCATCAGCTAAATGCGGTTCAAAACCAAACTGTGTTTTCATTGAGATTGAGGGCTGTAATTCAGTGGATTTATCAGCAATCAGTTAGAGGTTTGAATTGATATTGATAATAGATTTTTTTTTTTTTTTGGTTTTTCACATTGGCTAATTTCATTTGTGGGATTCCCCAACAGTTGTTAACCCTATAAAGTGTTTAAGGCTTGAGTTAGGTTTCTTTTGTAGTGGAGAACACTAATAACTTCCAGTCGAGTAGGCTGACAGGCTGGTATAAAACCTCCTCAGCTTACAACAAAACCTGGGGCAGAAGGGTTGTTGACCTCTACAAACTTTTAATTCAAAGAAGCAGCCCTGAAGGGAGGCTGCGTATAGTTCTGCCTGATTGAATTTGGCAGCCTGGTACATGCTTGAGTCTTCACCTGTCAGCGTACAAAGTTTATTTTCTGAGAAATGTGAGAAAGCAGCTGTGATGTATAGCTAGCAAAAGACTAACCTTTTTTTCTGGAAAGCTCAATAACACGGGAGGCACATACAGGTCATTTATAACAGAAGTGAATGTAATTCACTAGTGTTTTGCTCTGTGCTGTGATTGAATTTGTAATTAAAATCAAACGTCTGATAATCAGTTTTATTTTTCACACTCTTTTGTACTGAAATGTATAATACTAAATTCAATCTACAATAGAGGCTTTCCCACTTCCTGGTAGGTACTCCTTTTTCAAAATAACTTCATTGTCTTTCTGTAGTGAACATGCAAAAATTGGGGAGATACCTGAGTTTCAGATCAGCTTTCAGAAATTCGGATGTTTCTGTGAAGCTGAGCAGATTTATAATCTGTCCAAACACAACCCTTTCTGCTAGCTAACTGTTTTACCTGATATTCTCATATCCTTTTCCAAGATACTATTTATCTGGGAGAATTTTTAACAAAGTGGGCCTTTGTAGAAGAGGAGTTGGCCACAGCTTAGCAACCTCACGGATGTTAATTTTTTTGCAGCCTCCTCTGGACCATCTGATATTTTACCAGTTGATGGCTTTTCTGTCCGTACTGCTGCTTAGTTCCGTTTTAGCAATTTCACTTCTTCCTAACTACCAGAATCTTTATTTGGAAGCCTATAAACTTTATTCTAAAAGTCTGAAAGTATCAGTTGACTAAAGCAATAGCAAGTTGATATGTAAGTCTTTGCCTTTTCATCCTTAGTCCTTTTCATCCTCATTGTGACAGCAGTTTTCTGTGTTGACTTGCTTGGAAATAGTGTTGATCTTCACACTTCAGGTGTTCATTGTATGCTGGTTTTCTGCAAAATATTATGAGACGTAACCAACAGTTACAGCCGAGTAAGTGCCACAAGTAAGCTTAGTCCATTTCTATATGGGTGGGCACCAAGACTTTCTGTTAAGTTGATGCTACCCTTCTTCTTTGTTTTTCCTTTATTCTGTTTCCTTTATTTCTGTTCTATTTCCTTTATTGCCCCATCCCTGGAGGTGTTCAAGGCCAGGCTGGATGGGGCTTTGAGCAGCCTGGTCTGGTGGGAGGCGTCCCTGCCCAGGGCAGGGGCTTGGAACTAGATGATCTTTAAGGTCCCTTCCAACTCTAACCATTCTGTGATTCTATTCTTTCACTCTCTGTTAGTACAAAATGATAGGTGACTGCGGGACTGTTTAGGTTTTATATATGCCAGAATTATTTTCAGCATCTGGCTTTGGGTAACTTGTTTTTTTGTGGCTTTTCTTTATTGTTCAACACAAATATTTTGCTAATAGGATGCTATAAATATAGGCTAAATTCAAAACATGCTTTTCACCTTGTGATAACATGAGAAGAAACAGCATTATGCCTGTCTGTAGTTCTCAGAGATGTACTTACTACTATCTCTGACCATCACTTGCCTGTGTTTACTGTTATGCTTTGTTCTGATTAACAGGAATAATGCACTTTTTCATAATTTCTGGTATGGAACTGGTAGTGGATAAGCAAGCCATATTTTCAGCCATTTTATAGAGTTTCCAGCAGAGGCCTTCCTGACCTTTGAAGGCCCACCCTCTTGCGAGCCGTACAAAAGCACATTGTGCATGCCACAGTCCTCAGCCGGGAACAAAACAAATTCTTGTGAGGAAGCGGAGGCAGCTTGGGAAAGGCTTCAGCAGACCCAGCAAATTCCCCTCTCTGGATGGCAGTGCCATATCAAAGCCTACGTATGGTGTTACAGTCTTGTAAGACCCACACAGAAGGACAGGTGAAACCTTTGACATTAAGAGAGTAGTGATTCAAGAGAGCCCGTGTGGGCTGTTCCGTATCCCCAGCTCTGGAGCGTCTGCAAGAAGCACTATACCGTCCAGCAAAGGGGCTGCCCACAGACATGTGCCTCCTCCAGAAACAGTAACTCCGAGAGACTGGATCTCTTTGGCCAAAATCTTATTTCTTGGGCTCCAATTATTCTCAGCTCTTGTAAGGTTACGGAATGAACTCCCCTTCCCAGTCAGAGGAAATGTCTTCATTCTCACAGCCGTTAACAAAGGCATCCGCCCAGGCAGTGGCCCGTTTCTGTGGTCAGCTTGCCTGGCTGTTGTCTTTCCTTCCTTACTGCAGGGCAGGGACCTCCCGCAGGCAGCCCCTGCCCTGTGCTCCTTGAAACCTACCTGCTAGCCGCTGGGCAATGTAAATGTCATTGGGAAGTGTGGGGTCTGCTCTGTCAGAGCCCAAATACTCCCAGCTGCTCCCAAGCTGTAGCCGTATTTGAAGTCTGCAGAACAGCTACGGGGGGCAGCTCAGTTACAGCGGTCAGGTCATACCTGTCAGTGAAAGGGCTCTGGTCCCTGATGGGTGAAACTGATACCCCATCTTCCTACCTTCCCCAGAGGATGCTGGTTCCTTAATCATCAACAGCACCATCCGCACTTAAGCATGTTCAGAGCAAACAATTTCTTTCCCTACTGTTACTGTAATTAATTGAATTACATTTCATTGTAATTCAGTGATTAGCCCGCGTTCCAGCCTTTGGAGTTTTCAGCCACCGTTAGCTTTGAGTTGCAGGGGCACCAAGTGAGGCTTCGGCAATGCTTTCCTGCGTCCCGAGAGCAGCTGGGGAATCGGAGAGCGCGTACCTGGTATGGACAGTGCTTCACAAAGGAGCTTACAGGCATGACGCACGTGAGCACACGGAGAAGGGCAAGGTGCCGCAGGGCAACTGCTCGCCCTCAGTTGGGAAGCGGTGTTGAAGTAGACATTTAATGCTTGTAAATGGTTCATAACTACTGTTACCGTAGACAAAGGTGCTGTGATTTGAAGCTGTAATTCCTGTGAGTCACACAGCAAAAAAAATGGATTCTTCCCATGAATGCAGTGGGCACGGTGCTTAGCAATTTGAATGGATGAATCCTCTTTCATCAGAAAAGAGGTTTCCAATTCATGCCGCAGGGAGGAAGAGGATGTGGGGTGCCAGACAGAAAGGATCTAAGAAAACCCTTCTTGGAGGTGTAGGCAATGCATCTGTTGATGATTAGGGGTGGGGGGTGTGTGTGTGTGCACGTACATACACATAGAAGTGCAAATTTACCACTGATTTAAAAGCTCTTCTATATTTAAACATTAAATATAGCATTTAGTCTAAATATTTTGTTATATTTGTAAAAATAATTTTCATATGTATTTATACATACACATAAACACGTATACAGGCTTATCAGGCAAACAGGAATGTGTCAAATATTTTTGAAAAAAATTAAAATGTTACTGTTTTATTTAACAAACACAAAATTTTAGAATTACAGCTGTCAGTACTTTTCCTTCAAAATCTTGAAGGTACTCCATTTAATATACTTTAAACAGAGAAAGTTAGAAGCAGAATTAAACTTTACTTGCTCTATCTTGATCTCGACTGCGGATATTTAAAGTTAGGGAGAAATTTATTCCTTAGTAAAAGAGGCAGTAAGCTTACCGTAGGTGCATGAACAATGAGAAAGAAGTGCAAGTTCTTTTGATGTTTTTTAAACTAGACCGTTTTAAGTAACGTCTTATTTTAGCTGCTTGTATGGGACATAGTTGTGGTCCAGGATGTGGTGGTTTCAGAAAGGAAGGAAGGAAGGAAGGGCTTGAAATAGGCCTCTCCCCCTTTGTAGCATATGCCTCTTGGGTGGAATTGGAAAGGGCAAGAGGTCTCATGTTGCAGGGTCATTTGTGTATTTCCTTCAGCCTTTGGCATGTCATGGGGCGTTTGCTGTGGGATCTCAAACTACATTTTTTCTCTCATAACCTTTGCTGTCAGATTTAGTTCCTTTATTTGCTCCTTGTAGAGTTATTTTACATGACATTAAGGTTAAGTAGAAGCTTTTATTACTGGTATTTTGGGTGCGTATGAATAACCTCCATTCAGAAACAAATTTGTCAACCTTTTTTTTAAGTGTCTGTTGTAATTTATGTGTGAAGGGAGGTTTTTATGGGGGGGGGGAATCTAGATTTAGTGCACCTTCTCCAAAAGAAATCCAAGGACTGCAATGTGGTACCTCTGTGTATATATACACGTGCATGTGTATTTAGCATACATAGCTGACAACTGAAGTAAGGTTTTTTTTGAAAAAGAATGATGATGATTGCCAATGACTTGCACAGAAGCGTGGAGATTTGTATTGCAGCCCTGCGCACCGCCAGCTCGTTTTTATTTGGAGATCCTTTGTGTCATTCTCCTCCGCACCCTCTTCTGGGGACTGCTCTTCCTCTGCTCTCCGGGCAGCACTCCTCTGCCTCACACCGTCTTCCTTACATAGATGGGCAACCATTAACTTGAAAAAAAAAAAACCCCAAAAAGTAAAAAACAACCTTTCGCATTCATTTTCCAAAAAATACACAACAAAAAAGTGGGTTTTCTTGTGTTACACATTCTTTATTAAAATCAATCCTTGTCTTATCCCAACTTGTGATGTGTCAAAGACCTGACGCATTGGTGCAACTCCAGTGAATCCAGTGCTCCTCTTCGCATGAATCAAATCACTGCTGTGCTGAAGAGTTTGCTGAGTTCCAAGTAGAAGGGTATGAAAAGTCAAGGCTTGGATAGAAGTACGTATTGCTAATAGGGAGTATTTAACTGGGTATCTTCACAGCTACAGCTCTTTTTGGGAAAGCTGCCTGTTGGGAAGTTTGTCAGCATTGTGAATACTCAATGTTCAAAGTGTTAATGTAATGAAGGAGTTTTTTGAATGGTTTTCTAGTGATAATATAACCATATGTTAGGGTTTTCCTTATGTTTTATTTTGCTCAATGACCCAATCATCAACTTGTACTTTAGTATTAATATTGTCATAATATATAATGCTGTATTAACCATATATAACTCATAACATTGTGTATCTATAACTAGTATTGCTACTAAATTATTGAAATGTGTTGTGTGCAGAGTCTTCACTTTTCATTTCTGTATCAGAAGAGGGCTGTTGCTGCTTCTGACAGAAAGGTAGGCAGTTGTGCACCTAGGAGAGGAGAATGTTAATTGCAGGAAGATTGAATTCAGGGTAGGAAATAGAAATGTTGACGAATTGGCCTATTTGTGTTTCTGTGGTGGGTGTTAGGCAAATAGGAAGAGTTATTTTGCCTGCTCTGCAGGATGTGCTAATTTATAATATTAAAAATAAAAAATGGAATTTCACATACATATGTAAAAAAAGAATGCATATTTAATAGGTGGGTAGCAGGTAATTGTCTAGAAAGAGTGAATTTCTAGCTTAGTGTCTAAATTTAAAGTTATTTGATTTTTTCCTGTGTGTGTGGTGCATTGTAGTGTGTAGTAAGAGCATTCTGCTTAATGTTTTATCTACCAAAATTATTTTTAAAATGGATATCTGGAAATGGTAAACCAATTTGAAATTGGTTTTCTGTTTAATGCAATACAAACAAACAAACAAAAAAAGATTCTGGTTTAATAGAACTTGCCAGATGAGAATTTTCTGAGTTTTGTTTAGATTGGCACTTTGCCTGGCAGGACAGGCCGTTTCATGGTGCACACAGAGGTGTGTATGAGCTGTGAGATGAGAAGTAAAGGCAGCCTAAAGAATGGCTTTGGACACGAGTGGTGTCCGGTCACTGAGTGAACATAACGCAGCAAGTCCAAGGAACAGGCGATGGGATCCGTTTGGCTGCTCTGGGAGTTCCAGTGATCTTTCTGGTGGTTGCAATAAATGTCCACAAAAATGTAGGCTTTGATTTTCTTTCAGAGGGGTGAAGAAGTAAGGGAATAAAACAAAGATTAACAACCTAGACCAATTCTTTGAGTGGAAACTCTTAAAGACAGTAACTACTACAGCGAAGGTAATTAATGAAAAACAGGGGTTAATCTCCCACTGTTTGGGCCAAGGTCCTTTTGTAAAGCTGTAACAACGATGATTTTAAATGTCAGTATTGAGTGAAGTGATAGACGGGGCTCGCAGCAGAAGGATGGGAGTGTGCTCGGCAAAGGTTCAGTGACATATTGGATGCTCTGTCAGTGAAGATTTTGGTGCTTCACGCACCCCGTCCCTCAGATACTACCCACGTGCGTGTATACCCACTGCATTCGCAGTGAGAGCTGCTCAGATTTTCAACGCTCTTTTGTCTCAAGTCTAGAACAAGTCAAGTTACCAAGTTCTAAGGCACGCTTCAGGGCTAAGCTCAGGTTTATTCTGCCTGCTGCTGGAGAGAGGAAGATTGTGCTAAAGGCAGGATTAGCGTTCGTTAGTTCTGAATCAATTAGCAGAGAACACCATGCCTGCTGTCCGGGAGGTGCTGTAGCAGACTATTGATTTTTCCTTCATAGACACACTCCCCCAACATGCCAAAGACAATTTATTTCCTGGGCAATTTAGAAGTGGAAAAAAGTTTTAATTGCAGATGTTCAGCATCTTTTTCCTTCGCTAAAATTTGATGGGTTGGAGGAATAGATGAGCATTAAGAGGAGCTTTTAAATTGTGTAAGAAATGCTTTGTATAGTTGGCTGTATTCAAGTGGTTGTATGCCATAAATTTTAAGGAAGTGGTTCTAATTTTTAAATGAAAAAAGGTGGCTTAGGAAGAGGGGGGAAAAAGAAAGTTTAGTAAACTTCAGCTGTTTTGGGATGAACCACACACTTCTCCAGAAGTGAATGGTCGTACCTACAGCAAACCAGGGAGAAATCTAAACATGTCATTTGAAACAGGTTTACAGGCTTCTGAAACTGAACTGTCAGGTTGAGTCTCTCTCAAATCTGAAACATAGTTCTTTGGAAGTCTTTGGTTCAAGCGCAGAACCTGGAGCAGCTCTGCAACACTATTGCTAGGAAGTTTGCAAGACAGTCCGTCAGCGCTGCTAAAAGAATTATTTCCTGTGTGTAAAATCTGTCATGCCCGCCTCAGAGAAAGTTACGTCTTCCATTTCTGTCTAGGATCATATTTTGAAATGTTTCTTTTCCTATTTAAATTTTGTATTTTGTTTCCACTTAGGGCAATTAAACGCTGCTAAACAAAACTCCAAACACCTTTTCTAACAAAATTATACCATTAAACGCAGATTTACCTTTTAAACAGCATCACCACTAAATGCAAATAATGCATCTACACAGCGGTGATGGATTATTGTTGAATAAAGATAAGATCTCCTTTATATGTGTTTGATGCTCCGGTAGCACAAGTCTAATGATTATTTTAGTTTGGTATTTTGTGCAATCTGATAGACTTTTAAACACAGCCATGGCTTCTAGAAAGTGACGTCAAGGAGAAAAGCAAAGACAAACTGAATTAATACACCTCTGTGGACTATAAAAATATAAATGTAAAAACTTATTTTGTACAAACGCATTACTTCTGATTTGGAGCTTTTAACTTCCAGACAGGTGCTTTATGAAATCTCTCTCATATATTTTCACATGAGAATATCAGCCCAGTGCGGTGAGAAGCGAAGGTACTCAGCACCTTGCAAAACTCAACCGGTCGCCACATGGTCTAGTAACGCAATTTACTTTCTTTTTCTCTGGGTTTGCAGGCAGGAGCTTCCCAGGTCATCTTCACTAATCCACTGGAGATTGTAAAGATTCGGCTGCAGGTAGCAGGAGAAATTACTACAGGACCCAGAGTCAGTGCCCTCTCTGTTATAAAAGATTTAGGCCTCCTTGGTCTTTATAAGGTATGTATTTCTGCCTTGAGTGGCTTCATCGTTCTGTGTTTTATGCTAAACTTTTACCTTGTTGAAAAAAAACTTGTTAAAAGCAAAGAAACCTTTTGAACTTAAAACCAATCTCTTCCTGCAGGGCAGCCTCGCAGTGGAAAACTGAAGAAAACCCACTTCTATATTAATGGCAGTGGGATACAAAAAAATAGTCACCCATTCTACCCTTCGGGCTTTTACGCCAAGCTACAGGGAGTCCTGTATTACAGACCTGCTGGCTTCTGGCACTGATCATTTCATTTGGTGGGGTTTTGTGAAAAGTTTCTTTCGCTTTCCCTGGGTGTTTTTCTTACGTTTATCTCCGTTATCTTTATTGTTAGCTTTGCAGCAGGGTATTCTCTTTGTCTTAATAATTTGATGGCAGTGAAACTGTAGTGGAGTTTAGTAGGATTCAGATTTTTAAGAAGTTAAGTGGTGGGATTTGTCAATAACGAATTCCACTAGAAAAAAAAGCCCATACTATACTGTACGTCAGCAGAATGCCAGTCAACAGATTCCTTCCCTGCAGGTACACTTACTACCGTCATTACGGATCAGGTGTAATGGAGCAGAAGCTATTAGTTTTCTTAAACAAGGAAGAGTATTTCTTCCTGTATCTTCCGCCAGCGCAAGGGGTAATGCGTAAATTCAGCAGTTGTATTAGCTGTGCACTCACAAAACATTGTTTTACATGATTTGTCCGTAGACCTGCAATAATACTATAAAAATGTGCAAATTTACTTTTAGAGCTGAAGCTTCTGTTCTGAGTCGGTAGGTGAGATTCATGACTGTTACATTTCCTAAAGATCACAGGTGTTTTGGTACACGGGACGAAATTACCATTTCTGTTTGCAGGAACTAAACAACTGAGCTTACTAAAAATTCTGCTGTTGTTTAGAATTGCATTATCATTTGTGAGTAACTGTAAGAACTCATTTTAGAGCATAAAGTATCTGCATGAAAATTGTTGAAGGGAAGAGTTTCTCTTGATCAGGTCTTTTGCTTAAGCCACGTAGGGTTTGTAATGCAGGCTGGCCGTTAAGATGTGACTGGCCTCAGGTGGGTCCATCATGTGGGGGCTGTGGCTTTGGTGTGTACTGGTTGGGTATTTCGGCCAGGAGTGGCGGTTTTGTAACGGGCATGCTTTCAGGGTATGCAAATGAGATTTTTGGACAGATAAGTGCCTATTTGAGCTTTGTACAGAAGGAGTTATTTTAGTTGGTAATAAACTGATGACTGGAGTTATTGAAAGAGTATTAGGTATGTTTTATTACGAGTATTTCACTGTTTTCACAGCATGCGAAGTTCTGTTAAGGAACGCTTTAATGCCAGGTTGTGGCCAGGAGCTGCTCCTTGCAGTATTACCGTAGGCCGCTGGTTTTGTCTCCCTGTATCTTCCCTTGACTAAAAGACTCCCATTTTTGCAGCGGTTTTCCACGTTTTGCTAGCCGTCCCGTGCAGCTTCTTCACTCAGCCAGGTGACGATCAGTGATCACTTTGAGGTCTCACAGTCCTCACTGGTACTATAGGAGTGCTTTTGTGTTTGGTAGCAATAATGGCATGCAAGGACTGGTCTTGCTGCTTCCGTGGTTGTGGGTTGTTGTCAGCAAGACGTAAGGACAGACCTTTGTCCCTTTCTTCATCACGTTTGGAGACATCAGATGTAAAAGGTATTTATCCTAGGTACTCACGTCAGGGCTGGTGTCACGTATTGCTTACGAAATGAGACGTGAACCTGGAATCTTCCTCATTCTAGAAACTGACGTCAGGTGTGCTATATTCTTTTTTTCAAGTTCAACTCTACGTCTTCTGTTTCCTGAGACATTTTATTTTCTGTGCGATGTACCTGGTAGATCAAAACTGTTGGTACTTCCTGGACTCAGGCTGCTTGCTGGGTATCAATTTTAACTGTATTTACAAAATTTATTTGTATTATGTCTCTTTTCTGTGTGACAGGGTGCCAAAGCGTGTTTCCTCAGAGACATTCCCTTTTCTGCAATCTACTTTCCTGTTTATGCTCACAGTAAACTGATGCTTGCTGATGAAAACGGCCATGTGGGAGGGCTTAATCTCCTTACAGCTGGAGCCATCGCAGGTAATTTTGCAGAATGTTTTCTAGAAGTAATTTTTTTTTTTCTTTTAGTGAGTGATATTTAATATTCACTCAGTAGCCCCATATAAAGGAAGGGTACTGTACCATTGTATCTGATTTAATCTAAATTTGATCACTGTTATCCTTAGTGGGAGGCGATGTAATTTTGATGAGAGCTAATTACATTTGCATAATGTGGATAAACAGCGTAATGCAGCTCAGCAACTTGTAGTCAAATTTGATCTGTCTGTCTCAATGGGGTTGTACTTGTTACTGTGCTCTCAGCGTTGAAGGCTAATTTGAATCTTTGATGAACATAAAATGAGATATCATAAGAGCTAAGAAGAAAATGACCTATCTAGTTTTGGATTCCTGAATAACTGAGAGGAAACTTTGTTCAAATGTAATTGCTAAAAACATGGGATTAGTTTGTAAAGAAGCTGAAGTTAAAGTATCATACGCTGAAATTTAAAATGTTTTAAGGCTGCTCAAAAATGTTGCATGTAAAGAGAATACCCAGCTGTGATAAAAAGTTGCTTTTACTTAATAGCAAGCAGTATAAAAATACCAGCTGTAGGAACCGTAGTGGTGGATATCTAAAAACACGGATAGAGATGGCCAGATTCTGCACTGCCGAGGATTAGATCACTAGGATGAAAACCAGTTATCTGCAGCCTCTCGGTCATGAACGATTCAGTGTTGGGATCTGTGCAGTTCAGAAACATCACTGGGCTGAACAGACCTTTCATTGCCTGTAACGGTGGTGGGGATTCACTCCACATACATCGGTCATGAGCCATCTGTGTGTAAAGAGCAGTTTCCCGTATCGGACTTGGTACAGTGCTTGGCTGCACTTGCTCGCTGCCAGTTGGTGTGTTCCTCCTGCCAGAGGGAAGGGAGAGACCAGCTGGGACACCAGTAACACATTTGGAGCCCTGTTTATTCTCAAGTAACGCAGAGCTGCCAGAAATGGAAAATTATTTAGCTCACTGTACTTGCAGAGGCACATATAAATGCTATTATTTAACGCGTGTCTCATATAAAGACTCGCTGTTTTTATTTTTAGATTGCAAACTTCGCAGCTTCTCTTGGTTTGTTTGGTTAGTGTTTCTGGGTTGCTCATCCTGAGTCGTGAACCCTGTTAAAAACGCGTGTAAACCTTGTAGGCTTGGTTTGATAGCACGTACGGGAATCTCCCTTTCTGAATTGCAAATTTCAAATTCCCGATTGCTCAATCTATTCCTATTAGGCATGTGCAGCAGGGGAGAACACAGTCTGAACGTATCTGCCTGTAAAGGAAAATCTGCATATGGTTGCTATTAGTGTATGCTTGTAGGCTTAACGACAGTGCTTCTGTTTGCCTTTAAAACCTCCTGAATTGATCAGTGACACTTCAGAGTTTATGGTCACCTGTGCAAATCAATGACTTGTTAAACTTTTAATTTAATATTAACCGATCTTAAAAAGTTCAACAGAAGTCAAAAATCAATTTCAAAATTCTGAGTCAGAAGACGGTTCCTCTTTTTTAAGAGGTTGAGGTTTTTACAGTATTCAGAAGTATTCAGAAATCTCTCAGATAACACAGTTCTATACTGTGGAGTACATTTCTGAAAACTTTCTCCTTTCCTTTGACTAGAAAGCTGAGAGTGGTGCCTTGGAAGTGGAGATTTGTTCTTCCATCACTGTTGGCTAATATCACGCTGTTGGTACTAAGCAGACTTGTAAAACACCTTCATTGGCCTCAGTCTTTTTATGGCTTGCCTATTGAAGTAAGCAGCATCTATTCTCCTACGGGACAGTCCAAACGGCAGCACAGACGTGTTTCTGTAGAATAGGTGTTTTAAGTAGCCGTTTTCTTACTAATGCTTTTAGCAAATGGATGTGTAGGATTCAAGTTCCCAAATCAATCCTCTGTGTAATTTGCAAGATGTGTCATGGAGTACCAGCAAATACAGTAATGATGTTGCACAATTAATTTTTGTCATGGATATCTCTTATGTATAGCATATTTGTGAATTTAAAAATGCCTCTTTTGTCTATTTGAAACTACTGTTAGTGACAGGCCACTAGAAGATGTTGAGAGAATTGCTGTTTATAGCTTATTATTATTTTCTTTACTATGTTATAGCCTTGAAATTCAGACAAAACTCAAAACAATTACACAAAGCACAAGTTTCCATTAGCCTCAAGTGTAAGAACTTGCAGTTAGTAATATCTAATTCTTGGGAAAAAAAAATATTGAAGTTTGCAGTTTTATTTTTCAGTGAGAAGTGTTTCATCTGTTAGAAGATTCTTTGTGCAAATTAAACGTGGTTTTCTTGTAAAAGGTGTGCCTGCTGCTTCTTTGGTAACCCCTGCTGATGTCATCAAGACAAGACTGCAAGTGGCAGCTCGCGCCGGCCAGACAACATACAGCGGAGTTATCGACTGCTTTGGGAAGATCCTGAGGGAAGAAGGTCCTTCGGCTTTTTGGAAGGGAGCTGGAGGTGAGAAACACGCTCTGAATATTAAGGCTGATGCCGAATTTGCAAACTAGCGCTTGCTTTGTTAAGGACTGAAATCAGAGCAGTATTTACAAGGTCTGATTCTGAAAAACATAACATCTTGTTAAAAATGTTTAGCTTCTCTCCTGAACGATTCTTTTCTCTGCTTGACACTCTGATTTGTAATATTTAACAGCTCGCGTGTTCAGATCTTCACCCCAGTTTGGTGTTACTTTGGTCACTTACGAACTTCTGCAGAGATGGTTTTATGTCGATTTTGGAGGCCTGTAAGTCAAATACTTGCTTTTCAGCTTGCACAAAAAAACCCTGCCAACTTAAAAAAAAAAAAATCATCTTATTTTTTTCATGCATGGGAGGGACCACTTAAACTTGGTAACTTTGAGCACCTGTACTTAAAATTGCAGTATGCAAAAAATCACCCCGTCCTTATATAATTGAGAAGCTTGCATGCTACTTCTAAACAGATGAGGAGGATAAAGAGACATTTTATATTTATTTTATATATTACACAAAACTTATATTTCCACTGTAGCAAGACATTTTACCCATTTTCCCCCATGGCACCGGAAGCTAAAAGAATTTACAAAGCCGTCAGTAAAAACTTAACTTCCATACTCAGACAAAAGCTTAAAGTACTTAGTCTAGATTTCATAAAGTTATTCAGGCTTAAGAAAACACTTTAAATAAAGGAAAGGCTTTTTTTCTTTCTTCAAACAGCAAACCTTCTGGATCAGAACCTACCCCAAAAACTCGAATTTCAGATCTTCCTCCTGTTAACCCTGAGCACATAGGTGGATACAGACTCGCTACAGCTACGTTTGCTGGTATAGAAAATAAATTTGGTTTATATCTTCCAAAGTTTCGATCTCCTGTCGTCACTTCAGCTCAACCAAAAAGCAGCAGCTGAAGCCTGAAAAGATGTTTCAACCGAACAAAGTGATGCAGTGGAAAAAGTTCACCAGAGTAGTACTGTATTTTTTCCAGTCAGCTGCATGTTGTTTTAGCTGAACTGAGCTTGCAAATCTAATTACTCCTTTCTGATATTAATATATACCTGCATTTATTTGTTTATTTGCACACAAGGAACTGATTGAAGCTGTGGTTCTATGCCTTGTTTGAACCAGTGGCATGAATCTATAGCCTAGACTTTGCCTTGCACAGCTTGCGTTTAATGTTACTGTACATATTGTACATCTTTGTACAGAGACATCATGGCATCTATACACATACATTTATATAATGGGTAGTGCAGTTCAAAAGAGTTTGAAATGTACAGAACGTTTTGAAGGCATTTTGTTAACAATCGTGACAATAAAATATTTAAAAACACTTGTCAGTTCACTGCTTTGTGGTTATAGAAAAGTTGTCTGGTATGATTTTTTTTTTCTCTCTCTCCACAGATTACTGATCACAGATTAAAATTTAAATATTAGATGCACCCAAGTAATGAATGTACAGTACAGGAGATAGCCTCTGCAGGAACGCGTTCCACTGCTAATTACAGCACAGGTATTAAAATGCAATGTGCTGGCTTCTAAGTGCAAGAGAGCACAGTCATTAGATGAGTACATGCAATATTTTGTTTTGCAGCACTAGTTGGTAACAAATAATTCCCTCAAAATACATGGCAGTACTAAATCTGTGATAGCTCTTACCTCTATGGTAGTATATTTAAAGCACAATGAGATATCTGCCAGTTATTACAAGATGCAAGGATTTTTACAGGATTTTTTTTTCCAGAATAGAAAATTTTTTATATTAAAAGTTGAAGGCATTCTCTTTATTTCTAGATTGTTTTAACATTGAAATATTAGGCTATTCTGGGGGGGTGGGGGGGGGTGGGTGGGAAGAGACTTACTTTTATATTCTTTTTATATGCAAACACGATTGTTTAGATTTCCAGTTTGAGTGGGATGCTAAGTAAAAGGAGAGGAGAAAGGAAAAGCTTGAACTATTTCTGGCTTAATGTCTGCCAAAAGTTTATCTGGTGTAATTTTTAAATGCAAAAGCATCAGAGGAAACAAGAGGCATCTAGACTTCTACAGTCCTAGAGGAAAAGTAGATACACTACCCATACAGCCAGAGAAGAGCTGGGTGGGTTTCCAGCCTTGCTTACTGAAGTACGACAACCTCCAAGTCTTTAGTTTTACATGTTTCTTTCAGGGTTAAACATCCTGGAGTGCAGCATATCCCGGTGGTGTAAATTGATCTGAGGTTCTACTGTTTTCTTGCTCAGGTGACAGCAGGCCAATACAAAGAGTTTTGGTCAGCTTAGGAAGAAATGGCTTCTTAAAAACTGAACACTACAAACGCAGACAAGCCCTCCTTCACTTCTCGCCTCTAGGCAATATATATAACCCCATTAAAAGGCTTCCTGTCTTTATTAGTTTTTTTTTCTATTTAAACAACTACCTGCTCTGTGCAGTTCTCCAGAGACAAGCTTCCCGGGAACTCTCTTCCCATATCTGTGTATTTTGTTCTGTGCTTTTCTAAATAGATACAAAAAAAGAGAGGTAGGTCCCCACTGGTATTTAATCTTAGTCACAGCTTGTTGACTGACTTGATCAAGGCCTTCGGAGACTTTACAATGGAAGATAACATTTGTATTTCTTACAGCTCCGAAACTGGACAGTGTGGCTCCCAGGATGATCATTTATGGTATCTAGTATCACTGTTGGTCTCTTAATGTTGCAGGTGTGGGTTTTACAACATTTTTAACCTGTACTCACCTATTTTGTGAGGGAGGAACACACACAGGAATGGATACAGAATAGATTTTTTTGAAAATTATTAAAAGGTTGCAATTATGTAAAACTAATGCCATATGACCTATATGTTTATGCCATGATCCATTGGGAGTTTTATCTATGGTATTTTTGAAAATCTAAGTCCAAAGAAAATGTATTATTAAATGACAAGTAATAATCTCAACTAAACAAAAATCCCCCCAAAAACGAGGATGACAACAGGATATTTTGCTCATTAAGAATTCCTGTGCCTAAAGGGTAAAAACCATCCCATGACGTGCCTGTTCTTTATATAGTTCACAAGTTTCTCAAGTGAACAGATAGCTGCTGTCCTAAGGCTGAGCAGAACCGATGAGGCAAATGTCAAACTGAAGAGCGTGACTTTGCATTGAAAAGGGGGGGGCGCTTTTGAGAAGCCAGCACCGATGGAAGCCTAAATTCATTTCACTTTCAAAACCCACCGAGAAAGAGAACCTCTTGAAGACAGAACTGCTGTTACTGCTGCTTGTCTCTGAGCTGCTCGTAACAGAACTGAGACAAGGAGACCTAAAAAAGCCAGACAACCAAACAAAAACCAAACTTAATACACAAACAACAAAGAAACAATAAGAACAAAGAAACAATAAGAATACTTCTGTCCATAAAGCTGATTAAGGGGAATATAAACCTATTCCCTACTTTTAAGCATATAAACCAGGTCTTCTGGCAAAACAATACGCATGTAGCGGAAGAAGAATGCCAGAAACAAACCTAGAGTCCTAAGTTAAAGGCATCAAATCAATACTGGCTTAGTGCCTAACGAGTACAAGTCAGAATTTTTACTAAAAAAACCCCAACCCCAAACAACCCTCCCCCCAACACCAAAACCAGTCCTGATGGGAAACTTTATGATGTCCTACGAAAGATATACTCGAAAAATTTAACCTTTAATAGAAATTCCAACCATTCTGTTTCTAGCCATTGAGAGGTCTTCTTTTAATAAAAGTGTTCAAAAGCAACGTAAACATCTTTCTTTAACTTGATACAGAAAATTAGTAGCAAGTCTGTAGTTAACAGGATGCAAATCATCATGCTATAGAAATTAAGTCAAAAATCTCGTTCCTTCCCTTTTGGAAAAGAAAAATTTGACAACAGTAGCCTTTTTCCTTTTGGCTGATTGCTGTGGTAGGAAGTGGAAGTTGGGGGTAGAAAACAACTCCGTGGTGTGTGTAGTAAATCGAAAGCAGCAGCTTCCAGCAACTTTCTACTCTCAGACTACTGAAGGGACGCAGATTAGGGGTCAGGGCAGCTGACAAGTGCTCATATAATATTTATTTATGAATCAGTCTCACCTTTTAATGCACCAATTCAAACAAAAGAACTGGGTATTAAATATGTATTTCATTAATTCAGGTCCAATTATCAAATAAGCGTGTAACTACAGACAAATTTTTATTCACATATATTACCCACTACCACAGTCTTGAGGCTTATCTATGTTTAAACAATGAAACTTACTTGGAACATATGCATGCATATCCGTGAGTAATTTGAAGAGTTCTAATTAGAGAACGCTTCAGGGATTTACTACCTAATGAAGGTTAAGTCTGTATAATATAGAAAGTTAAGTTTAGAAACAGAACTTTTACTTTTCAGAAATAGATATACTGTTACAAAGTGGAAGTCTCAGAAGCCCAATAGCAAATTTACACCAGGTTAGTGTTTCAGCAAAAGAAGTTCCTTGCAAAGTCAAAGTTAACTGTATTAAAAGTTACACAAACCCAAGAATGTGCTTGTAATTTTTATATAAAAAGTGACAATGCAAGATCTGATTTTCAGTGATCTTAATAGATTTTTAAAGTCCATAGTTGAATCCATGTATTCGTCCCTTAACCTAGTACTTGAACTGACACATGCTTACACTTTTAAGATTTGCATCAAATCATTCACAAGTCTGCCGCTGCTGCCTATTTTCAAAGATCTACGCCGGTATGCGGGTTGCAGCCTCCTCTTCTGCGTCAGCTCTGTTAGCATTTATTTCTGCCAGTGTTCGACCAAATCGAGTCCACTCATCACTGCGAGGAACGGCAATTTGCTGTTGACAAAGAGAACGTTATTTAAACCTGCTGATAAACAAAAACTGAGCTAATTTTGAACAGCAAAGTGCTTAAGTAATGTTCAGAAGAGGTTCTGATAGAAAAGCTTACCTTTAGTTAGTATAACTTTTAAAGCAGTCTGAACATCAAAAGCTCTATCTTATAAAAGCAGCAGAATTTGAAAATCCCATATTTAAGTATGTAATGATACTATTACAAGCTTGCGTGATACGTCTCCATCTGAGAGACTGCCTCCAAAGGGCAACACTAATGCCACGTCCAATCAATTAGTTACGTACTACTGCAATACACGCAATTGCTACAGCAACACCTTCCCTGTAGGAACAAAGTCAAGGCTGCTTCAGTGTAAAATTTGTTGTTTGGCATTTCTCAAGCTATGGTCAGAATTCACACATGCCACAATTAAAGATGATAAAATCGCTACAAACACCACACTGATTCCTTCGTCTTATTTCACCAGCCTTACAATAATGTTTTTACTTTTTGACTGGTTGCCAGATAGCATGTTAAAAAGTTATGCTAAAATACCTGAATTAGACACAAAAAGGAAACATTAATTTGAAAATAAAAATTAAACTTTATTCCTCTAATCACAGGGGAAAACAGTTAAAAGCAAGTTGCTAGAAAAGAGTAAGAGTCAAAGAAACTTGAGTGTTTTGTAATGTACTTTGTGCAATACAGGGCATACGTACCTCTCCCACATCATATATGACTATTTGTCCCTCTGAATCACCCACAGCAATCTCTCTCCCAGAATGTGTCCATCTCACGCGGTTCAGAGCAGGATTGCCCTCCACAGTAATGCTTGCGGTTGGTACCTGTATCCATTTAAAACACATTGCTGAAAATGCACGAGGATTCCATAAGCTGTAGATCACAGAACACACCTGGTCCCTCAGCGACGCATCAGAAGAAGTGCCCAACATTTCAACCGAGGCAGAGCACGTAGACCTCAAGGACTCTCAGTGTCCCTAAGCTATCGCCAGTGACGTGACCAAAACAACACATCTTCTATCCCTTGGCCAAAGTACAAACAGCCTCTCTGCCAAACAGCACATCTGTACTCTTGTCACGAGCCAGGAGGCACAGGCACGCGTTCAGGCAGACGGCAAGGAAGAGCCCTGGGATCTCAAGAAAGATGGTGACAGAGGGCAGGGATGAAGTCAGCTGCTTTGGCAGGTCAAGTCTTGTCCAAAGGCTAGAACTGGGTAACAGCAATGTGACGCCATAGGCTGGCATACGCTCCTACAGACCTGCTCTCTCTTCTATACACAATTTTAAGAAGGTGAAATGTAGGTACTCGGTATCTGTCAGGTCTTTCCTCTCACCTACCTCCAACAAGTTTTAGTCTTGGAAAAGGTTTATATTACAATTCAGTTTATAGCTCACACCAGAAAACCCAAACATTCAATTCTCTAAGTTTAGAAGCAAATGACAGTTTCACTGCAGCATCACTATGGCAAAACAGGGGTGTGGGGTAACTGGTTTTTCATGCTGTGAAGCTATAGGCTGCCAAGGCCACATTGGGGGATGTCTAGAATCACTTTCACAACATGGGTCAGCATTACACCAACAGATGTTCTGCACTCTTGTGCTAGGTAAAACAACTTAATTACCACTGTTATTCAGTATGAGGAGTCATTTCGGTTATAACCTCGTAATCAAAGAATGATATCTATTACGCAGAAACTACTGGAACATTTAAGAACCACCACAAAAAAACAAACCAAAATGCTATGGTAAACTCTTGACTTCCCCACCCCCCCCCCGCCCAAATGTACAACCACTTTTCCAGTTACATTTGACCATTACCCGACTGCCTCAGCCTCACCTCAGTATCGTTGTTGAGATTCCACAGGTCAAGCCTGCCCATCCCATCCACACAGGCAAACAAGGCAGGGTGAGTTGGAGACCACATCACGTCATAAACATAATCCGAGTTGTCTTCAAAGGAGTAGAGAGGTTTGTTATTCTGAAAAAAGCAAACGTAACAATGCGATACCCAAACTCTGCACTTCAAAATTCTAAAGCAAACAGGTAACGCAAAATACAGAACTTCAACAGCATTATCAGCAGTAACTACAAAGCAATTCGCATTTTAAAAAAAATGCCTCTGCAAAAAGCAGCCAAAAATTAATTCTATTATTAAAGGTTGCTTTCCAAAGCATACAGCCTTTTTTTCTGGCTGCTGCTACAAAACAGTCAGTAGCAAGCCAATGTTCTAAGAGATTCTAAGTGTAATGCATGAAGAATCTTGTAAATCAAGCCAATGCTAATTCAGTGACAGCACTTCAGACTCCGCTTTGCGTTCTTCAGGGCATCAAACTAACAAAGAGGTAATTCTGGCAATGGGAATGATAGATATTTCAATTGTGAGCCTCATGGAATTTAACTGACGTCACTTTTGGTGCTGTCCCTTAGTCCTCCACAAAACTGCAGTAAAACATTTGCCTTATACATAATAAGAAGTAACTGATTTTACAGCATGATTTACATTTGATTATGTTGTAATTGTTGTGGAGAACAAAGGACAAGGATGAACAGAATAGATCAGAAGTATAAAAGTGATGTACAATCCGAAAGCAAAGCTTTATGTTGTGAACTACAGTTTTGTTCATCAGCTGTCTCTTTGCAGGGCTGCTGCTCGGAACTGAGCGCTTCAAACGATTTGACTTTTTACTGAAGTCCCTTAAGTAGCTTACATTACAGCACCACCTTGTGTCAAGGACTGCGAAGAAAACCACCGAACTATATTTAAGTTACCTTAGTTGTCCAAAGCTTTACTGTCCAGTCAAAAGAAGAGGTGACAAAAAGGTGTGAGAAATCTACAGGTCCAACTGCTGCATGGCAGTTGATACCTGTGATTGGTCCTTGGTGTCCTTCAAACATCTCACTGATTCCAGCTTTGCTGTTTTAGAATATATAACCAAGGTTAATTTATCTGGCAACCATACACGTGCAGACAGAGAGAGCACTGAAATACAATTTAAATATAGCCACAAGAAAAGATGTTGCTGCTTTGCATGGACGCTACCCCACTGCAAAAGGCTTCATCACAACAGGGTCACAGATGACCAGGCTTGAACATGAACCTTAACTTCAACATCTCTTTTCTGCTAATCTTAAGTGCCAAAATACACCACAGGGAGAAGAGACTCGTTCAGCAGGTACCAGTCCCCACATTTAACTACACTGTTCTCCAAGCAATAGCTAAAACTTCCATTCATATGAAGAACAAAATCCAGTCCTCAGGAATGAGCATAAAACTTCCATTGCCTTAACAGAAGTTGCATGTACCTTATGGACACAGAGTTCAGACATAAACCAGTAACAATATATCCCTAATAGTCTCCTATCAGGAGCAATGAAAAAGAAAGGGGGGAAGAGATGGGAAGGATGTTACACAAAAGTGATACAATTTTGGGTATTTTGGAACCAAAAAGCTGTGCAGGGAGGGTGATGTGTATTTGAGATGAAACCTGGACACTCAATTATATTTAAGAAAGCAATTGATAAGATACAGTCAGACAATTTCAAAATAGATTGAACAGCAGGAGAAAAGCTAGCCAATTTAAGATTTGTGCGTGATGTTACTGTACAATTATTTATAGAACCCATACGAAGTTTGGAATGTTCTGCTACAATTCAAATGAATAAAACCACAGTGACCTACGCTGCCCTCCTCATCAACACAAACAACTTCTATTCACCGAGGGCAGCATAGTACCAATTCAATATGCCAACTTCTGCTTTTAATGAAGCTCTTACTCAGGAAAAAGCGCGCACTGGAATTCATACACAGCTCTTTTGAACTCCTTCAAGACAAAGGAGCAAGTATGCACTACAAAATTTTAGGAGTGTAAAGCATGCAGGGGCACATCCTTTCACTATTGTTATTTCCGTGGAATAATTAAAGTTTGTATTCACCTTCCGTGACGGCATGCAGTGTACACTGAGCCTTCTTCACTGCCAACAACAAAGTTGTTGACATCTCCAATAGGGAAGGACATGCAGGTAACGGCCACAGCCTTGGACTGCTTGTGAACCAGCTCCATGCTATCCTGTAGTGAAAATACCAGCAACTTACTTTAAAAAAAAAAAAGAGAAATATTAACATCTACCACGTCATTTAGATTTCTCAGTAGGAGGTATTTTTTTTTTTTTAATTATTTTACTTACACAGAATTGGGCAGGAATAAGAAAGTTATTTCTTGTTAAAATTGTGTTCAGCACTAACACAAGTGCATCAAAAATATCCAAAAGGATCAGCAGACAATATTTGATTCCATGAGCGGGGAAATATTTTATTAAATACTTACCAAGTTACCTTAAGTACAATTCTGTGTGTTGAGAAAAATGTTTATTAATGCTTTTTAGATTCATTAAATTTTTACAAAATATTCACCTGGAATAGATGCTATATATATCCAACGTTATCTTACCTGCGGTTGGGAAAGCATGTCCAGGCTCCAAGAGCATATTTTCCCATCAGTCGAGATACTAATCAAGTTATGAGCGTTCTGAGTCCCAACGACGTTTACACAGTACACTGGGTGCTAAGAAATGTAAAATGCTATCAGAAAAAGGAATTTCCAAGTGACAACCATTTCTGGTATAATTAATATAGAGTAAAATATACAACTTCACCATTTAACAAAGCACAAAAGGTTGATCGCAGTACGGTACAAAGAACACTGCCCTATAAAACTGATACTTGTTTTTCTGTCATTTTGGTTTTTGCGAGTAGCCTGGTTCTTCAGTGATAGCACTGGCAAAATACGGACATAAACATTTACGCATTATCAATCAAGTGCACTGGACAGAGTTTCCTAGAGGTTAAATACATCTCAACAGGGAACAGCCCTTGAAGATATTTCACCTCCTACCGTGTGAGCAGCAGCTGAAAGCGGAGTTCTCTGCACCGGGGTCCTCTTATTGCTGCGATTATCCCATAGCACTATCTGGCCTGAATATGTGCCACCAACCACCAGATTGGGATGAAATTTTGCAAATGTAGCTGACATCACTGCTGACTGAAAGGGAAAAAAACCCACCAAACAACAAAATACACATGAAACTTTCAATGACTCTGTATCTAAAAACTAAAGAAAATCTGACAAAATACCTGAGTAAATTCTTTGCCTGTATTGATTCGATACACCTATTTCACTGTCCAATTACTTAAGGATTCACAAACCCTTTGTGAACCCCCAACAGTCTCTTACTTTTAATTTGTACACATAAAATTAAGCTTTCCTCATCTTTTCTTTCCTACCTATCCATTTGTATTCCCCCTAGCATAGTTTGTTAGCAAGGGAAGGCCCAATAATGCACAAGATTTTAATACTGTTTTGCCACATTCTGTGGTCATTTTCTTAGAGAACCTACAAATCGCTTTTGATACAATAAAGTTACTTTTGCAACCTGGGTTTTGACAGTAATCTGACAACACGAGATTAAATTTTGATTCAACTATGTAATTTTTCAGAATTATGGCATTTTGAAAATAAAGTGGCTATCCCAGGCTTGGCATAATGGAAGAGATCTGCATGTTTTTATCTTTCAGAAAACTACTAGAAAACCTCCATCTGCCTTTTTCTCGATGCACGTGTTTCTAGTTTTCATCTTCGCTCCATCTCCTCAGGCCATCTTCATTTTATTCAGTAAACTAAGCTCTAGGAGTATACGATCCCACTCGACCCCCTTACACACAAACCCTCCTTGTGGTTCAACAATTACACAAGAAGGTTTTTCGCTTTTTAAATAAATTAAAATAAGAAAATGAGTTCTCAAACAAGACTGAGTGTTGAATGACGTCAGAAATTCTGAAATAGAATAATGTTTTTAAACTGGCATTTCCAGCTATCAACATCTGTTTGCAAATACATACGGTTAAAGTGAATGCCAGCCCAATGAAATCATTATGTTGACAAGCAAAAGGAAGGTACTTGTCCGAGTTCATCAACGTACAATCTTTATCCTCCTGAGACAGAATCTTACCTGGCAGTGAAAGACGTACTCTGGGGTAGTTTTCTTGTACTTCATGTTCCATACAAGGGCCACCCCATCAGGCTCATGAGGTGCATCCTCATTATTGTTGTAAGAGGCTACAAGTAATTCTGGGTACTGTAAAATAAGCAAAAAAGACTCAAAGTAAGCAAGATGACTAGCTAACGGTCCAGATAATCCTAGAATGTTTGTTTTCTTTCACCAAAATATGGTTAAAAAAGCACACCAAGAAACAAAAGCCACCTTACTTTCTACATAAATGACAAACTGTCAGTTTAAAAATGTAATTGTTTCAAATTTAGCTCATAAAACAGCATTAATGTACACAGAGTCCTGTTCTGTCTTTCTAACTTACTTTCAAGTGTAAACCCCAGGACTTTTAAGGGAGTTTTTTCTAGTGAAGCTAACAGTTACCTTACGAAGTGGTCCATAAACCAGAAACAAATATGCCAGAGACTTTCTTCATAATACAAACCTTTTGTTACTTTTTCCACAAAATATTAACAGCTCTATTTACTTTTTGCAAACTATGAAGCATGTAAGGAACACATTTAGAAGCACAACATTTAGAAGTTATAGAACTTCTATAGAAGGGTCAAGCGCATAGAACTAGAAGAAATTACAAAGATAACTGCTTAATACAAACGTTGTTTTTTTTTACCTGAGATGACCAGTCCAAACAACTGACAACACGATGCTTTGACCAACGTTCATCAAAAAACTGCCTATTCAAGGACAGTTTTGCTCCTGCTTGAATCTCTCTATAAAGGCAATTTGCAGATATTAATCTTAGATCACTTTTTCAAATACAAATCCTGCACATCCACAGGAAGGCATTCAACATTCACGTTACCCTTCTTTGTCTTCTAAGTCTCTTCCACTGTAGTCAAAGAAAATGTTGATTTGCTCAGAAAGGGCTCTTTCGACGATCCGCGTGGAGTGGTCAAAGAAACTTAAAAATTCTTCAGAATGCAAAATCTGTTGTTTTTCCTCTTCTGTCAGTTCATGAGGTGCAGCTAGAAAAGAATTATATGTGCATTCTCTGGACTGCAATACTTTCACCAATTCTTTCCAAGAAAGAAAAGCCAATTATTTATCATGATGTTGGAAAATTTGTTTCCCAACATCCATAGCTTTTTAAAGATATTTTTAGATTTTATATTTTGCTGACTGTTAAAATGTAAGTCAAATTAATTTCAACTTAACGTAAAAAAAAAAAGAAGTTAAAAACGTATTGATGCCTTTCTTTACAGCACACTCAGAATGTCTTGAGGTGAACTGTACCTTCTTCCTCCTCCTCTTTTTTTAATGTTTTTTCTTCCTCAGGTTCAGCTAAGGGCTTTGGTGCAACCACATCATCTTCATCTTCCTCATCTAAGGAGAAACATTATGGTGAGAATGTCAATGTTTTTAAGGAGGAACAGTAATGTTCCATATGAATCTCCAATAAGCTGATGTAAAATGGTATCATTTAGCTTAAAATGATTATATTTGTAAAACGTAGTCCCCAGGATAACATTATCTCAAACCAAAAGCTCACTGGAACACTGTCTACACCTGGATTTTAGTTGCACTAAATTATGTAGTTGTATAAACTAAAATAAGACACCTAAGAAATTGTAAAGAATCCAAAGTGGAAGTCTCGCTTACAAGCATTTATGATTCCACACAAAACCATGTGGTGGATGCGTGTTCTGTGTAATACGCTGACACGTTAATGCTGCAGAATAAAGAAAAATCAAATGTCTAAAAGAGCCTACGGAGCAGCTGCTTGCTTGTGATCTGAAACCATCAGAGTCTAATGGGTCTTTGCATGGCACGAAGATGGCTTACATTAGCTTTCAGGTTGCTATTCTGAGAGGCAAATTTTGCTAAAGATAATAGCAGGGAGATTACATTTTTTCTGTCATTCTAAATGCAAGTCTCATTATCTGTATCATGTTTGGCAATGAGAACTTTACAGCAAAATGTGTTTTCCCTAATTGCAATGAATAATATAAAATGTTAGTGTTCGGGAATACTGACAAGGTTTACAGCACTTTCTGCAGTTCTATATTTTATTCATTGAATACCGTCAACCAGAAAATAACTTTAAATTACTTAGAGTTGTGGAATATGCATTTCCTGGCTTTTCTTCAGTCGCTTTCTGGAATAAGCTTCTGAAAAGAGTATTTTTATTGGTTAAACAGCTATGTCATCTGCTTATAAGGGAATGGCAGTAGAAGTCTGCTGCACGCCTCATCCCAAGTAATGAGAGTATTCAACAAGGACTACGCTTGTTTGTTGCGGCCATGTCTCTGACCCACGTTCAAAGTTACCTAACAAAACAAAAAAAAGAAAAAATCCACATGCACGCACACCCCAGCAAAAAAAGGGGGGGAAGAGGGGGAAAAAGGTGGTCAAGGGATGGGAAGCAGCTGCCAAGCCATGGTCCCAGCAGCCAGGCCAGCTGACTAGATAGCAACAACCAGATGGTACTGCTCGGATTGTCTCTCCGCTATGAGGTGGCAATGGGATGGCACAACATTTTTCTGCCTGACTGCTTCCAATCATGTCTTTCCCCAATGGCAAGCCTGTGCAATTACCAGCACTCCAGGAGGTCTACAGACAAGCCTTTACCCTGCAAACAAAATACAGCTTGTAGGCCATACCAGCTGCCAAACCACACACATAGTGATAGGTTTAAAGAGGTCTGAAAATCTTTCTAACTCCATAGTATAAGCAATAAAAATATAACTGTACCTGCAGGAAAGAAAGCTTTAAATGACACTGTATAATGCACACAATAATACAAACTCCAACTTAATCAAAATGATAATGACGTATGCCAATCCTACATTACTTGAAATTGAGCGATTTTTACGTTCTGACAAGTTTACAGAACTAGGATAAATGGCATGAATGATTTCAATATATGCTCATACTTTTGAACCAAATGGTGAAGGTTAAAATCTTTCCTTTCAAGGGCCTCAATCAGCCACAAAGGAAAACAGTAATCACTGTCTTTTCAGCCAGCCCAACCGCATTTGTCAGCCCTTTCTCCGTCAATGCAGCCAGAGCAATCAACCTGCCAAACATTCAGAATGGAAAAACAATCTGAAAATACAGGGTATAATGCACCTGCCAGTGAAAATGGCCATTTCAAGAAAAGCTAGTGATCTCAGTGACCCTGCTGAGGAGGCGGTGGTGCAAAGGGGAAAGAACGCGTAAAAGAATTCTTAGTGATCTCCACTCTCTTGCACATTGACACTTCCTTACAAAGCATGCCAATTACAGCTTTTGTGCTACTTAAAAAAAAAATGAAAGCTTTTTTGGGCAAAATAATCACGCAGAGAAACAGAAAGACACTGCTGCTTTTTAGATGGATCCGCACGTACCGCAGACTAGTAATCTGAAAACTGTATAACTCGGACCAATTCTAAAGAATGGAATTCTTAATGTCAAATCACTCTAGGTGTGAACACTGATTAATTAAAAAACGTAATATGAGTTAACACACATGATTTTGAGAACAACAAATACAGGACCGCATATTCACATTACAGCCACTTGGATAAAAATCCCCCTCTTGTTCACCCTGCCAATCAATCTTGCAGATTGAAATGATGCCTTCAAATTCAGAAATTTGGTTTTGGGTCACCCTGGATACATTATTCTAGCTTTGAAAGTCTCAAATTAGAAATTTCAGCCCAACCCCCCATTAGTCATACTACACTGATTCTAAGTACCATTTTCAGTGACAGGAGTCAAATTCTTGTCAAATGCAGATGGTCAACCCCTTAGTGCTAAGTGACCTTCTAATCTACATATTTTATTCAAAAGATCATATAGTTGATTGCTCCTGCCTTTTAATGTTGGAAACATAAATGGCATATATTATACAGAGCTCTAAATTCCTTCATAGTACTTTCACTGCATACAGCCAGCTGATATTACTGCATTTAAATGCAGGATACAGCACTTATTTTCATATTCTCAAAGTATCAGACTTGAAATTGAACATGTCATCTCACTGTGAATTATCTGGAACTACATATATCTAACACCTTCTCTCCAAAGAAAGAAAAGTCAGATGCAAACTTTCTCATTAAGGGATCTGGGGGGACAACACAAAAACCAAAACCACAACACAACGTCCCCCCACATATACAAGTTCTTGACCTCATTATCCAGAACTAGGATGATTTCTCACAGAAGTTTACAATCAAAAAGGCAGCATGAAGCTGTCGGAGAACAAAAGAGATAAGAAATTTTTGTTTTTATTACTTCTCCTGTCTTTTCTTTATTTTGAATGTATTTAATAACAGGCCGGCTGCTGGTATTTGCAAGGAATTGGCATAACAATAATATATTACCTGGCAAAAACTGGAAGATTGGACATAATATCGCTGAAAAAGTTCCACATCTATTAAGTCAGGAACCCGTGATACAGTGGTGTACTGCATTTACTTTGAGCCAGCTACATAAATTTGGAAACCTTAAAAGGCACTGTCTAACTTCATCCTCTGCATTCGTTATTGACTGTACCTACTGGCATTTTATGCCACTTCAGTTGTCAGTACACCAAATACAATTTTGCATTTTAAAAAAGGCTGCTAAGACTTAGAAGAGTCACAAGGCTGTGAAGACAGGAAATGGGACTCTATGTCACATCAACATATCGATGAATATTCATGATAATATGCTAAGGGACTAACTTCATGTTATTTCTGACAGGCAACCAGGGGATCTAAGGTTACAAACTGAGCAGTAAAGATTGCATCAAAATAGCAGCTACTTTAATAGTGACAAATTTCTTGTCAATGAATGCTAGAAGCAGGTTTAATGAACCACTGAATTTTTACCTTAACATCAAAATTGTGATTATTTTGGCAAGACAGAAAGAAAAGCAGCACTGTAAATTAGGCTGCACCTAGCAGTAACACTATAGAGTGAAGTTCCAGTTGTCCAAGTAATCTGTTGCTGCAGACTAGGTTAATCAAAGTTAAATCATCTGTGAAATGGGTGGCTTTTGTTAAGCTGAATGTCTTCATATCAGGTTTTCCCATCTATATTTCACTGTACACTTAAGGCATGTACAGAATAATACATGCATATATACGGGTCCATTATTTCTTTTTAAAATATTAAAATGTGTAAGTCCTATGGTCACTGTTAACAGCATCCAAAAAGCTGATTCTATACACCAAGTTATTATTACTCTGCTAAAATTACTTAAGTCTGCCTCAGAATTAAAAGGACAAAAATGCTTAGCATTTTCATTCTGTGTCTTGAAGACTTTACCATTCAGTAATCGCCGAAAGAGTGGATCTAATGTCTGCAGTTAGTTGTGATTGCACACGCAGAATATTGTACAGCAGCACTACGTAACAAGTATCCCCTTAGCCCAGGAAGAGCCTTAATTGTGACAGCTGAGCAGAATCATATTCCCCTACATGCCTGTCTTTCTTTGGATTAACTACTTGAAGGATTCATAACACATATTTTTTGGGCGTACTGGTGACAAATTTCTTGCCACGCGAATTTGAACAATGTGTTAGCAAATAACAAAGGAAGAGATCAAACAGTATAGTAAAGCAGTATAGCAAGAAGTGCAGATTAAAATGAAAAATTAGCACCAACGGATTACAGTACTCTCCACGCTGGCCAACATGGAGCCAGCAGAACATTAACACACAGACCAAGGTTCACATGTGAACTGCATCTCTGTTCCTGAAACTGCTTCTGCTGCCTGATAGAAAGAAATGAGTCTGTGAAGGGAACACAATTTCAAACGTATTTTCAGAGTAGACCTGAAAATCTGCTGCCTGATAGAGCATGCCAAAGAGAGGCTGAATAACAGCCCTAATAGCCAGTTGACCACACTAACTAAAAACCATCTCCACCAAAATTGGACAATGAGAGAAGCAGGCAGCAGTGTTATACACAGTATCATGGGAAGTGACAAACTGATTTAGATAGCAGAAGAGGGAATGAGAGAACAAGGACGCTGGGAAATGGAGCAGCCTAAACACAGGATGTTCACGTTATGATGGTGACAAAAGTTACTGGTGTAGTAATGGTGGAGAGACCTAGACGCTTGGGCTTATTAGTTATGAGATAGAGGAGAACAGCACCAACTACGGCATAACACTTCTCAAGCCCAAATAAATTTATTTGGTCCCTAAACAAAAAAGATGGCCATCATTACTGTAGCACAGAATGACTAAGACCCAAAAACCAAGAACAGGACATGTCAAGAGAACACGAGGAAAAAAAAAAAAGAGCATATTGTCTCCACTATTTTCCACAGAACAACAAACCATTTCATTATTTAATTTCTTTTATATAATAATACAGCTGTTACAGAAACAGCAGCATTAGGAGACTAAGACTATTGAAAATTCTGGAGAAAAAACACGAAAATGTGTGTATGTGTGGGAAAAACAGTACTGAAGACAGACATGTCAGTATTTTCATCAAAGCAAGAAGTTAGAGAGCACCAAGACAGCCACCCCGACACCATTTCTTATTGTGTTTCTCTTCTTCTGTAGTTTTAGTCACTTGTATACATGAGACCTTGAGCAGCTGTGGGTTGCACCCATCATACAAAAAACCCATAAAACAAGATTGTAGATTTACCTTCTAAGTCCACTTTGGATGTGCACATCTTCCTATAAGAAGTGTGAAATGTAATAATTCCAATTAATGGGGAAATGTAATATTCCATATGGTTCAGATTACTCTGAATGACTTCCTGGGGCAAAATACTTTGTGCTCTAAAGATGACTTGATGTCTAATCACAGAGTGAAAATGATGTATGGGAGAGATCCGGATTTTATTGTTTTACAACATTATAAAGAATTAATCTTCCTAAGGCAGTTTCTCAAATACTTTGAGGTCATAATAAATCAACATATTAGTACTGCCATAAAAATAATGGAAGTTGTGAGAGCTGGTAGCACACTAAATGCCTCCATCTCCTAAGGAAACTGTCACATTTCAAAATGAAGCGCTGGGCATTGTATAAGAGAAAGACAAGGCTATCTACTATTTTGGATACAACAACACTTCAAATGGGCAGGGGTGAAGAAATGTGGAAAAAGTAGAAATTCCAGCAGCGATACTTTCGTCTTAGCATAAAGAGGCTATAGTGGCACAAGCACTGAGGTCACATTTAGCTCTAGCACCTAGGGCTGAACGCAAACTGGCCATTCTTTCATTAGAGATGGAGCAGATCACTGGCTCAAAACAGTTGCAGCCGAGAAGCCTTGTATCTGCAAGACAGTGGGGGGAGTTACTTCATATTTGAACATTGTCTAGGATGGCGCACCATGTCTGCACTATACAGAAACATGAACATAGCAACTTAGCCTACCTCCCTCCTCTAACTATGGAATTCTCTGTCTTGGATTTCTCAGCTACTGAATGCTGTCTTTTCTATCAGCTTCTGAGATGAATGGCCTTCGCATTTTAAAACCAGGACTTTTTCAGATGAAAGATACTCATTATTTAAATTTAACTGCTTGTTACACTGAATCCAAAATGGGCATCTCATCTCCAAAGGCCAACTTTAAATTCAGGATGTGAAAACTCCCCTATGTAACTGTCATTTTGTTTATGCCACCATAAACATTTCTGTGACTATTAGAACTGTTTTAGCTTAATACCAGTTTTCCCCTACTTCCTATCTGTCCCACCAGACACATTAGTTGTGACTTGGACGTTTCCCAATTCAGGTTACAATTTAACTACATAATCATTGTGGCACACAGAAGTGGAATTGTTTTTTTTAATTTCATTTTTTTTTGTGTTGAGGTTGTTCCCAGCCCCCCCCCCAAATCAGTGTTAGCACAATTCAGCCTACAGACAAGTGGACCTAAACCTGCAGAATGACTGCACAGCGTATCTAATAAACCTGCTTCTATTTTCCTTTGTTCAAAAGCACAACTCCAACAGCATTTAAAAATCTCAAAATGCAATAATTAAGAAAGGTCCAGACCACTTCATTTTATTATAAAGCGTGAATACTGGAGCTAACCTAGTTGAGATGCAACTTGTCGCTGCACAAGTGAGCTACTGAAGGTTACCTGTATGTGTAAATTCAGTTACAAGCTCAGCTTTCAAGTGTACTTTGTGAGATTATCTCTAGTTTACAGTATACTCACTAAAAAACATTTAAAAACCCTCAGATTGTGAAACAATAGTCAATCTAATTTTATTTTATCTAATTGCACTCTGAAAATTTAGCATATTGCTTTTGTCAATTGTTTTAAGACTTCAAAATTTTCTTCCCATAATCAAAATCTCTCACCTAGTGACTCTTTTTTATTTTTGGAGGCAGCATGATTATTTTTTAAACCTATGTCCTATTTCATATGTTAACATAAATTGTGAACATAAAGCTTAATTATGAATGTATTTAGGCAGTCTTAAGACAAACCTTAATAAGATCCTCAACACTGAAATGACAAAAAAGCATCTGTAAGTGATTTTTGCAAAGTACACATACATAAAATAATGATGATGGCCCTCAAGAAAACAGTATTATTTTTAAGGTGGAATGGACACAACGTGTATTGAGAGCACTTTCTAGTAAATGCAGAAATACAGATGACCCATCTTTCCAACTCCACTACAGTAAAACTCAACTAGAGCCGATCCACTGAGTGTGAAATAAGCTCATACAATACCAGGCAATTTCCACTGACAGCAGGCAGCAGAAGTAAAACTCTTCAAGCACACAAACTATGAACTAAGTCTTCAGATTCCACGAACCTGACAGTGAGGAGGAAAAAATCTGAGGAATTAGAAAAAGGAAGACGTAAGGGCATGGGAGAGGTGAAAGCAGGAAAACTCAAAGTGCCTATCTGTACAGGGATACAGATAAAATGAAGAATGGAAAAGAAACACAGCTAGAGAAAAAGCATATGCTCTGTTATTCTGGCTCACTGAAAAGTGAAGTTTGAAAGATTTGGTTTGCATTCTGAAGACGTGCCAATCCCTTATACTGGGTACCCAGAGATAAAAAGGGAGGAAACTTCTCAACACAAAGTATTGTTGCGATTTACTTCCTTTCTTTTCCCTCCCCTTTCTCCCCCCCGGCCCTTAAACTCATTCAGAGTGTCATTTGCATCTAGTTAAACTTGCCAAAGTGACTTCAAAACACACTCCAGGCAAGAGCAGCATATTGATGTAGATTGGAGCAACAACAACAATTCTGCATCACTTGTATTACACTTTCAGGTAAATTACACAGTTTTCAGAAAACACCAGCATAAGATTTCAGTTGACTATTCTCTTCATGTTTTAAAAAATGCTTTTATCTCCTTACAAAAGGATTTGCCATACCCAAAATGCTTTTATCTCCTTGCAAAAGAGTTTCCCATACCCAAAGTTTCCCGTACCAAAGAGTAGGAATATGCAAAGTTACGAATGGAGAACAAGGTCCTAAAATTACTAGCAGAGACACATACTCAAAGACAGTCATATGAAACAACTAAGAGATTTTGTTGTGGAACCACATACAAACTAAGTCAAAGATTAGTATTTTCATTTGCAGCTAAATTCAAGTGTTTCAACATTTAAAAGCAAATTTATTAGCCAACTATGTTTTCTTTGGAAAAATTTCTTTTCTGAAAAGCAAACAAGTCATGACTGAAAGAAAGCATACGTTCAATTGCTGAGAACAGAAACTGCATGGGTTAATAAAGAAATCAGTTCCTTCTTTTAAAACTCAATGTATAAGCTCCAGGTATAGAAATCCATATTCTTAAAAAGTTGAGCAGTTTAATTGCTAAGTTTGTTGTAAGGGTACATGGCCTTCAAATAAGTTGTGTGTGGATTCTTAAATGTCGTAAATGCAAGATATACCCCACTTTTATTTATCAGTTGTCAGCTAATTAAGAAACTGCATCTAATCTGAATATTTACTAGGAGTGAGAAAATACCATGTATTAGCCATAAGAGTAATGTTAAACAAGATGCAGAATGACAGAGGCACTCTAATGCAATGCCTATATGAATGTAGTAATAGAATTTATATCAATTATCTTACAGATCAATCTTCATTCTACCTTACTAAGCTTCAAGATCACAAGTGCTGGTTCCAGTTCAGTCAGTCATTATTATTATAATAAAAGAAAAGAAAAATAACTTAGACAGTAACAAGTTAAACATTCACCTTCCTTTGGCTGAGTCATAATAGGTGTTTGCGTCTCCTTTGTATATGTAACAATTTCTCGAGGAGGAAAGTCAACTTGTGTAATTTTGGCCATTCCAAGTTTAACAGGTCCACGTCTAAATAAAATTAACAGACAAATCAGAAAAAAAATATTTAACTTTACAAATTACTTCACATTTTGCCTAGAAAAACACCCAAGTAGTCATGTTACAGCACTGCTTAGTCAAACTTAAATCCAGTGGAAACTTAATTCCGAAGAAGTCACATGATTATGACTAATATTTTATTATAATCATTATTTAAAATCAGCAGCTATTTATATATCTGTGGCAAAAAAAGAGGTACAAATATATATCTATGTGCATTATAGGATAGAATTTTGAAGTTTTGCTCTTTGTGGTTGACTAGGGTACTGCTACATATATGACATGTCCCAGTTTTCAGTGGAAAACAGATCTGCTCACACAAGTCATGTTCGTACAGCAGTGGTTCTACGATTTTAAAGTTTGAAAAACAGCTTAGTTATTCTGACGGAAAAAGGCATTTCCTAGTCCTTTTTAACTTTGCTGCCCTTTTTTGTCTACCTCTGAAATACTATTTAGAATGAAAAACTGCGAGTCTAATCTGAAACTCACGCACTGACAAGTGATTTACCCATAATACGTTACTCGAGAATACGATGCTGAAAACCTCTGAGCTTTCCGACTTCAGCTAATGGAAGATCACATAAACACATACATAGCTAATATCAAGCTATAGCACATAACGTACTTCCAAAAACTCTTAACCTTAGTTCAGTCATTGTAACTTCCTAGAAAAGCTAATTTCAATATGTATTGTAGTAATACTGCAATGATCCAACAACAATTTACCTATCTCCAAATTTAGTTTCTTATTATTCACTCCTCTCCTAAGATAAAAGCAAAAGAAAGATAGTAACCCCTTTTGAAAAGTTATGGTAGGCAGAATCTTAATTCTTAGAGCACGATATGGGTTTTAGTAAGTGCTTATATGAGCTGCAGCTTTTATAAGCATATTTATAAGAAAAGATGGGAATGACTCTGGTTTTAAATACGATTATTCTAAGCTTTTAGAAGAAATGGCTTCTTAAAGTTTACATTTTGCCAAAGAAAGACTCAAAAAAACCCAGCAATAAGCAAGTTTTGTTATTAGAAATGCATCTTGCATATATTAAATAATATAAAAATTTCCCATTGCAAGCAAACTTCTCTAAGTCTAGGGAAAGTGAATTTCTGTTACTTACAGAACAGTCTCTTAACACCAACTTGAAGTCTTAAAGAAAAAAATAAGCTTTTATACTTATTATCCATAAGTACATGAAAGAGGGAATATAAGAAATCTATGCAATACCCCAGATCGGAATCAGAGTGGAGCTGAAGAACTGATGGATCAGTATCCCAATGCAGCGTCCTGATACCCCAGGTTGAACAACCATGCAGCGTTAGCAAAAAAGGCCAGAGATTAGTGAAGCAAATACACACTATGAAACGCCAGAGTTACAGTAAGCTTATAGCTATTTCATTGTTCACAAGAAACAAAAGCAATGTAACATCAGGTAAGGGAAATTCGGCAACCATTCAGTGCAATAATACATGCAGTAACAAAAGTTAAAAAGCAAACACAGGATTCAGAGCTACTAGAAGAGAATTAAATTATTTTAAGGATTGAAATTTAAAGATCTGCAAACAAATGTAGCCTTTACGAGAGACAAATAAGAACATTTTAAATACTGACAAGAACCATTAAAAGCTTCAAATTCCTTTAAAAAAATCTGTTCAGATTTGTTCATGTCATATGAAGACAGATTTGTTAACGTAACGCAATCTTGCCCAGAGCAGTAAATGTGTGGAGGAAACTGTCATATTGGTAAAGGAAATGAGTCAACACATAAGCCTTTGGTCGAGGGGCAAAAACGCATTTCCACTGGGATAGAGAACTGCTAGAGTTTCCAAGATCTGACATTGCAGTAATTATGGGTTAAGCACTGCCTTGGGCTCATAAGTGTCATCTGATTTAGAGCCAAGTCCATTTAAGATATTGAAATCTCTTAGAAATAGTGGGCTTTATATTAATAACACATTTCAAAGTCATGTGGAATAATGAATAGAATAGATCCATTTCAAGTCACTCTTGTATCAAAGAAATATGAAGGGGGAAATAAATCTTCCCTCTGCCTTCATTTTTAGCCTTCTTCCCTTCTCCCCTAATTTTCATTTAGTCTACTGCCCACTATCAGCCTCAGGCAGAATTTAAAAACAAGCTTGTAAGAGAGACAACAGATGAACATGCATGTTTTTTCTAGAGTTCTTAGATACTATTATAATTTTTTTAAAAATCACGTTTTATAACAAATAAAAAAATGTAATATTTTACACTATGATAAGTCAATAAAAGGTAATTATACATTTTCATTCCATACGTGGTAATGTTCTTATAAACCAGGTGCAGCATTCTGAAAAGTAAATTTGATCTCAAAAATGTACAGGCCGTGCCATAAAAACTCATAAATATGAGTGTGTCATGCACTACCTTGTTCTTGTAGAAAGAATGCATTAGAAGAGTAATTATAGTTTAAATAAAAGTTACAAATCCACTGTCTTCATATTTAGAAAATCATTCCACATAACAGCTATTGCATCCACAGCAATACCTTAATACCTACATCTCTGAAACCTTTCTATATCTTTTGTGCATCAGAAAACACACTATTTTAACATAAAGGTAATTACTTTGAGTATACTTATTCTTTAGATGTCTTTAGGTGTCTGCTATTTTTCTTGATATAACAGATATAAGCTTGGATTTTAATTTGGTGCCTGAGACTTAAAGTTGGCTGTTGCTCATATGTTGTTCAATCATGCATTAACAAAAAAAAAAAAATAAAAAAAAAATAAAGCAAACCCAAACCACCACTACCTCAACCTTCAGGTTGCTTCTGCAAAGGATGACTTATCTACAGATCCAAATGCTGCATTACCACAATACCTGTCAAACATCTTCTCAACTTTTTCATTCCCGCTTGAGAGGAACTTGGGGAAAGGACTACAAATTTAAAAGGTTCCAACTTTTCTGTCTGCTTAAGACCTAGCCCTTACTGAGGTTGCTTTATTGCTTTCAAAGCATTCTTTTACCTTTCAACAGTTGTTTCAGTTGCACAAGGGACAGTCTGCCTTTTAAAATAGTTTGAGTCAACAAGCAGCATAGGATATACAGTTAAATCTTTCTCAGAGATATTCTTTTAAAATAAAGGTAACATTCTGAGATAAAATTCACCGATTATATGTTTACCAAAATAATGTAAAACACTGTTCCTTTTGCTTTCCAGATATTTCTTATGCTTTAAGTTAAATGAATTTATCTACAAGACTCAGTGAAAAGAAGTTCCCATTCTTCTACATATGCCTGAACTTCTCTGTTTCCAGGCATATTCCTATACCTCTGAAATGTATTTTCTGCATTTAAACTAATTCTATGAAGCATCCACCTAGCATAAAAGTAAACCAACTGTATTAACTTCCAGTCTTGAATTTATACTCTTAACTGAGGAAAAGAGAAAAAGAACGGTATCAAACTGGGAACCAAAACTCTTTACTGATGAAAATAAAGCCAGACAGATGGAAGTAACAGCAGGAACACAATCTGAACACTGCTCTACTAATTACTAAATAAGTAAAGTTATTGGCAATGTTCAGCATCATAGAGGTAAAAAGACTAAACTAACAAAGGAGATCATCTTTGTAAAGTAAAGTGTAGTCACAGCATGACCGGAGAACAAATGGCCACAGACCAAAAAAAGGAAAAAAGGAAAAAAAAAAGAGAACTCAAATAATATACTAATATGGTTTTAAGATCATCAACCATAGTGGAACAACTTGGGCTTTCTAACACGTCTCATATTGATATGAGTCACCTGTGAAATGCCAGGTGTAACACTAAGGGATAACACACAGACCAACTTCTCTCCTTAACTTTCAGGTTCAAGTGTACGTGTACATTAGGAATGTTGTACAAACTTGTACTAATACACCAGGATATCCACATCTGTTTACTGGAGAAGGGGAAGAACATTATCCAGTGGTCAGGGAATAAGCAAGGGGACTCTAACAGCGGCTCTAGATAGCCTTCATTTTCGCTATACATGCATACCTCCACACCTTCGAGACCACAATCTTTCTATGCTTCCACGGTTGGGAAATTGTCAAGACATACATTTAGTTTGAAAGTTTGCAAATGCATGAAGCTATAGAGGCTTAGGATATGAGTTTTCTCAAGGCTTCATAAGAAAATGCATGCATACGACATTATGTTACGGTGTCTAAGGAACATACAATCAGAGAGCACAGTCCACCTACGAGGTGGAGATCAACTCAGTAGACAACATGGTGTTCAATTACAGGTATGTGGCCTATACATTGTTCCATATTGAATTTAAATTATGTATGAATGGAAAAAATTTTTTTTATTAAAAAGTGATAATCAAATAATTATTTTTTCTTCTTAACAGTGAATTTAAATATAATATGACAATTTAATACGTAATAATCACAGATTTCAAATAACTTAAAATTTGCTTGTTACTCAGTTAAGGAACAATTATATTCATTCTTTATTACCATGACAGGTGAACTTCAAATGCATAGTGAATAAGCTATGTACAAAATCACACCTGGTCATTGTTTAAAAAAAAAAAAAAAGAGAATCTGGGTTTATATCTGCTGCCTGATGCATTATCTGTTTTAAATTAACGGCTGCTACTTTGAAATAGGTACCTTGTAGCCTTTGTTCAGGTCATTAAAATCTTGACTGTTTTAAGATTGTATGTAGTTATGCATGCACAATCCACACACATACAAGACGTTACTGCGTTACTGCAGTCTTTTTAAAAGATGTTTCAAAGTGGTGTAAGTATTCAGTCTTCCTCCAGAACAACTACTCATATAAGCACTAAAGTAGCCGATGATAATTACTACTTTAACTAAACTTCATCCAGAATGCATACTTGGTAAAATTTAAGTACATGAATTTAATTTGCTGAGAAAATACAAGTTACCATTAGGCAAAAATTATTTGCAGACTGTGCATGGGAAACAGTAGAAATTCCCTTTGGAATAGTGTTTCCCACCTTATCTCCCATATATTGCCACTTTGAATTCTTAATTGAACAGAAATATTTATCTGAGTCTCTTTAAAGCAGCATTTCTCAAACTGGCATGAACAACAACAAAAAAAAGGTCAAATAAACGGGGCGAGTACCAGAACTCAAGAAAACCTGTGTCTGTACTAACATGGTGCTATCTTTTGGCCAAATGAGATTGTGAGTGTCACAGCTGTGTTACAGGGATGGCTGCAAAGGGAAGTAACAAGAAATACTGTTCCGAGTAATGAAAAAATAAGTTAAAGTCAGAAGCAAGGCTAAGTTTGTAGACAGTATCTTTTATTAGACCAACAGAATAGAGGGAAAAAGGAAATAGCCTATCATCCATACATACCCTACTTTAGAAAAAGCTGGGAAGAGCCCAGAAGTTGGACTTTTCCCATTTTCTATTGTCCTGAGACATTAATGCATACAAGAACATTACCACAAGACGTTCAGACTCATTTTACTTTAAACTTGCAAGTTTAAAAAAACTCCATGTTAATGTTGGCAATTTCAAATTAGTTGTGTTTCAGATTTTAAAGTACTTCTGTAAAACAATAACTGTTCACAGATTCAGTAACACTGTAACCTCATATTATTATATTATAATCAACCTTGATTTCTTCTAAAGCTTGATTGTTCAGAATACAAGTATTAAGCAAAGGAATATGACACGGAAAATGACATACCTAGATCCAACAGCACCATCACCAGAGTCCTGGCTTCCAGCCTCACTTGGCGTACTCACAGATTTGGAAGACGGAGAGGTAGGAGGAGGGACTAAATAGTGAAACAGACAGGTATCCGCTGTTACTACTCGCAGAGGTTGCACAGCTTAGGATGTTTTCAAATTAATTTAACATGAAGTAGTAAAAAAAAAAGTGATGGCAAACAAAAAATACATGGATGAACAGTAGAAAGAGAGGGGAAAAGACAATGTTAACAATTCATGCTGGACTTTCATGCAATTGTTTGGCACTTATGCATCTGGAGCATAAAAAAAAAAAAAGAGACATGGAGGGAAAGACATTTAAGTGAAAATGAATTGAAAATATATTCTTAATCTGAACTTCTGACAAATGATGGCATCAGTTTTCAAAGTGTAATTTCCACTAAATCATGTTGCTTAAACAAAAGAGGAAGGCACTTGTTAATATAGCTTTGACATGAGTTTTTCTTAAAAATTAGGCATTGAATGTATTTAACTGGTAATTTTGTTTCAAAATAAATAATCACTGAAGCATGGACCAAAAAAAGTGGCTTTGTCACTTTGTGTCACAACTTTGTTGTTGACACTCTCAACAACAGCATGCCGTTATTTTTGTTCTAATTTGAACAAAATAACATAAATCCTGTGTTTTACGACAAAGTTCCTAGTGTTCGGTTTGGGGGGATTTTCATGTTTCCTTTCTTTTTACTTGACAGTCTCGTACTGTTATACTAAAACTTTTTCTTAAAAGTCAGTTCATTTTCAGCATGTAGATTGCTATTACATTTAAAAAGCAACATGTTTTTTGGAACCAATATATAATAGTGAATGATATCATGCAACCTGATGCAAACACAAAGCTATTTCAATATTTCTTTCAACTTCTGTAGTGAATAGTGAAACTCATTATTACAGTGAATACTGAAACTCATTATTTAATGAAACTTAGGTTTATGCTGAAGAATCAAGTGTGTGTTGAAAGGCCTTATACACTTCATTTTTCAGCAATATGTAAAACATTCATAAGACACATTCCCTCCTTAACAACCCTTAAAAAGAGCCTTTAACCAACGGAACACAAGTTATGTATATAAATTGGTATCTGCTCTGTCACGGGTCTGGCAAGGGAGAATTCAGGAAACTGTTGCAGATCTAAATTGAGAAATCACAAGTATATTGTGACTTCTGAAGAATGCTTCCATTCCATCCCAAAACAGAGACATGACTCTGGTTGACAAAAATTCTACCCTTGATTTACAAAAACCACAATGAATACTTTAATTTATTGAAGATTCATTCCTCCTACAGGAGAAACTTTTATATAGGTCTAGAGTTATACTTTGTAAATTCATACATACACACACTTACACTTTATACATATATCTATATAAATATGGGTATACATGTGTATATACAAGTGTGCATATATATTCTTCAACACATTATCACCATCTATCGAATAACTTATACTAAAGGAAATGCCCACGGGCCTTTTTATTCCTACATTATTTTTGTGGGTTATCAGAAACGATGACATTTTAATGTCACCCTTTCTTAACTGAAGGGGTGACATTAGAAACGTATCTCGTTACCAGTTACACAAGTCAGTCAGCTCCATCTAGCAGTAAGTACGGCCAAAAGAACCCAGTAGCTCAGTTTTGATGCTACAGTGCCCTCTTGTGGGGCACACTGTTTCCAAGAAAGTTTTCCCATTAGTGAGGTGAAACCTGTTTAAACACCAACAGTCTTAGGAAAAGACAAAGTAAAATTCCACCTACCTCAACAGAGGATGACACTATAATACCTTCTTGAAGGTTATTTTGGTTCACTAACTTATGGCTTCTTACATCACGAGTATGGAAGGTACGAAAAGCATACTTACATTGCTAAGGTCCCTTCCCCCAAAGAGAGAGCTACCTCTCTCTGGCAGTCAACAGAACAGTAACCACCTTAGGAATTTTTAATACAATTTTCTATGAAGGAATCTAATCTCCAGCTATCTGCACACCAAGCTGGTCAGCTGCGAGTTAGCTTCAGTTCAGGCATATGATCACTGTACTATGATACTTTGCCCAGCACCTGGTCAGCAGACCAAGCCTGTGCCGCAGGCATGCTACTGCAAATTTTGGCTTGATTTAGGATCCAGATCAGATCTGGGTATCTTGAAAGGGAACAGAACAAATTCCCTGCAAATCCGTGTACAATGAAGGATGTGGTTAAGTAGACGCTCAATGGAACTAAACACAACACTCTTGCAGGTGTATGCCTTGGTCTTAACACGCCAGCACCTCAAAGAGCTTTTTAACAGCTACTCAAAGTCTATGCAATGACTTGCTTTGAGGCATGACTATCCTGTGGGTTTTACATTCTCCTTCAGATTTAAAAAACCACCAACCACCACCACATGCATTTCTGCAAGAGTCTCATCAGCTGCCTTGGCAAAACCTCACACAAGAAAGTGTTCAATTATTAGTCTGCAAAAAAAAAAATCTCTATTAGGTAAGAACTGATTACTTAAAATGTTGTATGCTAGTGCTAACATAGCTCAAATGCAGTCTCTGAACGGTGAGAACAGTTCAAACTACTAAAAATGACTGCTGTGGTTGTTGGAATGGGAGCAGTTATAATGGTGTTCATTCCACATTCACTTTTGAACTATTTATTTTGATTATTTATTTATTTTGATGACTATGCAAGAGCCATTATGAAGATATAGTCACAGATACACTATATACGTAACGAATTATTATTATTTTTTATCTGCAAACCCAGTTGAAAGAGACCTTCACTATTGAGCCAAACTGAAAAATACGTTCTAAACTCCTTATATTTCAGAGCTAGAGATGAAAAGTGGCATTGAATTATCACCCTCTTTGCTTTTGTCTTCCAGAGAGATGTGGGCTATGTAAAAGGCAAAAAATCAACCAATATGGTAACCCATCCAAGAGTGGCACAGACAGGAATCATCATCTTTGGTAGTTAAGAAGTGTTATACTTATCCTTTAAATTTTATACTTAAACTTTATACTCCATCAAAGTCAGTCAGATATTTGAGATAAGGAAAATTAGAACGTAAAAGATGCAGAAAGGAAACAAGCCAACTCTGCACAAAAATATCAGAATTAAAACTTGGCATTATGAAAAAGACAAAGGAAAAAAAATACAGAAGAATAGTGTGCACAGAAAATAAGGAAAGAAATTAACAGATACATGATATTTATAAATTTTAACTAAAAGACTCCAAATAATCCACTAAGTGTAAAACACACCTTTTACAAAATAGTACTAGTAATGTGTACTGAAGCACATCACTTGACAATCATCACAGAGATCACGTGGGATAAAACAGTACAAAGCCCAGACATGTATACCCCAAAAAACAGCAGCCAGAAGATTTTCACACGTACCACAATTCTAACAAAAATGAACAAAAACCCCACCACCCCCCCCCCCAAAAAACCCAAAGCCACCACCCCCCCAAAAAACCCACCCCAAAACACCAACAAAAAACAACCAAACAAAAAACCCCCAAACATTTATCTCAATCTGATATTAATATTCCTACCAACAGGAGACTCGGGTGTCAACCCCATGCTTTGAAGTAATGCTTCAGCTTCTCTTCTCTTCTTTTCAAGATCAGATTCTTCTTGTACAGGAAGAGCTTCTTTCTTCTGATCAGTCTAAAAAAATAATTCAATAATTATATTATAGCATTTTAACAGGTATTAAAAACTGTTTCATTTATTTTTTGAGATATCACAGGTTCTTTTATACTACTGAAACCTATCATCACATAGGTTAGGTATTTAACTGTAGTAATTCTGATGGTCCTTTCTGTAGGTAAAGTAAACAGCAGACAGGAATCACAAAATTGCGACTGTCCTTAAAAGACATATAACATGCAAATAGTACCTTCTCATTTGTCAAAAAGACTGACATTTCATAAGACCAATAGTATCTTTTTTACACTAATGCAAAGCACTGTAACATGCAAAGACTGAAAAAAAATAATTTATTATGTACCTGTATATAAAAGTATTTTAAAGACATGATCATATTGTTCCGATTTTGAAGCAACAATAACTGTGGCAAAGAAAACACTATAGGGTTAGAATGAGAGTAAGAGACACCCCTCTTTGGTCAAGAAAATATTAGGACACTTGGCTAAACAGAGCACATGCTGAAGTGTTTAGCAACTGAGAAAATACGTGTAAGATGTAAAAGTGATGATTGTCTATGTATGCATTTTAAGATATTTTTGAAAATTAAAAATATCAAAAAGCTGTTTTGTGAGAAAGTTTTCTTCTGAACTTCAGGTTTCACAAAAAAAATAAAGTCTTAAAAAACTTTGCAGTAACTTCAAGTTTACAAGACACTTGTTTTCTTTAAGGTGTGTTATTACTTGCTAGATTTCCCACACACAAAAAAAAACCCCAGAATTATACCCTCATCCCCATAATTTAGAAATAATGCAAGCTCTACTGTGAAAGATGCTGAACACTCTGTATCCTTCCACACTCAATTAACTGCTCATTCAATTACAGAAATATATTTCATAGCTTAAGGTGTTCCAAACTCAGTCATTGGCAAGTATTTTGTAAATATAAATTGATGATACAGACACAAGTCTTTAATAGAAGCAGCAACATCTAGACCAAGCTATTCTATGCCATGATTAAATACTAATTGCTCCTCACATGACTGCACATTATGCTTCTAATTTACTGCACAGTTCCTTTTAAAAAAAGCAATTCCCAAATGTTAGTGCAAGCTCTCAACTGATGAACTACTGCATCACATGTGGAATCTCAGATACAAGCAATACATTGTTACAAGATCATCAGAACGTAATTTCAGATACTTCCCTCTCTGTCTGAATCATGCAGCTGGCAGCTGCCCAGCCTTCAGTCATACACTAATTTAGAACACGTACAAGATCATAAACAAAACACAGAGAAGTCTTGAAAAGGTACCCCAGACCACCAAAACATTCCACCAAGTTTCATTTCTGAGGTATAATCTGCATTCAGGAGAAGGTACTAAATCAGTGATGTCACATACTTTCGTAGAAAGAAATCCAGAAGACTGTTAACAAACGAAGTCTAACACACGAGTAGGATACACATCCTGAGTGTTGCTCTGATTTTACAATTCAGGCTAAAAATGAGTCAAAGAGGAGAAGAATGTAGCACATTTTTTGTACCATAACAATACCGACAGAAAATTCATACAGACATCTTCAGAACTGTACATCAGAAGTGAGTTCTCTAAATAACACCAACACAACTCATTAAGCAGAGCTTTTGTGCAATACTTCATTGCCCAAAATTCATTAATGATGTCCCATGCAAAAAAGTAGTTTTGGAAATCCAAACTTTACGCAAGTGTAGGATTAAAAAAAAATAAATATCTAACTTACCATATGGGTAATTCTAAAGAAAACAGTAGGTGCTTGCTCTTATCAGAAAATGAAAGTGCTCCATTTGCATCAGCAACAGACCATTAAATAGACACTCCCTGAATAACAGGTAGCCAACGACTGAGTGAACCTAAATTTTGGGCAAGTTACATATGCAAACAGTCAAGTTTCAAAGAGAAAATTATTTCTTACTTCTTTTTTCTTTCTTTCTTCCTCCTTTCTTTTCTTCTCCTCTCTGATTTGAGCTAATCGTTGCTTCTTGCGCTCCAACTCCGCCTTCAGTTCACTTTTGTCAGACATGGCTGAAACGCTGATCAACAGAAATCATAACACTGTTTGGTCGGGTTTTTGTTTCTGTTTTGATTTTTAAGATAGCAGCTTTCCTTTAATAAGCTATCAGTAAAGGAACTACACTAGCTTACTAAAACCAGCAATGTGAAGTGTCTTAAAATAATAATGAAAGAAGTCGCATTCCTATTCCACATTTTTCACTTAACACATTTTCAATGCTAAAGGGATTGAGCCAAAACAAAACTATGTTAAAACAGAACTCTGAGATGGTGACAGCATCCATTCCCAAGGTAGTTCTGATGCTGTTTTAAAGGAACTGGTTTGAACGAAATGTTAGGCACCGAAGATGGGGCTATGCAATCTAACCATAGGATTCTGTACAGCTGCAGTGCTAACTATGAGACTGAAAAGAACAAGAAGGGTACCAACACAATATCTATCTTATACTTTTCACTTCAACAGCTTAAATATTGGCATGCTATAACTTAGTAGTATGTAAGCTAAATATCCTTCTACATACAGTTGTAGGACTCAAAATACAGTTTTATTAAAAGATTTAGTAGGATTACTATAAATTGCAAGGCAAAGTAAGTACAAGTGTGATGGTCAAAAAAACTCTGTAAAATATGCATATTATAATTTTTTCCACAAACTTTTTGTACACTGCTAAGAAACTGGTGAATCTTTTAAAGACAAAAATTTAACAAAAAGGTTTGCTAAGTAGCCGACTTAATTAAACACAGACAAGAAGGTCATCAACAAACAAAAGATTAAAAAAAAGTGATTTCAGGACTTCACAAAGATTTAAAACACAGGTATGAAAAACTGTGTGAATGGGCTGAGTGAATAAAAGCTTAATTTTTCCTGTTTGTAAGCAAATCCACGTCAGTAGAAAAAGTGCAGGAGTGCTTCTACAACAGACGAGGGATCTCTAAATGCTTTTACGCTAAGCTTGACAACAGTGATACCTGATTATGTGTTAGTAATATAACTACTCACTAATACAAAATTAAGAATACCTGCAAGTGTTTGCATAGCACATCCAAGCACGCGAAATGATGCAAGCCTCATATATCTACCCCAATATACTTAATAGTATGTACAGTGGGGTAAGTGTATTTATTTCCTCCATATTGTCTGCAAGCATTTAAGCGCTAATCAATAAATAAAATACGGCCGGCATTTTCAAATAGCATTCCCGGGTCGCTTTAAAGTGGCACTCGGGAGGCGCGTTGTCACCACACCACGGATCCCCGGCCCCACCCGCCTCCCGCGGACCGCTGCAGGAAAGCCGAGCGGCACCGACCGGGGCGTGGCGGCCGCCCCACCGTGAAGTGACAGCGGCACCCCCCAGCTGCCGCCGGGACCGTGTTCCCCGCCCAAATCCCGCACGGGCCGCGCCGGAGAACGAGCCTGGCAGCACACACCCACCCACCCAAACCGCACCCTGAGGCCCAGGCGAAGGCAGCATTACCAACCCCTCCGCCCCGAGCCCGCCCGTACCCCCTCCCACTTATCGCCGGCCGCACCCCGGCCTCCCCCTGCCGCCGCGCCCCGCAGGGCAAGGCCGAAAGACGGAGGATCCCCACGAGGCGGGGCGGGGGCAGCGGCGGCGCCAGGCGCACCTGGCAGCGGTTCCTCCTCCCGCTCCAACCGCCCCTCGGCCACGGCGCCCCGCTCTGCTTCCGCCGCTTCACAAAGGCGCCGGCAGCTGACAGGCGGCGGCCTACGGCAGGCGCCGAGGGTCAGACCAACTCCAAAAGCGTTGCGGGATGCGCAGGGACTTACAGGAAGGGCACAGAGGCCTGTACCGTACCGCGGCGCGATCAGACACCAACGCACCACTCGCCCGCGCTGTGAGCGGGGAGCGATCTGACAGGGATTCCCGCGGGGACGGAGCGTGAAGCGAAGCGGGGGTGGGGGTTCTCCCAGAAGCCCGTCACCGAACCCCTCCCGTGGAGCGGCGGCGGACCGGCTTTGAGACAACGACGCCCAACATGCAGCGCGCCCCGCGGGGCGGGTCTCGCCCTCGGCGCCATACGGCGTGAGTGTGGGGCGCGGCCGCGCGTTGCATGATGGGAGGTGTAGTCTTCAGGGGGACGACCGGACGCATCGGCGGCGGCCGCGCATGCGCCCTCCCCTGTGGCGGGGGAGCGCGCGCGCGGGCGCGCGGGCGGGGCCCGTGACAGGGCCTGGCGGTGTCGGCCCTGAGGAGAGCGGACACCGGCGGGCCGTATTTCTGCGCGGGGCTTCGCTTCCTTCTCCTCTTTGGCTTCCCGGGCGGGTGAGGCCCCACGCTGGCCCCCGCCGTGCCGGCAGCGACGCGAGTTAGCCTGGTGCGGGCGCTGATCGAACTGTATGATTTCAACCCTTAGCCGGGCAGGCTGATGGCCATAATCACTTCAGCGAGCTGAGGGTGAAATGTAAAAAAGCCCGATTTGCTGTGATTGTCGGGCTAGAGGCGAAGTGACCCATGCTAAATCTGCTTTGTGTGGATGTCGGCAAGCGGAATTAGGTCACCAGGTTGATGCGGCACTGTACATGAGCAGGCTGCTTAGTTGTGCATGCTGAATGGCATAAAGCTATGGCAAACCGAAACTGTAATGAGTTACCAACTGGTAATAAGTTGCTTTGCTGTTCCCAGCGTTGGAGTCCTCAGCACAAGAAAGATGTGGGCCTGTTGGAGTGGTCCAGAGGGGGCCACGAAGATGATCAGAGGGCTGGAGCACCTCTGCTGTGAGGACAGGCTGAGAGAGTTGGTGTTCAGCCTGGAGAAGAGAAGGCTCCAGGGAGACCTTGTAACAGCCTTCCAGTACTTAAATGGGGCCTACAAGAAAGCTGGAGAGTGACTTTTTACAAGGGCATGTAGTGATAGGAGGAGGAGTGATGGCTTCAGACTGGAAGAGGGTAGATCTAGATTGAATATCAGGAAGAAATTTTTCACTATGAAGGTGGTGAGACACTGGAACAGGCTGCCCCATCCCTGGAGGTGTTCAAGACCAGACTGGATGGGGCTTTGAGCAACCTGGTCTAGTGGGAGGGTTGAAACTAGATGATCTTTAAGGTGCCTTCCAACCTAAACCATTCTATGATTCCCCAGCTGTCCTAAATTAATAACTATATTGCCGCTTGTATGTCCTGTGTAAACATACATCAAGTTTTTCAACCTTTTTTTCATAATTGCTGAACTAGTGCTGTGGAATACTATCTCAGACTGCTGATCTTCCAAAACTGTGCTTACCAACACAGAATTGATATGGACAACTCATATAGTTCAAGTAGAGCATGTGTTTACAACACTCTGAAATTAAGTTCTTGGAGCAGTAGCTGTCAGCTCCAGAGAGGGTTAAATTTTCTGCCATTATAAATTGGAATAGTTTATTGACAATCACTGGATCTACAAACATTTACGTCTGGTGAGTATATCTTCTGAACTCCTGCTGATGAGCGCTGGAAAAAGACTGCATTTGCAGTCAATCTCTGTCAGGCTGCAATCCTGTTACATATCATAAACTGAACAGGTTGGTTGGTACTTTGCTGGGATAGCTCCCAGGAGAACTTCAATTGCTGCAGGAATCAGTGTTGATTATTTACTCCTCTCTAGTCTTCCATCTGAGTCAGGGTTCATACTACACCTTAAGAAAAATTAGAAAAACTGTCTGTCGTCTAGATGGCTTCTGATCATTGAGTAACCCCCATGCATTTCATAAAAGTATGGGTGTTACCATTCAGAGAAACTATAAGTGAAACTGTCAAAGAAAATTGTATGATGCGCAAGAGAAGGGGTTGCATTTTTTTTCAGAGGTGGAAATATGAAGATGGTAGTAATGAACTTCCACAAACAGCTGTCTTATTTGAATTTATTTGCCAGAATTTTCTAATATTGCTTACAGTAACGTGTGCAGCTCAGAACAGGAATGTGTATTTTATTTCTGTATTTTACATATGCTTGTTGTTTGGCCATAAAATATCAATTTTGTATTTGAAGCTTTCCAGTAGTGTTTTTCAAGTTTACATTTAAACTTGTGAATGTAGGAGCCAGATATTTCACATTTGTGATGAATTTATCCAATTGATTTTTGGTAATAGATCTTCAACACTGAAGTGTGTTTCTTGGTGCGGAACCTACACATATCTGCTGAAGGTCATATTATTTTTTACACTAGTCCTTCATTTTAGAACACAGAAACTACAATAGCTAATTTTTGCAGCATTGACATTGCTGCACTGACAACAACTGACATCATTGTAAATGATAGCTGTAGTTTTCAAATAGCTTGTCTTCCTTTTGGCTGGGATAGAGTTAATTTTCTTCTGAGTAGCTGGTATAGTGCTGTGTTTTGCATTTAGGATGAGAATGATGTTGATAACACACTGATGTTTTAGTTGTTGCTAAGCAGCATTTATGCTAAGTCAAGGAATTTTCATCTTATCCATCCCTGCCAGCGAGGAGACTGGGTGTGCATAGGAACCTGGGAGGAGACACAGCCAGGACAGCTGCCCCAAACTGGACAAAGGGATATTCCATACCATATGATGTCATGCGATAATAAAACTGGGGGTGCGGCGGTTGCTGCTCGGGGACTGGCTGGGCATTGGTTAGCGGGTGGTGAGCAATTGCATTGTGCATCGCTTCTTTTATATATTCTTTTATCATTATTATTACTATTGTTTTCCCTTCCTTTTCTGTCATATTAAGCTGTCTTTATCTCAGCCCACAGGTTTTTACCTTTTTTTCCGATTCTGTCCCCCACCCCACTGGGAGGGGACTGAGTGAGCTGCTGTGTGGTGTTTAGCTGCCTGCCAGGATAAGCTACAACACAGCTCTATCTGAGTCAGTGTAGCAGCGACACACTCACTGACAGAATGCTAACTCTATACAAATACATTTGTGATTTTAGCAGTTACTGATCTCACAAGTAATTGCAATTTAAATTTAAATAATCTGATACATTTTTCATCAGCTGGAAGGCTCATGAGGTATATGGTGGGAGGACAGGTTTGAGAAAGCATACTGGTTGTAGACATTTGTGAGTGTTTTCTTCTCGCCTCAGCTTCCTGGTGACAGCATCTTTTGGTATAGTGGTCTCTAAGAATGTCGAGAAGTTATACTGTGAGGTGGACTCTCTCTGTATCTAGGACTGGGAAAACAGCTTGTAGGGGATTTTATGCACTCATCCTATGCATTGGGTCCAGGATGAACACGGCTTGGTTAAGACGTGAACACCAGATTTAACAGTGATTGTGTGCCCATGTAAACACAGTTAGTGTATTACTGAGAAGTTATTTTGAGACCTGTAAAGGAATGATAAAGATACATCAGGTCTCTGCTGCAGGAGACTCCTGGGCAGGAATCCAGACTAAACACAAGAAGATATAATTTAATTAAGAAGAGCCTCTACTTTTGTCTTTTGGAGAACATTAGACTTCCGTGCTGCCTGAATGAGAAGAGGGGTAGATAGCAAAGGCAAGTGGGCCCTCACCTTGCCTTGTCACCTCATTGCACTGCTGGAGAAGAGTGATTTGCTCTGGAGCATGAGCCCAAAATTTATGCTGGAGAGGGTAGTTCCTTCAAGTAACTGCCACCACTGCACTCTCCTCTCTAGCAGTGTGAGAGACTGGGAAAAGGCAGCTGGCCTATCTTCCTCCATTAAGGCTCCATTTTAATTTTCTTTTTTTCTAATATTTCAAGAAAATTAAAAGAAAAAGAAATCTTAATGACTTACTGGAATTGAAATAATCTGGAAGAGCTCATCCCATAATATGAAGATATAACTTTTCTGGTATCATTTAATAGTCTGTGCTTTTCCCTTAGAAAATTTGCTGCATCGCTAATATAGGTTTCTCTCTGTCCTTCTCCCCCCTTTCCTATTCCTGCTAGATGGACATGTTTTTTTTTTTCTGTTGTGTCAAAATAAGGTGATGGTGAATGATGGGTCCTTTCTGAGATGAGAACACTTTTGCAATCTGGTAACCTTTGCCACAAAACACATATACTAGTGAATGGTCCAGCACTTAAGAGTGATTCACTACTTAGCATTATAGAAAATAGGTTTACTAGTTGAAAAATTCCAAGACAAGTTCTCCTTCCTCAGTGTGGTCTGTGTAGGGTACTTTCATTTTGTTTCTATTATGTGGTTAAGAGAGGAGATAATGAGAGCTTCTTAAGGGATCCTGTAATGCACCAAAACCTGTACTAGTTCTAATGGTTTTAAGAGCGAGTATGAAAACCACCAAGAGACCGGCCAAAGGGAACTATTTTCAGATATGTTGTATGCCAGGCTATATTCTACCCTCATTTTGTGCACCTGTCTCCCATTAACCTTCATGGAAGTTTTGTGTATCCATCAAAGGGAGAATGCGTTTGAATATTTGTTAAGATGATAACAGAGTTCTTTTTTTTGTGTATGTGTTATGTTAGCGTTATTAGCCAAAAAGGTAATAGGACAAATAGGAGGAAGAAAGTGTTCACTTTTTTCAGGGGCTTTTTTTACTTTTCATTAGGAATGAAATTATTTTTCTGTCTGTAAGCAAAAGGGGTATTTTATGTAATCTTAAAGTATATTTTACTTTACAAAAGCACACTAAAGTACTATTACTAAAAATGAATGCATTTTTCATCCAGTGGCATCAAATAATCTCATTCTAGAAATGTTAAATAATTACCTATATGAAGTAATTTGTAATTATTTACAAATGAAATGAGGGTGTTAAAAAGACTAAGTGACAAGACCACAGGGATTAGAATTTAGGATTCCTAGCTTCCGGACTTCTATTCTTACCATAAAGTAATATTTATTCTTCTGTAACTGTTAACTGTAACAGGTAACTTTTCACGTTTTCACATTCTTTTGAGAATTAGTTGAGTCACTGACTCACAGGATCAGTCAGTTCTGTTCAATAAGGACCAGGTGCCACGGAGTCATTTTACTGCTCACAGGAATGCAAGTAAAGATAGAATTTGTTCCTCTTTTGGGGTTTTAATAAGAAACTTGCTAACGTGTTGGAAGAAGATCTGAAAAATTACATGGAATTAAACCATAGGGCAAACACAGAAACAGCAATTTTTGGTATAAATCTTTTATCAGAATATCTTCTACTTTTCAACTTAAATAATTCTTTGCTTTTAACATAAGTTGCAAGGCAGTAGGTAGTTGGAAATGTATTTATTACTAGCAGAACCCAAGCTCTAGGCCGTACTTATAGAACATCTGAGCAGAAAGGCGATGGCGTAGCAAATCTCCTGTAACAATTACTACAGCCATCTGGTTTATAGTAAGCACCTTGCTGGAACATATCACAAGTGGCAGAGGAAAGGCAGTGAGAAGGGACGAGATAACAGGGATGTGTTCCATGTCCCAAACAAATCTATAGAGACTTGGTCCAAACTGGAAGTAGCCCTTCTCTGGCTGAATATTTACCAGAGTATGATAGAACTTCATCCTCCCTGTTCACAGAGGTGATGTGCTAACAGTGGTGTTTAAGCCTTATATAATTTGCAATGTTTGTAAGGGGATTTCCTGTGCATCTTGCAACAATTTTTTTGCAAGAAAACTTCTGTTTTGAAAATCTGGTTGGCTGTCAATGGAGATTGTTGCAGCTAAACTGAATTTGAATTTCATTCAGATTTTTGTTGCATTTCAAAAATGTTAAAATCAGTTACTGAGAATCTGCAAAATTTGTGTGCATTCCTGTGAAAAAAATCATAGAAAAAACTTTTAAATTCAAAACACATATAATGTTAGTAAGCATGATTTGGATAGCTAAACACAGTGCTAATGTTAGTTTAATGTTGTATACGCCAAACAAACAGGATTTCCTTTGATTTATTTATAGATTGGTTTTCTAGACAAACAAATCATATTGTCTTAACCTGTTTGTTGTTTTTTAAAAAATCAGGATAAGTTTGATCTTTCTACTTTGCTTGAACAAAATTTGATCACATTAATATCATGTTACTTAAGCTATTTGACAAGTGGTTTGGATTATGTTTTCTTGTGAAATAGTCTGATCTATGCAAGTAGTTTGTTTAAAAAAAAATTGTGAACAAAAGTAATCTGTTCAGGTTTGAATGTTACATCGTTCAATGCCCTTGATTACATGAGTGCATCTGTATTAAGACAGAAAGAGAGAAAAAACTGCAAAAGGCCTTCTGTAAGGCTTGTAAATGGAATATATACGTGTGAACTTGTATAGACTTAAGTAAGTGTACATCTTTCCCATGACACATGATTTTAAGACTCAAGAAAAGCATAGGACAATGAAATGCACATATTATATAATGTTAGAAATTTAAACAGCTGCTTTTTTCAGTTTTTTAGAGGCTGAGGGAAGTATACAATTTCCTGCAAATAAGGTATATATTGCTGGTATGTATGTGTATAAGTGGATACTCTACCACTGGCAAATTTTTATCCAATAAATGAGTTTAGCCATAGGCGTCATCACCGCAGGTCGTGATGGCTGTCAGTATTCAGTTTTCTGTGAGGTCAAATCTCTCATTTGCGTCAGAAGAAGTTTTAAAAGATATGAGCCTGTTTGTCTCAGAGAAAGCAGTTTGTGTTTTTAAAATTTTGTTAAGTTTGCTACTGTAATCTCTTCTGTCTGGATATTAGTAGGAGGTTAGACAGCTATTATATGTTAAAGTACACTGATTCTGTTAAAGCAGGTTGAACTAGATCTCTGGGTGTCTTTTCCAAGTCTGTGTTCTTACGGTGCTGTGAGTACAGGAAGAAAAAAAACAACCTGATGTAATTCTTCTTATGCAACACCTTCTTTTGAAACAGGAATCTGGAATCACGTGCAGCTTTAGTAGTTTTCAGTCAAACTCTGGTTCTCTGCAAAAAATAAACAAATGGGAAAAAATCAATTCTTCAACTACATTATAATTGTAGAAAAATATTTTTATAAAATCTAAATTCCGTTTCATTATAATAAAATATTAAACATATGTATATAGCTGGGGACTTGCATTTATTTTACAGGAAATAGAATATGTTCAGATATTCTTCCTAAAAAAAAATCTACATGTATGATTTGGCAGTGTTTGTTCTGCATTATGTATACAAAGCAGGGTCTAACTGCTAAATCTAATTTTTTATAGCAATATGACAAAAATTAAACAACATTATTTTTGTTAGTATTGTGTACGCTGATAGTGCTAGCAAGCTCCAACACATATTTACAGATAAGTATGTAGGAGCAAAATGTACTTAACAGCTGTTTTTAAAGTCAGTGGAAGTATGTGATATTTAAGCAATACTCTCATTAATCAGGAAAATTATTTCTCATTTCACTATAGTTATAAAGTATTATATATTTTCTTGCTATTCATTACCCTAAAGGTGGCTACAATTCAGGAGGGAGGAAAAAATCCATTATAGATTCTTGCTTAATTCATTGTATATCTCCACAGACTGTTACTGACCAACTGTTGTGATCTATTTAGAACAGCCATTTAGAGTTCAAGATGAAGTAAAAAATACAGATACACTAGATTTTGTAATTTTATGTTTATCATTTTTATGTTTACTGATAAATCACACATTTTGCAGAATTTGTTTCTCTGAGAGAAAGAAGCTTGTGGCTAGTCCATAGAACAGTTCGTCTTAAAAGGGACCATTTTGCCAGCTCTTGTCCTTGCTCTGAAATTGTGGGGGCGAGTGACTTAATGTCTTTTTCACCTTGGTATCAAAGGAGGAAAAGTGGTCCTTTGCCGCCAGTAGTTTTTGCCACTGGTTCCTAGGTCTCACAGACATATCTTTATGTTCTCTTAGTTTCAGTTTCTCAACGTGTCAAATTAACTGTATTTATTTCAATAATATTTCTTACAGCTGTGTGAATTGATATTTGAAAGGAAACTTTTGGAATGGAAGGCACCATATATAATTTTGAGTGTTATTAAAATCACATCTGCATGGCATAGACCATAACTTCTTACTGACAAGGAAATCAACACCTGAATCATGCCTGCTTGATTTCAGAACTATTCTTTCTGCCACATTTCATAAGGTGACAGAGTGACCCTCATGACACAGGTATAAAGTAAGGGTGACAAATATTATCCAGAGTTTTACAGGCGTTAACTGAAAATCAGCCAGAGACATTCAAGTGACAGTTAAAAAATTCCCTTCCAACTCCTCGTTCCATGATCAACTCAGAAGAACATACTAGTTTTTTTAAATATCAAATACTGTTTAGAAGTAAACATTTTAAATGACTGCAAATTCTAAATTTGTAAAGTTAAAAGATGGCTTCTATAGGGTGGAAATTTCTATGGGCCATTGTTTGAAGTCCTGAAATGTACTAAAGCAAATTTCATATTTATTTCCATTGAGAAGGCAAATTACTTTTTATAGAAAAGGATCAAAAGCAGCAGAGTGGATATGGTATGTTAATAATAGGTGGGACAGTGAGGGTAGAAGAACTGATGGGACACTTAACGGTTCAAGGAATTCATCACTTTTCATTTATGCTGGAAAAAATGTAAATTATGTCACCCTCGCCTCCTAGTGCAAAGTTATCAGACCGACATCACTAAGTGATATCTCTGACATTAAAATGACTGGAATGTTATTTCCTTCTATTCTTTTCTTTTGGAAATCTTACAATACCTTATTGCAAATGAAACAAAAATTCAGGTATAATGGTGTAAGAAACAAAGATCTGTCTGTAGTCTCACTGCTGGATTATAGCCATTCTATCTCAAAGCTAATTGAAATCCAAGATGTTTGTAGCAAAGCTGTAATGAGACACTGACAAATACCTTTCTGCCCCACTGGAAATGTAATCTTTCTATTGAACATTTTGTCCTGGCAAATTCCATCTGCAATAGGACTAGCCATTTTGCATTTGAATCAAGAAGGTCACTCCTTTGGATCAGATGATACGGTGTACGCTCCACTTGCCTTTAGATGAAATTGATCCTTTACTGTGTTGAACATAAGACTGTGAATTTTTTACACCTAATTATCTTATTGTTTCATCTAGATGTATTTGGAATGGTAACACTACCGCCACTTTTTGATCTTTGCATATATGAGTGTGACAGTTCTCTTAAAAGGCAGTTATTCCCTAGCTGGTAATACATTTTAAATATTCAGTTGCATTTGTTTTCTAAATAAAGCAGAGTAAGATCACAGTGTTTCATTTATTGGTAATGTATTTGACCGTTTGCTAGAACTGAATATTTGGTAACATTTTCCTCACTTTTTCAGCAGTAAAGCAATAGTTCTATGTATAATTACTCAAACTTGTTTGATTAAACTTAAATACTTCTAAATACCTAGAAACTAAACTATGTATTCAACATTTTACTCTTTGTTGAGCAAAAAAAAAAAATGTTTTACTCATAAATAATCCCACTGACTTCAGTGAAGAGAGACACCGTAAACCTGAATGGCAGTTGCAGAGTGTTTGCTCATCTTCAGCATTGAAACTTTCATTAGCTTTCTTTGCAAATGTGTCTTGTTATTTTTTTTTTGTAATATAAGGTAAATTATACTGAGTATATGTACAAAATCAGTAGTTTTTACCTCTTTTGTTTTGACATGAATATATGCTCTTAGCACTTTCACTTCACTTCAAGTGTGTAGATATCTGTACAAAAAGAAAACGGGAAGAAATCTCTAGCTATGGAAGGGATAATGTGAAAGGCATAAATAGCAGCTAGTCTCTGCAGGTATGAAGCTGTTCTTATTTAAATCGATGGAAATTTCACTGCTGACTGCAGCAAATGCAGGATCAAGTCCTCAACTCTCTAAAAATCAATTATATGCATTCTTGATAGGCTTTCATGCCTTTGAAATTCTGTCTCTAAATTACTGTTGGAGACCAATCAATTAGATATTGGAGTTCATTTTAATAAAATAAATTCCACAATGTTGTGTAAAATTAAAGGAAATGCTTTAACTTACTGGCTTTTTATTTATCAAAAAAGATTAAACTATATCTGGGATTGTTAAATCACCTTGGTTTATTTACTGAAACATGTAGGACTCAACAGAATGCTGATGTGACACTTCGTATATTTGAATTGTTTCTGCACTGTGACGAATAGTGCTGGTACTAGGAAGCTGAGAGATGAGAAATTGCTATGTCAGGCATTGGACTGAAATACATTTTAAATAGACTTTTTATATGGTACTGTAGCAATTGAAAATTCTGATTCAGTGTCTGCTAAGAAAATGTTGGAAATGCTTTTAGAAGTTTTTTAACCAATACTAAATTTGCCAGTTCAGTAATAGTGACTAACCCAAAAGAGAATCATTAAGGAAGATTAAGCAATTTTTAATGTAAAAACTGTGGTTTATTCTGATTTGGATTTATTTTGAATCTTCCATTGTTCACAGGAGATTTGGTGATGGCTGAAGAGTACATGACACAAGCTGGCAGGTGGTACGGCACAAGGTTTGCATAAAGCTAATTTTTTCATTTCTTATTTCTCATCTGCTGTCTTTCAGGCTCAATAATCTGTTTCTTTAAACTGCGTGATTGTTAAATGTTACATTGACCATGAGATCATATAATGTCGTGTTACTATTATGCTACACTGTGCTGTGTTTACCTAGAGAAGAGCATATTCTTTTGAAATCTTAGCTAGTTATATAGCTTTTATAGATTTAAAATTATGTTAACATCTGTTTTGTGTAATTAAGATACATTTTAATTGAGATATTACAATACATTTATGATTATATAAATTAAATTTATGTCATGTAGGTAATATATCAGTACATGCATATAGTGTGTATATTAACATATGCATAGTTAATATAATAAAGATTGAGGTTATTATTAGTTTTATTTAATAAATTCCAATAGTGAGTCAAATCAAAAGGTGCTCTAAATACCTGATAACTTTAACAGATCCAGAGAGGAGAGAAACTTCAGGAGGAATTTCAAAACAAAAAAAATTTTAAAGTGGTGTTTGAGGAGTTACTATATTACTTATTTATAATTAGGAAGGGAAAAACATAACAGGTTTGAATGGAAATTATGAACTGTTGTAATTTGTAAGTATTTAATAAAAACAACTATACTGGTATATATTTGAAAGCCTGATCCTCAAAAACTACTGAGTGCATTATCTTCAAACTAAAAATGGTAAAAATGTGTCTGTTAGTCTGAGAACAAGCATGAGAAGTGTTGGCCTAGGGGTAGTTGTTTTGAAAAGTTATTTTAAGCTAATGAAAAGAGGTCATAGAATAAAAGTGCCATTTCAACCATATGTGTATAATCAAATCAGCTAATGCAGGAGTGCATTCTGGCAAGAATAAGTAAGCATTGCAAAGCCTGATATGGACAATGTGTAATACAGAAATGTATCCAAGTGAGTAAACATCACATGAAGGATTATCTCTACTTGTGAAGAATCCATTCCAGCAAGAAACTAAAACTCCATCTGAAATTTGTAGGACTCCCTAGAGAGCTAAAAGGGAATCTGCAGATTCTGAAATCAGTAAGCCAGAGATCTCTGCACTGTACTGTAGTGCACAAAAGTACATGTTCCCCAGATTTCCCTTTTGAAGAACTTCTTTCAGAATACTAATCAGACCTTGGTGTTCTGAGTTTTTAGAAGTATAGCTACGTTCTCTTTGCTGTTGCTTTGCATTTGAATGCAAGACAAAAAAGTTCTGATTTTCTAAATGTTCTAAAATAAGAACAAAAATATTGTGATATTCTGAAATGGCTTGAAAGGTAAATAGAAGGTTCTAAAATGCCACCAAAAGTGCAAGCTTGCAGTAATAACAGTAACAATAGGAAAAGAGAAAGGATAAGCATTTAAGGAGAAATACTTTATTCCATATTTAGCTTGTGGAAATGTGGAAAGAGACTGTCCAAAGCAAATAACAGGAAGACAACCAGGTCTGTGAAACTAGGTGTCAGGGGCCCGGGGATGTGTGGAGGAAGAAATTTCTGAGGCTGCAGAATAAAGGTGTGAGGTATAAATCAGAACTGATTTTGTACTGAAGGACCTGCCAAAATGATGCTGTTAGAATATATTGATGCAGGAACATCCTACGTAGATTGCATAGGTCTCAAACAACTTCCAGAACACCATACTAGACCACTCCAGAGCAAAGAAATTATCCATGGATAATGAGTTTAAGAGAAAAAAGATTTTTATATACCTTTATTAATATGGTATAGAAAATAGAAAGAACTGCTGAACAAGATAATGACAAATTGGATGCTCTTAACAAGATTATTAACTATGTGAGTTAGGGACGATGTTAATAACATATATATAATGCCTGCCACAAAAAAGCTTTTGTACTTGAAGCCTTGAGTGTAGCAATTTAGAACATATGTTTTAGCAGCTGTCAGAGAGATAGTAGATAACTAAGTGTGGCTAAAATAATGAAATTATTATTTCTCGCAAAGTGGCTCTGAATTTTGGTGACCAAGGGGTATGATTTTGGGGGTTAATTTTGTAGCTAAAATGAACACCAAGAATTATAATTACTTCAGCAATCAATTATGGATGTTCAACAGTTTTAAAAAAAAGTCCTGACACATCTCAAGTAGACACATATAAATGGACACATGCAAAGTCATCAGTCCCCTTTAAAGCTGTGGTCAAACAGCACAACCGTCTTTTACTTGGATACTTGCTTTGTTTGCAAAAGGATTGCGTTACGAGATTCCATCTCTGGACTCAAGAGGTAATGTGATCTGTAGAATCAATAGTACAAAAGACTTTACAATTTTACTGGATTTTTTTAACTTTGTGTTTTGTATTCTCCTGGCACATTCAGTTGGCAGGCTCACTATAGTGTGTTATACTTTTCATATGATCAGGAAACCTGTGATAAACATTTTTTTTAATTTTAGAAATGCAGTGTCGGAGTTCTCTTTTAAACACTGTTCCCTGATTGACTTTGCCAATGTAAAAAGTGCGATTTTATCCAAGTCATCCTTTCCTTATCTTCTATTTGTAAGCCATGTTTGCACTAAAAAGTATTTTAGTTAATTCAGTTTTAATTGAACAAGTGTAGATCTCTTTTACAGAATCACCCAAGTTACTTTAAGATTTTTAACTTATGATACAGTTTACATAAATATTTCTTTCATTGACTCTTCTGGCTAAAGTAGGTCTCACTGTGGACACCCATTCTCACCCATATTCCCCTTAATTGGGCTGTTTGGTTGTGTGAATGTGTGAAGAACTGGACCAGTATTCTAATACAGTTCACCACATAACCCTGCTGACACTTACATTACCATGATGGAGGAGGAAATTCCAAATATGAAACGAGGCAGAAGGTCATGGAAGTTCTTCATCCATGTGCTTATTCTTATCGTTTTCTTACTGTAAGATTATGTATTACTGTAAGAATATGTTAGTTTCATCAACTTTCACCAACGTTTCATTGAGCAAACTCATAGAGAACATGAGTGTACACCATTAGGATTATTCTGTTAATTCTGCAAGCCTTTGTAACTTGATTTTTTTTTTCCATTCTTTGTCCAGCTGCATAAAAATAGTGGATTAGGGCTTATCATACCCAAAACTGTTCTGAAGAATCAAGATGTTTAGCAGAATATCCCAGCAACCAGAAATGTCCAGAAGAGTCCAGTTAAGATACGGTTAAATATTTTTGCCAACCTTTAATGAAAAACACTGTTGTAAAACCTAAAACAACAGCTAAGAAACAGAAGCAAATATTCAAGTCAATGAAAACTAATTAGATAAGCTCTCCAACATCAAATTCAATATGATTTGATTATATATCCAGAAAGGAAGTTTCGTGTTTATGAAAGCTAAATTTCCAGTAACATTGTAATGAATTGCAGCACATCTTTGCCAGTGCTTTTTGACCCAGTGAAACATAAAAGATTTTTCATTTTGTTTATTTTATAACAAATGGCTGCATGTGTGTGATAACACTGGAACAAACAACATTGACTTGTGGAATGTTAATGAAATATCCAGAAAGAGTGTTTATTTCAAGCAAAGCGGAAGTATTCATAATTTCATCTTTGGGGAGATATATAGACACTTGTACTGTAGAAATGTAGGCCTGGTTCCCTTACACCTTCAGTCATAGAACTCGGTTGAAGTTAATACTTTGGACCTTACCTACTGTACTCAGTGAAAAGCTTTCTTGTTATTATATTTTCATTTTGTCTTATGTCTTACTATGTCTTATTATGACCCTAGTCAGGTCCTATAATCCAAGTATAAAACAGGTTGGACAGAGGTAGACAGTTTAGTATTAAAAAAAAGAAGACAATATTGGCTAGTATGACAGGTAGTGATTTCAGTGTATGAGTGACTGAAGCGCTGTCAAGTTCTGGTAAGCAACATGGAACCAGACAATTTTAAGGAAAGAGGTCCAGAGAGCTTGGAAAACTGGATCCCAACGGTTTAGACAACTGCTTAGGCAACTGATGATAAGTCTATCGGTAAGCAGCACTTAAATCATGACAAATATTTATATGTTCTGTCTGGCTTTTTTACTTTCATTACAAATAGAATACAAGGATGAGTCCTCTCAAACTGGCAGAAGCTAACCCATGCTTAAATATACACTGAAAACACCTGAAGGGCAGTTGTGCAGAGTAGCACTTGGGTATATGTCATTTAACATACCTCATTAGGTAGTAATTTTCCAGTGCAGATACATCTTTGAATAAGAATTAGTTGGATTTTGTTATACTTCTAAGGCCTCAAAAATTAATTACCGCTTTCCATTTAGAAGAACGGTTCCATCAGTGCAAACAAAATGATGGCATGTAAAGCTGCCCTGCTGGTTGATTCATATGAAAAAAATGTGTTTAACATTCAGTTCCTAATTCAAGTTTGAGGTGAATAGTTGGGAAAAAATCTTATTACATAAACAATAGACATACTGTATTTAAAAGTCTTTGAAATACGGACAATATAACTAAAACTTCATAAGAGCTGTAATAGTTATATTCTGTGGCTGCAGTTTAACTTTGAAGTTAAACATTCAAGCTTCTGATAGTCCACTGCTTACAGAATGCTGCAATTGTATAAAATTACTTACAATGTCAGCCAGAACTGTGGACAAGGGTAAGACAGTGAACAGTGGCATCTCCAAGTCAGTTTCTTAAGGTTGCCTGCCTGTTTACTTTTCTTCACTTCATTGTCCTTCCATGTCATTCTGAATTACCCGGAGACCACCTGCCTGTGGTAGTACAGCTAGGGTTGCACATTGCATGGGTACCTCAGCCATGAGTCTTTTTCATTGCAAAACTTTTTGCTAAAAATCCATTAAGTCACAATGAGCAGATGAGCTTGTTTTGTGAGAATATCCGTGCTTGTACCTTTGAGTTGAGGAGCATGAAAAATTAATAACATCCTTCAAGCATCTCTGACGCATGGGTATTTGGCAGGGCAGAAATCTGTGTGTTCCAAATACAGAAGAAAGTATACCCAAATCAAGTATGTCAGGAAATATATGTGGAACCACAGACTGCAGTGTTTTTTCTCTGCTACCCTTTTTGTGTGTCTACCAGAAACTGGAGTAGCTCCTCAATCCAGGTCTGAATACTTGGTTGAACCTGGCAGGGGGCGAAGGTAGGCCTGCTGGTAGACCACCGCTACAGCCAGGCAGAGAAAGAGGAAAATGAGATGGAGTCCAGCAATCAAGAGCTGTTTGATGAGTTGTCAAATGAAACTATGTCAAAACAGTCTCTTGCCAGAGATAAGATATGTTGGTCATACAAAGCAAAACTGAGTGGCCTGAAACTAATGTGGAATGATGTGCTTAACCAGTGACATTTAATTAATCGATATATCATCATTTGACATCTCTAAATTTCCAACTGTATAGATGATTGATATAGATGACAGTGGTAGTGGAGGTGGCATTGTATACTGTTATAAACTCATGTTTACCTTCCAGGTATTTTTACCAGCTATGAAACAACATGCAGTAATATTTTTGAAAATACCCTTTCAGTATGTACTTATTTATATTTTATTATTAAGTGTAGGAGCAATGTGCTTGTCAGTTTGCAAAAATAGCTCAATAGGACTCAGTTAATAAAGCAGCAGTGGTCTGGAAAGCTGGGAAGCTGCCAGCAAGACTTCTGCTTTTCTGCTTGAAATCCAATTTGCACATACATTTAAGAGTTTGGACATATTTTTTTCGTATTTTGTAGGAAAGCACTGTGTTTCTAGATAGTTTCCACTGATGTGGTGTATATATAGTTACATATACTGCTTCCTTTTCATTGGCTCTTTTTCCTTTCCGTTCAGAAAGGCTCTCCTGGTTGTATTGCTAACTGTAGTCACCGTCAGCTGATTGCTTTTAAAAAATCTCATTGTACAGGTTTCGGTGTTGGGTGGAAATAAGATGTGATGTTTTGCCTTTCTGATCAACCTTATGAATTGTCTTTCATCTTCATAATGTCACCTCTCAGACTTGTACTGCAAGTGTAGAAAGGAATTGAGGCAAAGAAGTGCTGTCAGCTGCTGGTAGTTTTGTCCCGGTCCTGCACTGAGCCGTATGAACGAATGAAATGGCCAAAAGAACCACTGGAAAGAAAGTGACCTGTTATCCTGTTACAAAACTCAGTTTTATTCCAGATCTTTACAAAACTAAAGACGACTTTATTTTTCAGATGAACTTGTGAAAATTTGTGCGAGCACATATATCTCAAAGGAGTCCTAAAGCCACCTTTTTCATATATAGGATGGTTTTATATTGTATTTTGCAGGAGTAGATGTGAACTTGCTCTGCGTCTGCACCGAGCCTGCTGGACTCTGTCAGAACATAATGCATGTGGTGACAGTTTGAGCTAGCAGTGACAAGACCAAGCTTGAGCTATTAAAGGTTTTAGCTTGGTTATAGCCCTGTGTAAGGGTGTAAAGTGATCCTCCTCTGTGTAGTCAGTTTTGTGAGGTGGGTTCTTTCATTTTGGACAGAAGAATGAACATGTTATTCTTTACAGTCTACGTTTTTGATATGCAGAGTCCCCATTTAGCTTCATGGAAAAGATAATGAGTTGCCTTGGTCATAATTATAAATACCTATATTGAAGGAAACCAGCTGATAGTAGAGGTTCCTTTAAAAAGGATAAAAACATAAATTCCAATGATCAAAAGTTGAAGGTAGATAAATTTAAAATATTAATTACATACTTTAAAAAATTTTGATTCATTACAATTTGGAACAATGTATCTAGGGTAGGAGGAGTATTCTATCATCTAAATTCTTTAATTGCCTTTTTTTTTCTGCATGCCTAAGGCACAATTTCTGAACTGTTATAGGAATTATTGATTAAAGTCCTACAACCTGTGATTTGTAGGCGGTCAGAATAGTTCCCAGGAGCTGGACTTCATACTCTCTGAACTTCCTGGTGAGACCTCGTGACCTTGAATTTCATGATTAGAAATCTCATTAGCCAACCACGGAAGACAGAGAGGGGAGAAATAAGACACCTGTTGTTCCCAACAGTGCTCTCTTCCCCATAAAAGAGAAATTAAAGTCAAATGTGACATAGCAGGAGGTATTAAAAACTAAAGCTCTGTGTCATCCCTCCATTCCAAAAGGGAGGAAAAGATGTAAAACCCCAAACCAAGCCTCAATTTACCATGCTTTGAAAAGAAAATAAATGGTTCTGGAAGGTAGATCAATGCTAATGAGTCTGCTGTAATCCTCATGGTAGTTTTGTAGCTATGTATCAGGTTTTTAAGTTTATCTTCAAAATAATTCTGTGCTCAGGGGAGTCTCAGCAGAATGGAGCGTTCACTAAGACTTTGTGTAGTACCAATTGCTCAGATAAACTTCTAAACTCTAGGAAGCTTGTCTATATACCCCAAATTCAAGGCTTTTCTAAAATTTCTACTCAAGAAACATTAATACTAAAGGTAATCTTTAGCATATGCAAAAATACCAAGCAAGTATTATCAGTGGCCCTAAAATGACACTTTTTTCAAGAAATGCCCTTTGAAGATTTTGCAGGTGATAACTGAGCAACTCACGCTATTTTCTAGCAGCGAAACCCATACTGCAACAGGCACAGCTTTATTAAAGGATCAGTTATCCTTAATAACTAAATTTCTTGAGATAATTAACAAGATGCAAAACCATAAAATCAGTCATTCCAGTTGATTTTAATGTCAGGATAAGCTGTTGTCCGTGCAACTAACTGAAGGAAAAGGGAGTGATGGAAATTCTTACCCGTTTTCCATGATATACATCTAGTTCAGGAACTCCAGAATATTTGCCTCTGTAATATGTACTGTCTTCCAATTACTGGATTTAAACTTCTAGACCAAGTAGATTATATTTATTCCTGGTTTGTTTAATTACTGACTAATAATGGGATTTAATTTTATTTATTCAGTGTATATGATTTAATTAGAAAAATTACTAAAATTTTGTTAAATGATCTGTTAATAATTACATTTGAAAACCTTTGTGCTCTCAGTGCGCAACTCCCTCAAACTGCCTTCTGCCCTCAGTATTTGCTTACTGTGGAGTCTTACTTTGCTTGGGAAGTTCCCTGCATTGTGACGCAAACATTTTTCAGTATCTCATAACATTGCATTTTCTGTAGGTACTGGAGGTTAGCAAATGACAACAGTCTGACAACTGGTTTTAAATTATTTCATATTGCACAAGTCTGCTGTACAAGAAAAAATCTTAACTCCTTTTTAACATTCAGAGCATGTAATCCAAAATCAAAGAATGCGCAAGACTATACAGACAATGAATTGCTAAAATAGCTGTAATGATGCACAGTTCTACAATCACCCTTTTCTCTCTGCTGAAGGACCCTGCATGTAAGGCACCTGGCAAATTCTAATGACAGTTTTTCTTAATTACACAAATGTTACAAGATGCGCTATGGTCAGCTCTATATAAAAACAGTATATTGCTTCCATTATAGCTGAACATTTGCATTAAAACACAAATAGTTTCTTTGCTTGTCTGTGTTCCTGGCTTGAGGCCAGTGGCTTTCCTGCCTTTTATTAGTTGCAGCATAATCTAAAATAGAGGCTGAATAAAATAATTGACCAAGAATATAGCTTCAGATAATATTGTCTGTGTGCCCCACTCTGTCTTTCCCTTTTCTGTTTCTCCCTAGGGGAAAAGCAGTTATCTTCCTTATGCTAAATCTAGTTCCTATCCACAGCAATCATGTAAATCTTGGCATCAGTCTCACAGCAGAATAAAAAGTCAAATCAGCAGGAAACTTCCACATAAGAGCAACAGGCAGTCCCAGGAGGAAGAAAAACCCAACAAAAAACATCCTCTCAGACTCTTCCATTTATTTTCTCTGAAAAATAAGAGTTCTACTCATTAGAAACACTCAGGTTTTCTTGTAATTTTTAAGATAATATGCCTTCAAAGAATAACAACTCATTGTTCAGCAAGCTTGCCAGCCTTTCAAAGCCTTTTATTTCAGAGCTTCTTTCTGAATAAACAAATATATAAGGAGAACAAATTGAAGTTTCTGCTTTTCCTAGCATTTTGCATAGAGGCTACACAAGCTGTCTTCTCTCAAAATGGGTCAGACCTCAAATTATAGCTTTAGAGTAACAAAAAATTGTTGGATGTAGCTGGTGGGATGGATTTTATATATTTTACATACAGACTGATTCTGTATCTAAAGCCACAAAAAATATTTTTAATTGAAGATTCAACATGTTAAATCAAAACCCCAAGGTATTCTTTATTGTTACAGTCCTACGTATTCAAAAATATTACTAGTAATTTGATTAGGGGTATTTTAAATATTTAGAGATAGGCAAAGGAAGACTAAGTATAATACAAATAACTATCACATAAACATGTTGACAACATAATAAAACTAGAAGTATGGTTTGTAATATAATCTGAATTTGTACATATTGGACTGATGTACAAAATGTCTTTGTATCCAATTATTACATTCCACAAGAGCTTGCTTCAGAGTGAATTAGTCCTTAAGGCATTAGGAGGAACTGTCTTATTCAGACCAAAGTGACTTGCCCTCCCCAAAATGAGAGAATGATTACCAGGGTTATAAAACAGAAAAAAACATACTCAGAGATATAAAGATTTTCTTTGCTAGAGCAGAGATTCAGGGAACACAGAGTTAGGAATAAAATGTCCTTAGAAGAACTGGAGAAGGGAGCTTGGGATATGAAAGAAACGTTACTTAGTCCATGGAGCGCACATACTCAGTGGCTTGGAAAGTGTAAAATAATACAATTTGTAGGGAAAATGTGAAGGAATGCCTAAACTCTCACAGGACTAATCACCTCTTGACTTAGGAAGGAGACCTGGGCATTCCTGTGAAGAGTTCAAACCAGGTGTAGATTCCCTGACAGAGGTTCCTGTATTCATTTCTGTGTTAGTGCCTGAGTAACAACTGAAAATTACAGAGAGGCTGAAATGGAGTAGGCAAGACTCCCTGATGTAGGCTTACAGAGAAAGAAATCAAGCACTATATGTAATTCTGTGCCACAATATTTGACTTTCTAGAAGAAGCAGGTACAGAGTATGGTACAGTCAGAGATTGGAATAACATTGAACTCTGCTGTTTCTGAAGTCCACTAAAAACTCTGGAAGCAACTCTTACTTAAAGTTTTTCAAAGCGCAGTAACACTACAGTGAGGGATTTGAACCCCCGTTCTTGTGGGAATGGCTGCCTGCCTGTATTGCCTGTGAGCTTTCTCTCATTCAAGGATAAGATAGCAGTGCTTAGGTCTGTAAGCAAACTCTTTGAGCCCAATGCTGCTTTTGGTGATACACTTACAGCCTCATCGGCCGGCAAATTCTTCCCAAGCTTTTGCAGTGCCATTGGCAGGGTCCCACTGCTTGGTAGCAGAGAACAGTTCATCCAAATCCGTGTATGATGGTATCGCCTTTGCTGGGCAGCGGTCGTTACTTTCAGTCACCAGCTGTATGACTGTCAGTACAGACAAAAGAGAGAGGAAGTCTTCTACTGCAGCATTTTGAAAGCTGCTGCAGTTTTGTTTTGCAAGGCCCTTCCAGTTTCTGCTTAAGATATGCAATTAAGTGAAGACAAGATTTATCTCTGATTTTACATTGCTACAGACTTTAAGAAGTACACTCACACATTTCCAGCTGCTACTCTTATGAGGTAGAGAGACCTGTGAAGTGATGATATCATTTCCTATCACTCTAAAACACAGAAAAAAAAGAAGTGCTTTATTTTTTATTGAGCAACTGTCCAGCAGACATCTTTGTTCACTCCACACACCTCACCCTTTATTCGTGAATCATAACTAAAATGTAACTTTAAGGCTTTTTAAGCAAAGTATTTCCATAAAAACATATGGAGAGAAGAAATAGTTATAAATGGAGAAGCCCCTTGCTGTCCACAGCAAATACTCGATGGAGACCTATCTATCCAGTTCAGAGTACAGGCTGAATATACAAGAAGATTGCCCTCAGGGAGCAATGAGAGCTGGCTGGGAGCAGGGCAGGCACGGAAATGGCCACCAGGTTCAACATTATCAGGCAAGTTCATGGTGCTGAGGCAGGTCGACAGTCATGCTGGGAAGTCAATCTACAGGTCGTAACCTGTGGATTGACTTTCAGACCCACTGAGGTTGACCCTCAGACCCACTGAGAATCCAAGTCCTGTGATCATGGGGCAGGTCCACAGTGATGGGGTCAGGCAGAAACCAGGCCAAGTCAGGTCCAATGGAGGACAGTCAAGGACTGAAGCACATAGGCTGAACTAAATTAAAGCCCCTGGACTCATGGACAAGGATGTGGTTGAGGGCCCCAGGTGAGGCTGGTCAGGGCCATTAAGGCCTATTAACGTGTTCAGGGCCCTGACAGTTGTAACGTATAAATTATTATCCGTTGGGTCTTGCATTTGTGAGAGACTAAAATGATTTCAGGGGCTATGTCTTACTGAACTTGTGTTCAGATTCCTCATTACAGATGCAGTAATAACAGCAATGAACACTGCAATGAACACTCATTTAAATTTTCTTGTATTTTTAATCTGTTCTCTTTATCTGCACAGGAACAGTAGCCAGGCAGTATTAGTACTCCCACTGCCACAGTGATCTATGAGCTATCCCTTAACTGCAACAGCAATTGATGTTTTTAACAAAAAGATCAAGCACTCAAGATGAATTGCTAGGATAATACCTATACTGGAGTTCTTTTAACATAGTATTTCTGCCAGATCCAATAGTCATAGAAATAATGAGAGTAATGTCCTGGAGAATCGGAATTACACTGAATTTTGCCACTTTGTGACCTAAACGTGAATACTAAGCTTTGTGAAAAACCACAGTGCCCTGTCTACATCAGTACTCCCACTGCTACAAACACCATGAAATCACTGCCATAGCTTTAGGAGACAAAATATCTTCCAGTATAGCTTGAGAGGACAGGTAAGGAAGTCAGATCAAAAAGTAGCTCTTCTGTACCATGTACAAAATAGCTCTTAGTAGCACTGAAGCTGAAGTATATTCAGTGGAATATATCAGAAAACATGCTTACAAAATCAGTATCCACCAACAGAGTAAATAAAGAACAGAAGCTGTTAGCACATATCAGAGGGGAGAACTTTACTTTTTTGGTTATTTGAAATTGGCACTAATGTTCACTTTGTCAGGGTCACATTTTATGTGAGACTGCAAGATCAAATGGCAAAAGTACTGGAAGTTCTGGTTTTTTCCTAGTTCTTGCTGCTCTCATATCTTGTGTACAAGCTTCTCCCTAACCTTTCATGCTCTTATGTTCTCTTTGTTGCATCTTTTAACCAAACTTGTACTCGCACTGAAGTTACAAACCAGAGTTTAAGAAGTCTGAGGTAGAGCACAATAAAGAATGCTTTCCAACATCAGAGATGAATACTGTATTTTAAGTGGACCATTTAAAAGAGTATCAAACTAAATATATAAATTCTGACATGACTGTGTGTTTTATGTCTACTAACCTTGTAATTGTATTTTAAGGCGCATGACTCATCATATTGTGTCATCTAAAGCAATCGTAGATGAGCATCTGCCAAAGGCCGATTTGGTAGTGCTTGCCACCTAGTGGATCACTGCTTGTATACACATATGAGAAGGATCGTCTGCTACAAAAATATTTGAAAATATGCTTATTAATCCCATTATTTAATAATATCCTGCAGACTTTGAGTTCCGCTAGATGGAAATTTTTTTTGTTGGAATGAAATGCTACTGAAAATTGAAATAAAAATTGCAAACATTTTCACAAGTTTTGTCCATTTTCTGATAGCTCTACTTATAGCTATTGTTTGACTTGGTGATAGGCAAAAGATGGCATTTTAGAGCCAACAAGTAGTCAGTATAGATGGCCATGGACTCAACTGTAAACTCAAGCCCCAAGGTAACATATATTGATCGGTAGACCATGATGACCTCACTATAAGTGAGGTCATTTATACCAGTTTTACCTTTTAGATACAGTTTATACCAGCTATTTATGAACTGACATTTATACCAGTTGTTTCTGCTTCTTCTATTAGAGTTAGCTGTGGCCTTGTCATTTTTGTTACAACAAAAAGTTCTGATATGTGTACAGTAGTAACTGGATTTTCTCAACTTTAGCTCCTCTCTTCTGTTAGCCACATCGCTTGGAATTGTTGTCATCCATTTTTTTGACCTGGACTTCAGTCTCTTCCTCTGTAGTAATTTACCCTTCGTTACCTCCTCCCACTATTCTTACAGACATCAAAAGTGTTGCTTATACCATAACACAATCAAGAATCTGTACATAAGGTAGAAGGGTTCCATCAACTACCTACAAAAAACACTTCACACAAATGCAGTCCTCCTGCCAAAATTTTGACTTCCCTCTTTCAAATGTGAATACAATTGAGCTTTTATTGAATTTTGTAATAATCCGTGTATTTTAAAAATATGGACTATTTTACCAGAACTTCCCCCAAAAAATCCGGCCTACAGGAGACAATTAAGAGAAGTTGTAAGAAATAAGGAATTGTCAGGTTTGAATACAGCAAGTTTTCTGCTATACTGATGATTGTAACAGTATTTTTTACTCTTTACTTACAACATCATGATGCTGATGTTGGAAAGTTTTAGCCAACAGCTGTATGATATTCAGGAATAATCAGTTTATGCTTTACACTTTTAGAAGACTTTCCAATTAATCTTACTAAGCTTAAGAACATACCTTAATTCTTACTTGTTAAAGATGCCCATACAGATGATTTTAGCATTTTTGATCATAGCATTTTATGATCAATAACCTATTGATGACTATCTTGATGTGCAGATGTTAAATCTGGGTCAGAAGATTCCATGGGGTCAAAACTTTCGCTCTGTGTTCAGTTTTACTGTTACTTATCTGAGTGTATTTGGATCTTACAGTGCATTACGTGACCGTCGTATATCAGAATTTATGATGTTCCCTTATTTGCTATGGCAATCTCATGATTGAGGATAGTTTGGGGTTTTTTTCCCCTCTAGCAACTGTTATGGGGAATTTCTATTATGATCAGAAGGTGGAATACAGTTTCTTTCTTTATACAGTGAATTCCTTCACTTTCTATTATATACTGATTATCCTTCAAACCCTACAGATTATATAAATTTCATTAGGAGGATCATCAGGAATACTTGGAATTAAGAAATATTTAAGAAATTTTGTACAACTATCCTCCTGTCTGTTTTCAAAAAGCAATCACAGGAACAATTTGATCTTTTGCCAGATTTAGAAAGTTGTATTTTAGTACCATAATATAAATTTGAACTGAGTGGCATCATAAGCTTGAAAAATCATTTTTATTAAGATACAAAAAAAGAATAAGGAAAATAGACATTGTAATTAAACATTCGCTTTCATCTACAAATAAGTATCGCGAGTAACAAAACAATAAAATAATTCTTTAAGTTCTTGTGGACAGTTAGAAACGGAGGAAATAGAAACAGAGTCTTCTGAAATAGAAAATATTTGGCAATATCTTTTAGTTCTCTCAATAAAATATCCATGTAAACAAGTAATCCATATTTACAATATCATATGCAAACCTTTTGATTACATGTAGTAAGAAGTGTACATGTAATTACTGTACATTCAATTTTAAAATTTAATTTGCACCATCATTTCTCAGTTTCATTAATGTTGGAAAAAACACTGTTCTGCTTCTGTGCACAGTACGGTATGACAGCGTGTAAAAACATTAAAAAAATATTATTTTTTTTCAGGCATCTTTAAAAAATAGCACTTTTAGTGTTAGGTTTTGTAACTTCCTACGTTGTAATAGGAATCCAAACTTGGAATGTAAGCTCTACAGTCATGTCCCTGTAAAGACAACAATGTAGAAGATTTCCAACATGCAGAAAAATCCTGATAAAAAAGCTAGAGTTCTACCTTCCACTTATATCGTTGAAAATATACCATTTTATTTCCCATGTTGCTGCTATTACACATAAATACAGGTAAGAAAAGCTGCATGAAAGGAAGGTTAATGGAAGGCCACTCTGAGAAGCAGCTTTAGGAATATGTTTTTTTTCCAGAGAAAGTTACTCTCCAAAGTCCTATGTATTTTTATTTAGCACTTGAACTAACCTCATATGTTGCAACGATACTTAAAGATCTTTTTAATCACTTTAGAACAGAAGCTGAAAGTCTATAGCATGTTTTCTGTTTTGAATTGCACACACCAAGGTTGAGCAAGTTTTAGGAGCTCACAGCTACCGCATCTCACGGGGACCTTCCAAAGACCAAAACAGCCAGAAGCCCACAGTTCACACACACGAGGTATCACTGATAATTCCCAGAATGGAATTTTTTTAATTTATTTATTAATTTATTTATTTATTATTTCCCAGAATGGAATCTTTCAGCTCCCACTGAGTTTCTACTATCACATTTAACCTCAAAGTTGAAAAATAAAAATATAGTCTGGCAGACTACCCTCAAAAGGTTGCTAATCCTTGATTTTCAATTAGTTTTATATCATCAGAATAGAGAAGTAAAGAAATGCCACCATTCTTTTTCAAGTATCATTACTCTTGAGCAGTACATGGAATAAAATGAAAAACAGAAGGCATACTGGTTACTACAGCTTAACTTTACCAGCATATAGAACCATTCACCTAAAAGCTGTTGATTTCAATACATCCAAGTCTGTCGTAACAAACAAAGTCACAGGATTTGTGGGTTTTTTTTCACAATGTACTCTACAGTTAGAGTTTCTTCTAGAACAATCCTTAGACAAGTTAATACCTTCCACACAAACACAGTCGTCTATTAGATGACTTTGTACTCTGCAAGGATTGAATGAGCTCATTTTCACAGGTGGGTGAGACACAGTTAACAGGCCAACACATACCAACTTAAAATGCTGTTAGAAAGCTAGCATAGTAAATTGCTAGAGCAGTTGAGTTCATTTCTTTACTTCACCTGTTATCCTTCAAAAGTGTCAATACAGCAGCTCTCACAAAGACTAAATATGCATCCACCAGCTGTAAGATGCTTACTGATTTCACCAAAAGCAGACATGTTCAGCAGAACACAAGGAGATCAGAAGAAAAGACGACAGTTTTAGTGTTCTCCAGAAGCTACTGCAAATCCCTCTTCCTACTTAATGTTCAATATATAAATTTGTAATAGGATGCATAACATAACCATGTCGTGTCAGCTGAGCACCAATGTCATGTAAAACAAGTGCTCTTGTTTTTCTGTGAGAAAGCTGCTGTCAGTACTATTTGGATTTTATACTGAAGCTGCACAGAACAATTTTAGGGAAGACAGGTAATTGTGTGGAACTTGAAAAACAGGGAAAAAGCTGTCCGATCCATTGCACATAGTGGGACTGGAGGAGTGCTCACACAATAGGATAGTATTCCTGCTGTCATACCGGAATTCTACACTAAGGCATTTAAAAGCAGGTATTTTCCCAAATGACACACTACACCAGTGCTAGGTGTGTCCCAGTCATCCACCAACATATCTAAGTGAAAACTCTGGGATGTAGTCCTTGAAGACCAAAAGGTACAGCAGAAAAGTTTTTTGAATAATTTACTGTGCTGGCTTTCTATACTGCATTCACCGAATAATTAAATGTTATTACAAATCAAATAACAAGAACTGAGGTGCTTCTTGTCAGAGAAGATCCAAAATAACTCATGACCAAAATTGTTTGTACTAACGCAACACTGAACTACAAAAACTGTATACTTGCTAAAGTTTAATGTGTTTAAACATTTTAAAAGCTGAGGAAGATAAAAATTTATGTAGTCTTTAAAAAAATAGGAAATTATATGCTGTCTGAAACTGTCTACAATGCCACATGAACAGTGGTAAATTTGGACTTGCAGGTTTTACAAGAGATTATAATAGAAAGGCTCATCATTTTTGACATGTGCAATCAAACTAATCTACTATAATTATTCTTCTATAGTAGTAAGAAATAAGTATTGTTTATACCTGTGAAAATAATGAATGAGCATAATACATTAATAGTCCCATTGCTAGGAAGAGCTATAAAATTAAAGTGCCAGTAGAGACTCAAACTGCATTATTTAGCACTTTAATTTCAAATTAAAAAGTCATAGTGTTTATAAAGTTTGCTTATAGACTAAAGTATGTTTTCATGCCTGTGACGATGATGATTTTGACACCAGTGTGGAGATACCAAAATTTGGTTTCAGTTCACAGGTAGTGTTTTAATCAAATCAGAAAAGCTCAGCTGTTTGTTGGAGGAAGCATTTCTCACTTCGAGCTACTTTCTTCTGTGGGATTGCTAGCAGTCTTCTCTTGTTTCTAACCTCCTAATTTCTGGTCTAGTGCCACAAATCAATAGAACTGTGCAATCAAATCAAGATAGTAAAATACTACCTTCTGGGATAAAAGGAAGACTTCGTTTAAGCAATACATATTTTTCTAAGTGTGCATCTCTAGTTTTCCAAATAAGACAACTTCTGCATTTGGATGTCTTACAATATCCTTAGATTTCAGTAATGATCGTACATAATCCAAAGCCAAATGCTTTCTCTATATGATATATGATATATTTGGTAGAGTTGGTTAAAAGTCAACAGATAGGTTTTGGCTAAAAAACCCCAAAACATAAAAGCTTTTAAAGGAAACATAACATTTAATGAAATTTTCATTCAAACTTTCATTCCTTTTTTGATTTAAAAATTTTAGACTAAACATTTTAATGGTGCAACTCTGCAAAGTTCTGAATTACCTCAAATCCCATAGAACTTAGTAGCTGGTGAGGGGGTTAATCAGCTTGAGAAATCAGGGCTTCAAAAAAAAGTGAACATTACCAGAAAAATTATGTGTGACCAACCAAACTCTGCTGTCTGGTATACTTCATGACTCTTGATTCATAACCTGCAAAATCATTCAGAGCAAAATTTAGTCTCAATCTTGTTAACTTTTCATGACTCTAAGAGATATAAGCATTAAATAAAGATGTGATATGGAAAACATTTTCCAATTATGTGATTTTCCCATTATCTGATGTCATTCATGCTCTCATTTTTTAAATGAGGACTGAGCATGAACCAATATAATATAATATAATACTGGAATTTAAATTCATGTGCAGAAAACTTGAGTATCTTTGAGCAAGCCATACTGAAAATAAAACCCCAACCTATTTATATATCAATATAACTAAATTGGAAGGAATCAGTGGGATTTGGCAGTATAATAGTACTGTTATTCTGTGTATTTTCTTTACATAGTTGATCGCTGGCCTGCTTCATCAAGTTTGAGGTTTTGCTTTCTGGCTGCTTCACTATTGATCCTCAGGTCAGATTTGTCTGCATTACTGCCATCTGTCATTGTGGATTCTGCTTCTGTGCCTTCAGGAGTCCCTCCAATGGGCTGCAGAACTTTAGCATTCTTTTCTGGGGGGCGCTTCCAATGGGACCTGCTTGCCATCCACAAAATAAGGGCACCAAATATGACAAGCAAAAGACCAAGACAGTTGACAAAAGTTGCCTCTGGTGGGGATGCACTATATGCAGGATTCTTCCTTTGGAAGGGAGAGGAAAAAAAAAGGTCAGTTGTTTTAAAGACAATCCTGGTCTAAAACCAACAGTCTAGGTAGGAGGTCTTTTTAAACCAAACCAAACCAGTGTCTCAGTGCTAGATGGTTGTTATTCTATGAAATGGAAGTATTGTTTGCAATGAATAACCTTAATAAACAAGTGGAAAAAAAATACTTACAATGAAAAGATAAGCTTTTCTGTGATTCCCATGAGAGCTGTTGCAATCACTGTTGCAAAGATGGTAAGACCTGAATAAACATGTATTGGCATGAGAGCTGCTCGGAGAGGAACTGGAGCAAAAGGGAGCAGAAAGACAGCGAAACCCAAGACGAGCTAAACACAAAACAGAACCACAGTTAAAGCTATATGGGAAACAAACTACTTCTCAAGCAGAATAAAAATCATCATAAAAATTCCATTTTGAGATGTCTTCAGGTACAAATTTGAAAAGAATTGGTGTTTTTATTTCTGAATGTGTTTCCCTTTAAAACCAAAGCAGTCATTCTGGATTAGCACCTGGGAAGCAGACATTTAATATTTTATAAATAATGCCACCCAATATCAGTGCCCAAACTGATTGGTAATGCTAAAACTGCAACCAAACTAAGTACTGGAAACCAAAGTTTTCAGTGTCACTAATTCAGTAATATATTAAAGGTGTGAGTAGCTACATTTTTAAAGTCCCTTCAACTCCTGTCCTCTGCTTCTGTTACAGATTTACACATAAATGAAGATGAGAAGGCAGTCTAACCTTCTGACCTGAGTGGACTAAATAATTTTACCTTGATAAGAGTTTTAGTTAAATTACAGTACATGTGTTTAGAAGGGCAATGGTCTCTCAATATGTCAATCAGTTGGCATTTACAGAGTGAAGACTTGCGTGGGTGGCGTGAAATTATTCAGGGGACATGAGTCCTCCCATTAGCACTAATTTTGTGATGGAAGATAACCCATCATGTCACATGGTTTCAGTTACGGTCGTATTGATGTTGCATCCCTTCTTTAGTTTGTTCTATCATTACTCACCCCTGCTGCTAAATTAGAAATAGTGCATGAATTTGTATTTCATCTCGCTTTAACTTCCAGTCTTAGTCCTTGTTTTGTCTTTCCATGCTGGATTAAAGAGCCTGGTATTTTCTCCCTGGGAAGCTTTTTAATACACCGTAATCAAGTCATCTCTTAATCTTCTTTAGATCTGCTAAACAGTTGGAGCGTTTTAAGTCTTTCACTGGAAGATAGTTTTTCCAGCTCTCAAATTACTTTTCCAGATTTTCTTTGCTTTTTTCAATTTTTTTTACATTTAAAAAAATGTGTTCCATAGTATTTCATATGTGTTTCACTAATGCCATATATAGAGGTTAAGATAATCTCTTATTCAAGAATTTACTTCTGTTGTCACAGCATTGTGAGAACTCCTTTTGATCTTCATGTCGTCTTTGAGTACTTCTTTCCAGAGACATTGCTTTTGAAGAGACAGTCTCCATTTTTAATTCCTGCCCTATTCTTAAATTTACGTCCTTGTGCTATGTTGTATTAACATACATTTGGCTTAAATACAATATATTTACACTACTGTTCCTGTAGGTAGAGTAGTATGTGAGCATCCCCCCTCAATAATTTTTCAGTTCTGAGATTGACATGCCAGTTCTGGCAAATGCCAAGTGTCTTCTCTATTATCAGAGATGCTACTTTATTACTGGTTTTTAACAATTGTGCTCAATCAGTTAATAAACTCTCTGGAGACTTACATACCAGTTTGGAGGAAGTAACACCACAGTTCTATTGATAAGATAGGCAGGGCATTAAGTGTCATTGATCATGTTTATAGTAGCAAAACGAAAAGTAGAATTAAGATCTTATTTGTAATTCTTTATCTTAACCATTAGAAAAAAATGCTGATACTCAGTATAGTGGCAGCACAGATTTCCCTGAAATAACTGCATTATAAGGACAAGGAAAATCTTAACATTGTTCCTTCTTATTCATTAGCTGTTGTTCAACCATAAAGAATATACTCAACAATGCTGCAATATGCTTTCTTTTTTCTAAGTGTTAAAACCTCTATTTCAGCACTATTTCTTGTACCTCCTAGCCTGAGCAGTGAAAGATAAAAGTCCAGAACCCAAATCCCTCAGCTGGGGATTTTCTGTGCTTGAACACCAGATAATTAAGTCTTATTTTTTCCTTTTTAGTGTTTGGGCAAAATAATTCAAAATCACAATTTGAAGGAACAAAATTAATTTCCACAGTGTAATAACACAATATATGGAGTTCAGAATGGATATGCAGAAACATCACATCTGTGTGTGTATGCTAAATGTCAGGGCATGCCTGCTCTTCTTCTATGCCAAATGCAAAATATACTGTTAGCTCATTTTAGATGATGATAACTCTAATTCGCTGACAGTAGGAGCAATTAAAAGCATGCACATGAACATTTAGCAAAGTTTTGCTGATTCAGGAAAACTGGTTAGCAAATAGTAGCTCTTTCAGATGTCATATCCTTTAGATCTGCACTGCTCCCTGTTGCTCTTGTTCTGCTGATAAACAAGAGTCTTGAGGCCAAGAAGCGACTAGTTAAAATTATGATAGCCGGAAAAAAAGAAAAACAATTCCTTCATTGGAGACTTCCTTAATAAAAGCTCTAATTGTATTAAAATATGCTGCCAACAAACCAAATACCTTGCTTTTATTTCAGCAGTTTATAGAGCTTAGAAACACTGAGTAGTAAATAAATGGCCATTATCCCAGCAAATAAACAAAATGCTTTAAAATACATTTTTCTTTGAAATCAAGGATCCAGTATTTGCACATTTACATGCTAATTTGCCAAATCACAGAATGTAAAATGGGAATCCCAATAGCTAAGAGTATATTAGTGAGGGCCTGTTGTGCCTGAATTACTCAACACATTCTTCAAATTTACAACCTGTTTATAAATACAGTTAGATTCTGACCTGGAGAGAATAAAATATAACAGCAGTCAGCCCAATCCAGCTGTGCAGACTGTACATGTTAGGAATGTTCCTGGCATTGTGGAATTCAAACACGGCTACCATAGAAACAATTGCAAGAATCATAGCTATGGTATTCAGTCCAGCATGTATGAACTTCATTAGGAGTTTGCTGCATTTCCAGGTCCAGGGCAACCTGTACACAATAATAGCTGAAGAAAGAACAGAAACAAGATTTTATGCCTTATAGGATAACTTCTCTCAGATTTTAATAATCATACATCATTCACGTAGTTCCATTGTAAATTACAGGAAAATCCAACCTTTAATCCTCTAAAAAAGTCTATTAAAAGCCTTTTTCTCCTACACATAGCATAGCATATTCCAAATATACAACTAAGGCTTAAATAGAGCTTTTAGGGAGATTTCTTCCTAATTAAAAAAAAAACCAAACTTAAGTGTGTTTCAAAAAAAGCACAGTAAAGAACTTGGTGTTGTCTTTTCCTCATTCCTTGAATCGATCTAACAGGGATTCTGCATAGGATTTTGATTTTTCCGCTACTAGTCACATTGGAAGAATAAGGCCCAATTTTTATATCCAGAAGACCACCTACTGAGAAAGTGTGTAGGATTATTTCTTCATATTTATTCTCTTTGCCAACTTTGGATAACGCTATTCTCTAATTCTGTAGATGTCTATATGACTATCTATTGCATTGATATTAATAGGACTACTTTAAATGGGAAAAATGCTACTCAGCATAAGGGAATCATAATCTGACTCTTAAGAGACAAAAGCATTTGGCAACTACAACTCTTCTCACACTGTTAGATGAATGTAAAGGTTGTTTTGCCTACATTTGCATTAATAACTCTAGCAGATAGTGTTTTGTCCAGTCTGAACAAAACAACAACTTCTAGTGATCTAACTCCAGACGGCCCTTAGGAATAACTTAGCCTAGAGCTGCTTGTCGCCAGGCTCTCTCCTCGAGGTCCCCACTGCTCCTTCCCTGCCACAACTGTCCCCTTTCGCATGACCCAGGTGCTTTCCACAGGGAACACACGCAGACCAGAGTAGATCACTGAAGCACCAGGTACATCTGATGACAAACTCGGTAGTAATTCTGGATGTGTGACAGCACATAAGTATATTTAGATAGCAGGCGACAAATATTTATGAGGACGCCCGATCACGTGACCAGTAAAGGCTAATGGCCACACCCATAATGTCTTGCCTGGGCAAAAAGACTGACCTCCATTCATCTGATTTATCACATCCTCATTCAAGGTTTCTGCTTATGAAATTACTTTCAAATATTTATATATAATTAGCTTTATTAAAACAAAAGAATCAGAATATATGCAGGTTTTTTAAAAAGTTCCTGTTCCAAACATTAAGAAATAGATGTGCACCAGAAAAAAAACCAAACCAAAACAAACAACAAACAACAAAAACATTACTGAATAAATGCAAAGATTAAGAATTTACTTAAGTGATTCTCATGTGCTTTACATGTTCCTTCTTCATAACTGTAGCTTTTTATGCAAAAAAGTATAGGTTATGGAAAATAAATAGGATATTCATTCTGTATGTTGTGATGAATAATAATAAGTGACAAATTAATTTCAAAGTTCTGTTTGCCTTTTTTTTTTTTTCACTTGGATGCATGCCAGGATATACAGTACTGCGCTAAATAATTCACAAAGAAAACACTGTTCACAAGTGAAATTTCCAGACTACGATCAGATTTTAAGTCAATGCGTGCTTTTACATACTGTATGAAAATATAATACTGGAATGAAAGCATCCCTTAGAATATTTAAATATATACAGCAGTTAGGTAGTTCTCAGCTTTCTACTTTTAAAAAGTAACAATAGTAAATCCTACAAAATCAGGACGATAGAAGCCTGGGTTTTAAGATGGTTTGGCAGTAATCAATCTCTATGACATAGGTATGATTCAGCACACCAAGCTTACGACCACCTCCAACAGTTTCCCAAAAGGTATATGATAGTCTTATATCTTGTTAATATTGAAATAATTGCCTGCATCAGACTGTTATTAATTAACTTGATTCTGCTTTCTAATTTTGTAAAGCAGGTGTGCCAAAGGCCCCAAACAAGCCTCAACATCCCATGAGGATATTCCCAGTAAATCCTCCTTGCTCCATCTCACCATGTGGCCCATAGTATTGTCAATAATTTATTCCAAGTGCAGCAGAGTACTGGACTCTGTATGTCTTGAAGTAAACTTGATGTGCATAGGTCCTGGTTTCAGTTTTCAGTCTTTGATCTCAGAGGGTCAAGTCCAGGCTAAAATTTTCATATAACATTTTCCTTTGGTGCATACGATGCTGTCGTCTAGTTGATTTAACTTCCAAAATCACTATCAAACTCCTTGGTCACTCGTCCACACAGCCTCAGATCTCTGTCTGGGCCATGAATTTTCTGGGCTGTTTCCCATAAACAGAATGATAGAGCAGCAAGGAATACAGACGAATGGTTTGGACACTTGTTAACAATACCATGCATTAGCGTGTTATGTGCCACAGCCCAGGACATATAGTACAATAGTACAATTCGGTTTAATCCTCTTTCTGTGAGGGCTAGGAAGTTATACGTTGCAACTTGAGCAGATCTGACTGTTTATCACCGTGAAAAGACACAATCCCACTTCCCCATCACCACTTTTGTTCCAGTTCTGGGTGCTTCCCCTTGCCTTTGTCATTATTGGCGCTTTTCTGACCAGCAGGAGAAAGAAAGACAATCTGGGGAACAAAGGGGAGAGGAGGAGGAAGATTCTGCTTTCTGTTGTGCAAGCTCTTAAAAACTCGAGACTCAGACATGATGTGTAATTTCATTTCAAAATTAAAACAGCCTGGGTTAAAAGCACATACACAGTTACAGCATTTTTAGTGGTGACATGCTAAAACAGTCCTGTGAAGAACTTTCTCTAGGTGCAACACCTCTACTACTCTTAAAGAGATTTGACAGTCGAGGCATCCTTAGACACAGCTTCTTCACTCAGGTCTCACCCCCGTTTTGAGCTCTGATTTTAAATCACGTCACATAGGGCAGAGTGATCTTGCAGTATCTTCTATGTTGCACAGGACATTTGTTCTTTGCCAAATGTACGAGCGAAATTCTAGAATTAGCTCTCTAGTATTTTCTGTCTGGCGTGTGCTTCACGTGCTCTAGGGAGGTGTCATGGATTGCTCATGAGGTGCCTTCCACCTCAGAAGGCACACAGCGTGGTTGTGTGAGTGCACTGCACAGCACCACCTCACAGCTGCCAGAAAGGAATGTTCTCTTCACTCCTCCTGTTTCCTCTCCTGCTCCTTCTTGGCTGATCCTATCGCTTACCTTCCACAAGCTCTGAATTCCCACTAAGTTCTTTGGGAACCACTTTAACACCACAATGGACAAGTGCCCATTTATGATTTCAAAGGGACTCAAACTAAGCTCATTGAGAGCTGCGTCTTTGCAAGCTGCCTGTGATGAGATCCTTACAGCTCTGCAGTCCTTTGCCCTTCCAATTCTTGAGAATTCTTCAGCCCATTGGATGTTAGAAACTCCAGCGATTAGTTATTTTTCCTTTGAACAGATATTTTGTTATGTTTGAAGCAGAGGTAATTATGTTTGTCAGGTAACTCCAGGCAAGCATTATCTTTAGATGTGATTTCAAGATGAAAGACTATCCTTCTTCAAAATAGATTTCCACTCCTCCTCCTTGCTCTTGCATATTGTCCACCATCTCCCTTCTCCCATCTATGGCACTTGTGAGACCCTTTGTGCAGGCAATTCAACTTTCTGTTCAAGCAAAAACTGTACTTGGGATGGGTGGGTGTTAGTTTGCTGCTAGTTGAGTTCATTCGGTTTATGGGTCTGACAAGGACCGGAGCTGGCACAAACCAACAACCAGTAGGAAGATGAAGTCTGAGTCAAGGAGAAAGCTGAAAGGGAGAAGTGGAGGAAAAAAGTAGGAATCTTTCAGCCACGGGGAGCCATTAGATTGTCTCCCCCACCTAGGTAATTTCATCCATACAGTTAAAATTTAATTGACTCTGTAACACCACACAGTAATGTGGCAGACCAGGATTTTTTGTTCACTGTTCTCTGTAAGAACTCTTACGTAACATTCCTATTGTATTCCTTTATTAATATACTGTATACTTTATTAATATAATAATACTGCTGACGTTAGGCTACATCTTCATCTTTTAAGCCTGTTTAAAATACAAATTATATGATATTTATAAGTCATATATAATGAGGAATATTAATTGTGCAAGCATCTTCCAAGGTTTATAGAGTCAACCTACAACTTTATTGTATGGAGTTTACATGTGACTCATAAGCAGTAGAAGACTGATCTGAGGATGGGAGACAAAGACTACCTCGCCCTTCTTCTTCTGACTCACTCTTTATTCAGTCTTCCACAGCCCGAAAACCCACCATGCTGCTCCTCAGTCTGCAACAGAGATTGTCACATCTCTGTAGAAAAAAAATATTCTTTTATTAGGTGAATAATGGGAAATCCTCAAAAATCATTTATTCCACATTATGTCTTGGTGGGTTTCTTAATTAGTCCTTTGGGAGAGAACCAAACATTATCATGTGCAGGCCAAACATGAACTAGCATGCCAATACTCCTTTGGAGCATGCCCTGTGTCTACAGTCATTGTTCAACATTTCTACATGTAAAATAAGACAGAATTACTTATTTACTTATTTAACCCATTCTATCATGCTACTATTCCTTCAAGCCCTTCTTAAAACTCACTTTTTCCTCATTTTTTTTTCCTATCTTAGTATTTTCAAAAACGTTGCTGCACTAATACACACACACACACTTTGATTGCCTGTGTTTTTCCCACTTCAAGCCTAGAAAATCATCTGGACAATTACTGTGCGCTGACAGTGTTTTGTCAGGTATCATTTACCTATAGGTGCTGATCCACAAATAGTAAGTATTAATATTAACATGCCTACAGCTTTTTCATTTGATTGACAAGATATATCCAACACTTTATCAGGGTACATCTACTTTCCAATATGCACATTATTATAGTCATCCCTTCTACCTCCTACAGACCAACAATGGAACATTTCTATCCTTTGTATAGACTTTAATGAACTCAAGAAACAGTTCATTTGGTTATTATTTCAAATCCTCCACACAAATTTAACCACGATATTTATGAGCTATTCCTTTCTACTTCTAACTACTTAAAGACTTCTTTTTCTTGTACGTGTGCAAAGAGGTATCCTGTTCCCCAGACTCATCCAAATTACTCTGAATTCAGTGGCAGACTTCTGTCAACCAAATTGGAATCAGATTCACAGGGGGATCTTAAGCTGTTGATATTTCATCTGATTTACTACAATACCCCTTCAGTCTCTGACTTTGCTTTTCTTGTTATATAGGACTATATATATATATATATATATATAAAAAAAAATAGGATAGTCCTATTTTTTATATATATAATGTAATAGATATAATATATTCCTATATATATTCATATATATGTATTTATATATATATGAAAAATAGGATTTTCCTCCCCAAACAATGCTCTGTTATCAGTGAATTCCTTGTATCTGTTCCCTTTTTTTTCTTTTTGAGCTACGTTAAACTTCCATTTGCACCTATCCTTACCTACACAAGGTTTGAAGCAACATCCTTACTATGTGACACAGGGAAAAACTGAGTTTCAGAGGAAAAAAAAAAAGAAAATGCGTAGGAAAAAGCTGCAGAAAACCTCCCCCTCTTTTCTTCAAAAAGTCTATGCTTATATTAAAAACAGTAGTTTGGTCATAGTAAGTAGCATAGATCTTAGTGAAGTCATCCAGGTGTTTCTCACTTATTTATAGCCTGAAATGACACTTCCTATTGAGCAACGTTATGTAAAACAACTTCAAAATACTGTTTGTTGCTCAATAGCAATTTGTAACTTGAAGCCACAAAGCTGAGAACACACCCTGCTCCCAGCGAAAAAATGAAATTTGCAGAGGATGTTCAAATCACAACATTCCCTTCCTAGCCAGAACTAGACAGCCACCCACTCCTCCTGCATATTCCAACCTCTGGCTGGGCTCCGGCCGAAGAGCGAACACATATGTGATGCAAACAACGTGTTCCACTGGAATGAATGTCCGGATGTGCTGGACAAGTTTTCTGGCTGGATGAATACAGCATACCATTCAGCAGTGAAGCAGATGTAAATAAGCTTATTAAAAATGAAATTCTAAGTTTGCCTAGACAAAATTTGAGTTTATCTTCTGTTACGAAGAAAAAATACTCCTGCTGACATTTATACTATATGTCTCCAGAGGTTCTTCATTACTTAAGAACAGTAAAATCTTCCCTGTCCTCTCCCCCGCAAAAGTTAGTGGTAAAACTGTGGATAAAACATGTTACTAATGTTTTGCTTAGTTCTCTTCATGTTGAAACTATCAAGAATTTTGTCACTGACTTTATAAAAAGTTACTGTTGGAAGCTGTTCTGTCAAATTTTTAGTTTTAATGCCATTAGCATAAATTGACCCTCCCAAATGTCAGGATTCTTAAGGTACAGTCCAGTGACCTTATTTTTGCAATATTTAACTCTAGTTTAAATATATTCACAGACTAGATAAGCACCTCTGTGGTGCCCCATCATTATCTGCTTTTTAAACATTACTGAGAGCATCACATTTTTCTTTCCTAAATTGATACTGTTTATCAGCTACAGTGTGTGTAATTTAGTTGTTTTCCTGGAATTAGCCAATTATGCTAACAGCAAAAACACAGCTGAAACTCTAGAATTCATGTTGGCCTCAAGGAACAGCCCTGGCACTTGAGACCTAACATGCTAATGGTGTGGGATGGAAAAAAAAAGATACTGCTCATGGTTTAAGTGTAATGGGAAACATTTAAAAGCCAGTCCAAGGCTGAAGTCTATGCAATCAAAAGTTCATACATGCTATTAAAAAAAACCCCTGCTCTGGCGGGAGGGTTGGACTAGATGATCTCCAGAGGTCCCTTCCAACCCCTATCATTCTGTGATTCTGTAATCAGTGGATGTTATTTAGGCAAGAGAATTAAGAATGAGTTTAAAAGACGTATTTTATGAAACAATTTACTCTAAGTCTGGGTTGATGAACTGCATTTTAACGATGCTTCTGGTGCTACATTTTCTCTGGCACGAACCCCGTTCCTGGATCTAGCTCCAGTGGTACTGAACTTTTCCTTTCTCCTCTCGGGACGTGGGAGGGAGCCAAAAGCAAGGGAGCCAAAAAAAGAGAGAGAGACTTTTCCTCGGGCAGCACTTCTGGCATCTCGGTTCTCAACTCGCATAAATTCAGGCTGGCTGGGAAAACGCACCTCGCAAAGCGCTGCTCCAAGTGCGAGGCGATCCCAGGCCAGGGTAAACAAGTGCTTGCAGAGGGGAAAAAAAAACCACCAACCCACATAGAGCCGTTTCGGCTTATTACAAGGGACTCTTTGTCCCCCTCCCGGGGAGCGCTGGCTTTCCTAAACGGCTCCGGCTCCCGCTGTCACCCGCCGCCGGCCGCCCCGCTCCCCGCCGCCCCCGGCCCGCTCCGTGCCAGCCCCGGGCCCGGTCCCCGGACGCACCGATGCCCTGGATGAAGACGAATCCCGTGATGATGAGGACGGGGTGCCAGTTGAACTCCCGCGGGCTGCCGTCCCAGCTCAACCCTTCGCGGTAGTGGAAGACCCAGACGAGGGAGAAGACGACCGAGACGAAGCCGACCAGCAGCGCCGAGCCCAGCAGCGCCAGGAATCGCCCGTAGTCCTCCATCTTCCGCGCCCCGAGCACGGCAGCGAGCGCCCCGAAGGAGGGGCCGGGCGGGCGGGCGGGCGGGCGGGACCGGGACCGGGACCGGGCGGGCGGTGCCAGCAGCACCTCCCCGCGCCCCCCCGCCGCCTCGGCGCCGCTTCTTCTCCGGGAGGGGACTGCTTTTTATTTGTGTGTGTGTGTGCGTGTCAGCCTGTCCCCTGCCTGGGTGCCCGCCCCGCGGCTCTCCCTGCTCCCCGCGACTCGGGGCTGGAGCTGGTGTTGGCGGGTCTTGTGCAGCGGGCTGGGGCGGAGGCGGGCGCTGCCGTGGGGGAGGGCACCGGCGGGCCGCAGGAATTTACAGACCTGCCATAAAGATAAGGCGGCGCAACCATAAGCGCTGGCAGATAAAAGCGGGAAGGGCGCCGCTATGAAGAGGGGATGCGGGAAACGCGGGGTGGGAGCGCGGGTGAAGGCACTGATGGGCTGTACTTGGAGCGCGCCTTCTGTCATTGTGTTATGGTTTGAAGAACCCTCAACAAGTTATTGTCGCTCAGACAATTACATTATCACCCGATGAACCCTCCCTACTCGGGAAGGGGAATCGGGACAAACAAGGAAACCTGAGGGTTGAAATATAAACAAATTTAATAGAACAATAATGGAATAGATGATCCGAGGGCTGGAGCACCTCTCCTATGAAGGCAGGCTGAGAGAGTTGGTGTTGTTCAGCCTGGAGAAGAAAAGGCTCAGGGGAGACCTTATAGCCCCTTCTAGTATCTGAAGGGCGCCTACAAGAAAGCTGGAGGGGGACTTTTTTACAAGGGCATGTAGTGATAGGACGAGGGGTAATGGCTTCAAACTGAAAGAGAGGAGATTTAGATTAGATATTAGGAAGAAATTTTTCACTGTGAAGGTGGTGAGGCACTGGAACAGGTTGCCCAGGGAGGCTGTGGCTGCCCCATCCCTGGAGGTGTTCAAGGCCAGGCTGGATGGGGCTTTGAGCAGCCTGGTCTAGTGGGAGGTGTCCCTGCCCAGGGCAGGGGGGTGAAACTAGGTGATCTTTAAGGTCCCTTCCAACTCTAACCATTCTATGATTCTATTCTATGAATAATACTAAACAATTAACATTAATAGTACTAATGAACTAATATTGATCTCAATACCAATATAAAACATACAAGGACTGTACTTAGCCCATTCTCTCAGCAGGAAGCCGTGCACTCCCACCAGGGACAGCAAAGGTGGGACACTGCAAGCACTGCAGCTTCGGGAGGAAGGGAAGGGCTCAGGGGTCTGGTACCAGGCCAAGAAGTTCTCTGGATCACCACCATCGAGGGAGAGAGAAACTACACAGCAATCTTTCTAATTTATATTGAAAGTGACGTTCATGGTATGAAATAATCCTGTTGGCCAGCCTGGGTCAAGTGCCCGGGTCTCACTCCTCCTCATCCCTGCACCTGGCTAACTTGAAAACACTGAGACCTTGAAACCCGCATGTCATAGCTGTCTATAAAGTTAAGTATTTTCACAAATTCAGACAGTAGAGTCTTCTAAAAATACAATTTTTCCTAGTATCAGAAGAGACCTTACCGAAAAGTAGAATTACTGAAAGAGAAATTAATCCTGTGTCACTCACACCAGGACATATGATCGTCCGCTTCCCATTGGATTCACTGAGACCTGTAAATGTAAAACAGATACTAGCCAGTTTCATATATGGACTTTGGACTAAGCATGCAGGAGTATTTGGGCATTGTTCTGTTGAATGGCATCAAATGTATCAAATGCCCACTAGCTGAGAAAGGGGGCACACAAACCCTAAGATAATTCCAACAGGTATGGAAGGGCCCATTGCAGGGAAGTTAGAGAGGAAAACAGTAGAAAACAAAACAGAATGGCAAAAGAGACAACAGGCAGCTGTAGTAAAAAATGTAACTTGATAGGTTAGACCTGTTTTGTAAAATCATGTATTCGACCACTTTTTCCTTTGCTGTAGAACATCCAGCTGGCTCTGAAGCCTGTCAGCTGTAGCAGGAGGATATGCCCAAACATATATACAACATTGCTTTCCTGGTATTTGATTAGCTTACTTTTGAAATACATATAGTGTCAAAATACATATGAATTAGAAATTCATTAACTGATTGAAAGATAAAAAATACTGTTCACTTTGGCTAGTCTTTGAGATGTCTGATATGCTCAAATTGAGGCTAAAAAAATGAAAGGAAACATTTTTATGGAACTTAAAATAGTTTCAGTAGAGTATCTGGCAATTCAAACCCAGTACTTACTAAAGTGTTGGAAACATCTACATAGAGACGTGAAGACCGAGCCAGATTGAAGTGGGATGCAAATATATTTCTTCATTATTCTTTCTAATCTCCTAAAAATAGATGTTGGGCTCTGACATTTTAAAGAAAAACTTGACTTGAACATCACTTGTATAATGATGTTTAGCTTTAATTTGTGTGGATTTGGTGTGACCTGCTCTCCGGCTTGAAGTGGTTGCTCATTCTAGTGGCATTGGTAACTAGAACACCAATATTGTTAAGTTTTGCAAGTCACAGCATCTAAGAGAAGATCTAAGCCCTCAATCTTCTGATGAATGCAGTCATGCGTGAACTTCCAAGGATGCCGGATTATCATAAACTCATGAGGCAAGCAGGTCATCTCAATATTATGTTCATAAAATTTTTACAAGGTTTCCTGTGGATTGCTTAAATGAAATTAATGTTTCTATTCTTTACTTGCAAACCAGCATATAATAAACCCATAAATCTGCCTCCTTATGCACAAAAAATGTCATGTGGTTTAAACAGCATAGTATTTATACATGATCAATTTTGGGGTATTTTTACCTGTTAAAAATATCTTTTTCTCTAATTCTCTGAAATCCTTTACTCACAGTCTTTTAAACAATCAAATAATCTCTGTTATATTTTCAACAATTTAGTGTTTAGTTAAAGAGTACCCTAAAACCTTCATATTTATCTTGGAATGTTACAGCTTGCAAAGCATCAGTTTCATAGTGTGCTTGTCAGTTCTATACAGCGAATTGCAAAATTACTACATATAATTCCAAAAAAAGGATTCGTAGGCCTCAAAATGTGTCCATTCTTTCCAGTTATATGAGCTGGTCTAATAAAATGTCTTTTGTCTCTGTAAAGCCTATAAACTAACATAAAATAAATATTTATTTTAATCTGCCTTCTACAAACCTAAATCTCCAAATTGCAAAATCCTTCCAGTTCCTGCTGATTTCCGCAAGCTTTGATTGTATCCAGTCACCCCGACAGTCCCATAGAGGAACCAGAATACCCAAGTGGGTTTTAATTATGCCTAAAACTATATGTCTCAGAAGACCTTGTGATGAATTCCTTTAGCTGAAACTGGTGTACCCTGCTAAAGCAGCCCATAACAAGAGCAAACACAGAATTTAATTGAACTGAAAAACGAAGCCCAGTTTTGCCAGCTAACTGTGAACAAAGTGTTTTTCAAATGGAATCAAAGAAATGTGAAAGCTTACAGAGTGTTAAATAAACCAAACCTGAAGAAAGTGCAAAATGAATTGTTACGCAAAGTTAAATGTACTTTGTGGAACATCTGTAATGCGGAAGAGATTTCGGAGAGCACAATTAGTAACTCCTGCCTGTACTTCTTCGTGTTTCCTGTTCTTCCATCGCTTCTTGCCCCACTTGATACATCCATCAGATAGGTATGGAATCAGAAGCAATCTTTAGCACAGCTACGCTGTCCAAGGGGATTGCATGTTTACATGGGGGTGGGAACTCAACATCCTACAGCTGACCGCTGGGGGCTGAATTATGCGCTTGGTAATCTGTTTGGAACATAAACCCCCACTGGCATAAAAATGAAACTAGCCTGCATGGGGCTTTCGCGTCTCTTGGATCAACGAACACCTGTTTTTGTTAACCGTTGCTGTGGGTAGGTGCCGCAGCATTTCGTGATCTCTGTTCTTTGCCTGAGCCTCCATCTCCTAGAGCATATGGATGTGTTTCCAGTACAGCACCAACTCCCTCACTGTGGGGCTCCCTCTTAGTGGTTCTGTTGGCTCATCACCTAATATGCACTTCTTTCTTTGGGTTGCTGCATTGTCGGCTCTAGGAGTAGGATGGCTGTGACTTCACACCTGAAAGAACCCACAATGTAGACAGGCAAAATAAGAGCAATAAAACAGAAAGATTCACAGGTTGTTTTGAGGAGGCAGCAATGGACTCCTGCCTGCATGGCGCCTGCGGTACGTGGCTGCTTGGCAGCTTCTGTCATCGTTTCTATAGTGTTCATACATCGTGAGAGCAGCAGCCTAGACATAAAAGTACATGAATGTTTGTCTAAGCAACATGCCGTGTCACCATAGATCATTATTTTGTGCTTTTGATGTAACTTCTTAAATACAGGAAGTGTTTCTAATTTCCGGTGGCCAGTAATGATGATTAGGGGACTAGAACATCTCTTTTATGAAGGAAGGCTGAGGGACTTGGGTGTTTTCAGTCTGGAAAAAAGATGACTGAGGGGGGATCTTGATCTTATCAATGTTTATAAATACCTGAAGAGTGGCTGTCAGGAGGATGGGGCCAGGCACTTTTCAGTGGTGCCTGGCGACAGGACAAGAGGTAACGGGCACAAACTTGAACATAGGAAGTTCCATGTCAACATGAGGAGGAACTTCTTTACTTCGAGGGTGGCAGAGCCTGGGCACAGGCTGCCCAGAAAGGTGGTGGAGTCTCCGTCTCTGGAGACATTCCAAACCCGCCTGGACGTGTTCCTGTGCAACCTGCTCTGGGTGACCCTGCTCTGGCAGGGGGTTGGACTAGATGATCTCCAGAGGTCTCTTCCAACCCTGTCCATTCTGTGATTCTGTGATTCTGTGATTCTGTGACTGATTTGTCGGAGCTGTAGTTAGAATGAGGTTAGAGTCTCTCTTACCAGCTACAACTTTATCTCTGTTTTCCCATGCTGGACGAGTCATCGAAGATCCAAACCTTGGAACAGGACATTCCAGACCGGTTACAGTGTCCCTCAAAGCATTCGGATGACTTTTCCAGAAGCCTGATGGCTGTTCATCTTGTAAACAAACAAAACTGCTGCGATAGTCCAGCGGAAGCTTTAGAAATATCCTCTCAGAAGTTATCTTACCAGGAGTAATGCTGACAAATGAGTTTAAGTAATCAGTGTTTGAATGGCACTAACAAACCAGAAGGATCCTTTTACTTTTTTTGGCACCGAATTTCATGTCTAAGAAGCAGAACCACTTGACCTTTGCTGTTTAGGGCATCACTGATTTATCTTTGCAAAAATTGCAACTATTGAATGGGACCCTTCCTAGAAATAATCCTTACTTACTCTCCATCCTGGAGAGAGCTTTCACTGAGCTAGAATAAGGTGGATGATAGTGCAGCTTTTGTCCAAAATTCTATACTGGTTGTAGGCCAGCCAGTATTACCTCTGCAATGAAACTCTTTATTGTGCTTTAATCCATAGACGTTTTGCTTCTGTGTGTTGTAAAATATTTTTCTAATAATTTAAGGTCTTTTTTAGAAATTTTTGAAAATTGTGGAACCGTGGGGCAGTAGCTGGAATTGCTGAAGGAAGATTATAAAATGTTACCACTTGCACTTTTTATTTGAGTTGGGCTTTCTCATTTTCTTGCCTGTTGCTCAGCAGCCTTGTGAGTGAATGTGTACTCAATGACGAGAGAGACAGGATGCGTGCTCTTTTTGTGCTCAAAGCAAATCTTATCAAGAGAAGCTGGTCCTTCCTAACTTTTCAGATTCTCAGCACTGACTGAGCCATTCTTCCTGCATGTATCAAATACAAATTAAGACAAGGGTCTTAATTTGTGTTTGACACAAATCAATCCCAGGGCACTTCTGGGATCCCATTTTTCTTCTCTGTTCAGATCATTGAGATATCATGGTGAAGTGGGGAAAAAAAGTATTTTCTTGCAGTAAAAATACTGGAAGTGTACTGCTTTGGTCCACAAAACAAATGTTTATAAGGATTATAAAATCAAGACAGCTTCCAGGCAGTAGAAAGAAGGGGCAGTGGCATTATAAAGGGCTAAAATATGAAGAGTGTGGTGTCAAGAGTCAGGAGTTTCCTAGTTCTCTGCCCCAGAGCATGGAAATGTGCTGCAGGTTGCGTGTCAGAGGCGGGCAACACATGTACATGCCCAAAGTTGAGGTTAACTGCAGATCCAGAAGATAATCAGGAAAACTGCCAGTGTATGAGTCTGAATGTGGAACATCCGAGTAAACACATTAATGGGATAGTTTTCCCATCTGGCTTCTGGCAAGCAGCTGCTGCTGGTGAGGCTGCAATCCTGCAGATCTTGGGGAGTGCGTTGCTTCTCCTGCAGCATCTCAAGGAAGCCAGAGCTCCTGAGCCACTCTGTGGAGTAATTCCAGTGAATTTTTGCTTCCCCTTCCATGCTTCCTTTATTTCTTCCTGAGAAGAACATGCACGTACTCTTCCCTAAAAATATAATCTCCCCTGCTATTTGGCCCTGGTGAGGCCCCACCTCGAGTGCTGTGTCCAGTTTTGGGTCCCTCACCTGAAAAAAGACATTGTGGTGCTGGAGTGCGTCCGGAGAAGGGCAACGAAGCTGGTGAGGGGTCTGGAGCACAAGTCCTGTGAGGAGCGGCTGAGGGAGCCGGGGGTGTTCAGCCTGGAGAAAAGGAGGCTGAGGAGAGACCTTCTCGCTCTCTACAGCTCCCTGAAAGGAGGGTGTAGGGAGGTGGGTGTCGGTCTCTTCTCCCAAGGAACAGGCCATAGGACAAGAGGAAATGGCCTCGAGTTGTGCCAGGGGAGGTTTAGACTGGATATTAGGAAAAATTTCTTCACTGAAAGGGTTATCAAGCATTGGAACAGGCTGCCCAGGGACGTGTTTGAGGCGCCATCCCTGGAGGTATTTAAAAGCCAGGCAGACACAGTGCTTAGAGATATGGTTTAGTGATGGTTTTTGTCAGAGTTGGGCTGATGGTTGGACTTGATGATCTGAAAGGTCCCTTCCAACCTAGGCAATTCTATGATTCTATGATTCTATAATATTCCTAAGAACACAGTATTCCTTCCCCACTCAGGCAAGAATAAGGAATTTGTACTCCCAGTTTACTAAATGAGTCGTTAAACTATACCAACCAAAGCAGTTCTTACAATTGTATCACTGTAACTGTTCACTCTGCTGGAAGGATACCTAGTTTCTTCTATTCTTCCAAACCCCCCTATTTTTGCAGTTAATTTTAATGTCTTACTACCCAAAGCAAGCAGTTTGACTACTTTAAATTTATTTAATCTATCAGCATTAGAATGCATTAACAGAAAATTCTCTTAGAACTCCTGAAGTTTATTTTGGTCATCATTTTGTAAATTCAGTAAAGCAGAAATAAATACTATAAAGTTAATAGTTGCGTAAACGCCAAGTCTAGCAACCAGAGAGCTTCGAGTGGTCCTCTGAAAATCTAACATTGTGAAATAGGTGCAAAACAAAAATGTTCCCTTTTATGTCTCTAACATTGATTTTAAATACTGGAAATTAAAGACTTTCTTCCTTCTTTTGGTACTCATAACCCATTCAGTCTGTGTATCAGGAGAGACACCTGGAATTCACGTTCATCCACAGAAATTCTCTTCAAGTATGAATAGGGCTACCTGGGAATTACTATACTACTCATCCATTCTTCAAAAGTAATATTTTTGCAGGAAGTTTCTGAATTCTTTGTTTTAGCAGGGACTAATTAAATTTTTCCAGTTCATGGAGATGAAGAAAAGGTTCTGAATAGGTTCAGATCTGCCATGAAATTATTACTAGTGAGGCATTGCTACATGCATAGGAGATCAATTCACACATCTTCCAGAAAAAAAGCTCTTTAAAGGTTTAGTACTGGTGACTGTGGCAATACTTGGCAGTTATGAAGGAACTCCATCGCTGTTCTACAAATTATTTTGTGGTTCAGCCTTAGAAAACCACCTTTTGAATACTTCTTCCCCTTTTTTGCTCATATCATTTCGGTTTTGTACATTCTGGCAGCAGCAGAAAGCTTGTTTCAAACAACCTTAAGTGAAACCCAACATGAATGCAGTAGTCCATGACCTTTTTACTTTACGAGACCAACATTTTCCCTTTTTCAGGCAGAGTGCCCAGAGACTTTGCTTTAAGCAACCAACAGCAGTTCCTCGCAACTGTTCTTTAAGAAAACATCCAGTCTACACCCCCTCCGATACCTGCCCTTTCTAGCAGGTATTCCTAATAGCAGTCTCATCATAACTGGGAAGCAAATTAATTTGTTCATTAGCTGTTCCACCGTGTGGGATAGCTGTCACAGTTTCACAAGGAATAAGTTTCTTGCTGGTGAGTTTTTGGCAGTCTTCAGTGACTGTTAAGTAATATAAATGGTATTTTTCTCAATAACAAGAGGAAAAAAGGACAAAATGAGGTGAAAATGAGCAAGAAACTGTGCTCTTAAAGTAACGGGACATGCCCAGAAAAAAAGAATAAAGAAATATTTCTCCACACTGAAAATGCAGAAAGTTTGGGTGAACTTACCTAATTGCGAATGTTGGCAATAGTGGCTAAGATTCCTTCAATTCTATGAGAATTCGATTCAATTTGAAAAGATTCAATTTGAGAATCTTTACTCATGTTAACAGTTCATATATATATTTACATTTAGGTATATATGTATATACATATATATTCTTTTTTTTCCTTGGGCATCTAGTGCTAGTGAAAATAATGGAAGCGTGAGCTTTCCGGCTTCAGTCTTTTAAAGTATGCCCTTGGTGCAGTTACTTGAGACTGCAAGTCAGCAAGACCGCTGCCTGCAAAAGGGGAAACATAGCCCCCATTTTTAAAAAGGGAAAAAAAGGAAGATCCAGGGAACTACAGTCAGTCTCACCTCTGTGCCTGGCAAGATCATGGAGCAGGTCCTCCTGGAAACTCTGCTAAGGCACATAGAAAATAAGGAGGTGATTGGTGATAGACAATATACGTCCATCTCTGGAGCTCACAACATAAGGAGGACATGGACCTGTTGGAGTGAGTCCAGAGGAGGCACAAAGATGCTCAAAGAGCTGCAGCCCCTCTGCTGTGGGGACAGGCTGAGAGAGTTGGGGTTGTTCAGCCTGGAGAAGGCTCCAGGGAGACCTTATAGCCCCTTCCAGTACCTCAAGGGGGCCTACAGGAGAGATGGGGAGGGACTCTTTATCAGGGAGTGGAGCGATAGGACGAGGGTCCCTTCCAACTCTAACCATTCTATGGTTCTATGATTTTATTCATCTTAATTTCTGAATTTACAAATAGAAAATAAACCACATCTGAGGAAGCTCTTTCTGTTTTTTTCAAAGCAATTTTGTTTCTCTTTTCTTGTACTGATGTCACACCGGTGCTTGCAGAGACAATTATGCTGGGCACGTGCACAGGAATATTTTTTCCTCCATAATGGAAACCACATGAGTATCCTCAGAATTTCTCCACTTTACAGATACTGTTATTCTTTAGCATACTGAATTATTCAGATTGCGTAAGAGATTTCCAAGTACCTAATTTACATTATGGAAAAGAGGAAAGTAAGTGGTCTAGAATCATCATAAATGGACATCGAACTGTAAGTCTACAGGCCAGATCTAATGCATTTATTCAAATTTCGTATGCATTTGATACTGCACAATAGAACAGCTCTGCCAGCAAGTTACCAAAAAAAATGCTTACATATAAAATCTCCTGGCAAAGTAAAGCACTACCTTTTTCTGGTGGGTGGATTTTGGTTAAAAATTTAACTTGAAATAAAAGATGTTGATTCGGGTGGGCTGCCACCAAGCATGAGGGTATTTGTTCAGATACAGGGTTATTTTTACCTGTAAAAAGCTGGTTTGTGATCAGGATTTTCCTCCCGTTTAAATAGATGTCTATTTTTAGAATTTTCTGGGGCTCTGCATAGGTGCAGGAGGCAACGCTGCTCTTCACAGCTTGGAAGGCACAACCCATAAGCATTTAGTGATTCTGCTTCTCTGGTGAGTTCCAGCCCGTTTGTAAGTAGCGTTGTGAATATACCCATGCGAGTGTTCAGGGCTGGGGCTGGTCATTCTGGATTCTCTACTCTTAAATAGTTTTCAAGGTGTTTTAAAGTAAACAGAAACATCTCTCCTATTCTGGCATGAAAATGTCTGTGTGTGACCTTCCAGGATGGAACATCTGCCATTGTCTGTAGAGCAGCAACACAGGGTGTATTTAGAGCAATAGAATTTCTTACACAAAGCCCATAATCTTCTTCATCAAAGTCCGGGCTGCCTTTTGGTCGTTACAAATTGCTGCATTTTTCAAAAGATGGGTACTGAGGTACAATTGTTGATTTAGCAGAATATCACAAGTCTGCAATAACTTAAAAATAATGGTCACTGGAAAGTATAGGAAACTCCTGAAAGCTACAGCTGATCTTCATGAGCAGCACTCGCACCATTTAATAAACAATGAAGTTTAAATGTTAAATGTTTAAATGTTCCACTCTGGGTGGAACTGCTTTAATGATCCAAACAGAAATAAGCATAACATATCAATATCTGCTTACGAGTTGGATATTCTGCCTAACAGCATAGATTCGTATTTGGTTTTACCCTCATATCTTACTTATATACTTACTTATGCAATAGCAGATAATGAACAGGTGCTCTTTCCTGGATACTAAGTGAAAACTTACAGAATCAGAGAGCTGCTGCTGCTATTTAGTTCTACTATTGTTTCATTACCTTCTTAGATCTCCTCTTTGTGTTGTTTTTTCTTTCCATGATTGTATTTCACTTTTTCTTTTCATTAAACCTTTTATAAAAACTCCAAATAGGTAATTTTTATAATTCTCTAGAGCTCTTCACTGTTGCGTCAGCTAGAATCTTCTACGCTTCATTAGTAAAGCTTGCAGTGAAAAGAAATATTTGAGTTCAGAATTACCACACTCATGATAATGGTGGTGGTAGTGAGAAATCAGATGTTGGTCACCCCTCCAACAGCTACTCTCCTGAGCCCATCTTTGGTTTGCATTGGGAAACAGTCTTTATCACCATGAAGCCTACAGCCTGTTTTTGTTGTGGCTGTTTTTTTAATTTACAATGAAAGCTTGCACACGGTGATCTGGTAGCTTTGGCTCAGACTGAACAACTCCTGACCCTTGACACAGGGAGAACCAGAGAATTGCTTGGTTTTAGAGAGAGAGAGAGAGAGAGATAAATGAAGATACATAAGAAGGCAGTAAAAATACATAATTTATTAATAGTTCCCTTTAAACCAAAACAAGCACAACCAGAAAACCTGAGTGATTTTACATCTCACACAAAACCAACAGAAGGATTTGGTCTAAGTGGCTGAAATGTAACTCCGCCATTTTCATACTACATATAAAATTTATCCTATACACAGTTTTACACACTTTGTTTAATTAACAGTCTGTATTAAAGTCGCACAGGTAGAACTACGTAAGACAGACCGCAGCAGGTGGTAGGTGATCACTAAGTCCACATCTTTCTCCTTGATGTCCAATATTTCAGTCCAATTGTTGAAGAGAAGCAAGAAATGCTGCATCTAGCATTAATGACGAACTGGCAAATACATGAAAAGCCACAATCAACTATGGACAAATGTACAATGTTACAGAGAAAAAAGAAATAAAACCTCATGTGGTAGTACAAAATAAATCCTGCCTGAAAAACCATAGCTAATTCCTGTGTATGAAGTCCTTAAATAACATCCAAATGTAAGTCTCTGCAGTTGTTGTTTATGTCTTAAATATATTCAAAAAGCCTCCCTCCTTTTTTACGAAACACTCTTTCTGCTTTTTCATGGCTTGAACGTTCATCGTCTTTTGCAGTATCACAGACCATTTGGTAAACGTAACAACTGAACCTCCTGTTAGGCTTCTGTTCTATATGTAATACCAGGTCTTTGTCAAAGTAAACTTCATGACTGTATGTCTGAAATGAGAAAAGAAAAAAAATATCTGGTTGCCGTCTCTATTTCTACAGCTTGCTAATACCTGTACCATTTTCCTTGGGGAACAAAAAATATTTAACATTGGTGACCTCCATGATCAGGCAGGAATTTTGTGTGGATACAGTCTGCTCTTCCAGATAAAGGATCGAATTTTAAAACTTTGAGAGATTTCCCACATGCCTATTTTAGGAATCTAAGTGCAACTCAGAGCATCTGATTTAAGATCTTAAGTTGCCTGTTCAGTCAATGACAAAAGAGGTGCCAAAGTGCTGAATATTTCAGACCATCTAAGTTGGATGTCTACCTAAACTTGAACTGCCCATTCTGTCTCTCCAAATATACACACAGTGAGGTCCATGCTTAATTCTATGCACAAGTAGTTCAAGTTCAGCTAGTGAGACTACTTACAAGTTGTAAGGTTAAGCTGATGTAACTAGCCAGAGGGTGAGCATTCAAGTTGATAAATACTTCAGGAATACATAAGGACAACCCCTTCCCCCAACCAAAATCCCAAACAAATCAACCAACAAAAAATATCTTAATTTCAAATTTTCAGATTTGAAAGATTCAGGAGACTTTCAGATAAATGAACTACTGTCTGATGGAATACTTAAATTTTTGAGTTATGCTTATTATTTTGTGCAAATCTCATCCATAGCACTTGGCAGGACTATTTATTTATCTGCTTCAGATCTGAACAAAAATGGCAGATAAATGGGTATAGAGAAGTGTTAGCATAAACAAAAGACCGGAATTCTCCTCACCACATCCCAGGACTCCAGTAATGGAATACTCTTCAGTAGAATCCCATGGTCATTACAACGAAAGTCAAGGTGTGCTTTTCCATCAGCTCCTATTTCAGTAACTGCCACAGTGGATAACAAATCCAGTTCATCTTCATAGTCCACAATTTTGAATGTCTTAGGAAAAACAAAGCCTCACGTTTATAAATCAAACATAAGTTCACATTCTCCTCTACCTAAACTGCATAGCTGCCTTTCAGGCGAAAGCAGAAATGGAAAAATTCTAGTTCTTAAGTCTTCTGGTCTGAAAAAAAGAATACTTTGCCAGCCTGATACCCAACAGGCATCTTTCCCAACACAAGCTGTCCAATTTTTTCAGCACAATTCCTTAAGAAAGGAGAGAAGAAAGCGATGGTCTGAACAATCCAAATGTGCAAGTAGACGTAACTTATACATATCATACAGAAAATAGAAAAAAGTACTTTGAAAGTGACAGAAGAAACATATTTAAACTCCAGGCCCTCTCCTGAAGCAGACATGTTAGAGACGTATGGCTTAAAACCAGAACTGCTTTTGAGAGGACGAGTGTATCAGTGTAATTCCATTCACATGAACACCTGGTACGTTCTGTGCAGAGCTCGCTCTCACTCCACAGAGTATCTTACGGTGAAGAACTGAGACCAAAAGGTAAAGATTGTGAACTGCTTTAATTGCCTCTATCTCACTGTCATGAACCTGGTAACATACTCTTTCAATTCAAGACAGTCTTTCTCTTCCATAAAGGAAAAATATCTACTGGAATAACAAATACAGTGTAACAGTGGGAGAAAAAATAGCGTGCGGACTCTAATTTTTATTATATTAAAAAAAAAAAAGTGGACAGAAATGAACTGGAGACCTTAAGGCTTATATTGGACTACCCCGTATTTTTACCATAGTAAAATTTATTTCCTCAGAAAAAAACAACAGAAATGACTGTCAGAAACTGATGAATTTTAACTGTTGTGCTTATGTCAATTACAGCTCCAGCTCTAGAGAGCTAAAAAGTATTCTTCATAACCTCTTGAAGACTCAATACCAAGGCATGCGGTGTTCTCACTCTCAAGAAGCAGTTACTTAAATGAGAAGTGTTAAATACCTTATCCTGCAATCTAATCAAAGTAACCGGGAGAGAAAAATATAGTTTAGAGATACTGTATCAAAGACTAGAGGAACCTAAAGCCGATAAAAAAAAAGAAGTATGTTTCTTTCAGTACATAAAATGGTTTATAAGAAATGTTTAAAGGAGATGTTTGAATGCAGAAAAGAGTAATGGTTCATCACCTTAACATCTATTCTGTGCACTTGAAGTTGCATGGAGTTATGACGTATCATGGGGCATAAGATCAGTTCTTAAAAGATAGACTATCCCAGAGCACAAACGTCAACCAAGGAGAAAACGCAACAGACAGAGGGGAATGAAGCAATTAAGAAGACAAAGACGGCCACAGAAGAGAAATAAAAAGATCAAAGATTAACACAGCTAATGGTTACAGCCACTGCACCCCAAACAAGAATGACTTCTGGTTAGCTAAACATCTTAAATAATCCACAAACTGCTCTTACTCACTACATCAGTTACCTCTTGCTCTGGGTCATCATCCAGCAAGTTAAAACGCTTTTTTACCACTCGACCAGAAGCTGTTACAGTAACAGCGTTGTTCACCTTTGGAGAAAAAGAAAAAACTGGCTTTAGACGTTGGAGCATTTTAGTTTCTTCCTGTCTATTTGGCAATGTATCTATTTCATGTCTTTTGCTTTCTGACCTTGTTTTAATCTCTCGGATCTTGTTTTACTCATTAGCTATGCATAGCCCTAGTGCTGCTATCTCTTCTTTATGAGGGCTCATGAACTCAGTGGCTTTAGTTGAGATATTACTGATGTTTACTCATATTTTGAGGTTCTCAGTCCTGTAGAGGTGGCAAAGGTTCTCAGCTACCATAATTTTTAGAACAGAAGCAACTGGAGCCAAGATGCTGGAATGAGAATTAAGACAGCTAAGTCACTGCCAGTTTGGTTTTTAAACTCTTACTTCCAGAAGATGGGGACAGTAGCATCTTAAAACTATACAGCTGCTTCCACTGGGCATCGTTAACACCAGACACATTCAAAACTGGGGTCTCAGCATCTTAATGAAAATCAAAAGGAAAAGGCACAGCACGGACAACATTAGAACTCATATTTCTTTGTTCTTACTACAACAAAAGGTATCTAAACAAATCCTTAAGAAAAAAAAGTACGGCAAGTCATTAAATGACAAAGCTTATCCTTTCTGAATTCAATGGAAGTTTTACTCCTGAGTTAGCGTAGATTTTTCATACACAAACTTTTCTTCTGCAGAAACTTCAAAATTAGTGTCACTGATTTCCAGGGACTACAATAATATAAAAATTGGCTTTTATGCAAGACATAATTTTGTATGCTGAAGAAAAATGGCAGTTGCAGGCACTGCCCAAAAATTGTCTTCGCGAGTATGCTCTTTGACCTTTTTGACATTTAGATTGTCTTTGTGATTTTCTATCACAAAAGATTACATGAAACAACTGAGGTGATTTAACAGCTTATTTCTACCAAGAGGTTTAGATCATCCCCTCTCCTCTTGGTTCTACCTTTCTGCGCTTTTCTGACCCCCTGACGATTCAGTTCTGTGCTGTTCCAGCTCCAGTTCAGCTCACCAAGCAAGCAGAAAAGCACTCACCTTTTCTGCTGGGTTATTGTTCTATTATTTTAATGCACTGATTTGGCTCACCAAGGGTTAGATGAACACCATACCTGTCACAAGGGAGTGACAGATGTGCGTGGCCAGGAAAATAAAGAGACTTTCGGAAACGATGTATTGTCTTTGTTGTCTTATGAAGACTTACCCATACGTTACGAGAGACTTGAAACATTTCTAGCATTTGTGTGATCAACTTACCTGAGCACCAGAGATGCATACAATTATCATTCGATGGCACCTTCTTTTTGAAGGAAATCTGTCACCATCTTTTAATTACGTTTATCATTATACTGCACACCATAAAGAATGCTGAAAACTAAAGAAAAGAAAAGACTCGAGGTTTCAGAAAGCTACCCTACTGTTTTCCAAATTTTTTCATACAGTGAAAGTCCAGTGAAGACACAGCATGTCTTTCAATGAAGTTGGAATTAAGCCCATAAAACACAGCGATTACTCACACACCCGAAACCCCTGTGTATTGCTCAAAATCATGCGTTGGGATTTCGGACACTAAACTCACACAGTTTTCTCTGTTGGCCACAATCGTAAAATCTTCTGCAACTTCCACTTGATCTGTGTTATTTTTAACTTCCTTAAGCTTCAAGACTCTACAAAAGAAACCGGAATTACAAAATAAGTCATGTATTCTAATCCACCTCCTACAACACTTCTATATTTACAATTTAAAAAAAAATCAGGTCTATTAAAACATGAGAAATAACTGAAATGAAATTATTTTTAATTAAAGTTTATCAGTGAAATTTTAACACAGTGGTCCTTGAACATTTTTTCATATTAAAATCTAGTGTTGCCGGCCAGTGCCCACTTTCTTCACGTAGAAATCTGAAGATGTTTCTACCAGAACTTCTGATTCAGATAAATTACTAAATTTTACAGTTTCCAGGGCTTGATGAGTGTTTTGGCCTGCAAATTTTCAAACTACTGAATTTATGCAGTTACGCAACTTGTCCTCTAATGAAAATAAGATTTGAGAAAAAAAGGCTCATACTTTATCAAATTTGGTCCCACGTGGATTATTCTACCTGACATATCTGGATGAAAATATATCCAGTCAGGTTCCAGGGAACAGCATTGCATATCCTGTATGCCATTTTTTGCCTGAAGAAGGAAGGGAAAGCTTAGAATGTTAGTATTTTGAAAGTCTTACAGATCTAATTAAAGAGGAAATACTGAGCTCCTCTCCACATACCTCCGAAGGTTTTTAAGTATTGCTCCTAATCATGACAAGAGCGGATGGCAGTAGAACAATAATAATAATAATAAAAAAAGACTCAGTTCCAATTTTCAAGATATTCCATGAACAGTTTCAACTTTTTTTAATATGCAATAAGCAACAACCCTAAACCAACAGCAATACACGGTCCACCTCTCCTGAAACTAAGCAAAATGAAGATTTAATGTACACCCTGCAAACACTTCAACAATTCCAGCAATTTGAGTGTCAAAAATATGAGATGTGTCAAGACATGAGAAAAGTATTAGCACAAACTTTGACTTGAGCTTCAAACCTCGGGCTCAGCCTCTTTTGTGCAAATATTTGTGGCGCGTGTAAGCCTGGGAGAGCTTGTGATTTCAGCTGCAGGCTGGTCAAAATCTTGGGATTTTGGCAGTGGCTTTTTGTTGTTAAATTTAGCCGACCCTGATCATTCAAATGTTCAAATGGATGAACCCACATAGAAAATAACTAAGTGAGAAAGGATTGTACAAGTCCCTGTGAATCAAAATTGATCTTCAGCTATGGTTGTGAAAGGCCTGTTTTGAAAATAAGGGATAGGAGGGACATCATTGATTTGATCAGGTTGGTAAAAGAGATGAGGACATTTAGAGATGAGAAGTTTTTTAGGGAAGAACACTGAACTAACAGGCCTAGAAGCTGCTTGTGTTACAAAAGTATCTTCAGGTCAAATCCAGATCCAAAATAAAAGCTGAGATGGTGAGCTCACACAAAAGAATATATGATGAATAGTACATAAACAAAAATAATTAGGAATGCTGGATTAAACTGCGTAATAAAATCTTTCTAGGGAGACAGAGAGAAGGTACAAATCAGGGATAAACTCCAAACATTAAGGAAACTTATTCTGCTGTTTCTTAAAACTTAAAATGTTTCTTTAGTCATGCCATTTGGTAGGCTGACTAGTCAGAAGTGAAGGAAGATGTTACCATGAAGGAATCAGGTAATGAGATTCTCCTTGAGCTTTAACTTTTAAGCCAGGAATACAGTGCTGTGCTACGATTATATCGGAATGAAGGAAATATCAGAAGAAGAAAACACATTATGCTGGATAGCAGATGTGACCCTGGGGTGAACCCTGTGAGAGCACCACACTGAGAAACAAGGGTATTGTTACCTCGAGCACTACTCAGAAGAGATGAAGACAAACGTGATACACATTCATTTCAGAGAAGCTGCTATCTGAATATATTACCAAAGCATTGTCTTTCAGGGAACAAATATGGAAGACTCCTTTATGTTTTTTCTTGTTAGGTGTGATGATATAATGCCAAGGGTAACCTCCAATTTGAAATGCATTCTCCAGAGAAGATGCTTCAAATAGCAAAGGTGGGGTATCTGCAAATATTGCGTAACGTTAACACCATTAGTAGCAGAACAATCATAATTCCATTGATCCTTACAATTCTAAGCTCCAATACAGCTATTAATTATTCAGAACTTTTGGAGACTGGTGAAAATACATTGGCTGTGACCTTTCTCCTAGCACCAGCTATGCTGCCTCACCTAGCATCAAGGCACACATCTGCAATTCCCTATGGAAGGCTACTGCCTTCTCAGATCTTCACGCTGAACTGCTCTTCTGATACTTTTGACTTACTTCATTCCAAATGAGCTGGATAAGCAAAGACATAGCAAACAACTGAGATTAATCCAGCTCATCTGAATGACAGAGGACATACACACGAACAGATCAAAGAGCAGATCAAAAGGGTCATTATTCTCTTGGGAAAAATAGTGATAAATAGCTGGAAACAGGCCAACAGCAGCAATCTCAAATAACAGAATTAAATGCAGAAAGATACCCAAATCTGAATATTCCTTGTCCTTTTGCACAATACAACAAAAGAGTGTGGACCACAATTAATGCAATCTGTAGCTGAGTTCATAAAAATTAGTACAAATCTAGGAATTTTTGTAATTAATGGCAAAACGTAACTAGTTTTCCCTTCATTTCAGTTGGGATAAGTTATACAGTGTAATATGCCATTCTTACAAGTCTTCTGTGTACTAAATGAGAGAAGCATCGTTCACCGAAATGCACCGCACAGAGCTTTACAGCTTCTAGCAACTAGCTAAATAAAAGCAATTTCTACAGCTGCTATAACTGAATCAATTTTAGACTGAAGATCAGCTCTTTCTAACAGTACAGAGAAGTGCTGGGAAAAAGAATTGACAAAACATGGAGAAAGTCTGCAATTACAAGGGGCATTTAAACAGGCAGGATATAAAAACCCAAGCTGAGTTACTGTGAGGAGAACAAGGTTCTTATCTGGACTTTTTTGTCTCAAAGCTCTCATCCAAATTCTGACTTGTTCTTGTCCTGCTTAGTCTAGATAATTATCCAGATCCTAGCTCACGGTGCTGAGATGTCACATGACATCAGAAATTATGTTTACATAGTGGTTCTCTCTCCTTCCTTCATTCATGTTTCCAACAACTTAGCCATTTAGATCGAAAGGAATTAGTTCACTGCCCACGGAAATGAAGTCTTTCCTAAGCTGGAAAGTGGCTGTCTTCGAGTTGCCTTTTGGACTAACACATAGGAAATGGGAGATTCTGTGCAAGATATAACAAACTAGAGGTTATAAAAACCGAGGCATCTGCTGCAAATGTAGAGAATGTTGAAGATGGAGGCATAAACAGAGGACCTACTGATATTAAAATTTGCCAGAAAATGAAAAATGAGTCAAGATAATTTGTTAACATTTTACCCTGTTGACTTGTTCTTTTTAAATAAAGCGTATATATCAAGGGACCTCAAAAATTGTGGTAGATGGACTAAATGATAGATTCAAATGCATTTCAATAATATACCAATCCAAAGCAGTACAGGCTGCTCGTAAAATATGCCTTTGTTTTTATGTTCATTTGGCAAAGATTTGCAAGATCATAGCCACCTAAACCACTGTGATAGTGTGACTCCACTGCCTCAACTCTCCCTTTCCTGCTACGTGTCACTTGCTCTTGTTGCTCAACACCTCCTGCCCTCACTGTTTTAAGTCCTTTCCCTACCACCACCAGTTTTCAATCTCCAGTTGAGTTTGTTTGTTCACTTCCTTAAAACTCTCCAGCCTCATCTAAACATAAAGCCATAAAGTTGTTCCTGGCAGCGCTAACAAGTATTTGTTCTAAACGTGAAAAAAAAAAAAAATAAATCTTAGCAAAGTATCTTCCTCTCTGTTTTTTAATGAAATTAATGTATCCTTTAATAATAAATCAAACTACAGTTTTAAGTTCTGTACCTTTCAGAAAGTGACACAATGAAGATTTATAGGTACTTTTCCATTCCTTCCACTGTGACTAAAATCAAATTCCTTAACAGTCAATAGCTGTCAATGATGTGGTAGGTACATGGGAGCCTAAGTTTTGATCTCTATACACTTCCGCTTGGGTACGTAACACACCATAAAACCAGCACCATAATAACTTCAAACAATTTCTGTAGGGAGGCTAGGACTAAATAAGCAGGAAAATGACACATAGTTAAATTATAGTAAATACAGGCTTAAACTCTGAAACTGTTAAAATCTTGCTCATTGAAGCATTGTATTACATTGAACAGTCAGTGGGCTGTCTCATGCTTAAAAGAAAACAGCTCAAAAACCACAGGAATGCAACGCTCTGCAAAGAGCAGCCGTGGCAAATATCTGTCATGAGTTCAAAACCTCCTAACCACAAATTCTTGAATATGATTCAAGATCAAAAATGTTTTCTCCAGTACATTGGTTTTAAATCTCAAAACAGAAAACTACAAAGATCCTAAGACATGAGAACAAATTTGGTATAGGCTTCCTATTAAAGCTCTCACAGCATGTTTTCCACAGGGCCCCTAACATTAAATTGTGGGTTTGCAGACTGAGACAGAGAGGAAAAAGAGAAGTTTCCCTTTGCAGAACCCTAATTATAGCAGCCTATCACTTTGTTTTGATAAAACATTGCATTATAACTGAAAGCCTTCACTATGTAAGTCTCAATTTTATCTTTGTGTATTTCCTCAGATTTACGTAATTCTGGTTTGGTTTGCCTGTTATTATCTGACACCGTTTACGAACATAAAGATTAAAAGCATTTTTTCTGTGGACAGTCACCTGTAAAAACCATTTAATACAGAAACATTCAAAGTTAAAGAAATAAAAGTGTGCATTGTTTGATATTGGTGAAACCTGCTTTTTTTTTTTTTAAATGCCTCAAGTATGAACTTACGAGAATGTATTTTTAAAGTTAAAAAAAATTAGTTTCAAAGAAACTGTCAGGCTTTGGTCATTCATTAAGATTCTTAACACCAAATTCTAACCTCAAATGCACCAACAGAAATGTTTGTTTGATTTCAGAGAAATTAAAGTCATTACATAAAGCAGAACATTCATAAGTTAATGATTTGAGGCATATGAATTGTTTTTAATAAATAATTAGTTCTCAAGAATTAGTTTTCCTGAAACTGGCACATTTCTGACAATTTAGAATTATCAAAATGCAACTCAGACAAATTGTATGCTGAATCCTTGAATTCTTTCTGCAAGTTAGATTAAACGTTTTCACATCTTTTGCTTACATACTGTATACTGTTTCTGGGTGTTACTAACAGCAGTCCTAGCCCTTCCTCTGTCCCAAGAGCAGTTGTTTCAGAAATAAGGAAGGGGTTTCCACTTCATGCATTGCTTATGACGTTTTTCAAACAGCTTAGTTGCTGTACTAGTTTTCTAGGTAAGTCCTATAGAATTAAATCTTGTAATTAGAAGTAAAGCAAAGCACATTTTTACTATAACGCAAAGCCCAGAAATATAGCTACAGCACAATATGAGTACGCTAATTTTAATGTTTTTTCTTGGTGTGAAATAAGTCATAATTAATCCATAAAAGCCACCAGCCAAGATAATACAAAGATCATAAATACCTGTTATTTTAATGTTACATGGAAGACCAAATGGATACTTTCCTACAATTCCCACTTGTCCATTCCAGTTGAATTCATGTCCCAAATCAAAAGGCTGTTCCATGAACTAAAATAACACAGAACAATTGAGCTTTATTGATGCGTATTTACTTGTACATGTTTAGTTGTACTGCTCTGTTACTACCACATTCTTTATCTTGTTAGATACTGCTTGAAGTCTTATTTTTGAATTAATGCTTGATGTTTGATTGGAAGAATATAAACTCAAAAGTCTCACTGCAGTTCTGTTTGAGATCAATCTTCCATGTCCATCAGTTTCTAGCCTTAACACTCATCTATAATTACAGACTAAGGGTGTAAAGAAGAGCATGCCCTGGTCTAGAATTTACATATTCCCTCTCTATATGCTCTTAAGTGCCCATCTGAGCCTGTATCTCTTATGTTTTACCACCTGGTGTGGGTAGAATTTTCTGATAGCGGATCCATTTGCATCTTCCAACTGTAAATAGATTTAGGCAAGAACTCTATCCTTGACATATTCCGCATGTACCTATGTGGCATTACATTAATATTTATGATTTGTTGCCCTAACATAGCATGGACTGTATGAAAAATTTTGTATTTCATTACCTGTTCACAGATGGCCTGGAAGTTATAGAGCCTGACCAGCCCTGTGCTATACATTACAATCAGGATTCCATTAGAAACAGCAACATCTGTCACACTATTACCAAATATCTGGGATAAAAAGGAGAAGAAAAATATTCTATTAGGGAAGAAATAATTGAGAGACAATGCATAATACTGACATTATGTCCTTAATTTTGCAATCACTTTCATTTTTCATTCTGACCAAACCCTGTGATCAGTGTTGCAGTTCATGAAGTTTTCTGTAACTCATCTGTTCTGCTGACTTTCTATAATACTTTGCACTGCAGTAACGCCTAAGGTTAGATTCGTCATATTCTGCAAGCAGATTAATTCTCTAATCAATTCTCAGTGTATTTTCATATCATGTTACTCAGTTATTATAATACATGAATAGATTGTATTACCCAGCATCCCACAGGAATGTTAGCAAAGCTAACAACTCAATCTAAAAGTCCTGATTTCAGATCTTCTGTTCTTTCTTCATCACCTGGGTAAAATACTAGTCTAATCATGGCTCTATGACTGTGTACAGCTGTACCAAAACTACATTATCCAGCTGTCACAGAGTACAAGATCCTCTCTGAATCCAAATTAGACACATACATGAGAAGCTGACTTACCCCTTTTAACAATTATGCAGTATTCATTTGTGCCACTGCTTAACACATCTCCATCGAGAAAAACCCAATAAACTAACTCTTAGTATTTAATGAATAACAACACGTGAAGATCATAATTTTTTTTTAATAGAGATGCTTGGAAATGTAGATTTCATTTCTTTAATCTAAATCACTATGTGAAAGAGCAATTAAAACAGGCTTAAAACTGGCTTAAAAACAATTAAAAAAAAAAAGAAACCCAAAAGCTGTAATATTCCTAAATCTTAACACTATCGATGATCTTGTGATCAGTTTGATCCTGAAAGATACATTCACTCCTGAGATCTTGCCTTTTATTCAGTGTTATGGCTCTTTCTCAATATATTTGTTAGTTTAGATCCCAGTGCCTTCCAGAACCAAACTCTAAAATATTCTTCCAACCTTAAACTTTCCTTTCTATCCTTGAGACCTTAGCTAGTCCAAACTCAATCTGTTGTGGTAAAACAGATGCATTAGGTGCATTCTGCAGTCTTGAAGAGTAACCCTAATCCTAACTCTAGTCTAACTGTTATATTTCACTGATCTGTATCAGGTTTGGCATTTCGTTCACTGGTTGCTTCCTCTGCTGGGTGTATTCTCAAATCTGAAGTTCTGCCCTGACGTTATTCCTAGCTGTAACAATTAGTCTGATGAGTACTCAGCAGAGGCCCAACAGAAGAAGTATTCTTTTAGACATTTTGCCTACTATGGCCATAATGAATCTGGCATTACATTCTTAACCAGATTGAAAATACCTTTTATACTGGTAACAACTGTTTTATTCAGTCCTAAATATTAATTTTGAACAGAAGAATACACAGTGCCCCTAAACCTTCATGGGCCCAAATGAAAAATGTTTAACCCTTCTCCTTCACTTGCCAGCCCAATCTTAATTACAACCTCAACCCAACCCAGCACCAGCTAATGCCCACTAATAGCTCTGGACCCCAAATGAGACTATTGCTCACAGAGCTTTGAAGACAGAGTTTGCATGTTTGTGCTGTTCCATTTGTAAGTTGTATCCAGAGCTCTCTTCACTTAAAATAGACATGTTTTTTACACCAGAACAGTAAAACTTGCCATCTGGCTTGATGTTTCCTAATATATACGCTCCTACTTACAGGTCACAAACTGACCTCAGAAAGGTTGTTTGCTCTTGACTGATAAAGCAAGACACATATTTACATTTTGCCATTCAATATCAATGATAGTACAAGTTTGCAACATTTGTAACTGCATACAGAATTCATAGGCTATTACTAGCAGTGAGTCAGAAGCACATCTGTCTGTCTTTAAAAAGGTGAAAAGAAGGCTACAAACACTTTAGGATTCCCTAATTCTTATGACTGCTCTAAGTAAAGGCTAAAGTCCTTCTATGTGTCAAAAAGTAACCCAATAGCAGAATGCATTTGTATTTTCTCTTCTGGTTGTTCAAATTAAGAATCTTCCCCCCAATGCCCCTATCAGACACAAGAAGAACATTACTGCTAATTAATATTTCAGGGCACTATGCTTTTATAAGCTCTAAGTATGACTTCTGAAATTCTGGGACAATTGCCTAAACCATGCCTCTCATACAACTACAGTACAGATCACGATTAATAGAGGAATTAACTTACCTTTTTGTTTATTTCTAGCATTCCAATGAATGAAAGAGGCAAAACTTGGAATACAGCAAGATAGAACAATACAGACTGTTGGATACCTGCCTGGGAAGGAATAACAATACTGAATATAGTTATTATACTTGAATCATTTTATTAATGGTAGGACATCTTCATCCTCTACCATAATAACAAAGCATAATGTCTCCATCTCTGTCCTTGTAATTTTTTTTTAATTGACTTTGTAAAAATTTAAGAATTACAGATTTTTTTCAACAAACTTACCTGTCGTGCTGCTGCAGGAAGCTTATTCTGAGCTGACTTTACAACCATTACCTCTTGAGGAGTATCCCAGCTCAAATACCTATTTGTGACAATAAAGGCCTATCTTAATAACTTAGAAAGAATTTAATAATAAATACATTATTTCACATAAAATATTATCTACTAAAACTAGTCAGATCCCTATGTCCATGCAAACTGTTCGGTATCGAACCTTCGGAAAGGTACCCGAGATGTTTGCTGTTTGCAATAATGCAAAACACACGGAACTAGGAAAGGCTTATTCCATACAGGATTGTGAGAAAAATTCTGAAAGTATGAACATTCACTATCTTAATTTTTCTCCTTCCCTTCACTAATCACCCCTTTCTTAACCTTCAGCCTAAAGGAAATGATTTCTTCTGAGAACTGAAAAAAAGATGCAGTTTACCAGAAGCAGTAACTGCTCTGCTTTTAAAGAGCAAAATGGCTACCCCATGGAGAAGAATGCTTGCAAGTTAAAAATGGATTAAACTTTAAATATATTTTTCTTATGTTTCATGAAATTTGTTTTACAGCTTTTAAAGGTCCCCTCCTGGTATGTTTCTATTGCAATATTAAAGGCTGTAAAATTGTCAGAGAAAAGCCAATAGTAGCTTAGTTTTTGTGGCTTTTGTGGAACTTGATACCAAATTTGAGACCATAACACTTAAGCTGCTGAAATTCCTTCTATAGAAAACAGCATGCAGGAACAGTACTCCAGGTAATACGCTAGTCCGACAAATCTGAAGTCAGCCACAGTTCAGTATTAAAATAAACATGATTCCCTTTCTCCAGTATGGTACTAATGATTGTTAATTATACAAAACCTAGTCAACATTTACCTGAATTTGCAACACGAACCGGCAAGATATATTTTTTCCAGTATTTCTCCACTATCAGCAGAGAGACGTAGAAGCCAGTTCTGCACTGTCAAGACTATCAGGGAAGGTTTATAGTCTGATGGACTTGGTAGCATTTCCCCCTACATAACAAAAGGTTATTAGAAAAAAGTTTCTACCAGGAGGATACATAACATTTTGGCACAGTAACAAGAAAACAGAAGTTAATACACATCCCTCAAAAACTAAAGGAAAGCTGCCTGCTAATCACATCAGGATCTCTAAGCTCCTGTCTGTGCTAAATAGTCATCTGACTATCACACAAATAATATGTTGTCACACTTTTGCAAGGCCATTACCTTTTCTAGAAAAGATACTTTTTAAAACCTCCTTGCCTTGCAAAAATGAAGTGTAACTGCTTATTGATCTAATTGACACCAGTCTTGAAGAGAAAATTTTTTAAGTACTGCAGAACAAGACATTTAGTGGTAACTCAACAGTAACTGCTAAGAATGGTATTCACACTGCTTTATTTTTAGTCACCTCAAGGAGGGGGCTAATATTCCTAAACTCTGTGGACACTGGATGAGAGAAAAACTCCTCAAGGAGGAGGGAAATTATGTAATCTATTAGCTAGAAACAGTAGAACAGCTTTTGGGCAGAGTTGCTTTAATGGGTCTTCAGCTAATCTTTTTTTTTTACGTCAACAGATGCAGTAAAAACTAAAACTCCCACCTACTGCCCTTGCTAGTTAAGAAATAAAGAAAAAATTAAACAGAATTTATATTGTAAGGAATTAGTGTTAGTTGCATAAGCATAAAGGCATTGGTTTTAAAATCTTTCATGAAAGCTCACAAAAAAGGTTTTGAATGTGCTATTGAGAAAATCAGCGAAGTACACCTCTAAACATTTAGTCAAAATAAATATGCACATGTTGCAAATCTTAAATGACCTAACTCCATAAAAACTCTGAGAAAATAGTTCACAGGGAAAGAACACTCTATTCTAAATATGTTTCACCAAAATATATTAATTTGTTTTTTTGCACATCAATGCTCTATTAAAAAGTAATCTTACCAGTGGGCATTCCAATAATAAAGCATCTTCTATTTTTTCTGACTTAGAACACTTTGGCTTTTGATAAAGTATTCTTGGCTCTCGTGCAACGCTGGAGAAAAATGATTGCTAATCATTAGTCTACTTTAGAAACTACTTTCTATCAACAAGTCGTTTCATGCAGTTTTATAAATCCTCCCTTCTCTTTGTCAGAAATCTAAACATTTTATTTTTACTTTGTAAACATAACCTGAAATGGCTCTCAAAATAAGGCCTAATAATACTTAGTATAATGTAATATTTAAAAGCAAACCTCTGTATTTTGTGGTTTGGTGTTATGGTTTTTTTGTTTTGTTTTATTTTTAAATAACCAACTTAAAGTAACATTCTTACTTTAGTGATACACATTAAAAAGAAAGCATATTCCAGAAACTAAGGATCATCCTGGTACCTTCTCCTCAAGCTCTTCCAGTGTCGCCTTTCATAATATAAAGGCGCGGCATCATGTACAGATATTTAAAAACCAACAACCCTACTACTAGAATAAAAACTTAGCAGTGTGCACAGTTTTCGCCTCAGGGAGAGGATGAGACAAAGATAAACCTGAAAGATGTTAGACAGGTTAATCCAGTACTGGAAAGCATTCAGACAATGCAGAAATAAAACACAGCTAAGTAGATTTAGATCTCTGCTCTAAGTGATAGAGTAATTTAATTAACTCTCAGTGGTTTACACTGACAGAGTAATTTGTCTTTTATGTATCATATGACACTGTCTCAAAACTGTCCTGACCACAACTTACTCAGCAATGCAGTTCTCCAAGCCCCTGCTACCTCCTTCATAAGAGGGATGGGCAAGGACAAGGACTGGTGTAGGAGAAGGAATTCCCATCCCTGGCCCTGCCCTCCGCTGCCTCTTAAGCTGCACCTCTGCAGCTGATCATGAAACAGGAGAGTACATCAGATCAGAGAACTGATCTGCAAAATACATCAACAAAAACCAACAAGTACTCCACACGCTGTGCTTTTACATGAACAATAATTTAACTTCTTTAATGCAGAATTTACAGACATGGTACCGAGCTTGTTACATAGCCTGATTTTGTGACACATTCTTTAGCACGCTGATAGATACCAGATCACAAAGAAGCACTGTTCATTTGGCTTTTTAGTGCAAAATTATAAACTGCTGATGATCTTCCACTCCTGTTAAAGTGCTCTGAAAGCTCAAGTTATACAGAACCAGTAAGATCAGACTTTCCTTCACCAAAGCAGGTGACACATTGAGACACAATACCATCTAAGTGTAATTTAACAAAGATTTATGCGCCTGGTTATTTTTTGTTCGTAAGTAAATTCCAGTCAATTCTCAGGGGCTGTTTGGATGAGTAAACTTAGCGACATGTCTAAAACAGATTAACAGCATTAAAACTGTATGTCAGGGTAACTTCTAATTGTAAATTTATTACCTGCTAATACAGCACTGGTAATTATCTAAGTAAATTCTTCCTCTTTCATACGCAATAGGAGATGCAGAATGAGTTGTCCAAACATTCTTGAATTTAGTACTTTCCTGAAACAGACAGTGGTTGTAAGAGCGATGGCTTTTGTAACAAAACTTGCATTTTGAAAATATTTTATTTGCCTTCTGCAGCTTAATAACTTACTTTAATTGAACCTTTGCTGTTCAATACATAAAGGAAAATCTTATTTTTAAAGAAAAAAAATTAAAAGACATTTTAAGGGAAATGTCTTTTTTAAAAACCAAATTAAAAGATCTTTTTATTAGCTATTATGAACAGCATGGGTAATTAATATTTTGTCATGAACTTGCCTGCATTAAAATTAAAACTGGCAACTAAACTTTAATAGCAACTTTTAAAATCAAGGACAAAACTCGCCAGAGTGTAAATATGCACATAGCTCTTTTATATGTAATTAACTGAATTTACTGAACATCTGACTCCATTCTGCTGCTGGTGTTTTCTGTGAAAGGTAGAAAAACGCGTTTACAGTTATTTGCAAAAGGTGCCTGAAAACTTAATGGGATAAACTGCTCACATAAAGTTTCTTGTGTTCATTAGAGACATCAGGAGCTCTATACCATTAACAAAGATTCCAGTCTTAAAAAAAGGAAAAGTATTTGTGTAAGTCAGATGTACTCATTTTTATTTCAATAAACCTTGCACACCCATTGTTCTAGTAGACACTTCAGCTGACTTCCAATAAATATATTTTCAATAACACAATTGCCAATTAACTTCCACATACTCATTTCAATGTATTTCTATCAACTACTGCATGGGAGCAGCAATCGTTTTGATAAAAAAAATCAAGTTCACTGTAGTGTGTAACTGGTTAAATTCCTATTTCTTCTGTAACATAAATTTCACTGACACATTCGGGGTACGTTTACCTGAAGACCTCTGCTGATTTTCTTATTTTGTTGTGAGAACTTGATTCAAATTTAACACTGATGCTCCCTAAAACACTACGAATTTAATATTGGTATTAAATATTAAGCTGTCTTAGGGGAACAAGAAATATAAAACCTCATAAAAGGCTACTTCTAACACGACTGTGAGATCTGCAATTGCTTCTGCAGCTTTTCCACAACATCGTCCTCTCTACGTTTTTAGGGCTGAGCCTCATGAAATAAATCTCACTATTTCTAACTCTCTTCAGCAGAATTGCGGCTTTTTCTCCCCAGACTTGTTAGCCGATGTGACCTAGGGACTTCTCCAAGCCCTGGGTTGCCGACGGACGCTCAGAGCGCCCCGGCTGACAGCCCGGACACGTGGGGCTTCATCCAGCGCCGGAAAACATCGCTGTTACCTGACATATCATCTTTCTGAGGAGTCCCAGGTTTATTCTGTGGGCGACACCAGCATCTCTGGCATAGAAGCCGTGGGCCCTGCGGCTGAGGAGGCGGCAGACGTTGTAAGCCCCGCGGGAGGCGGCCCTCCTCCTCCCCCCACCGGCGGCTGCCTGTGGGCACATTCCCAGGCCTCGGGAAAGGCTAGCCTTTCTGCCCCGCTTCTGGATCGATCTCGGCGGGGCGAGCAGCCTCGGAGGGCCCGGTTCCGGGCGGATTTGTCTCAGTCCCTGCCCAGCCAGGCGAGAGGCGAAGCGGGAAAAGGCCGGAGCGGGCCCTGACTGACAGGAGCCGCAAACCGGGGCTGGGACGGAGCGCACCCACCCGGCCGGGTGCGCACCGCGTCTCCCCAGCCGCCACAGAGCCCAGCTACCGCAAACGCCAGGCAACAACAACCCCGCCACCGCCTTCCCCCCGCGGCCCGCCGGGGACTGTAGTTCTCGGCGGCAAAACGCCGCCGTGCGCCCGGACTACGCTTCCCGCCATGCCCCGCGGCGGCCCGCCCGCTCCCTCAGCGCCGGGGGCGGGCCGCGCTGAGGCGGGCGTCCGGGGCCAGGGTCGCTCCCTCCTGCCTGGTGAAACGCCGCCGGGAGGACCGCGGGGCAGGAGGAGGGTCGGTCGCTGCGCAGAGGTTGGTGAGAGCCGCCCAGGCAGCGGTAACCTCTGCCTCAGGCCGGGCTCCGCTGCCCCAGGGCACTGAAGTAAACGCAGTGCGCATCGGCGTGTGAACGGAAGCATTTTACTCGTTATTTCCTAAAATAAAGGCAGGAAAGTTTTGTTAGTGATAGCTCGGTTAAGGGAAAGTGGGATTTTATATCTCCTTTCCTTTAACGCCGGAGAGCGGCGCGGGGCTCCACCTGCAAGTGGCCACCCGGCAGGCAGCGCGCTTGTGGCATCCTCCGCGGGTGGGTGCTGCTGTGGGGGATGGAGGGTACCCGGGCTCGGCGGGGATTTTAAAGGATTTGTTTAAAACCATGTAAAACTCCAGGGTCTGTGGCAACTTCTTGAGATGTATGATGCTTCGTCTGTGCATTTGTAGAGCTACATCCCAAAAGTTGTCGCTGTCATCGGCAGCTGCTTGCCAGCAGAGCAACAGAAGTCTGTGGAAAAAGTCGTTTCCCTTCCTTCCCAGAGGGAAGCCAGGCACACAAATGGGGTAATGTGGAAGTTGCTGATCTTCTGTGTGTTTCTGTGTTGGTTCTTCGGGGTCTCTGAGTAGAACCTTTGATCTTCCCTGTTACTGTAACAAAAGACGGATTTCTGTGGTTTTCTGGTGCTTTGCAGTTATTTGGATGAAGTGAGCTAAACACACAAACAGGGTGGTTGCAGTTGCTCCTCCAAAGAGCAGGTTATGCTCTGCATACTGTCTGGTGGATCTACAACATCGGCAGGGACTTCAGAGCTGCCAGGGCAGGTTGCACCTAAGCAAAGTCCATGTGGACATCCAGAGTCTTGCAGGGGTGTAAGTGAACGAGGTTTGTGTTGAGACGAATCATTTTTTGTTAGGCAATACAGTTACATGTGTAGTATTTTGTAGAAAATAGGGTTGAAAAACAATTTAAATGATTGAAAGATATACTTGGAGACCTAGATGTGTGTTCACTGTGCATGTGTATGTATACATAAAATCAACACAGCTTTTTTTTTTTTTTCTTTTTTTTCTTCTCCCTGTGTAAGCACCAGCCAGCAGAGGGTGTGCAGGGTAACTGGGAAGCCTTATTTCCGAGCTGTGTTTACCATTGATGGCTTCCTCTTGATGTCGAACTTGTGAATAGATTAATTTAGTAAATCAGTTTTGTGTTGTATTCTGCTGTATAAATAACAGGAAAATACGTTAATTACTTCATGGAAAAAAGTGAAAAACGGGGGAAAAGTAAAGGATTGCGCAGAATACTTACACATTTAAATCCCATATCCTACAAACGCTCATTGATATGTGGGAAGACAACTTGTCTCTAAAGTTAAATAACTGCACAGGTATTTACAGGATTGTAGCCTAAAGAATTACTTGTTAATTTGTCTCTTTACATTATGGAATATTTAAAAAATTTATGCTAAAAGTGACTGATATCTTCTTAATTTCTATTGTTCAGATTATTTTAGGCAATAATATTTATAATTACACTGTTTCTGAGTGTACCTTTAGTAAGTGTTACAAACGTGGAACAGTAGAACAATTAACACTGAGAATGTTTTATCTTTTTTAGTTGCATTTTTTTCAAACTGTCTTCATTAGCTTAAAAACGTATTAACTAATGTAGTTGGTTCCCTCATTACTGAGGAGAAAGCTTTCTTTGCTTCCACCTTCTTCCAGGATCAATAGATGCATATGCCAACAAGAATTAATGTTGCAGTTCATGGTCTCAATTGAAGAACACTTTCCCTTTTTTACAGGAATGGTATAATTGCTTCTTAAAAATAAAAGAATAAAAATATAATTATAAAGCCTGTAGTTTTATAAAATACTGCAAAAATGGTTTATATAGCAGAATAATTCCAACAGGAGCATCAAGATGGAGAATAGTGGCTGAGAAACAATTCTCAATGGTTACAAAGTTAGGAAATTAAATAATAATATTTTTTTAAACTCACAAGGACTTTTAGCACTCTGCTTGTCCCTAATAGTCGTTTATCTACTTTCTTACTTTTAGAACTGATTATATAGTACCTACATACATTATTTTATCCCAAATAACGTACCTACAAGTTCTGTTGCTTATCTCTCGGGTGTATTGTGATTCAAGTAAATGTCTACAGTAAATGAGTAGCTTTGTCTCTATCCCTCCCTCTCCCATTATATAAACTATTTCCTCTTTGCTCAACTCTTTAACAGGCTACCTGGAAGGTGGTGTAAGAACAGGCTCTTCCTACTCAACGTTTCTGTACATGTGGTTAAAATCATATCTGGTGGGGTTTGTTTGCTTTTATCTACTGTTGCTTTTTAACCCATCTTAACTGTACAGGAGTCAGAATAAATCAAAATTTTTTTTTGTTTTGTTTTTCTTTCCCCCTTGGTAGTCAGTGCTCTGCAGTGGTTTTACTGAAGTTTCTGTGTGCCCAAAGGGAGGTCTGCATCATTCCTGGAGATGATGCATGAGAATGAAAAACAGTTGAAAGTTTTAGATCTGCTGCATTTGAAAAGTTGTGAAATATTCTATTATTTCAAATGTGCACAATTTTTTTGAAGTATATAGTTGAAAGACTAATCATGAAGCCCCAAGAGGGCATGTTTAGTCACTTGGTAGAACAGAATAGTACTAAGCATTGACTTAATGAATGAGTCTGGTTGACAGTAAAGTCCCCTCCTCGCCTTCCCCCTTTATTTGAAATATTAAGAAATATTAACATGTATGTGTTTTAAAAATAACCATCAGTAATTCATAGTTATACCTTCTGTGGTGTTACCATTATCTTGAAGAATTTTTCACTTTGTGTCCATGATAGCCACTTGCATCTGTTTTGTGTAAGGTGTTCTGAGTTTTGGTAGCATTTGGTAGTGATAAAACAGATCAGCTGTGCTTTACAGGAGAGCATTGGGGATTAATTGTCAAATGTGTAGATAAGCTTCCGGGTGCCAAGCAGAAGTTCATTGTTTCCAGGACACTTCTATCTAGAAATGTAATGTAAGCTGCACATACTCTTCCTAATATAGGCTATTTTATTTCTTTATAACAGAGACTCTACAAGTAGGCTTAGTGATTGGACATGGAAGAAGTTGTTAGCTTTGTAGTTGGAGCTCAGTCAAATGTTAAAATGTTTTCATCCAGTAAGTTCAATGAACTAGGTTCTCAGACAAAAATTACAGGTTTTATCTGTTCTGGGGTTTTGGTTGTTTTTTTTGTTTTATTTTGCCCTCTAACATCTCTTTCAGAACTGATTTTACTCATCAATGATGTGGATTGCATATGTTTTGGAGTGTAATTGCCTATTTAAAAAAACAAAATTAGAACAGTTATTTTCTCCTCTATCTTTCATTTTTCCTCTGTGGATGTGACTGCTCAGAGGTTTTAATGCCAACATCAATTAGAAAGGTTATTATTTCACGTCTAGCTGGCAGTTGATGTGTATACCTTCTTCTGCATCTCCACCTTCAAAAAGCTGTACTAAGCGTGTTGTGTTAGATTGTTTGGCGAGGGGAGGAGTATTAACACTATTTTCTTAAAGTTTCCCAACTAAACTGAGGACCTGATCCATATTTGTAACAATGACAAAATTCTAAAGGCTAAAAGCCAGTGCTCTTGTGGGGAAAAAAGTCTTCCATGTTGCTTTTCAGCATGGTTACCAAGTGCATTGTTTCTTTAAAGTTTTTCCTGAAAAATAGTTGTGCTACCTAAAATATAGGCATTTTTAAAGTAATTCAGTTTAATTATAATATCCTTAAAGATGAAGGTTGCATTGCTTTCATTAATAATCAAACTTAAAGCCTTCCTGACCATGTCTCCGAACAAGTAAATGACTCCTAGTTCTTTCAGACATTTCTTCCTGTCCTGGCTTCAGGGTATATCATCTTATCTGGCAAAGAGAAAGGGTGTTTCCCCATTTCATTAACAAAATCAATTAGAGAAACAATCAAGCAATGATTGGCTTCTGAAAGTATAATTTAGGTTTCCCAGTAATTGAGATGTTTTTTGAACTTTTACTTGCCAGATTGCTCATTGATCTCATGATCTATGGATCACTCTAACTCTCAGGGGTATACATGCATATCTCCAAGGAATTGCTGCACATTTAGCACTGCATGCAACAGTAAACTCCCCAGCCTGCTCTCCTTGCATTTTCTTGATGTTTCAGAATTTATCAGCTAAAATTGTGCAATTATCACTGAAAGGATCGTGTTCTCATAAAAAGAGCTGCATCTCTGGATTTTACTGATGCAGGATGATCTTAGTCATCTGACTATAATTCCCATCTGTGCATCTTTTCATGTTCTTACTGAGATATTTAGAAAACCAAGAAAAAATATGTGACTAGCCTAGCAGCTGAATCATTGTATTTTATGTTGAATATCAATGCTAGCACAGGAAATGCAAGATACTATCTCAGGTCCTTTTGAATGATTGAAGGAGGAAGAGAACATGTAAACAGTTTGCAATGTAATCATGTAATCTTTATCCAGGCATTTCTATAATTTAATGATAACAATTTTAGGTCAGATTGTGGTTTGGCGTTTTGGGGTGTTTTCTACTTGTTTTTGTTTTCAAGAACATTGCCTTTATGTAAATTACACATTCTGCAGAAGTTGTCATGGTGTGTTAATTTTCATGTCTGGTAGTTGTTATTTCATAGTATTCCATATATGTTAATAATTATGCATTATGTTATGAAAAATGCATACATATTTTCAAAAACAAAGCATGAACATTTTGTAGAAATTAAAGTATAAACTGGAATTGTTGTAGCTGCTGAGACACGTTAAAAAAAAAACAAAGAGCCATAATAAACTCGTTAACATTAGAAGAGGTTTTAATTTTTTAATAGGGCTAAGCGTTAAATTTTCACTCTGTGGTGATGTCCCATATCCTGGTAACACTGCAGTCGCAGCAGACAAAATTTATCAGTGTTTTTATTTGGCATTGACAGCCAAAAGGCAAACCCCATTTTATTCAGTCTTTGACAAATAAAAAGAAATTTTAATCTTTTTTCCTTTTTTTATCTGTGAGCTTAAAATGAATAAACAATGCCCTTTTTAAAGCATGACTCATTCAAAAGTACACCTTAAATGAAGGATTGTTCATTTAATTGAAATGATTCCTTTGCCAGGCTTTGTATTGATGTGTACAAATTAATCTTTTTTTATTCACAGTACAAGACTTGTGATCAAATGGTACTGTTTTCCTCAAGATAAAAATCTTCATTTTGTAACCAATTTGCATGGAATGTTTTCTAATAATGTCTGTATTTAAACTGTGCCTGTTCTTTTGTAACTACATTTTGTATTTCCAGTGCGTTAAATTTGTATGTGTGGTTTATACAGAAACAGCACTCAAAAAGGAAGGAAAAAATAGGACTAAGAATATTTTTTTTTTTAAAGTCATATGCAGAGCACTTGAAGGAAAAAAGAACAAAGGCATATCAGGGTAAAAGTAGTAGGAGGGGTATTTCATTTTACTCATCTCCTAGAAAGCCTACATTAACAAGATGCAAAAAAACCCAACAAGACAAAGTGCTGGTACTAGCTACACACACTTGTTAGCTTTCATTATTAATACTGTATGAGGAGATTCCAAGTAAAGTAAAATATAGCAATATAAGAGAGAATTATACATGTAATAGAAAAATCTCAAGCACTTTATAATTTACATGAATAGAAATTTAACACTTAAAACCATTCATTTCAAAGAGGGCATTAAGCAGGGATCAGGAGAATACACGGCAGAGATTTTGGAAGGCTTTCTGGTGCATAATGTTTACACTTAAACAAAAACAAGATCTCTCATTTCCTATCTGAAAGTGTAAAACCACAGTCACAGTTCTAGAATGAAATTTTTTGAAGATGGTTACCTAGTGAGTGGGGTGAAAAATGTCAATCTCAATGACAGTATGTACTCACTAGAACAAGTGGTTTCTTGATCACTTCTTGCTTGTCTTCTTAAAGGTACAGCATCAAATTTGCTTTATTTGTTTACTGTGTATTTCATTTTTTTTTTCCTCCTGCCTGATAGGACTTTGAAATGATACCAAATAATTTATCTTTCAACTGGTTTCATTCCAGGACTTTGGGTTTATTTGGGCTTTCGCCACACTGAAGGGATGTTGCTATTTTCTAAAAAGCATTTAAATTGATATGATAGTAAAAGATTATTACTAAAGTAGATATTGGTGCTTGATTATTTGACCAGTTTCTCATGTAAGTGACATAAACAATTAAGTTACAGCAAAACTGTAATTTGAGTTAATTGTGTTTTCAGGTCTCTGAACAAAATGAATTTCATTACAAGGCTTTCTGCTTTATGTCTGAGGAAAAGCAAGATGCAACAGAGGCACCAAAGTAGTAGACGACCAGCTGTTCCACTTGGATCACGGATTTTAACTGATCCTTCTAAGGTTTTTGAACATAACATGTGGTGAGATGTTTCTTCAAGGCTGGTTTTCATATATTTTTGTATATTATTTACTACGGTGAATAATGGGGTGTGCGTGTATATAACAATGGACTGCCAGAATAGACATTGAAAGGTAGTGCTAGAGAGAACTTGAGACTGTCACGAGTAAACTGACTGTTACAAGTTCTCAGTGACTTGCATAAAAAGCTGCTGAGCAAGTAGTTAGTCATGGAATGAAAGGCAAAATAATGTAATAGATCAGTAATGAATTCAGAGACAGAAAGTGCAGAGGATAAGTAGTCTATGTTATAGTGGCACAAAGTTACTAGTTAGGTAAAATAACGTTGCATGCTGGATTAGCGCTGTATTCTAAAATTGTCACCTTTTCAAAAGGTATTTGTGTTCTTCTAAAGATCTACTGAAGATGTTACAGGTAGGTCAGCAGAGATTTCCACACACTGAACAATTTCAAAAAAAGTAAATTGAGTCTTAACATAAATAAGCAATCTAATAGCAGAGAAAACATTAACATGTAGATGTTAACAAGAATAAGAAATTGCCCTGGTTCGCAGATTACATCTCCATCTCTAAAAGGTATTTTTATAATTAATGGGGGCTCAGAAAAGAATGAGAATGCTAGTCAACAGAGTGGGAAAACTGAGATTGAAAAGGCTAGGATCTTTGACTGTGGAATGGAAATGAATACAAAACAGTAAGTGACAGAGGAAGTGTTAGAAAGATAGAAGAATATCTAAATCTATCTAGAAAGTAGAATATCTACCTAAGGTATTTGGAAGACAGGAACTTTTATTCCTATAGTTCATAACTTAAGAGCAAGGAATATTTGAAGTGGGGAATTTAGAAGGTATAGAAGAAATTATTTTCTACATAATTTGTAAATGTATTTTTGAATTCTGCCACACACCATTTTTGAAAGCAAGGATTTAGCAAAATCAGAAAAGCAACTGGATGTGGCTATTGATAACCAATGGATAACATAACATAATATAGGAGTAACACATTACAAATTTCAGGGTTTAAGTTTACTTCATGAAAGTAATCTGCAGTTCTTACACCTTCCTCAGAGGTGTCCCCTGCTGGCAACTGTCAGAAGTTATTGGACAACCTTTTGTTCTGCAATGAAGTTTCGAACTTGATGGGTTTTTAAAAATTATTATTCTTTTTAGTAGTCCATTTTATTTGTTAATTGGTCCATTTTACTTTTTAATCTAAATTATTTCAAAAGTTCTCTGATAAAATTCTGAAAAATAAAAAGTTTTTAAGAGAAGAGTACGACACAGAAGATTGTCTTCTGGTCAGTAAACTAATATCTTCATTACTCTTTTTAGTCTCTAAATTTGCGTTTAACTCATGAGGTAAGATATGCAAATAGATCTGTCACCTATCACTGTTTTCTAAACTAGATGTCCCCAAGCCATGGTCCCCAACACATACTACCTTAAGGCCAAATCTGGAGTTATCTATACCTTGGTCAAGGAAGCTGGAAGCTGGCTGGTTATTGTGTTAAAAGAGTGTAAAATTTATCTCCATGTTTCATAAATCTATATGCGGTGTAGTTCTTAAGCATCTTCCAGACTCATGACCTCCTGCTAGGTGGAAAAATCCTTTACTTGGGTGAATAGGGATTCAAAGGTAGTCTCATTAGTAAAAGATTTTAAGAAAAAGGCCACCCTTTTTCTAAAATATTGTACCTCGATGAAACTCCATTTTGTTTCATTTTTTAATTTTCTTCCAAATAACTGATCACATGTAGCTTCCATTTTTCTTCCTAGCATTTGGTGACAGCGTAATACACAGTTATGAACTGTGATGCAGGTGGTTGGGATGGATTGTGAAGATGGAGGTTGAAAGGAACAGTGTTGTTCAGAAAGTGGATTTGCAGGTGAATCCACATAGCTCACAAGGGAAAACAGGTGAAAATGAGTTGGAGCAGCGGCTGCATGGAAGTTGCAAAGGTCTTGATAAATCAAGAACCTGGCTATGAAGTGAGGGTAGCTCCTTGGATTTGAAGCTGGCTGAATCAGTAGGGTTATCACTAGGGAGATAAGGGGGATCAGGATGAGTGGTGGTTGAGCTAAACAGATCATGCAGGGTGAGCATGAGAGATACACTTTTCCTAGCATCAATATATGAGAAGTTATGTCCTTTTGTTTTCCAGTCATCATCTTTGCTACTTCATAAAGTGGCATCCTTCTTTTTGCCTGTGTGTGAATTGTCAGGGAGCCAAGAGCTACTACCACTTCTGCTAAGAGTACTAAGCAAATTAATTTTGGGAACTAATGCTTTAGACATTTGCTGTGGTGCTTTTCTGTCATTTTGAGAGAGAAGTAATGAGTGATGCTAAACAATGGAGCAAAAAAAGTCTGCTTCTATTCAGGTTAGTAATTGGCATAGTTTTCACATGTTAGTTTTCAGCAATAATTAAACCCTTTGTCAGCAAAAAAGTTAATGGAAAAGGACTAAGTTGAATAAGGTGAACTGAAAGTAGCACTCGATCTCATGTCAGGCCCACTCATGTTAACAGTTCCTGGTGTGGTTAGAATGGATAGCTTGCTTTGGTGCTGTCAATGCTGCTTAAAACACTTCTGTATTGAAACACTTCTGTGCTTAGAATTCTTCTGTATTTTGTGTTCTTGCCAGCTTGTATTGCTGAAGGAGCCACCTCATTTGAAGCATTCAAACTATGTAAATAGTTTGCATAAGAACTATGTTACGTCCCCTGTTTTGCAAATTTTGATCAAGAAGTGTTGCTGCAGTCCTGTCTTTTGGGGTCTTCCATATAGAAATTTCTAGGAAAGAGCCAAAAGATCTTTCTTCAGCTTTATGAATTTCCAAGGAGGGAGAAAAGGCGAAAAAGTTGTTGATAAAGATGGAGGACTTCAGGCACCTATAGTATTGTATGTAGAGTCCTGAAGGGCCCTGACAGACACACGATGATGGATTAAAATTGATCAGCTAAAGCTCATACCATAGCAAGTCATCTGTCAGAAGGGCTGGCTGTATATTATTGCCATCTGAATAATCCTTGGTTTCAGCTTGCTAGAATAGGCAAGGTCAAAAATGGTGACAGCAGTGAGGGAAGCAAGTCTTTCCAAGAGGATGGCTGCCTAGTAGTTCTTCAATCATTCAGTTTTATTCTGCTACAGCACATCTGTCAGAGCCTTGACACTGCACAGGAACATTTGGTATATGAACAAATACAGGAAGGGGAGAGGCAACCTGCTGGGGACAATAATGAGAAATATTTCAGTAGAGATGCGGAAATCAAGTCTGAGGCAAGCAGACAAATACATACCAATTAGTCTCCCACAATTAACAAAAGAGGAACGGTGAAGGTCTAAGAATTAAATTACCCATGTATCACCAAGCATGGAACAGGAAGATGCTCGTTCGCTTTTAGAGACAGTCAACTCTTTTCAAGTTGGCACATTGTTCCTTTTCCCATAGTAACCAATGGAATTTTAGTCATAGGCTTTCAGTTAATTGATTTCAGTAGGATTAGGATCTAATAGATTACTTGAATTACGTTATCTGATTTCTAAAACTGTTCAGACTGGACAATTTGGAGGGTCAGCTGATTTGCTTTTAAAAGCTGCCAGCAGGACGTTTTTGGGTACTTCCCATTGTGGCCTGATCCAAACCCAGAATCTGCAGGGAAGGCAGTCTAGTCATCAGGGTCAGATCTTGGCTTTTCTCTGTGACCATTTAGTGGATTAATATAACATTTAGTGAACCACTTTATACAAATACAGATAGCATAGACTCTGGAACCATTGCAGCACTGCTTGTCTTTTCTTAGGAATGTCTCATTCTTCTTTTATTTCTAAATGTTTCCTATCTCTGTTCCCCAAATAAGTAAAATCCTATTCATCAATTCCACCTGTTCCACTTGAATAGGTGGATTATGCTCCCTGTTTCAGAAACAGCTGATTCCTTTACTAAATAACCTTTGTTCTTCATCATAAACATTAGTAACGTAAGAAGTTTCTTGCATCAGGGTGTTTGTTGACAGGTCTATTATTATACCCAGCTAAAACCAATTCTAATGTAACACTCAAAATACATTCCTATAAAGGCACTCAATTTAAAAGATATATATTAATCTTATTATTAAGAAAAAAAATGCATACTACTTCATCCTCTTTGCAGTTGAAAGATTTTTCATAATCACTTGAGTTTTACCTAACTAGTAATTAATTTTTTATCTATCATACACTGAAACTTAGTTTTTAACTCTCACTCTCCTTGTGGTCATTTGCTTGCATTCAAAAAGAAAATGTATTTGAGACAGTGTAGCTAATTTGTGTCTGTTTTCCCTGGGAAAAAAAAGATTATGGAAAATCCTATTTAAAGGCTGGTTCTTCAACTGCCTTTTGCAGGGACCACATGCAGTGGTCACAGGAAGAAGAGGAGAATGCCAAGGAAAAAGCAGCAAAGAACTCACTTGTAAAAGTCCACTGGGAAGACCAAGGTAACAAATTCATAATTTCTTAAATTTCCTATTTTAATGCTATTTATTCAAGCATTTAAAGATGCTTTAAAATCCAGGAAGACTCTTTTTATTTCTACATTCTGTTGCCTAAATGTGTTGGTTGGGGTTTTTTTTTTTCCTTTGTTGCTTCAAAAGATTGTCTCAAAGTGTGTTTTTTCTAGCAGTTCAGTTACTTATTCAAGCAATTTTGCATTTTGGGGGGGTAATAGGCTCTATGTAAAACAAGTAAATCACTATGGTGCAGTTGTAAGTTCTGGCTGCTTTTGCAGTTCATAATAAAACTCCTACTACACAGGACTGTTACTTCATCAAAGGGAATGATTTGCAGCCAGCTAGGGTGCTGGGGATGACAGTTCCCATGTACAATATTCTAATGTTTTTTAATGATTTGTGGACTGTTTAGAGAGTTAGTGTTTGTATATTGCACCATATTTCAGTTAAGTGCCAAGAAAGTTGCACTGGTCCCAACTGGTCGCAGCTTGCTGCCTTGGCCAGGCTGAGCTGGGAGTACTTCAGGAAGAAGTGTGTTCACTTTGTGCGGAAGGTGATCCAATACATCATGCAGAGTCTGCTCTGTAAATGATTAAGGAATTTTGTGCCTGTTTTCAGAAGGGAAATTTAAAGTATTCTGCATTTCTGAAGAATGATAACTCCAGGTTCAAACTGGCAAACTAAACTCTAGGATATGTGCTAAAGCTGGAGTATCAAGTTGATAGTACCATAGAAGACTGGATTCTTAATTTGTTCCTTTATTAGAAAGATATACTGAAAACAATTACTTGGGTGTCCTGGGACTCAGTTTACTTAGCGTGTCTTGAACCTGTCAAATTAGATAGTGTCATTATGATCCTGTGCTCAGTTTCATTGATGTAACTAGGGCACATGTTGGAGTTATTTGAATTGTGAACGTGTCTTGGATTGTGTGCCCTTCATCACTTTGAATGCGCTGGGATTGTCATCCTGCCCTTTCCTGTTACCTGTCGCATTCTTTATCTAAATACAGGAGTACAATGTTTGTTTTTAAAAAATAGCATCTAATATTTTCATTTGATTTGTATAAAAAGCTGAAAAAGAGCTCGTAATTGAAAAGTAAGCTGTGTAACCATGTGTCTCATGGAACCTTTCATTCTTCGTCTACAATCAATTAAAACTTAGTTTGTGTTGGTGATAAATGGAATAATCAAGCATTTGTCTATGGCCAAGAAATACAAGAATCCAAGGACGTTTCCTATGAATGCCCCTCTGTTTAGAACTTGAATAGGTGAGCATTGCTGATAGTGTTCCTTCAGAAAGCTTCAGCTTCATTCTGCAAGTGGAAGTACATTTTGGCCTATTTATGTAAACAATGAAATAGACTGAAACTAATGAGCAGGTTATTTTGGGGCCTTGGAAACTACAGTAAGGGGAAAAAGACAAGAAAGATTTCAACAATGCTATTATATCACTAAATTAGAATAGTTCTGGTGAGCCTTGTTAAAACAAGAGAAGTTATACTGAATGAACTCATGTTACTACCTTTAGGAATCTGATTTGCTTATTAGCATGTCCAGTTTCTTCTCAGGCATGCCTGCTAGAGTATGACAGATTCTGTTAAAGGAGAAAAATCGGTTGACTAAGGGTTTTTTTTTTTTTGTCTCAAAAGGTTATATGTTTATTAGCTTTGTCATTTTTGTGTGCTTTGGAAAATGTAGTAGTCAGGCTACTTAAATATACAAAATGAACCAAAAATTCATAATAATGCATGCATGGTTATTACACAGTGGTGTAGGAGTGACCAGTGAAAGAATGGGAAGTGTTCTTCCACTTTAATCTATGTGATACCATACTAATACAATTTAAAAGGCTGACTTTAGCCATTGCTTTCCTTCAGTTCTGAAATCTGGAAAACTTGATGGGAGTATAAGTACAAGGGTTCTGAGCAGACTTGTAGAAAAGTAGTGTCTATAACAAGGGGTAATAACGATTCAAGAACCTTTTGAGTAGAAGGTTTGTTTTTTATACTGAAGCTGAGCAATCTATGAATGTGCAACTTGCACTGTTGAAATCTGGTATATAAGACCTCAGTCAACTCTGCTTGTACATTACAAAACAAATCTGTACAATTGCTCTGCATGCCTGGATCTTGCCTTTTAATAATACAATTGGATGTATTAAATGTTAAATTTTAAAAATTATGCAGATTTCTAGGACAAGGCTTTCTGCCACCTCCTTGCCATTTCCCACTGCCTGCCCGTGTCTCTAATGATAATTTTCAGGCTTGTTTATCTCTGAAATGCTGTAGCGATTTAGGAAATAGTATGTTAAGACTTAAATGAGAATAGTAGGAGAAATGCACCATATATTTACTCTATGCATTCATATTAAAAGAATTAATGGGTCAGTGTGAGTAGGGACAAAATAGAAAATACAACATATTGTATGATGTACACTGATCAAGAGAGGTCAAGGATAACAAGAAACAGTTCTGTAAATGCTTTGGGAATGAGAGGGGAAAAAACCCAAGAAAAAGGTTTGGTTTGGTACTTAAGAGGGACAAGGAAGGGAAAACCATCAACAAAAGAGACATTGAAAAAGCTGTTAATTCTTATCTTTTTATCAGCCTTCCTTTGAAAGGGTTAGCTGTAGTCCAGCAGCTAGCACAATTAGTGCTAGCAAGAAGGAGGAAAGATCTTGTTCTCGTACTGAGAAAGAACATGTTACAAAGTACATCCACAGAGTACATGGGTGACTGCAAAAGCAGAAAAGAGAATATGTACTTTTTTTAAAAAGGGAGGTGGGAAAAGAGAAGAGACAGAGAATTAGTTTCAATTCCTGGAAAAATACTGGAAGAGATAATTCAGAGCTTGGGTTTGGAAGAACAAAGGAGATGAACGCTGGCCAACAAATATTTTTCAAGAATAAATCATGTAAAATCAAGCTAATTTCCTTCTTGGAGAAGGTTACAAGCCTGGGGATGCGGAAAAAACAGCAGACGTCCTGAAATTTATCCTTAGTCAGACTTCTGAGTTGCTTTACTTGACATTTTCATAAGTAAGTTAGGCAAGTGAGAGCTAATGAAACTGCTTTTGGGTGAATGAATGCCTAGAGAGATCCTTTCAGAATAGAAGGCTGTTTGTTTCATGTCCAGTTCTGCTTGGTATTTTCATTAGTGACCTCAGGAAATGGGAGACTTGAAGATGATATTAGGTGAAGAGATGTTTCAAGCATGGTGAAGGACAGGATTAGGATTCAGAAAGATCTGGACAAACAGTGAAAAAAAAAAAAAGGATCTGAAAGATATAAATTTGCTAAAAATAAATGCAGAATACTTTGCTTAGGAATAATTCCTTGAACAAAAAAAACAACTAGGTTCTGGAACAATTGGCTAGGTAGTCATTTTGCAGAAGGAGATCTGAGGGTTGTGGTGAATCACTCGCTGAATCAGCAGTGTCATGCTGTTGCAAAATGGCAATCTGGGAGTTATAAACAGGATTATAGCCTGTATGCCTCATAAAAATATTCCTTTTGCTCTGCGTTGATAATGCCTTTACCAGAATACAGCACCAAAAAGTAGTAAGTCAATTGGAGAGAATCTAGAGAAGAAAAATGAAAATGCTCAGAAGTCTAAAAATCTTTACTTCTGTGGAAAAAAGAAGAGAGTTAGATTTAGACAATCTAGAAAAGAGATTGTTTATGGAAGACATAGTAAAAGACTTCAAATAAGTAAATAGGTGTTGCAAAGAGAAGAGAGTAAACTTTGCTTTATCTGCCTGGTCAATGGGACAAGAATTACTGGACTTAAATTGCAATAAGGAAATTTCAGGTTAGGTAGTGGAAAAGGTTTCTAACTGTACAGATGGAGAAGGACTGTAATATATTACTGAAGAAAGTTGTCAAACCTATGTGAAAGGTGGTATTTTAAGAACAAGTTGGACAAATTTCTGTGGAGAAGGGGTATGAATTCCCTGACTGGGTAAAATTCCTTCCAGTCCTATTTTTTGACATTCTAACATTCAGCTAGAATGTTTTGTGAATTAAAAGTTAACACAAAGGTCTATTGTAAGACTCTGAAGTGTTTTCAAAGTAAGAAAGCCAATATGTTGCTGCTGGCTGTATTATTATTTTCTGTCAAAACTACATTGTTAAATGGTTAAGAGTGAATTACTGACAATTGGCTATGAGGTAGCATTTATCACTCCAGTTCACAGAACTGGATTTCTAATTGATTTTTTTTTTTTGAGAGGTAACAAGCTACCAACAAATCCGCAGTTGTTCACAGAGTTTTGTAAATCATGAAATTAATTTCAATTTAGTATTTCTTAAATAGGAAAAACATGGAGAACATTTAATTGAAAAGATGCATTGCTTTTATCATTTGAGACATGAAGGCTTGTCTTACGAATACTTATTTTGATGATGCTGTTCTATTATGTCACCACATTTAAAAAAAAAAAAACAAAAAACAACAAAACAAAAAAACCCCAAAGATAATGCAGAAACCCTGTCTGCCCCATCTGAAGTGACATAAAATAAAATTAAACCCTCCTGGGAGTAATTTTGAGCACAGATTAAGGTAAGACCCCAAATCCATATATTTTTATTTATATCTGGGGAACTATGGATTTTTAAACTGTAAATTTGGGGACCAAATTCCATGTTGCTTTACAGTATTTTGTAGCTAAGCTCATATTCACCAAGTTTTTATTTTGTTTTAATTTCAGATAAATATGAGAGAGAAGCCAGTAAATATTGGAACGAATTTTACAAGACTCATAAAAATAACTTTTTCAAGGATCGCAATTGGCTATTTCTGGAATTTCCAGAAATTCTTCCAGAAAAAAGGAGACAAGAGTTGAAAACAGAAGAAAGATCTTTGGAACACACACAAAAAAATAGTACCAACAGTTTTTCACACAAAAATGAAATGTTTGAGGAAGGAGAAAAATATTGGAAGAAAAATTATGGAGGTGGTTCTACTTCTGTACAAGGATATGTATATAACAAAAACCAAGCAAAATCTCTCACTGACAATCCTCAGGGTAAAAACTGTGGAGAAGAACTTGGCAGGCTAGAATCCTTCCCTGGTAGTGATGCCACTTACAGAATATTAGAGGTAATGCACTGCAAATGTTCTACTGTCATATAAAACTCCACTTAATTGCTCAAAAGCTGAATAAAAACTCTTAGTAAGTATCCAGACATTTCAGCCTGGAGAAGAGAAGGCTCGAGGGAGACCTATAGCAGCCTGCCAGTACCTAAAGGGGGCCTACAGGAGAGATGGGGAGGGACTCTTTATCAGGGAGTGTAGTGATAGGGTGAGGGATAACGGTTTTAAACTGGAAGAGGGAAGATTTAGATTAGAGTTTAGGAAGAAATTCTTTACTGCGGGAGTGGTGAGACACTGCAACAGGTGGCCCAGGGAAGCTGTGGCTGCCCCATCCCTGGAGGTGTTCAAGGCCAGGCTGGATGGGGCTTTGAGCAGCCTGATCTAGTGGGAGGTGTCTCTGCCCAGGGCAGGGGGTTGGAAGGACATGATCTTTAAGGTCCCTTCCAACCCGAACCATTCTATGATTCTATGAAAGTAAACATTTAGAATTTGACATACTACGTTTGTTTATGGCAGAAACTTTCAGAGAAACTTGGAGTCTGTGCTTTGTTTTCCCTTTAAAGTTTCTCCCAAATCAGAATTTAGGGCTGGATTGTCGGGGTCCTTTTTTGCTGGAAGCTGGGTTTCTAGTTTCGTAAGGAAAGTGCTCTGTCTTAAAGTGCAAGTACTTGACACGTTCTTATCAAATGGTGAAATCGGACAAGAATATTGCATTTTCCTATGCAGTGTGAGAGATGGAATCTCTCTTAAATTTAGAAAGACATTGGGGAGAAATGTGATCATAGAAGTGAATTGAGAATTGTAGTATGAGCTCATTATACCTTTTCTGTCCAACATATCTTCAAGTCTAACGCGTCCTACTTATGAACTAATTTAAAACAAAAATAAAAAAAATAGGTTTTATTTGCTCATTTATTTTAACTTTTTGTTTCTCTTCTGATTTTAGGTTGGTTGTGGTGCTGGAAACAGTGTCTTTCCTATTTTGAAAGTTCTATGGTATGTAGCGCTGGCTTTTCAACTATAAAAGTTCAATTCTTATCTTAATTTTCTTCAAATGTTGGTACTAGACCAGTGCTGCAGGAAGTGTTGAGTGGATTCTTTTACAGCCCTGAAATTGTTATTGCTTGCAGACCACAGATAATGTACATGATACTCCTCATACTGGTCAGCCCTAGTCTTGAGGGGACCATATTTGCTGACAGTGTTTGTCTTCAGGTGCATTCAGACTGATTTCTTGTAGTTAATCTCAGGCAGGTGAAATATTCTCTTGTCTTACCTGTCTTCATAAAGCTAACTGGTATCTCTTCAAAAGGCCAAAATCAGAGGCAGTAGATAATGGCATGTGATCTTCTGGTAAGAAGTTGTATTATTTCTGAATTTGGCTGGTATGCTTTGTCATATTGCTTCAGGTTTTAGTGTCAAGGAAGGCACAAGTCCTGTATTGCATTACTTAATTCCCTGGAACATCTTAATCCATTTAGCTTCAGGTTTTACAAAAAGCTGTTACCAGAGCACATCTTGCCTTCCATGTAGGCAGGAAGGTTTTTTTGGAAAGGCTGTGGGGTTGAAATAGATTTCTTCTTATTCATGCCTCCAAGAGCTTGAGTATGCCACAGTTTGTTATTCTATAAATGAATTTTGATTGCTAGCATCACCACCGTGCAAAAATACTCCATTTTGCAGATATGGAAACAGAGAGCTGGAGGAATTGCGTGATGTACCAGGGGGTCATACATGAAACCTCTTAGTGTAAGCAATGCATCTTCATCCCAAAACAAATGCTTTGCTTTATTCAGCATGTGATGAAAGGGGAGCCCTGTTTCATATGAAAAGTTTGGAAAGTAACACTATATGGGGAAAAGATACCATGTGGCTGTATTAAAAAAGATGAGACACTCTTGTGTTTTCCTCACAGGAGGCATTAGTCATACGTTGGCATTTATCATAACTAGGAATCCACTCATCAGGTGTTTTTCCTGGAGATCTCTATTCTTTTGCAAATCCTTCAGTCAATCACATTGGTTTGTACATTGAACAACTCACGTGTTTGTCATGTATATCACCTGGTGGAAACATCTCTTAGCAGGTTTGGCTTTAAAGTACAGTTGGTTTTACTCTGAATTTAATAATATAAAAATTGCCTTTTTTATGGATATAAAAAGAAGTCAGTGTCAAGTATAAGTGTACCCTAGCTACAAAAAAATTTCTGCTTGGGTCTGTAACATAAAACTGCTTTCCTCTGCCCCCTTTAAAATTTAAGTTATTGCTTTTTAATACCGTGCATTATGAAATCACCATCCAGATGATGCTGTGTCTTTGTTTTAAGTTGACTTTCTACACAGCTCGTATTCTGCTCTAAAAAAATTAAAATAGCATCCTAACTAGTCAATTAGGTAATCAGCTTAACTTTTCCCAAGGGACTGGCTGGGTCCAAAGCCTGGCTGCTTGTCCTTATCCATGATAAATATCTAAACTCATCAGCTCTCATGGTAGGCACAGAGCTGATAGTTTTGCTCAGCAACAAGGATGCAATATATTCTGGTCCACAAGGGTTCTCCTGTTGAGCCCTCAGAGAGGATTCACTAACTCAGCTGAGTATACTATGAGATCATAGAGACACTGCCAGAGTTTATTGATTCCCTTTCTAATGAAACCATCTGTCCAAAATTACAAATATTTTTTAAGAGAGATTAATTGATCATGAGTTGACCATGAGGTTATCCCTCAGTAGGTTTGGAGGGGCTTTCTCTGTTTCTCTTAAATGAATTTTTCGGAGATGAAAAAGATTTCTCCCTTAGAGTTACTGGTATCCGATGAATGGTATGAGGACATTTGCAATTGGCTCAGTTTTGGATGGGGAATGAAGGGAAAACAGTTCTACAGGAAATTCTTATTCATCTTAGCTTTCAAAACAAAGGGGATAATGGAGGGAAACAACCAATACTGCGTAATCTAATCAAAAGCACAGCAAGGTGGGATGTGATAATTCAAACCTCTACAGAACTGTGGATGACTTTTGCAACACCCGACCTCTGCCCAAATCATGTTGCTAATTAAAGTGCATACATGGGCTAATGATAGAGACTTAATGCAGTGCTTCTGTAAGAAAATGTGACCTATTAAATGTGCATTTATGTAATACAACACTAGGACATTGTCATCAATCCTGACAGCCCTCTGTGACCTTCTTTCTTTTCCTTTTCACTTCCTCCCTGACAAGGCTATGATTCTCCTTTTTATACTAACTGCCTGTTGGTATTCTTATGAATTTGTCTGCCCTATTGGTTCATTACAACCTTTGTGGCTTTCCATGTGCTAGACATCAATAAGGCATGCTTGATCAAACCTGTGGAGAACCCCAAAGGGCCCTCTATAGTTCTGTGAACACTGATGTGGACTTTCATCTTTTACAATAATAATTTTTTAACTGATGTTGGTTTTGTTTTCCTAGCAATACACCTGGAACCTTTCTATACTGTTGTGATTTTGCTTCAGGAGCAGTGGAGCTGGTAAAGGTAATTCATATGCTCGCTTTAGAGTACCTTATAAGCCTGTAATTCAGGAGGCTGCCAGGAAGCCGTCTTCATGAAAAAGAACGTGATGGCTTTGACAACTTTTAACTGAAGTTTTCAATATTCCAAAGAACAAAGTCTTACTCTATGCAGGGAGGAATGAATACCATCAGTGAGCTTGCTTCTCAGCTTGAGTAAGATACCAGACAGAATAGGCTTTTATATGAGATGTTTTACAATGCTGAATAATTGAAGAAAAAAAGTTTCTTGAGTCACAGTAAACGTATTAACTACTACTGTTCTCTCTGTGCCTCTTTTCATCTTTTTCCTGACAGTCACATTCGTCCTACAATTCAGCCTGGTGTTCTGCCTTTGTTCATGATGTGTGTGATGATGCTTTGCCCTATCCTTTTCCCGATGAGATCCTGGATGTCATTCTCCTTGTCTTTGTGCTCTCTACTATTCATCCTGACAGGTAAATGAAGACTAAAGGGCGAAGCAAATGGGTTAAATCTCTTTTATCACTGGAGGTTTTCAAGAATAGCAAAAGAAAATGATGAATCTTTAATTTATTATTTAGTAAGCTACGATATATATAAAACAAGGTATTTTAAATGCTGTTTCTCATTTTCAGGCTTCAAGAGAAAAGCTGGTCAGGCTGATTCACTAGTGAGCCTTCTGTCTCCATCAGAATACAAGGGGTATATTGTAACTAAATACACCCCTATTAAAAGTGACAGTGATTCAAGAAAATTACAAATTAAACAAACAGACCGCTAGTCTTCTAGAAGGAAATTATTTTTAGTGATCAAAACCAAACATTCATGATTTAAGACCTTACAATAAGTTGATAAAGACTTAGGTTGCTGATTTAGCCTCATGCAAATGCTTACATGCAGGCTTTTTAAACCAAAATGCATGCAGAATTTTGAAACTTGTTTGAATTAAGAAAACCTGATCTAATTTTCATGCATAGTGTTATGTTGACTGCTGTTAGCCTTGTTATTAATGCCTTTCGATCTCTAATGAACCAAACTTCATGACTGTTAAGGCTGGCTGATTGTGAAAATGCCCTTTTTTAATGGGAAAAAGTGCAAAAGGGGGCATGTAAGTTAAACTTGACTCTTCCTTTAACTAGATCATATGAAGGGAAATACATGCTGTATGTGTGGTAATACATTTATTACTTTAAGAATGTCATTAAAACGGGCTTGTCAAACAGAACAGTATTTGCCTAAGTCTGAGAACTGTTTCCCTGCCTCCCTGCCTAAGTTATTAATGATTAGCTTTACAGAAAAATCTTTCCCATATAGGATATTACTCCTTCCTGTTTGTTCAGAGATGAGCACATGAGTCATGCAAAGCCTGGTCCAGATTTCAAAAACAATTCAAGCAGTAGATTTCAGATCTCTGTAACTGTGGTGATGCTGCCAGGAAGAAATTGGACAATAGAGATGCATTCATTCAATCACTTTGCCTGTGGAAGCAGTAATCAGATGTTCTGTCAGAATTTCTGTGGATCTTTTTCTATTACTCATTTGGGAATGTGTTCATCAGTTTTGGGGTTTGTTGTGTGTTGTTTTTGTTGGTTTTTTTTTACTCCCTGCGTCAGCATCTAAAGGCTGACATAGATGCGCGCGCGTGTGTGTATACACACATACGATTTCTGTGTAATTATCTGTGTTGTAAGACCCACTTTCCAAAGATTTGTTAGTCATTACTGTCATCTTGTAGAATTAAAGTGACTGTGTAAAGGTAAATGTAATCCAGATCTATCTTGCTCAGTATACATTTTTTCTGGAAACTTTGAAAGTGGAAAATGAAAAAGAAAACCAAGAGAATGATGATGCAGAACTTACATACTTTGGAGACCTGGAAAATATACATGAGAGGGACACATTTGTATTTAGCACAGTTGTTACTTAGTGATTTCTCTTCAGGCTATTGTGTTTAGTTTTTGATAATTTCTAGTCTTCTACTGCATTTTTAGCACACTTCAATTCTGCTAGAAGTCCCCTCTAAAAGTTGGTTGTAGAATTTGAAAGGTATTAAACTTTCTTCAAGCTATATAATTAATGTGCTCTAGTCCTGCAGGATGAGATTTCTCAAAGTACTTTCACTTTTCGTGCATGTACATTTTTTCTGTTTGTGCAAAACTTATGTTTATATGGGCAAAGTCTGTAATTCTGTGCATAACTACCTGTCTCGAACAGTCTCTTAGGTGGTGCTGCCTTTTCTGTCTGTGGCAGCACACCTTGGTTGCCTGTGTTGACCATGAGCAAACAGGACAACTTTTAAAGCACTTGGCTTCCTCTAAGGGAATTCCATGCTTAAAAAATGTATGCTACTTTTTGTTCTTGTTTGTTTGTAAATAAGATACTATTTTCTGCTGAACCACCTATGAATTCCGTCCCTTAAAAATCAAGGTAAGATGCCTGCACTGTTGTTGCAAAAGGACAAAATTGCATTAGTGATTGAATTCTGACATTCTTCGGGCAAGGGGATAAAGCCACCTGAGAGACAGGGATGGTGTAACATGTTCTCTTGGTACACGGTCATGGTATGCTGGTTTTGTATAGTTAAGTAGGACTTACTCTTCTTTAGCGCTTTTCAGATGCAGCACTCTGCCTTTCCTTTCCATTCATTTAGCATTCACTCTGGCTCCACATCTTCTACATGGTCTATACTCTCCCCTGTGGGAGGAAGGGTTGAATTAGACAAGTGGATTTTTCTACGTTGCAGCATGCCAGGTGCAAACTGTCTTTTATTGTCTTTCATGAATGTGGAAAACCTAAGTCCTCTGTTTATTCTGAAAGAGTGAGGCAAATCCAAGCCATCATTCATTATTAATGTATTTTGCAGAGTAATGCAAATGTATTTATAAGAAGCTCCAAGGTAAGGTTAAAAAGTGAGAATGAAGAAGCTCTGATCTAGTGAAGGGGAAAGAGTATTGCCTATGGTATTTTTTCCTATCATACATACAGCAGGCTGGTGTAACCTTGATAAGGAAGAGCTGATGCTAGATATCACCAAGATTCACAAACTTGTCATCATTTTGGAGGATGCAGACTTTCCTCCTCTAACTAGCCATATCTCCAGATGGAGTTCTGCCAGATTCCTCTCTTGAGGTACTACTCAGATTCTTCTTCCCATCCTCAAGATGGTGTGGAGATACTGATTTTGTGTGTAGGACCAGTACCTCCATAAGGAAGTTAGATCAGTTTTTGTCTGCCTTCCAGGCCCTTGATTTTGCTATGTAGAGCAAGAAGACTCAGTCTAGCTCACCGATGCATGTAGCGAACTGCTCATTCATTGCTTGTCATATATCTGCCCGACCTCCATCCTTGAGATTCTAGTGGAGTGAAGGAGAAAGGCTCCTTTTCTCTTTCCAGTTTGCATTCTCTTACAGTTCCTTTTAAATTTTTGGTTTAGAGTCTTTTTTTTTTTTTTTAAAGAGTTCTTCCTGTTCAGTAGTGTCTGGCCTTTTTATAATAAATATAGACACATCTTCTCACTGTAGTTTTGGAAATCTGTGTATAATCCAAGCATCTAGGGAAAAAAAAAAAAGTTAAGTTTGTAAATTTCACCAGTATCCCATCTATTTTCTAAGGATGCAAGGGGTTGTAAATAGGTTGGCTAAACTACTGAAACCTGGAGGAATGTTGTTATTTCGAGACTATGGAAGATATGATACAGCTCAACTTCGTTTTAAAAAAGGTAATTCCTGAATGTTTTTGTAATGCTTTTTGTCACTTTAATTCTTTTGGAAAAAAAGTTACGTGTCCTTTTTCATTACTGCTCTAATTTCTTAGGTCATTGCTTGTCAGAAAATTTTTACGTACGAGGAGATGGAACCAGAGTATATTTCTTTACCAAAGGTATGAAATGGTACAGTTTTATAGAAAGGATTATGTGTCTCTGAAGATTATTTGGGTTATAAAAGCTCATCTTAGAACAGAAATCTAAAGGTTTTATTGGCTTTTTAAAAAATTCTCTGCTTTTACAAAGCCCAAAGCTAACTGTTGTAAGAAAATAATTCCATTTATATGTACATAACAGGGTTGCATCTGGGGTCCTGCAAGATTGCTTGCAGACATCACTGGAATTTCTCTCTGTCTAAGCATCTTGTGTCTAATGGTATGCTCAAATTCTGTTATTTAAAGATGTATTTTATTTGTTTCTTAGAACATGAGATAAACGTACTTGGAAGGGCAATTGGTAGCAGTGCTCTGATATTTTGTTCTGCTATGTTGGTGATTCTGAGCTGTGAGGCCGCTCCTTCTGCAGGAGCTAAACTTAAATTCCTGATTATGGATACTATTCCTTTTTGCCCGTCCACTCACTTGTTTCTGTCGTCAGTTAGCTCAGACTGGTATATTTTAGCCCAGCTACCAGAAACTGTGAAAGTGAGCATCGTGGTACTATTTTTTTTTTTTTCCTTCTTACTCTCTGCAACTTAGACTGTAAGCAATAAAGATGGATCAGGATTTATCCCAGTCTGAGTAATTTTAGAAGTGAGAGGAGGATCTGGGACATGTATGGGAAATCACTTGAATTCAAAGAGCTTTCTCAGTTTTTAAATTTCGTGGTTTGTGCTTACTCATGACAAAGAAGCTTCCAGTTTTCCAGTGGTGACTGACAAGGAGATAATGATGGTGGGATAAATGTGTGGATTGTCATTTGGCAGATGAAGTAGCTCTATCTGGATAATATGTGAACAGTGACCAAATGGCATACATTTGTTCTTCTCAACTCTGGCATACTGAACCCTCTGAAGAAAGGAGATCTATGAATGCCATGAGTAATAACCAATGTGGTTTGGGCCTCAACATAGCATTTTTTTACTGTAATATAAATTGAGAGCTATGAAAATGAATTTCTAAGAGAAGACTTCTTACAGGCAGTTTCCTTGATCTTGCAAATCACAAAACAGATTTATTTCCATCTTTGGTCAAACTGCAGGTTGTTAATTAACACATTCTACAAATGTTTTTTGGGTTTTTTTTAATTACAATAATTCTTCGTATGAGAAAATAGATGAGGTATGGAACATGTTCAACTTGGCTGGATTAACTGAAGTACAGAATTTAGTTGATCGACGATTACAAGTAAACAGGAAGAAAAAAGTGAAAATGCAGAGAGTTTGGATACAAAGCAAGTTCCAAAAACCATTGCTTCTATCTCTGAATAATCCTGAAGAAACCACCGAAAGGCACACTTATAGATAATCGTACCACGAACTCCAGAAACTGAAGCAAATTTGAGTACGTATATTTCCTATAAATCTTGTGTTAGCCACTGAAAAGGAGAAATATATTGAACTGAAAACTTTCCCCTGATATTTTTGTAAATGTATGTGTGTGAAAATGATTGGGGGGGAGAAGGGGGGGAAGGCATTTCTGACTTCTGCTTTATGTGCAATAAAGGGATATGCATTTATGTGGTCATAACTGTGACCAGGCACTATTTTACTTCCTTGAATATGAATGGTCAATAAGAATAAGCATGTATCTTGTTCCTGCTGAAATTCACCATATGTAAAAAGTTTTAGACTGAAGCATAATTGTTTCAGAGATTTAGAGAAACAGAGTATGTTCTCACTACAACCTGTGCTGTGTTAATTTCTGAGTCATGTCTCTTAACCACTGTGTGTCTTGCAACTGTATTTCCTCTTGGGCGGGGGGAAATTTTGTGGTGCATAAATAATGAAGACAAAATCTCTTTCTGATTTGCATGTAAGTTATCATTTCATACTAACTGCATGTGACATGCGTAGGTATCAAATTAGTCAGTGATTGGCATCCTCGACTGCGGCTGACCTATTCGTCTGAAGTCTCCACTTTTCCATCTATTTGCTCATCAGAAACATGCCAAACTCAAGTTCCTGTAACAGCTTAGTGACATATACAGTGTCTTTAAAGTGCTGTAGGTTGTAAACTGAACATCATTTAGAAAAGATTTGCCAAAATGTCAAAACAGCGCTGAAACCAAATAGTTAACATTTGCCTGGATAAATACAAGCATTATTTTTATGATATGTCAGATACGCTAGAGGGAGGGGCAAAAAGAGTAGTCCAGAGTACATTTTATTAATATTGCTATGGGGTAATGTAATCACACTAAAATGGCGATCTACATAGCAGCTGAGATATTTTTGTTGTTTACAGAGAGAGATTACTTCCTTACGGCTTGAGTCTTAGAAAAAAGACACAATGCTTTTGTATTGACCTGTGGAAAGACAGCAAAAGGACAGGACTACACTAGTACCTTAAGGGCTTTTAAGAAGAAAACCAAAACGCAAACAGTTTTCAGATGCAGACCATGATACTGAGGCAGTTTAGCTAGTATTTAAAGATGCCGCTTCTGCTATTTAAATGTAATTTTGCAATCACTTAGCCACAAGGAGGAGAGGACAAGAAACAGGCAGATGAATAAAATAAATCTCTTACTTCAACAAGGATATAGAATGCATGTAATCTATAACATGCATGCAGTTTTGATTGCCATTAATATAGTGAAACTCTCAAAGTATCTTTTCTTGCTTTTGTTTTAGTCTGAAGGGTAAGCATGTCACAGCTAACAACCCATTTTTTTGCAAGTTATTAGCTGCTAAGCTAAGTAGAACTGATTGTCTTCTAGAAAAAAACAAATTCTCTAAATTTAGATGCTAAGTATCTTCATCCCCTTTGACAAGATGAGGGACCTGCTTAATTTCCATAAACCCAGATCTGTTTCAAGAATGAGGTGCAATAAAGGGTCTTTGAAGGTAGGATCTGATCCTGCATTTCTAGTGTATTCTAAATTCCCATTAGAGTAAGATACTGTTTTATGAATCAAGTGGCTTAGGAAGCTTTGGTTAGCGATGTCATTATTGTAACCTGCAATAAAACTCCTGTGGTATAAATCAAAGGTTAAAACATAGCTGTGTTTCTTCAAGCCCTAAGTCTTAAGAGACTGTAGCATCTCCATGGGAAATGTAAATAAATATCTGCTTATAGTTTAATAAGGTTGCTACCCTGTGCTATTAATCGTGACTTCTGAGTACGCGTAGCTCTTAGTCTGGTACAAAGCATTTTCAGTTGTAGAATTTTCCAGGGGGGCGATGGTGATAAGCTCTTGAGCATCACACAGTTTTATTCACGTGTGTGATGTGGGTTTTCGATGTGTAGAGGCTAATGCAATGTTTGCTTTGGCTCTCACACTGATATGTTGATTCTGGCAAGGTTTTAATATGCTATGTTGTTAGTTTGACAAAAATGTGACATCAGAAGAAACCAAACCCTGAATTCTCATGTGGCCCTGAGCAAAATTGACTTTCTCTCCCGCACCTTGCAGCGAAAGTATTGGCTGCCTTTTTTAGAATAATGGTGCCTGTTTTAGGAGTAGTAAGATCAGCTACTATTAGTAGGTGTAGAATATCCACTGTAAAGTGAACTGTAATTAGTCTGAACAGTTGTAAGATTGATAAAAGGGGAAATGGACAAAGACATCGTTCCCGATAAGAACTTTTGAATCTAAGTAGGACTTTCTGTATTTTGGCTTCGTGACATTTCAGTTTTCAAAAAGCTCAATCAAGGGCATATTTTTTTTAAATACTTTCAAATTTTCTGTATTGGTTGGGAAAACTAATATTACAATATTGGCAAAAGAAAGGCAGAAAAGTAGAACTACTGAAATAAAAGAAAGAATAGAGGCACAGACAACTATATAGGAAATGCAGTTTAAAATGCCTTATTGTTAATTAATTTCTGGGGGAAAGAAAAATTAGGGTATTGCAAACAAAGCATGCCCAGTATAGAAAATGGCTGTAAGTTTTACTTTTGAAATCTGAAGTTACTTCTTTAATCAGATACCTACCTGAAATCTCTAATGATATAAGTTTGTAGAAATGCATATTATATAAATGCTAAATGTTTTAATTGTTAATTGCAAATGATTTTTTTTTTTTGGTTCAGCACGACTTCCTATGCTGGTAAAGCAGACTTGTGAATGTATTCAAATGGCAGTTAGAGAAAGATAATCTTGTTAGAATTGAGCTTTGGCTTCATTGGCTTTGGCTTGCTGTATTGATAGTGTGTACTTTTTGTCTGTCTCCACTGGTATTGCATTACATTTATGTACAGAGATACATGAGAGCGGTACTTACTGATTTAGACCTTGCTTAGTTTTTAAGCAAGTACAAGACAGCTATAAAGTAAAGAAAGCAACCAGCCTTTTTTCCTACACTAATTTTGAAGCATTCAGTCAATAACAATTAACTAATGTAAAAAAATGTTGGTTTTTTTTCCAGCAAAACCAAGGCCAGATGCTTGTGCCATATCTACAAATCCACGGAATCTGAAGAGGACAACCAAAACTCAGGGCAGACAGGGAGACAGCAGGAACCCTAGTGACACTGGGGAAAAGTTTCTTGTATTGGAAACTGCTGTCTCTATTTTGTCTTTTGCTTGCGACTCAGCTAATCTGCAGATTCTGCTGTTTAATAATGACTAAAAATTTGTAACAAACCATCCTGAAATTTGTATTAAATGCCAGCGGAAATCACTTAACATAAATTTTGCTGCTTCATTTTGATTTGTGGTGTGATCTTTACTTGCTGCTCCTGTGTGCTCTTTGATCTGTTGACATATGTCTCATTTCTCCTTTTTCCTGTGCGTAGTAGACAATTAAGCAGTTTCCACAGGAGCTATATACACAAACATTTGCAGTAAAGTTTGCTGGCTGGGTTATTTCTAGAATGGAAGCAAGAGTTTTATTTCCTTCTGCACAGAACAGATGGCTTTTTCTTTTTGTGTGAGAACAATGAATTGTATAGATGCTAAATTAATATAGTGGTATTGGCTGTATTTTTAAATTATTTTAAGCCAAATATACCTTAGGGTATGCTGTTTGTAGTGGCAGTGATAATAGTAGACCATTCATACATAAATCATTTCTTCTTCCTAGAGTGTTTTCATAATGGGTGGTTGAACAACCTTGGAAATGAACCATATATACATATTATAAAAATAGTGAACATTGCTATTGTTAATAATACAAGTCACTTTGCCTTTCAGTATCTATAAACTTCTCTCCATGTTTGGAACAAAGATTGGACATGAGGGGGTTTTTTTACATCAGTTGTGTGCCAGTTGCTCTCCTCTTGAGAACCAGCCAGAAACTGGACAAGTCTAAGTCTGCTAAATGCAATTACAGTTAGTATATAGTCAGTAAGAACTACATGTGTTACCATGGATGTCTTGGCAGGTTCTTTGTTGTACCTGCTGGTCTAGGTGTATAGGTCATGCCTGGACTGGGCTCTGAACTGTCTGTCCCGTGACCATCCTCCACCCCTTTGCTAGTACCAAGGAACTGAAAGAACTTGCCTGATTTGAAAGCAAGAGCTATACGGGCAGGAGGGAAGAAAGACGAAGATGCAGCCCAAAGGCAGACAAGAGGAGGAGTGAGTGTTTCCTCTGGGAACTGGAGTAAGAAGGTTGCTTGGATGGAATGACAAAGCAAGGATGAGATGCAGAACTGAATAGGGAACTGAGGAACAGAACACCACGGGCACTGTACAGGGAGAAGATGTGTAACAGGAGACAATGTGGCAGGGTGAGGACATTGGGCCTAGAAATAAAACGGAGAAGGCAAGAGGAAAAAAGGGACTAATCAGTTACAGAAATAGGGTTGAAATCTGGGTAAACAAAGAGATTAGGGTAAGGTTTGGAGGTAGAAAGACCTGTTTTCAAAGTCCTTTTCTCCCAAGTAGTACTGTATTTTCACATCTTAGTGTAATATTATAGGCTTTGTCTTTCATCCGTATGTGCACAATGTATTTCAATTTATTATAAAGATGGAATGTTTCATTTGTTGTAGTTTATATGTGCTGTGCATATGTTTGTAACAGCGCAGGTAGGTTTATGATACACCTGCTTTTGCTTTTTCCTTAGGGAACAGTGTTTTTACCTTCTTTCAAGTAGAACTCTGTAGTGACAGAAGCTATACTCCTAACCTCCTGGGGAGCAAATACAAAAGAATAACAGAAGTGGCTGCATCCTGATCCTGTTCAATCAAGGTAGGACAATTAAATTTACTCCATATGTTCCAATGTTGTCCCACTTAAATCAAGACCATATCTGCAGTTTATCGCCTTGAAGCACCTCCCAATCTAAGTTTCTGTTATACTTGCGTCTGTTCAACAGAACTTAAATGAATTTGTATAAACTAGAAATACAATTTAAAAGGAAAATAGCAGAATAATCTTTAGGTTTTATCTGGGATTACAACAGTTTAGAGAAGGAATATGTTTATTATTTTAAAACTCTCATGGTTCCAGAGGAGCACTCATCCAAGAGACTGAAAATTTAGGTTAATTGTGGTATAATGTACATCATCAAGAATATTAAACCTAATATCCATGTTAGGAAGCTTCGTACACTTAATGTTAGCCAAAGGTATCTTGTCAATTGTTACTGTGCAAAAGGAGTTAGCAACAAGATAGTCCCATTTTCAGAGGATGTTTTATTGATCGGGTTACTGCAGTTTTGAAGGGAACATGAAAGATTAAGAAAGCAAGTGAATTAGTTTAATGATGGCTAAAACCCACTGATGATATACACAATTTAATAAATGCTCAAAGACTAATCTGAGCATTCCTGTGTATTGATACTAAGTGAACTTTTAAGTTCATTAAAAACGCAGACTTGGTGTATGCTGCCAGTTATAAACACAACCAAAATCTTAAAATTTATAAATATGATGTAAAAATATAATGCTATATAGTTATAAATGTGATGTAAAAATAGAATTCTCTATAGCTACTGCACAAATCTGGTGTACAGTCTTCTCTGTAGTGTGTCCCATTCAGCTAGAAAAAAGATGCAGTAGAAATAGATGGTGAAAATTCCTAGAGACAAACAACTTCATATGAGGGCAGGTTAGGGAAATGAATGATACACAATGTGAGGAGGGCGTGTAACATTATGGTTTAGTATTTAGAAGGTCTAGTTTATCCCTTTACACGATATAAAAAGCAAGGTGAATTATTCAGGTTGGCAGGCAACAAACGTACGTTCATAAATATATACAGTGTGCCCTGTAAAAACACAAGGAATCACAATGTTCACAAGGCTAAAAGATTGGTGGGTTACCAAAAATGGGTTATATTAGATTATTCCACTTTTATTTTTATATGTGTGAAAAGGAAAATCTGCATATTTACCATTTAAGAACTTTAAATGCCTCCAATAAAAAAAAAAACAACAATCCTACAACCTTTCTCATTACCTTTTGTGAGATCCTGACATTGCTTACCAGTAGAGCTGGAGAATAAACCTGAATACAAAATGTGTCTGGTAGGCACAGTTTACCGAATTTAAAAAGGAAAAAAAAGAAAAAAAAAAAAAACCACGAAAAAACAGAGGGGAAAGAAGTAGAAAAACAGAGAACATACTAATTGGCATGAGAACATGTAGTCCTGTAGCAATCATACAGCAGTTAGTATTTTATATAGAATGACAAATTCAGTACAGTGCCTGAGAAAGAGGGAGAGACATCAGTCTTACCACACTTCCCTGTCACTTACGACAATATCAATTTAAACTGGCATTTGGACAAGCCAGAAGCCAAAGAGTAAAAGTAATTGGTTTGCTAAAAGAGCATACAATTGATTAATTATGCTTGGGTCAGACTGGCTGTATTGGAGGGTTTCATTGCAGAGCCAACATTCATTTTTTCTTTCTTTAGTGTCAGGCGCGCTCTAGCCTCCATTTCCTCCCAAATAACAAGTGCTCTTTAAATGGAGGAGCTGCATCTTTGAACTTGAATAAAAGGCTTGTTGTGCAGCGAAGGATTTAGCAGATGGGCTTAGAGAATCCGAACCTACCACTAGTCTTTTATTCTACACTAGGAAAAGCTTTGCCATTTTTAATGGCTCTGTTTGCTACATACCCTATTAAGCACAGTAGTCAGATGTCATCCTGTGGAATCGGGCAGCTTAGTTTCCAAAGACATTGATTACGCTCAACAGTGAGAGGATGAGAAAGAGTGGTGGGTGGAGAAGTGAAAAGACAGTGTGAGGCATTTCAAGGAGGAGGCTTGCAGCACTTGCATGTGGGTGACAATCCCTCTGAGAAACAGTTTTCACTCTGAAGTGGAGCAGAGTTGAATCTTCTGCACTTGCTTCAGGTTTAATCTCCTTCCCTGCAAACCACCAGTGCAGCCTGTAGTTAAATGTGCATTTATTTAAAATGAAGAGAAAATAACAGTAGCTTCATCTTTAGAATGGAGCTGTGATTTCACAGAGAGAGACCCTGGCATGTTAATCCCTGGCATAAATGGGTGTAATTCTCAATGACAATGCTAAGCCTGTTTACACAGGGGCTGAGCTAAACCCAAAGATGAAACAATGCTGTTCAAAATCAATCATTTAATCCTTTTTAAATTTTTGTGATCTAACAACCAAGGATGTTTCTGTTAATAAAAAATGGTGTGACAAAGCAGTGATTGTCACTGAGCATGACTTGCTTTGAGATAAAAATTATGACAAACACACTCATAATCTTGTTTTAGATAAACATTTCATCTTGTTATTCAAGAGCGAGTATTAGTGAGTTAAATAAATACCCGGTGATAGTTACTAAACTGTGAAATAAGGTCTATTTTTTACATTGGAAACAGTCTGAGCTAGCTTATACAAAGAGAGATGAACAAAATCACATTGGCAATGTCTATATTTTATTTTGCTGAAGTTTACAAGGAATGAATATAATCAACAGGAACCTTGGTTTTAGTTTCTTTTTATTTTGCATATACTTATTTTAATAACAAATGAAAGCAGATGAAAAAGGAAACTGCATGGCACACAGTCTGCAAAGCATGCATTATTATATCACTTAAGATATGTAACAAACTATTAAACCACACTCTTGTCTTCTGGCATCAATTAGCTTGAGGCAGAGTATCAGAAACAGTAAATATTTATGTTACTTTGAAATAATTAATGTTAATAAAAGGCTTCAGGGTTACTCTGAAAAAAAAATAAAAATCTTTGAATCTTTGACCCAGATTCCCAATGTCATTTACATCAACATAAGTCCAAAGACTCTTAAAGTCTTTGGAGTCTCTTCGAGATAAAGACTAGTTTCTTGCAATTAGAATTCAGATTAACTGGTGCTTAATATTCCTTGTAAAAATAAAAAAGCAAACATAGAAATACAAAAATATTCTGTCAGTAAGAACATCGACGTTAATCATTAAAAACTGAATTCAAAATCAATTGCACAGAGACAATAGCTTTGTTCATTACTTACTTTGTTTAAGGGCTGAAATTTGGTTTGGGTTTAAGATGCTCACATATCTGTGTTTATATTTTAGTGTAGGATAGTCAGAATTTTTTCTCCTACAACATTCTTTAACGGGTAGTATGTATTATGAAACTTGACAACCAACGAGATAAGCATGGTTGAATAAGATAAGTAATTTACAATAGAATGCTTAAGACGTTCACTTTTGCGATGTTTCTCTCTCAAATACTTGAGAAAGTACCTGGGAGAAAGTAGGCTTATTCTTAAATTTAACAGTCCTTTGAAGTCGAAAATAACAAAATTTGTGAAGATAAGATTGAAAAAAACAATAAGGGAAAAAATGGCTATTTTAATGCATTGTCAGGAAGTGAAAACACGTATTTATGTTTCCCTATCTTTTTAGATTTCATAGAAATTGTGTTACTCCATTACCAAAAGACTTTGTGTTGGTATGTGTTTCTAAGGAAATACCGGTAAAGCAGTATAATTTAAACTTATGCTTTGGGCTTCCATTTTTTTCACAATTGTTTATTCTCCTTTTCCTAAATCAGTCCATCAGATTAAAAAAGAAAACAAACATAGCACTCTTGGAAAGCCACAAATTGTTGATGATAATGCAGGCAAATATTAACTGAGTGTTGTTCCCAGTGGATTTTCCTGCCACCTGTGAGATCAAGAATGGGACAGTTCTATCTGCTATGTTACCAGTAGTTTTTTTTATTAGAGGTATACTCTATGTGTCTTTGTGATACTTCATCTCATTTTCCCATCCTTGTTTCCAGCTACCCTACTTTCTGATTTACATTACTAAAGCTTTTGGAGATTCCCAAGTGGAACGTAAGTAAGTATTACTCACATATTATGTACATTATCTAAGTATTACTATTTGTATTCATCAAGAGAATACACACAAAGTTTAACACAAATCTCCACGTGTAACTACATGAACAGTGACAGCTTCGGGCCTCTTGGTTTTCATCCCCAGCTTACTAGGGGAGATCAGCAATGAACGTGCAAACTTTCCCCAGGGGAGCCTAGAGCGACCTTTTTTTATCTCTCTGAGTGCTGCCAACTATTTCAGTACTCCCTGATTATTTTTTTTTTTCATAAAACACAACAAAACAGTTATTGCCAAAGAGAAGCCTAAAGGGTTTGGATTATATACATACATGCATACCTACCTACATCTGTGTGTGTGTCTGTGTGTAAAAATCAAATGAGAGCATAGAGAACATCAGTGGGCTGGGAGGTAGAGAAATGGAAATTGGCTGTCATCCAGTTAAAGAGAAGTCCAGGCATGAGAAAAAAGAAATTCTTTAGAGAGGCATTTATTGTAAGGCAAAAAAGAAAGGTGGTATGCTTAGAAGTTCTTCCTAAAACCAATGGTCATATGAGGTGAGAAGTAAAAGAAAAGTTATCAATGGACTTTCAGCTTTTGGTCTGGAAGAGTGTATAAGCCATAACTTTCATGTTTGGACTTTCTAAGCACTTTTGTACAAGAGGCCTGCTGGGGATCCACATTCTTCTACAGTCAGTATGGGTGCTGAGTCATCAGGAAAGTTGGCCATTTAGCTTTAGGTTTCTAAATATAGAGGTGAACATTTAAAGCCCTAATCTGGGAACAGTGGAGACTCGTATGAAGCTTTGGTGACCTGAATGATTTCATTCTTAACAGTGCTCGTATCGGAACCAGAGCTGTGCCTGTATTACACGTACTCATGAAAATTGTAGCTCCTATGACAAAAACTAATTAATTAAAATTTTTAAATGGTGAACAGAAATATAGAAGAGTGGCAAGTTTCAGTCTCTGCTAAGGATTAAAACTCTCAGGGTAGCTCGCGTGCTCTCACTCTACGCAGAGGAGGGGAAACAAGTAGACTTTGGGGGAAGGAACAGAAGAGCAAGCTAACTTAAGGAAGGAAGCTTAGGTTAAACCTTGGAAGGGGAGAATTTTAACTCTTCAATTGGGTTTTAGCTATTGTGTTCAGCGGGTAAGGAGTATGAGTTTGTGGGAGTCTGCCTGGAAATTGTCAGTTCTCTGAATAAATATTGTCAGAGAAGATTTGTACTAACTTTACCTTTGCAGTTGGTGTATTATACCAACATTGAGTACCTAGGCTGGTGGGTTTTTTTTATTTCTGATGAACTTCTGTATGCTTTGGTCTGTTTGTTTGGGAACTTTGCTAAAATAGGACCTTATTTGATGTTCAAAGTGCTGTGACAGAGAATCAGAATTACAAAAAGGCTTTTTCACTTTCACTATAGATAAATTTGTATAATCCAGTATTGTATAGTTAGAGGTTCCTTCTTAAAAAAGCGAGGTTTTACACTGGTGATTCAGTGAGTTTTTTTGACAATGTTCTGTGCCTTCTGCATAGATCCTACCTGAAGAGATGCTTGCCGAGTGCTTCCCCACCTGAAAACGTGGCGGGGGAGGGAGAAATTCTGTCTGGTCAACAATTCCGTCAGTTTGGCTAAAGGTGTACATTGCCACCGGTGACGATGTGCCTCTGCCAGGGCAGGCCTCAGCCATTGTGCCTGCTGGGTGCCACCAAGGTGCTGTGACTCGCTCCTGGTGCCCTCTGCACGTTTCTGCGTCTGCAGCAGAGGTGCCATCTCCCTACCCAGCTATCAAGGTCTTCCAGGAAAGTGAGTGCTTGAACGAGCTGTGAGGTCTGATGGGTATTGTTCTGGCAGGCCAGGTATGGCCCAGGGGCGTGCCACTGCCTGGCTCTGCTTTACGTGAAGCAAAATCCTTCATTATTTACATCATTTACAGTCCGGGTAGACAAAATTCTTGGTGATTTTTTGAATTAAGGGAAGGATACTTTGCAAGTGGATAGCAGCAGAGGGAAGACTATTTTGAGGGGAAAATATTTTTTTTCTATAAACTTTGTATCAAACTTTCATCCTGAGGACCTATAGTGTGTTTCAAGAGCTGGTTTTTGGTAGGTGAAATAGCTGGAACAGAACTTCTTAACAGGGCGCAAAACACCCTGTAGCTATGTTAAGTGGCAGAGTACTAGCCATTGCATCCAACCTGCGCTGCTTTTGTACAGTGGCACTTCACATGCAGCTGATTGGTTAGTCAAAAAGAAAAAGTCATTACCTTACTGTAAGATGTGAGCTTCAAAATGAGGCTGTGCCCTCATTTTCTATGAGAACTTAAGACATGCAAAGTTTGAGGTTTTAAAAGTTAGTCAGCCATATGTGAGTTACAAAACCACAACGAGTTAGCAACTTACGTTAAAATTTGAAATGAGTATTTTTTTGTTTGCTTCTAGCTCAAAATCAGTTCTATCAGTTTCCTTCCAACGGGTGTAAGACTAAGACAGACAATTTTACAACAAAAGGGGATTTCTTGACAATATTACAGCAGGATGATGAGAAGAATCTGTTTCTGATTAAACCTAGGGTGGAGGACTGCACTGGCACTTGTCTTAAAAGGTACTGTTACTCGCCTGCCCCTAGCTGTAGACTTCTTGTCTGTTGCTCTGCAACACCTGCTAAATTCTTGGAGTTTCTCAGCCGCATGCAGATGGAGTCAAGATCTCTGAGCTCCACAAGATAAATGCCTAACATGTGACCTACAAGTGTATTTCTGCTGCCTGTGATAGATACAAAGAAAGAAGAAAGTCCTGTTTTATTCCACCAGGAGGAAAATCAGTAAATGTATTATCCTACCCTTTATTTGGGACTTTCTAATGTGTTCTTTGGAGAGGACTGAATCCTGCTTTCAATTATGCATGGTATGCTGAAGGTATTGATTTATGACTTTATTACCAGTCTTTATTATAATCCTCTTTATTTTGGGTGCTGTCTTTGCACAGGATCAAAACCAGAATGCGTCTGTTTTTCTTAATTGAACTTCTTACTGTTATGTGTTTATTTTATACCTACAACGTTCAAAACACTATTTCATGTGTGCTACCATTAATATATAATGGATGAGAGCTTGGTACAATTAAAAAATACAGAATGCAGCTGCGAAGAGACAGAGATACGAAATTCAACTTAGTGATTGTCTAAAATAAGAGCCATGATTCCAGCTTAAAATCAAACATTGTGTGACCGATTGCTACATTTCATTTGAAACTTGTATGAAAAGAAACATGGAAAATACAAAGTATTTCCTGTCTCCACAAAACTGCTAGAGCTTCTTTTCTCCGGTGGAAGTGACCTCGCGGTGTCTTTAACAGTGGGATGTACCCAGTTAGATAGCGGTAATTCCCAGCAGTATCATTTGGGTTTTGTTCTCTTGTGGAATTCAATGCCTTTTTCATTCAGTCTTTTCCTTCATCTGAAGGCCCTGAAGTTTCAGTCATCCCTGTTAATTCTGTAGATGCAGCTATATGAGTTGTGGTGAAATAAAGTTTCCATACAAAATGCAACCTTTGTATACAAAATATACCTGTGGATTTCTCTAATGAATGTGCCAATGCCATGAAGGGCCCACAACAGCTTCCTAGGGAGTGGCTACTATTATGCAGCATTTAATTTATGCACAATTATAGCCCTTCTTGTAGACAGCATATCTAATGTGACATCTTTAATATAATATAATAGTTTTCTTTCCCACAATTCCTAAGACCCTAGCTCAAAACCGATATTACAAATATTGTTCTGACCCACCGGAGCCAAGTAAAAGTTTTGCCACCACCTTCACTCACGACAACATTCATCATAAAGAAATTTCATAGTCAGATCTGCAGCTATTGTGCATAGCTGTTCAGGTAGATTCTGTTAACACTTCGATCAGTTTAATATCAAGTATTGGTGGGCTGCTGCTTCTAGGACCTTCTTGATATTTGTGGTTTTCCCCTCCAGATAGGAAAATGGGGAATCTTTTGGCAAAATGAAAAGAAAAGAGAAAATGCTGCAGCTTGAATATGTCTGTACGTTGCTGCATTGTCAGGCTCGGTTTTTAAAATTAGTTTTTCAGTTCTTCTCAGAAGTGCTTTAGTAAAAGATTAATGTTGGCGTTCAGCAATCACAGGACAGAAGCAGTCCAGAGTCTGTATCTGCTCCTTACAGAAAAAGCCTGTAATAGAAGCAGCAGGATGACTTAATACAAAGAATTTTGAAAAAGGAAACTAAGCTGCTCTGTGTTCTCATTTATTAGACAGAGAGGGGGAACTGAAGAGTAACCTTTAAGGAACTCAAATCGCACCTGAATAATTTGCATTTAGAAAGGATGTTCCTTTTGTGTTCAGTTGGTTTATTGAATCCGTGTTAGATTCCTGTAAATGCTGCATAGCTTTTGCATCTCCAGTACTTTGCCTAAATGAAAGACTAACCTTTGGAATCTGGCTTGGCTATATTACATTTATGTTTAGTCTAATAGAGGTGATGAAAGTCATTGAACTGAATGGCACAAATTCCCTTGGTCCTTTAGAAGCAGCTTTAACAACAATCTCGCTTGAATGTTCAGAGTGACAGAAATTAACATTATTCCTATACATAGGAACATGCTTCTACTTAAAACAGCCTTCACCAATTCATGTCTCAGTAATCTTCCATGAGGGCAGTGTGGTGCCAAAGGAGGAAAAGCTGAATATACTTTTCATTCCCAGGAGAAATTAAAAAGAAGGCAAGTGCTTTGAGTGGTTAGCAAGCCTGCCTTCATTTTGATTCTACTGACCTGCCATAAAGAAACTTGAAACAAAGCTCATGTTACTGAACAAAAATATTTTGAAAATGAGTGTCTTAAGGAGCTGTGGGGTTGGTGTGAATGTGGTCTGAGCTAAGTTTTTTTTTTCCCTCTAGTGTACAGTATAAGTTGACAGTAAATTCTTCTTGCAGATAGTGGTCATGAGAAGTTTTGCCCTGGGGGTCAGACAGAAAAGTATCAGAAGCGTAAGAGAAATCTCACTGTGTATGTGGGACATCTATATAATACGCCTGTCTCTTTCCCTTTCCATTTCAGCATTTTTGTGTAGATCTCTCGGGTATCTTGTACAAAGTCTTTAAGGACAAAGTAGTATTTAACAAGGTTTTTGAGACCTGTAATGTTTTGGGATTTGTTTGTGATTTTTATGCAAAAGCAAAATCATATTGAAATCACACTTGAATCTAGTTTGTGAATTACGTTTGGGAAGTGCTGTGTAGAAAAATACCCATAATCACTAACAGGGATTACGGATTTAATATTCTACCCAATATATCCTGCATTAGACACATAAGATTGTAAGTAGCATTTCTGAGTTTATTCATAGCAATAACATCTTGCTTGCATTAGGGCAGGGTGACAGTTTAGTTCTGATCCTGAAAAGCAGGAAAAAGCTAATGTCACTGTGAACTCTGCATTCACGTTCTCTATATGGGAAATTTGCAATAACAGTGCAATTGCTCTTTTGAGTCAGAGTCTGGGATCTCCTGAGTTATTCTGAATGTGTGCTAACCTCATTTACTGGCGTCCTGGTCCCCAGATGGACTTTTTCTTCCACTGCCCTGCAGCATTCCTTGCCAAAAGGGTTACTCTTACACTTCCCTAGGTGAAGGTAGAAGAGTTTGGAATGAAAGTACTGAAAAGTGAAAGCTTCTATAAAAGAGACATCATAATTTTTTTTTTCTCGAAAAACCTATGTAGACTTTGCTTTCAGATTGTTGAATCCCACCCCAAGAAGCTATCCAGTAAACAGTTTGTCATGGCTGGGCATGAGGACTAAATAGCAAGAGGCATGGATAGCCACCATCATAAAGGACCACCAAAGCCATATCTAAACAAAGGATTCTCAAACAGCCTGGATATTTTTTACCTGTCACATCAGCAAAAAGGGGCTGGCTGCAATCCTAGAGTCCAGTACAGCTGCTTAACTGCAACTGGTTGTGAGGCTGTCTAAGAAATTGTCCCATACTGGTGAATAATAATCTCATCTCAGTCATCGTCAGCTCATGCTTGGGTTAGAGTGAGGGTGACAGGGTAACATGCGTAGCAGTAACTTTAGTACTTAAGACTCACAGCTAGCGTAGAACAATGCTACGTATTCTCAGAGATGGAGGATACTGCCCATTTGTCTTCTGTTCCTTGCTCTGCCTGCTCAAAGAATAATAAATCAGCATCAGTATGCTGCTCTATTTTCTCTAGGCACTCCAAGAATGAGCTTTGGGGTATTTAAGGGATCTACTAAAGCTCAGAAATAAAACACGGGTCATCTAGAACAATGGATCTTTCTGCAGTAATAGCAAAACTTGACTCTGTGAGAACAGAGTTTTCTTTGGAAATGGTTCATCTCAGTCTCAGAAGCTACAGAAAAGGAACATTTCTTTAATGTTGTGTGCTCCAACCCATATTTATGTGCATGTGTGTGTAAAACAAAATAAAAATTCCAAAACAAAGCAAGCTGACTTGTTCCTTTCCAGCTCCACGCAGACAAAATCTTAGAACTGCATACATAGCAGTTGTGTTACGTTACACATGCCTGAGATGTGGCCAGGAAACTATACAGAAATACATAAAAAATAGAATAAAAAAATAGAAACAAATGTGCAGAAATGTCTTGCTGCTATTTTGTTTGTCTCTAACAATGTTATAAATAAACGAGTATGTGCAATTGACCATGGATTATCCTTTACCCCTGCGGACCTAAAAACTTGATTTGGAACAAGTTTTGCAGGATACTTTATAACTTCTTTGGATTTTTTTTTTTATTTTTTAATAACTTGGCATATGAATTTGAGTGTACTGTGGTACTATTATCAAAAAGAAGATCAAAATAGTGACTAGAATAAGTGAAAAGGAGATAGAACTGGCACAAAATCTGTATGGAACAAAGGAGTTACATTTATTACCCAAAGTACAACTCCCATTGGGAGCTTGTGTAGGTATCATACAAATCATGATGGAATATGTTCTCTAACGAAGGACCATTATTATGGGAAGCAGGTAGTCTCCATTTACAATAAAAAGCTAGGTACAATTATATTGGTTGATAGCATGCAAGCAGCTAAAGGAGCTCTGTGTGTTATTAGGCACTCACCCTTGCTACCTGAAGTGGAATTGTCTGATAAGAAAATTGTGTAGGACTTTCTGGGAAAAAAATGCAAATTGTGTACGAAGTTGTATGTATGAGTCTTATCACTGATTTTCATGCTTTAAGGTTAAGTTTTGCCAGCAATGACACAAATATTTTGGCTGTTCCTGAGGTCTGTGAGCTTTATTAAGTACATGAATAACAAATACACTTGATATATCTGACAGCAAACTATGTTCCCTTTGCTTCCCTAGGATCCTTAAACCTTGACTGAATCCCATCATCTGAGAGGCATTGCTTTCCCTGTTGTTTCTGTGGCAGTTGAATGTGAATGGTGAATCTATCTTTGGACGGCAGAAAATGAGATGCATTGTCTTTTAGTGGTCAGGTCTGATAGATACGCTCTTTTATGTGTCGGCATCGAGTCTTATATAAGATTTTGCAAAAGTGAGAATAAGTTTTCCCTAGAGAGACAGATGAGGAATAAAGGATTAGTGCTTCTCTCACTACAATAACTCCTAATGTGAAATTCTAGCCCTATTTACAACAATGAGAGCTTTGCCACTGACTTCGGTAGGATCACGATTTTTACCCCTAAGGTGCAGTTGTGCTTTCCTAGGAAAGCTAATGTATAAAATACAGCCTCTCCCAGCACATCATCAATGCAATAGCATAGAAAGAGGATAACATTCAATGACATCCATAGCCAATAATAGCTGCTGCGAGCATCCTGTCGAGCAGTGTATTAATGTTAGTCACCAGCTTTCTGGGTTTGTGTAAGATTATTTTCTTCGTACCTGGATGAGATAGACTCAGGATGAGTTGGGGTTCTTTGTGGAACTGTGGTTATCATTTGTTTTTTTGTAATTTTCTTGAATCTCATCAAAGAAAGTCAGATGTGGTAAAGCTTCTTTGATTCTTATTAATAAAGCACACCATTTATAACTGAATTTTTAAAGCCCTTCGCGGCACTGATTAATTTTTCAGCTCTCTTTTCTCTGGTTTTATCTGGTTCTGTGTTAGCTTCCTATCCTCAGGTCTTATCTTTTGTAAAGCAGATATTGTCAGGCATGCACCTCATGAAAGAAGGAAAAAGACTCTTGATTGGGGTCCCAGTCTCTGCTGACTCGCAGTGGGCAGTGTGCTGTGGACATCAGCAACATTACAGTGGGTCTTTGGCCAGTATGTTGCCTACAAGTCATGGATTGAAGACTGTTGCTCCACATCTACTGGGTAAGATTAACTCTTTTTGATAGGGCTGTTTAGATGGCAGCTAAGAGAGTAACTCCTTGACGTGTTTGCATGAGAATGAATCCTGGAGATAAAATTGTATTGCATAATAGTTTCCTGCAGCTCCCCAGATACTTGTTAGGGTAGTCCGAAATTTAATTCATCCTCTCCCTGTGAAATTGGATCTCTACTTTGTACTTCTGATTGCTTCTCTCAGCTCGATTAATGACATGGAAGCACTTGTTCTTTTCTCTGAATAGTGTCTGGGTGCCTCCTGCTAGAGCAATGGAGATCACCTTCTGCTGAGCTTATACATATATGCAGCAATAGCAGCCATAATGGGTGCTTCAGTGCACTGTGTAATCTTCTTCCAAATTAAGGAGGCTCTGACACATCAGTCAATTTTTCCCTGCCTGTATTTGATTGCACACTTAAAATCAGCTGACTCTCAGATCAAGTGGTGCCTTGCAGCTTTAACCTCAGCGGTGGCTGTTGTCAATGTTAGGGAATTCTTCTGTCACTGTAAATGGTAAAACAAGACTCGTGCTAAAGCTGTCCCCGGAATTTCTTTGCAATGATCCTCCCTGAGAAACCTAAGCTTTTTTGGTTGCAAATAGGAAACTCCTGGAGGAGTGTGTGCACGTGGTAGAAAGAACATAAGAAGAGGGGAAAAAAAAAGATTTTATTGAATAATTTCCAAAATTTATATCAAACCAGAAGGAAGTAGAACAGTCGCGTGAGGTGACAGAGCCCTTTTAGAGCCTGAAAGTACTGGAAATTTTACTCAAGACTGGGCAAAGTTCTGCATTGTGGTATTAGATGTCACCATCCTGAGATATTCAGTTTGGCACAGTGAGACCACTTCATTGCCTCATTTCATGCTACTGTGTTTCAGGCTATGCGCTGAGTATCGCCCGTATTTGGCTTTTTATACTGCGTGCAATAGATTCAATTTTCCAATTCTACAGGCAATATCTTTAGCAGTATGCCCTAAAATGCCTTATGGATTCAAGCTGTCCCTTAATCAGTGTGGCAGAGGATGCAGTTTTGATCTTTTTCTCTAATATATGAACTATGATACTAGATTCATTCTGGCATACATCTGTCAGACCAGACTGAAAGCATTCAGTTAGAGACACTTCATTACCAGAATGGGGCCAACAAATTGGAGACAATCTAAAAAAGGAGGATTGAAATATAACATAGATGGGAAATAGAGGATATGTTAAAATAAGGTCATAATGAAGGACTTAAATTGCACATCTATCCAGACAGAACAGGACATCCTCAAAACATGCTACAGTATCTGCATACTGATATTGACTTTTACAAACACGCAACAAATACGGATTGTTTGTGAAAAGAACAGCTAAGGGTCAAGATGTAACATAACAGAGGAAACAACTCTGCAAATATAAATATTTATTATTAGTGGGCAGTAACTGCTTCCTACTAAAATTGGCAAGAATGATTAATCCAACCCTCTTAATACTTATTGGAGAATTAGGAAGCTAATGAGAGAGTACAGCAAAAAATGCTCTTCTGCCTTCTAGAAAAATCAGCAAAGCTAACATTGCCAGACCGTAATGAAGAATACTCCAGTGTACTGAGAGCTACTGGGCTGCAGATCCACCACTAAAACCCACCAGTGTTTGATACTAAACCAAGGAGTGAAAAATACAAAATTAAAAATCCTGCATTGGCTGAAGGACGTGCAGAATCCTTTTCCGTCTGTAGTTGTTGTGATTGTTAATACCTCCATGAAACACTGCTGGACTGCCATAGAGCAAATTACCAGTAAGAGACGAATGCGTCTGGTTTGGTCTTCGAGCCTCTTTGATTAGGTGCAGGTAAGAGCCAGTGTCATCTCCGCATGCTGCGGCATGTTTTAATATCTGCTGTTACTTTCTGGGTTGGTTTGCAGTTTGCGTCCTTAACTTACAACCTTTTTTTTTTTCATTTAGCCATTGATTACACCCTGGAAGGTGTGATTTGCTTGAACTACAAAATCCCTGTTTGTTGTGGTGCTAATAAGCATTGTGCCTACTGAAAGCTGCAGCAGAAGAGAGAGGGAGGAGGCCTAACAGGCTTGACACCATCTTTTGTCTGTGTTGCAGCAAGGGGAGAGGGAAAGATGTCTAGGAATTGTCTTATCATCATACGCACTTATAGACATACATAAGCATTTTTATTTGTTTATCTAATCTCTTGGATGCTTTTTCAATGCCTGTCTTAACCCTTTGTTCTTGAGGTAAGCAAGGAAAAGCTATATGACAGGCATTTAATTTTTTTTCTTTCTCAAGAGCAGCTAGTGTCCCTTGTGTTGAGAAGAAAATGGGACCATGTGGAAAGCTAGATTTCAATTAACACATCAAAGGGCAGTTTGTGGGGTTTTGCCTGTAACTAAGGTTTAGCTGAGTTGCAGGACTGTGGGAATTTTGTGTTTTCCTATATACTCGCGTATTGCATTCTTACCTCTCCTACTTCTCTACTTTTCCTCTGCTTCTCTGAAGGGGCCGAATGAAAGCATTATAATCTTGTTGAATATATTCTTTGGTTCTTGCTGATGAATTAGATGAACAGCTGCTGGGAACAATCTGGGAATAGAATTTGGTGAAAAAAAAGAGATGAGATACAAACAAATTCCCTTATGATGCCATTCATTCTATATGCAGTATTATACCAGAGGGGTGGAAAGATGGGAAGGCCTAAAATTCAATTTCGACTTCAGCTGGTTTGAAAAGAAGCAATTCTACATACATTGCACCCACAAAAACCTGTATTTATGGGCACAAACTTTAATTTTGTAGGTAGAAACTGCACAGTTGGTTGTATACATTTGGGTTTTTGCATGCATAAGAATTTACTTTTACAGGCACAACCGTGGTACTTCCTTCTCAATATTTCCCAAACAGTTATGCTAATTCTTACATTATATAGTTCATATCTCTTCTGTGGGCTTTAAACAAGGTTGGGAAGAGTCAGAAAGGCCTACATTTTGGCATGCAGGACAACCAAAAATCCAATCCAGAAAATGAAAAATGAAAAGGGTCTCACTGGTATGTGTCAGTGTTCCTGCAACATCCTCCCGCTCGCATTTCTGCATTGTAAAAATCTGGCATGCAATTGTGTGTTAAGACTGGAAGTTAAATGTAATCTCAGTTGCCTTACAAATCTCATACACCAACTGAAGAAATGGATGTTTTGCTTTCTTGTCTTGCTAATTAAGTAAATTCCTTCTCAACTCCTTTTCACCTGGTAGCATCTGGGAAACACACGCAGAATTAAACACACCTGTCTACAGAAACTGGAGAGCCAAACTTGAGAATTACTTTGATCTTGGATAAATTACCATTCTGATTAATAGTTCTGATAATTCACACTATTTTAGAAAGGTTGATCAGGTTTTTATGATGGGGATCTTGGTAATATAGAACATGTTACGGCGTTTGGCCACCCATCCCATATTTTGAACCAGATAATCCGTGGTTTACCAACTTGTTTCCTCTTATCCCACTGCAGGCCAGTAGTAGGAATTGAATTATTTACTTGATTGGTTGGTTGGAACACATGAAAACCCTCTTACACTATGTATGTTTTGTAAACTACAAGCTTGGTCTGAAAACAACTATTTTAGAGTTCTGGGAAAGTAATTTTAAATAAATATTTTAAAATGTTATTCTAGAACAGAATTTCTTTTCATGCCTAGATAATTGTAAGAGGCCCTTTTGTTAGTTATGAAAAATGGAAAAAGAAATATGGAGGTTTTTTAAATTAACTCTTAGAAAACACCTAAAAGTTTAACAGTAGTCGGGAAGACTTCGACATGAATGATGCTTTTGTTTCTTTAAAAGGGATTGCATTAGCTCTCAGGATGAAAGTGTCATCAGATCAGCTGTAACTATGGCTTGACACTTTGTGCCTCTGTTCATGTGCATAGCTTGATATTATCGAAGTACCGGTAACAGTGATACCTAAGGCTACCACGGGTAAACACAGAAGGTTTCTGATGACAGCGTCTTAAGGAGAGGAGGAAAGCTCTCGTGTGGTTTATGATACCATCATAACCCTGAGGTGCTGACAGAGCTTCATTCACAGTTTTTCTGTGAGTTGTTGTTCTGTATTTCATGTGTCACTTTTGTTTCTTTTTGAAAATCATAGATACTTTTTCTTTTTAAATAAACGCAGATTAAAATTAAGAAATAAAATCAAAATGCCTTTTACTACTCTGGTTATTTTAAAGGAATTCAAAATCTCAAATTGACATCTTAATGGTTATAAAATGGATGTTTTGGACAATAGAACTATATTTTAAGAAATAATGTAATTAATCAAGAATAGTATTTTTTTTTGTTAAATTTAACATGGCACTATGATTTTTGTTATGTGGTTGATCACATCACTCAATATGACAGTCAATGCTATCATATTATTAACAGAATATAGTGAGTACCGAATGAAGCTTTTGCAAAGATATATATGTGCAAGCTGGCTAAAAAATGTTAATAGCATTTGCCATTATAAAAATCTGGGGTTTATTTATCTGTGGCGTTTGGGTTTGGTTTTTTTTGACACATTTATATTTTAAAATTGCTAAAGTTAGTGATTTTTTTTTTTTCATTTTCCGAGTTATTTCTTATTTTACATGGAGGCTTGTTTTATTTTACTCAGGCCTTTGCTGCCTACAACAGTTTTACTGCCTAACCTGTAGCAGCCAAGTTAAAGGAAACAGGTCCTCTAGTCCTCAAATCATTACAGAAAAAAAAAAAAAAAGGAGAGGGGCAGAAAAAGACCTTAAAAGGTCATCCAGTCCGTCCCTGTTCTGAGGCAGGAAATGGGTAACTAGGTCATCCCTGACAGATGTTTGTGTAGGCTGCTCTTAAAAACCACAAATGAAGGGGATTCCACAACCTCCATAAACCTATTCCATCTAATCTAGACTTAAATTTGAAAGGATTTTTTTTTTGTTGTTTCTGGTTTTTTTTTTGGTCCCCCTCAGCTAGTCTACTCTTCTTTGCTACAAATTAAGCAATTACTTGTTATAATTCAGATGGGTACAAAGAACTGTTGATCGTGGCTTTCTGTATGCTGCCTCTTAAAATACACATTTCCCCCCAGTTGTCTTTTTCTGAGGAAGCCAAGCTCCATTCATTCAACCTTCCCTTGTAAGTCGTATTTTCAAAATAACTTACCGTTCTTGTTGCTTTCATTTCAACTCTGTCCAAATTGGTGAAATTGTTCTTGGAGCGTGTTGCCCAAAACTGCACAGAATGCTGCAGCTGAGGTCCCAGCAGCACAGAAGGTTGCAAAATAATTAGGTCCTGCATCTCACATGCTGCACGCTTCCCTAATACATCCTGGAATGAGAAGTGCCTTTCTGCAACATCATCGTGTTGTTGACTCATATTTAGTTTGAAATCCACTCAAACCTTCCTATCCTTTTTTTCAATCCTGTTGCCTTGTTAAAGCGTCATCATATTATATTGATAGACTCTGTTTTACTTTTGTCGTGGGTAGTATGTAGTTTCTTTCTCTATAATATGAGCTTGTTGCAGATGTACTGTTTTCTCATGTTATCTAGCTATTTTGAATTCTGATCTGTTTCCCTATGTGTTTGCAACCCCCTTTCCAGATTTTTTTGCAAGTTTTACAAGTTTACTCCCTGTTTTACTATCCAAGCTGTTCAATGAAAAATTGAACAGAATAGGACTAATGAGAAATCCCTGAAGGATGTTACTGCAGTGCCATCCTGCTTTGTCAGGAAACTGTTGATAAATACTGTTGGGGAGAAATATTTAACTACTTGCGTGTCAACTGTTACTTGATTTCATCTGCACCATTTTTTATGTTGCAGGCAAAATTAGAGAGGGCCCAACAAAAAGCTTTGTTAAAGCACAGCTATCACATCTACTGCTTTCTTCTTATTCAGTAGGCCTGTTGCCCTGTCTGAGAGCGGTTTGGCACAATAATGATCCTAAGATTACATTTTAATGTCTTATTGCTTAATTGTTTTCTATCCTATTGTTACCTTCATGCCTATACACTAACTGCCTAATAACCTATGATAGTATCCCTCAGAGATGGATGAAGTATTTATGAAAGTTAGGTCAATTGAACTCTAATTCCTAAGACAGGCAGTATTTTCATCCTTTCTAGTCTTCTAGGACCTCCCTTGTACTTCATGAATTCTGAAAAAAAAAACCAACAACCCAAGCCACAACCACCCCCCACCCTGAATTGTCATGCAGATTATTTTATCTTTTTAGGTGCTCCAGGGTAATTTTTAGCACATTTTCCTATGGAAACATGGTTTATGTGGTCACACTGTATGACCAGTCAGACCACACTGTGCCTTTTGAACTTGTTGCTCACTTTCCAACTGAACTGGACGGAGTAGTGGTGGTCTCAGAGGTACCACATTTCTACAGTTTTTGTGAAAACGAGCAGGTAAATAGAGAGTCCTCCATGGCAACAAGGAATTCACTGGAAATGAAACCATGATACCAGGAATTGGAAAACTCACAGAAGAATGTTACAAATATTCCAGCCATAAATTTTAGTCAGAGCTTTCGCTCTGGGCTGATCCAAACAGGAGATGCAAGGCTTGATCCACTGCTTTCTGAACGACACTTTTAAGTCTGCAGGATCGGAAATTGGCATGTCTTAGTATCACTTAACCCATTCCCTCCCTTTTGTGGTCTGTGCGTCTTGACCTTTGTTAAAATTAATTGCCTTGCATATCTGATGCTAAGGTTTTTGTAGACACGTTAGGCAAATGTCTCATTAGTCTTCTCTGTGTCACATTATTTGGTATCTATCTTGTTAGATATTGGATTTGAACCTTCCTTTGTCTCTCTTCGTGTGTGTGTGTGTGTGAACATGCTTTTAGTAATCTGTTCTTGTTTCCACATTTTTGTGTGATTCCTTCTTGTTTTTTAGTTAATCAAATAGCTCCTGATGAAGCCTTGCTGGTCTCTTTCAGTGCTTTCTTTGCATCAGGGTAGTCTGTTGTTGTGCCTTTAATACACTTCCTTCAGTTACATTCAGTCTTCTATGTTCCCATTTCCTTCTGAATTTCTTCCAAAAGATCTACCCACCCATTCATTCCCTAAGCCAACTAAAAGCTGCTTTTAGAAGCCCATTCTCTTTTTGCTGCTCCGTGCTTTCTTTGGCATCATTAATTTTGTGGTCAGTTTTACATGTATACCTTCCACCTTTGTCTTCATCAGGAAGTATTAACTGATAAGCTAAATAATAAGCAAAACAGTCTTTCCTCTCTTATCTCCTTGTCTTCTGTACAGCTATTTTCCAGGACCTTGTGTGTGTGTGGAGGGTGGTGGGTGAGAAGGAAAGGTTGTCCCAAATCTGCTGACTATGGGGCTGTTATCTTTTTCTTGGAGGAATGTGACATGGCTAGACAGAAGCAGGGACAGGACACTGGACCAGGTGGGTGTCAGATCAGATGGAGCATAGCACCTCCCCTGTTCCCAGCACAGGGAAGCAGCAGACCAGCTCACCTGGAGCTGGAAAGGAACAGAGGTGGGCAATCTGTAAATTATAATACCGTCATTGTAATACCTAATATTTCATCATCTATCAGGCTTATTGTTGATGTTCTTTGGCCAAAATTTGAAGGCCTTACTCAACAATTACCAAAAAAACCCAACAACCCTAAACTGGTACGGCTTTTGCTTGAAAAAAGCATCAAGACATGCCCCATTGCTATTAGAAACCACATACAGACATGGCTCTCTGCAAACACTGTCTGTCTCTAATGGCTTAAAATCAAAGGCAACAAAATAAGCTCCAGGCAAGACAGATACTTCAGGAAAGAAGATATAAGGTGTAAAGAGTGAGACAGAAGTATGAAAGATGTGTGGAAAAGCATGAGCTTAAAAAAAAGATGGAGAGGAAGCCTGACAGATAAGAGGGGCCTGTTTACCTGAGAGCAGCGTTGTAAAAGAAATAGTCTGAGACTAGGAAAAAATTGCAGGGAGTAGCAGACAAGTAGATTGCAAGGGACATGGGAAGAAAAGCAATAGAATAAAATGAAAACAGACACGCGGGGAAAAAGAAAGTGAATGTAGCGTCCATCAGGATGGGATTTTTCATTTCTTCACCAGGGAACATTTAAAAACAAATTATTTTTTATTAAAATGACATACACAAGAAGGGATTGTAAAACTGTCCTTCATTCTGACTGGAATGTAGCTAATAATCTTAGTAGCTAGAGGAGGGAGACTGGAGTTGAGAGGAACATTTCTATGGTAAAAAAAAACAAACCCAAACCACCATTTAATTTTTGTGTTTGGTTTGAAGGGAAGCTGTTTGCAGGCTTCTTAGAGATTTGGAATACAAATAATCATAGCAGAGGTGGATCGCTGGATCTGACGGATGGTGATGATATCAAAGGTATGATAAATGCAGTTTATGACAATTACATGGATGATAAAAATAGATCTGTGCTTACATGGTGTTTGTGTCTATTTCTCGAATGTAGGCTTAATGTGATACCATTTTTTCATTTTGGCTTCTCTGCATCTTGATATGCCGGTATATTTAGGGAAGATATTTTTGCTAGTATATTATTTATGTATGTTTTTGTTACCTTGCAACTCAGAGTTGCTAGCAAGTGCTATATTAAAAAAAATTATAAAGCATGTAGTGCAGTATATGGCTCAGGGAGACAGCTCTAATTCAGTGAGCCTCAAAATTGATTTAATCAAGATCTAAATAACTTTTTCCTGTAAAAATATTCTTGCACTAAATCAGTTTTAGAAAACTTTAACTAAACTTGAAAATTAATGTTAGTACAATTGCAACATTCCTGTTTGCTCATAAATAGAAATGCCATGTGAGAATCGGGTGCAGAAGCTGTTACAATCCGAGATGGTCTTCTATCACAGCAACACACTCGCTGTCACAGTCACTTGGCATTTTACCTTGTAGTCGTGCCAAAACTGCATTTTAAATCTTCTGAGCTACAGGACACAGAGTGGAAGATTCTAGTCGTCATTCCAGCCCCAGCCTGGCCAGGAGCACACTGGTCTGATACAGGCAGGGTCCATACATGTGGTCAGCTGGGTCAAGAGAAGGAAGGACAGAGTGTTTGAGCTACAAACTTCCAGCATTCACCAAGACAGAAAACAGTATTTTCTTGTCCCAAGTTATGTTTTCCCAGCATACTACTTTCCATCTAACCTAGAAATGTCATAAATACATCATTTTGGTGATGAAATAGTTTAGGTGTTTTCTACTTAAGCTGCTGTACCAGTGTATCTATTTAGTGACAAGAATATTTTTCTACTGTGCTGGGTAAATCAGATTGGCTGCTGGGGTTGGCGTAGCTATAGGGTGTGTATGTGTCCTTCTATATATGGGGTAGGTGAGTGCATGTGTTCATGTGTGTATACATATATCTATGTATCAAATTCTTATATATTGGCAAATCTGCAGTGTGGCGTACTATAATAGCTTATGCTTTAAGAAAATAGCACTACAGGTCCATTATCCAAAGTGCTAGCATGACAGGGAACTAACAAACCTCAGTTTCACTGGCACTGCAAATAATCAATGGGCTAAATCAAAGGACTTGAATATTGCTTACGGAAGAGAATGGCTTGTTGGAGAAAAAGATAGGAACAAGGCTGGGTCGATCTGCTGTCTGTCAAAGAAGGTAACTTGCTCCAAGTCCAAGGAGATGGAAGAAGGCTAGATATGAAATATTTCTGATTAAATATATGGAAAGGTAAAAAGAAGAGATGTAATACCCTCAATGGGCCTATTTTAGAACTCTTAATCAAAAGAAGCAGGGGAAAGAAATAGATACCAAAAGCATCTGAAGTAAAGACACTAATGATCTCTGGTTCCTGATCTGTAGCTGATAGATACTGATTTAAGTTTGGAAGCATATAGTTTAATACTTTTCCAGGGATGTTGGCATTTATCATAACTCTGGAAACTCTTGACTTTCATTCCTAGAAGTACAAGCCTGCTATATCAAGTTCCTCTTCTACCTCTACTTCTTCTGATTGCCCTGTGAATTTGAGGGCTTCCTTCTCATTATTGACATAATTAAAAAATGGTCTTATTTAGAACCTATATGTAACATACGTTATTCATATAATGGATTACCTGACCTCATCAGTCACTACTCCCAGGTATCGCAGTATCTGCTGCTTGCATGGAACCTAAGCCAGCGAATATCAAATTGATTTTGGTGGGAAAAAGAGAGAGAAGACATACCCGGTTATTAAGAACATGTATTATTTGATGTTAATAGAGTACATGTTCTTCGTGAGGACACCAAAACGTATTTGGGGCCTGTGAGAGGTGAAAGTCTCAGAATAGGAAAGAAGCTATAATCTCTCTGTAATTGATCCCACAATCATAGCATATTCTTCCTCAAGAACATCTGGGATAAACTCTGGATTTTACCACATGTAATGTTTGAAATGAGGTCTCTTTGTTGTGTAAAGGATGTATGTAAAAGTTTTGAAATTGACATTTGACCTGAGTGCATGGTTATCTTTATAGATGCAATGCAGATGTCTCCAGAAACTCGCTCCTGCCGTAATCTTCCTTATTTTTACTATGCAGCCCTTCAATTCTTTTCTTTAAGCCCTTTCCTTCGCTATCTGACAGTTAAATTCTCTTACTTTTCTAAAGATTTAAAGGTAGATTGTGAGCTTACTGTGATAAAAGTTTCTTGCACAAATAATTCCAGTGGTAAAGTTGAAAGCTCTCACAATTTTAATGTTCTTTGGGATTTTTGTTGCTTGGCTTTTTTACCTTTGGAATAATGAAATTTCATGATGCTTTTGCTGTTCTTCAGGTGTCCTTGATTTGAGGGTTACTACTGTGATAAACCTTGCTAACTTCCATTTGACGCATTCTTATGAGAAAAATAGCACAGAGGCATTTCACTCCTCTCCGTTCTGATCTGAATTTTGAGGTCCTCTTCCTTAGCAGTTAGCAAAACTAAATGAACTTGCTTGGGCTTCGCCTGGAGTGAAGCTTTCCCTTGCAGGTAGGTATATGGCACTTTCTTCATTATTATCCAGTGCAATCCCACTGGAAGGGGATTTCCCTGTAACTACTACCTCAAGTTACGCCTGATGTTGATGGTGCGCAGTGTTTACATAGGAAACCGCATAGCAGACTACTCTGCTCCTGAAAACTAGAAGGCAAAGAAAAGGATCTAATATTTATAATATTTTTTTTAAAAAAGAATAAGTAATACTTATGCAGTACTATTAGAGTTGGATTTAGTTTTTAACTCTTTTTAGGTGGGCAACACTGAGCTGACTGCTCACCACTGTGAGAGAGAGGTTATCCATATGGCCACTGGACTGTAAAGTTTTATTGCAAAACGAAGGCAGGGCATTCAAGGAAACGCATTATGTACATTTATGATGCTATGTAATAACGGAAGTCTTCTAGAATACGTTTGGAAATTTCTAAAAGGTTCTAATGAATATGTTCTTCTCTCCTGCTGTGATACTATTAAACTGGTAACACTGAAGCAATGTGGCTTTACAAATAAAGTGATACCTTAAATTCAGTGTCAGCTCTAACACATTAAGAAAGTAGGTTTTCTATGAACTACAGAGGGGAGATACACCAGTTCCATGCATTTTTAAAGTTGTATAGATTGTCTTATCTGGAGTGATCTTATATAATTCACGCTCTGCTTTCAAGCTACATCAACAGCTTACAAAACCAAGAGACTGGGCTCTGCTGTATTAAGAGAAGTAGACCCCAACCTGTAATTTTGCAGCAGGTCCCTGTTTCTGCCAGGCAGCGGGCGCTGTGTTTAATGAGTGCTCTGGTGGGGAGTCCTGCAGTACGTGCCCACTCGCTTCTGGCCCCTTGGTGAGGTGCCTTCTAACACATGACGAGGTATCGCAAAGATCTGATTATTTATGACCGTTTGAAAGACATCTTGGCGTTTTTATAATATTTAAGCTGCATGGCTGATAGAGGAAGTAATGAATGGGAATGGGATCTTCCTCTTCATATCCTGTTGCCTTAGTTGATGCAACTGATGCTTCGTTTAAACAAGGAGTCCCAACTGTATTAGTGGAATGACTTGTAGGCAACAGTTTGTAAGCAAAAGTGGCAGAAAGAATGCTTATTTATGTATGTTTTTGTAAGGGTAACAGGGGGGCGTGTGTGTATTAAGTGGATGCAAATGAGCATAAACAGACTGAATTTCTTTAACTTACTGCTTCTTCCTTGGCAGGTTGTAAAACCGGCATGCCACAGCAGGATATACACATCAGGAAATGAGGTGCACGGTCACTTACGCTATCACATGGATTGTGGGATTATGAGTATGTTTTAAAATTGCAAGAAGTTTCTATGCCAGCTGCTAAATATTAATATTGCAGTCAGAGTGAACTAGCACCATTTTACTTCATGCCAAAGTACTAGCAATTTCCTGGTGTAATTTGCTTACATAAAGCCTGAGAAGTCTTCTCTAGGATCAAGTCCTTAAAAACAAGTAAGTCTTGGTTGAAGTATCAGATCACTTCTCTCTGCCAAAAAAACCGTTACTAAATATATGTCGTGGAACAGACTTATTTAGCAAGTAAACATACTAATTTTTACATCAAGTTAATACCGAATCACTAAGAAACTTGCAGCTCTGCTGTATACTTGTGGGAGGTGAAGATCTTAGATAAGTTGACAGATGTCACTTCAAAAGGAGAGACAGAATTGGTAATATCTGTGCTGTGCACAGATCCGCAGCCTGACATTAGTAATCTATTCCTGCCATTCTCAAAGAGAGGGGGAAAGTAGGTTAGTAGATGGCCAGGATGCCTCCACACAGCAACCACAAAATGAGTGCCGTGCCTGGCTGATGAATACACTCCTTTATACCTGCAGAATGCAATGTATCTGCAAACCGTGATAATTTTTTAAGTGATTGTCGTCATACCTAAGTTGCCCTCGTGCATTAAAAGGCTTTGTTCCACAACCGACTACCGCGCCGCGCATCTCGCACCTAACTCCAGTTAGTTGTAAGGAAGGAAAAAGTGAAAATGGGGTTTAAATTCCACTATGCCTGCACTTTTACCCTAACTCCAGGCGGAGAGGTAGGTTTCCACGGATGCCCGGCTCAGGGCTAGTGCCTCGGCCCGTTGGGCGAGGGCTGGCCGGGCCCTGGCACATGGCTTTTGCGGCGAGGCAGGTTACGGTTGGTCGAGCGACGCCTTCTCCCTCGGGACAACCGAGTCGCAGGGCGGGGGGGGGAACGCTTATCCCCCCTCCACCGTCCTGTTCGGGAAAACACTTGGAATCCAGCACACCCCCCCCGCGCCGGAGCCGCCGCGCCTTCCCGCCCCCCCCCCCCCCCCGCGCCCCGCCACCGTGGTGGCGGGGCGCGGGGGGGGGGGGGGGCGGGAAGGCGCGGCGGCTCCGGCGCGGGCGGGTCTCCCGCACGGAGGGACGGCCCAGGGCAGCGGCCATGGAGGCAGGAGGCGTCCGGCGCGCTCAGGCCGCGGGGCAGGTGCCTTGGCCGGGGGTGGTGATGTTGCGTGGGGGGGGGGGGGAGTGGGGGGGACACGCCGCTCCCCGCCCGCCGCCCCTGGGCGGCTACGGCTCGGCTGGGCGCCGGCGCTCGCTCGGCTCCTGATCGTGTTTGCGCATGACCCCTCCCCGCCTGCGCCCTCCCCTCCCCTCCCCGGCGGCGGCGGCGGCGGGGAAGGTTAGCCTCAGACACAGGCGGCTGCTCGGCGGCGGCGACGCAGTGCAGAGGTGCGGGCAGGTTGCGCCGGCCCCGCGCCCCGTCTCTCCCGCGCCCCGCCTGCCTCCGGAGCCCGCTCCCCGCCGGCGGCCTCCCCGCGCCGGTGTCGGGCCCGGCCCCCCGGCCATGAGCGCGGCGCTGGGTGTCCCCCCGCCGCGCCGCCTCCCCCGCCGCCCCCGGCGGCTGCCGGGCTCCAGGAAAGTAGCTTGATGAGTGTCCAAAGTAGCAGTGGAAGTTTGGAGGGGCCGCCATCTTGGTCCCGGCTCTCCACGTCCCCACCGAGCCTGCAGGGCTGCTCCGCGGCGGCGGCCTCCCAGCTCCACGGCGCGCCGCCCGGCAAGCCGCCCAAGGAAGGTAACAAGCGCGCCGCGGGGCTGCGCGGGGGGCCCGGCCCTCGGGGAGGGGCCCGGCGGCCACCGCCGGAGGCCGGTCCCGGGCTGGCGGGGAGCGGCGGCGGGGGAGCGGCTGGCGCCCCCGGCGGCGGCGGTGCGGGGTCAAGCGCTGGGCCCGGCGGCGGCGAAGGGAGCCTCCGGCGCTGGGCGAGCGGGGCCCCGCCGCCTCCGCTCGGCAGCGCGGCGGCGCCTCCTCGTTGTTTCGCCCCCCCCCCCCGCCCTTTCCCCGCCGGGCCGCGGAGGGGGATCGGCCGCGCTCCCTGGGCCGCCGGGCCGGCCGCTCGCCTCGCCTCCCGCGGCGGCTCTCCTCGGGCGGCCGCTCGCCGCCGCCGCCGCCTCCTCCCCCGAAAGCGGTTCCCTTTTCCGCCAGCGGCAAAGTAAAAGTGGTGCGCCGAAGGATGCGGCCGTTGTCGCTGGATGGAGGGAGTCGGGCACTTTTGGCATCATGGAGGTGGGGAGGAGAGAGGGGCCCACAGCAGAGGGCTCGTCCCCGGGGCGGGGGGGGGGCCGCAGGCGGCGGCGGGGGGGCGGCCGGTGTGCCGGCCAGAAGTGACAGGGCGCCTCACGGCCACCGCGGAATGACTGCAACTTTCTCCTGTCCTCCATCACGCCTTGGATGATAATATTTTCCTCCTCCCTCCCCTGCTCCTCCCCTCTTGTGTTACACCGACAGCGACAGCAGGGTGTTGTGGGTGTTTGCAGGGAATATCTGTATGAAGGTTATGAGCAAACAAGTCCCTTCGCTGTTCCCTTTCGGGTATTGTCTGGTTTTTCCTCCGTGCGTTGAGATGTATTGCCACAAGATGTAGCAGTTATACAGCGAGTGAATTGCTCGGCGCTTTTAGCCAAAATAACTACTTGCTGAATGCCGGTTAGCGGCGGAGGAGAACTTTTATACGCGGATACTTGGCGTACCGAGCAGTTGTATAATTTTTGCTTGATTTGCCCCAGTTTAATGAATACCGCGTAGCCTTTCTTGTGGCGTCTGCAGAAACGTCATTGCCCGAGCAAGAAACTTGCTAACTTAAAATAGAAATAATAGTGAAAATGGGGAGTCTTTGTTTTTCAAGTCTTCCTGTAGCTGCTTGCTTGCTTTTTTTTTGTTGTTGTTGTTGATAAGCGATGTGAGGACTTGGTAAGAGGGATTCGACATCCTGAAAACGTCTAACGCAGTCTGTGCTTCTCCATTTTCCATGCCGGTAGTTGTCAGACTTGTATCACTCTTGTGTCACTTTTGCACACGCTCCTGCAGGTAGATTGACGTGAAATGCTCCAGAAAATATCTGGAAAGGAATTATGGTATATGGTAAAGATGCTGAGTAAAGTGGCAGGCATTTTGTGCTCGGCTTCCCTGGGAAACTGAAGCTCTCAGGAAAACAACCACCACCAGCCAAATCTGTAGTTTAAGTTTACCAAGAGTAGGTTTCTTCAGTGTTGCAGCACTTGTTATGAATATGCATGCAGATAATATTCACATAGAGTCTATACGTGAGGTATTTTTGGATGTATTTCAGATACCCGGCATACAAGCTTGAAATGATTATTGCAGCACAACTTATACATCTATTGATTTTAAAGAAAAATGGTGTTCCTTGCGTAGCTCTATTTAGGCAAGGAAGAGCATTTTTGTGAAATTAATTTTTAACGTGATGATGATGCTTTTTACTTTTTTCATTTCTTTCGACTCAGGCTGCTGGATTCTTCTGGGTACTGTAATTTACGTCCTCTAATACCGATGCAAGGGGTTACAGAGTAATCAAGGGGCTGGCGTGTGCTTGGTGCTATAATGTACTGTGTTTGCACGGTGTTCCTGGGTCACGATAATCGTGCGTCCTTGATAGGTAGTTCTGTTTGAAAATCAGCAGAAGCTGCCAGCCGTGCCTGGGTTTATATTCTGTGTTCACGCTTGTGGGGTGTTACCAGCACACCTTACTTTAAGTAGGTATATTTTACAACAAAGTATCTTGCCTGAAAGCAGTAGGCCCTGAAATATAAACATGTTGGCGCATTGGTAGACATTGGCTTATACGTGGGAAAGAATGATGTCGGATCAAACTCAGAAGTGTTGCAATATTTGCAGTGCAGGGTGTTTATAGGAGTTTGCGCTCCCATCGATTCTGAACTTGTGATACCTTGTGGTGTTAATGGGGATTATGTCCCAGTTTTGAGGGGGTGATATTTCCAGGTACGGTCCATTCGGTGCTTGGGCTGAGCTGGTGGCCCGGCCTGGCCGCCTGATGAAGGGATTCGAATCCCTTTGGTTGGCTTCTGTGACATCTTGGGATGCGCAGGCCTTCACTGAACGCACTGCCTGGGCTGGGGTTTATCCAGCCTTACCTGTGGTTCACTGTGAATGTTTGGTGTGAGTCCACATCTCTCATGTCGGCTTTTAAAGCTTCTGGTTTATTAAGAACAGAAACTCCCCGCACCCTGATTTATGAAGTCTTAAAAATATTCTCTGAAGCTCTAATATGGAAAAGCAAAAAGAAAAGCTCTGGCATATATAACTATTGCACAAAGTTATTTAAAAAAATGCAATGCCTTGTTAGTATCAAAAAGGTACTACTTGGGGAATACAGGTGAAATTAAAGAAAATAATTGGTCTTTTTCAAAATGCGCTCGCAACATTTTTTATTGGGCGTTGTCTTCTCCATATCTTGACTTACAGGGGCATCGTGGCGTAACCGTATGGATTTGAATTTACGTTTTGCGGTTTTACAATGAAAGGACTTGAATGCAGTTGTATCCGTACGCTTTTATTGTACCAGAACTGTCTCTTGTTTGCATTTCAGTATAGCTTGTAAATGTCTGCAGTTCTGTCAATTGTTTTATATGCCAATAACTTCTGTGTGGGCTATGTGGTCGCTTAGTCAAGAGCCCTGCAGTAGATGCTATCAGGAATTTAAGAGGACTGTTATGTGGTATTATTTTACACACAGTATGTGATTGTGTGGCTAAGTCTTGTGCCACTGCTCACATAATTGCGATCGCTCAACTTCATATTTGAAGTGTCTGGATTTTTGACTGCTTTATGCGTGTAACTAAAAAGTCCAAAGCACGTAGCTGGAAAGTGCTACTGTGGATGAGGAAGAGGGACAGAAGAGATTTTTGGGAGATACATATGAGTGTCTCGGAATAGCTTCTCCTTGGAGGTTGGGGGCAGTGCCCCAGTGTCTGGTAGTCAGGCATGGTGCTTTGCAAGTTCTTTTTTGTGCGTGCTGTTGGCTTTGAACACTTTACTAAAAGCAAAACAGAAGGCCAAAGACAAATTTGAATTACCACGATGGGAGTGTGAATTTCAGTTTTCAAATTTGAGCCCAAATTAACATATGATGACAAAATGGTAAACAAACTCATAGAATCATAGAATTGTTAGGGTTGGAAGGGACCTTAAAGATCATCTAGTTCCACCCCCCCTGCCATGGGCGGGGACACCTCCCGTTAGATCAGGTTGCTCAGAGCCCCATCCAGCCTGGCCTTAAAAACTTCCAGGGATGGGGCAGCCACAGCTTCCCTGGGCAACCTGTTCCAGTGCCTCACCACCCTCGTGGTGAAGAACTTCTTCCTAATGTCCAATCTGAATCAACCCATCTCTAGTTTTAATCCGTTCCCTCTAGTCCTACCATTACCCGACGTCCTAAAAAATCCCTCACCAGCTTTCTTGTAGGCCCCCTTAAGATACTGGTAGGCCACTATAAGGTCCCTCTGGAGCGTTCTTTTCTCTAAGCTGAACAACCCCAACTCTCAGTCTGTCCTTATAGGAGAGGTGCTCCAGCCCTCTGAGCATCCTCGTGGCCCTTCTCTGGACATGTTCTAGCACATCCATATTTTTCTTGTAGTATTTGATACTCTTTCAAGAACTAATGCTGTAGGTGTAGCAAATTTTGTTGGTGACTTTTTTTTTTTAAATTTGATAAAGGTATATTATTTCTATTTATTGTTACCTAAAATGGGATGGCAGTTTTCTGTCTGAGCATAAAGGTACAGTTTATTTCCTCCTTAAGTTTCCAGTCTGGAAGATGTTCCTAGATGCCGGGTTGTGTCATGTATGCTACAGACAGTATATTAGTCCATGAACATGAAAGCTACCTGTTCTTATTAAAATTTGCAGGGCTGTTTTTTCTGTTGTTTGTGTGTAGTGTAAAAACTCATCTGCCTTATTTGCTTAAGCGGTAAGTTCTCAGGAAGTTTGTTGTTTTTTATCTTCCAACTGTAGATGGAGATTTTTATGGATTTGGCCAGTTTATGTAGGAGCAGAGAAGAATGGGAACGCTTCGTGTTTAAAGATGATGGTGTATTTTTACTTTAGGATGAGCACAGCAATCGTAAAAGATTATTTAGACTGGCTGTAGCATGAGCAGGTGTTGTGTAAGACTTTATGTTGTTCCATTGATATGCGCAGATTCTAGCTTGTGATATTATTGCTGGTTTTGTTGCAGATGTGTTTCTCATAGTGAGCTGATGCTTATGCCAGACTCCCATGAGGTTTTATGGTGTGCCCAAATGAGCCATGGGAGAAGATGACCTTTTTTTTTTTTTTTTTTTTTTTTTTTTTTTTAATATGGGCCCTTGTTTGCATCTGGTTTTCTAAAAGGCAAGTGCTGCAGAGAATACAGCAAATTAGTACCTGGGTTATTGTTTTGTTTTAATTCTCTTTCAACTTGCCTGGAATGGAATTTCCCATTAACCTATTCCATTTTAAATGGAGAAACAATCAATATCTTTAAGGACAGGCTGTATTTATTTATTATTATCTCCATTGAAATAAAAAGCTTGTTATTTCTCTCATTCTTTCCTCTATACATTTTTTTTCTTGTTTGCCTTTTCTTTCAGCAAGTAAATTCTTTTCTTCAGCAAGCTGAAGTAAACTTGCTTCTTAGTAATAACTCTGGTCTGCAATTAGTCTTGACATCTCTTTGGATTTTCTTAGAGCCTGGTAATCCTAAATGATTGAGAAATACTGTTGAGACTCCTGGGAAAGGCTACTGTATATATGTGCATCACAGTAAATATTGAATTTTGCTACCTGAAGAATGGAGATTACGGAAATATGACAGGCTTAAATAATCCTTTATGCTTTCTGTATTCTTGATACGAGGTTGTGCTTTGAAGCAGTACTTGCTCCCAATCCAGATTGCTCCCAATCCAGATTACTCCCATACTAAATTTCTTGCCTCCATGCTGAGTTTTTTACACAAGAAAATTTTGGAATTGAAGTTAGTAAATTGTGTTTATGTGGTACAGTATTTCCTGAGCTGTACCTCCCCTAAAAAGCACACAAGGTGTGTGTGTGGGAGGGGAATAAAGCTTTGTCTTTATGAACTTTCTGTTTGGCTTGGTGTGTTTCAGCTGTGAAAGAGGAAAAGGGAATTTTGGTTTGCCATATTGCTCTGGGTGGAGGTGAGGGTGGGCAGAGGAAGAAGAGTGGTCGGGGTTTCTGTTGAGAATGCCAGTGCTCCAGTTGTGATCGCTGGAGAGCAGTTAAACAGAAGCTGGCCACCGCAGTGTAACCCAGTTTCTTGGGTGGGCTTGCAAGTGGAAAACTTCTAAGGATTTGCTGAAGATAATAAGGGACGAGTACTGCGCTTTACGTTCAGTACTTAAGGATCGAGTTGGTGGCAATAGAGAAGGTCTTAGTGAGCATCGGAAGGTATTTTGGTTCCTGCATTTCCCTTCTTGTTGAGATGTTCTGTTTGGGACAGAAACTAAGGGTCTGCTTCCTTCCCAGGCACCTTCTCTCCGCAGGTCTCACTCCTTTCTTTCGTTCCTTAGCAGAGCACCGGGATGATACCAGCAGAAAAATCCTGGCAACCAGCCTTTCTCTGGGGAGGATGCGGTAGGTGGCAGGAACATGAATGCTTGTAAGCTTTAATCGACCTCAGTCATACTTAGTCCCAGCAGAGTGGAGCAGAAGGGCTTAAGTGAGGTTGGACGTGCTGAAGACTGACGGGGGAAGGCTGGGTCCGTGCGGGAGGGATTGACTGAAATCAGAGTGATTATATTACTAATTTTAATCATGACTTAAATCAGCGAGCAGGAAATCCTGATTAAATAATTGTTTTTAATTTTATTTTGCGTTTGTGCTTAATTATTTTTCCTAAAGAAAAGTTGATTCTGATTGGTCTAATTTGATCATGCCTCTTGCTAGGCAGGAGAGTACACATCTATACGCATTTATTTAAGTAGTTATGCAGCTTAGATTCTTAAGGTTTAAGAAACATAATTCCCCGTGCTTTAGACAGCTTTTCGCTAACTTTATCAGCCAAACAAAATGAATCCCAATTGTGCGAGATACACAAGAAGAAACAAATACATCCAAATGTGTTTTGTGGTTAAACCAGGTTAAGTAGAATTGTCTGTAGTTTGTGAATTGAGTCAGTTACTTCTGGTCACTGCACCTTGCGAGATTTGGAGTTCATAGATCAAATCCAGTCGCTGTTCCTTCTTGTTCATCATTTGGAAAAGAAAGCCAGGCTTTCTTTCTGCTGCTTTCCAAGTTGTCCATTGCTTTTTAGCAGCTCTGAGCTAACCAACTACTGAAGTGGTTGGACAAACAAAAATGGCAGAGGTGGTTGCAGGCAAAAGCCAGTCAAGTGCTTCCGAGCTCCAATCCAGGCGGCTCGACCGCGGCTTCCAGCGATGTGAGGGTTTGGCTGCCAGCAGAGCATTAAAGTTTATATTGTTTGAATGTATTTTTCCCTTGTGCGAATTTAATAGATCATAAACTTTAAACCTCGCCATAGATTCTTATCGCTCCAAGTTTAGCTGAAACGTTTAACGCTGGAGCGTGTTTTTAAAATACGCAAATAAGAAAAATGATCCACCATCTGCTCTAAAGGCCTTTTTAGCTTTAGCTGGAGTGGCTCTGAGGCCGACAAGTGTCTTCAAGGATTTAGAGGGAAAGCTAGGGGTTGCTGGATGATTACACGACTGTGATGGGAATCTGGTTGCTTTGGAATGGGAAACTTAATTTGCTGGAGCTTTTACATGAAACCTCATGGAGAAGGTCAGTATTCCCTGGGACCGCCGCCTCGTGCTGAGTGGTGGCAGCAGGAGCATTAAGCAATGTATCTTGCCTCATCATATCTGCACAATTTTAAGTGGGTGGAAACTTAAAGGCCACGGTGCTTTCTTTATAATGTCCTTAAGAACAAAGCACATTCCTTAAGAACAAAATAGATTTTAAGAGATGAGGATGGTGGTAAGAAACTCCAGAGTGCCTTTTACAGGAAATGAAGCCCTATCATAATTACTTGGACATCAGCAAGTAGCGCATTCCCTTCCTTTGGACTTCTAATACAGCTATACCTATAAGAGAAAGGGAAGAAAAATGTATTTTTTTGAGGAAAACCAGGAAATCTTGATGCTTTTAGAAAAATCCGTTGTATGATGTCACATACACCCAGCCTTTTAGATATTTAACTAATTTTATGATTGTGCCTTGAGCTCAAAGCATATAAATGCTTCGAGCACTGTGTCCTGCAGCTGTAGCTTCTGGTGGATTGCAAATTTTTTTTTTTTTTCGTAAGTAATAAAACCTCTAAACTATATGCATAAGGACAACACATTGGAAAGTAATGTTAAATATACGAATAAATATTTTAAGTTGCTCTTTGTAACTCCTGTAAGTCTGAAATAATACAATTTAGATGCTGGTCTTCACTTGGTGGGTCTCTGGTGTCCTTGGGATGATGCAGCTTTAACAGCAGAGGTTTTTGCCATTTCTCTTCACCACCACTGAACTCTGGCAGCTCTTGATTTTGTGGAGACAAACTCAGATGATGCTATAAGCAGGATTTCTTATACTTTTTTCTTTCACTCCTGTGGCTTGGGCTAATCAGGCCTCTATGCTGCATAGCTGTATTTAAGTATTGTTTTTTCTAGTTAATGTTGCCTTCTCAGAGGTCTCAGTGGTTCCACAGTTTTGTCCTAAATGTTGCAGGTGTACTGCTGCCAATGCTTTTTTTTGGGGTTTGTTTTTTTTTTTGGTCCCCTAATACCCTGTTTCTGGCTATTTTGGTCCTCAGAGAGGTTGAGGTCTTTGCTATTTCTTAGCTGATTCACTTACTCCTAGTAAAAATGATGAGAGAAGTAGTGTCCTTTAATAAGTTGGTATTTTCATTATAAAGCAATTGAAAAATAAAATCCACACATTATTAATGATATTCTCTTTAACATCAGTAGAAACATATATCTTTAAATTAATATATACAGAATTAGAATTAAAAATATGTTTATTTGTTTGGACAGGACAAATATATTTGGTTGACACTGGAGACTTACAGCAAGCTTTATATTTTTCTAAGTGATATTATTGTAAAGACCAACCTTATTTGCACATACAAGATTGTAATGAAACCAGTTCTCTTAATAAATATGTTGTCTGTATGGTGAAAAATTGAGTAACTTTGAAATAACTTTTTTTATTATTTTTTACAAATATTATGTTAGTTTATGTAGGGAGACATTTTGCAGGTATTATGCTGGAGACCTTAATTTATTGGGAAATTCTTTTAGTCTTGATGGGTAATGATCTATTTCTGAATCAGTTCTGTTGAAAGTTGTATTAAGAGAGGTATCAGAAGTTTTGAAACTTTTCAAAGTAAAAATCCTTTGTTATTGCTCAAGTACATCCAGGAAAGTGTCCTGCTTCCCTTTCCCAGCTCTTTTACCCCCGGTGTGTTCCCTTCACCAGCCAGGTGAGAAGGGTGGTGGTGGGTCTAGGTGGTGTAATTATCTTCATAAAGTAATTTTTTTGTTTGTTTTAGTTGCGGTACTGGTGGTTATGGATTATTAAGAGTAGGTTTATCGGTATTAGTCACTAGGTTTTTTTGGTTGGTTTTTGTTTCTTTTGCAAGTCAGTTATTCCTTGAATTGGCTGTTGTTTGGGAGTGGTTGCTGTGTCTTTGGTACGTGTTTTAGAAACTTTTTTATTATTAGCATTGCATTTTAGTTTCAGTAGCTTTATTCACAGTGCTGAACTATGGTAAAAGGCTATCTTGCAAGTTTTCTACAACGTTTAACTTTGAATGAAGTGGAGTAATTCTTGTTACAGTACCTTTGTATTTCGTATTATGAAGGGCCATTAGAAGGAGTAGGATTTTCATATTTTAAAGTTACTATAGATTAGAAATAGAAGTAATTCCTGAAGATGCAGGTTTAGAATTTTTAAATGAGATAAAAAACGCACTTTTTGCTGTGTGTGTTATTGCTTCAGTATGTGATTGCTTTTTGTGAAATTCATTGCCTATTTAATTTACCTCTACTTATATAATCAGATTGCATATTACCTCTTTCTAATTAAATTTTATTATTAAATGATTGTGGTACTAATAACGCCTAAGAGGGGTAACACCAGTATTCAAACTATGAAAGGCAAATAGCATGGTCTTTACTTCCTTGTTAGGTGGTAATTTGTATTCTGCATCCATAGATTTTTTTTTTTTTCCAGTCCCTTGCGTGATACATGTTGTCACGTCAGAAACGTCCAAGTGGTTAGTATTAAGGAAGAGGCAATTTTATATATCGTGCATGTACACTCTTTTGTATATCCACAAAATGTGTGTGTGAAGTCTTGACGAGCTGTCTCTTTAGTCATTAGGAATACTAATGTTGTTTTTAGGACCCCCCCATCCCCCACAGCAGTCTCATAAACAAGCTAAGCTTACACAAAAACTTCAGCTGCTTTTTCGTAAAAATCTTCTAAATTCCTGTTGTCTCTTATTACACACTTCTGAAAAACTTGTTTCATCTCTTGAGATATGTAATTTCATTAAACCTGCTGATGAGTATTGCAGATGATATAAAATCTGGCTTCTTGTTTTGCAATATCTTGAGTTTGAGTTTTAGCTTTTTATATTCCTGTTTGCTTTTAAACAGAAGAATAGAAACATGTAGCGTTCACAAAAAAACCAGTCTGGTTGTGTATTAGATTATACATTGATATTGTATTTCTTGTATTTTTCTTCCTATTTGTTATACTTCCAACATATATCATAATTTGGGAATTATATATTGAAGCTGTGACAACAAAATAATTTCCAGTAAATGACCTTAATAATGATTTTTTTATTCCCCCCCTCCCCGTGTTGTGTGATTGAAAGTTGACCTGATTTGTTCTCCTGGCTAAATCGCAGTGTGCTGTTCTCTCCAAGCCTTTCACTTGTTTTTCTCTTCTAGAGAAGTGCAAACAACAGGCACTGGTCTCTGCCAGTGTCTGACACCACCTTCCTGCTGCTTTTCTTAAATCTCTTTTTCTTCAAGTTTGTTCATACAAAAAAAAAAAAATAGAGGGAGATAGAACCTGCTATTTTTACCTTTTTTTTGTTGTTCTTGTGTCTTTGAAATCCCATCTTTCCAAGGGGAACGAGCGATGAGGCAGCAGTACCAGTGGCTGTCAGGAGTTGCAGAATGTGGCTGTGTGTTCCACCATCCCTGTGGCCCTTCAGGTGGGATGTGTGCTCCCTTCTAGACCAGGTCCCTTGATCAGCCACCTCCTACCCCCGGGTTTCCCTTCCTGACCACTGCTGGCCCACAAAGGTTACCTCCAGTCTCCTCCTGCTCCTCTGCTTCCCCTGCACTTCTCTAAACTATCATTTTCTTCCTCAAATTGCTGTCATCCTGCTCAGTTTTCATTTCTGCGTGCTGTTGATTTTGCTGGAGGGAGGGTAAATCTTTGATAAAGGGAGCGGGTCCATGCGGTAGAAGCAGGAGCCTTCGGGAAGGACAACGGAACATGGACTGCCCATGCTCAGCTGGAGGTGCTCTGGGGGACACGGCTGTGCAGGGACGTAGCTGGGAGTCTCTCCTCTCCTGTCCCACAGCGTGTCACTGGGTGGGAGCTCTCCCACTGTAGAGCCAGCAGTGATGGTGAGTGCTCCCTGCACTTAGGCGTTCACAGCTGTGTCTGGAAAGACTGGAGAGGAACGTCGGTTCAGTTTGGGTGTCAAAATTCTGCTTGACCACCTGTTACCACTTGAAAAAAAGGTGAAATCCAGTTTTAAGATTATTGTGGATAAAGGTATAAATGGGGGATTTTGGGGAAATAACAGATTTTGCTAGTATTTTTTCAGTCTTTAATAATGGAAATTCTTCATGTTTTTTAGGTTTAAGTCAAAAATTATAATTACATTACAATTGCTTTTTGTTACATCTGTTGACTCATTGAATCTGTTGGCTTTGTTATATGAATGATCCAAAGATACTGAGCAGAAGAGTTTATTTCTAGCAAAGTAAGACATTTTTAGCATGAGTTCTCTCATTTGGTAAATAATCATGTTGGCATGTAGTACTTGCAGAACAATATTTTATTATGTGAAAGCAGTAAATGAACTTAGCGAATTAGTGATTCAGGTAACTACCACAATAGTTGTGTGACTAGCTGTTAGGGATGTGAATGGGTTTCATTAGAGCCTAAACTGGTTGGTTTTTAACAGTTAGACCAAAACCTACATGGTGTACTCAGTCATTTGTCTTTTGTGTTTATAAGTTTATCTGTGTGTAGACTTGCCATGGGGCATGTGTATTGACAGTGGCCGTGCGGTAACTGCAGCTGCCACCTCTCTGGGGCACTGGCTGGGCCACGAGGGTGGCCTCCAGCTTGGGAACGGCTGTTGGAGAAACTTTCCCTTTCCCGATGTGTTTTTATTCAGTTGCTTTTACCAGTTTGGATATTTCAGTTGTTTTTTCGTGGCAGAGATAGCCCGCTAAAGCAGCAGGCCTGGGTCCACTGGGGCAGGGAGTGTGGTGTGTACACGTCAGGGTTTTAACCTTGTCTGCCTGTACAGGCGCTGGTCTCATTCGGACCATCTGCTGCCATTTCTAACTGATGGAGGTGAGCCTGGCCCAGTTCTGGATGCTCTAAGTCACCTCTGACACCATTTTGCACAGCATTTTCCTGGAGAAACTGGTTGCTCGTGGCTTGGATGGACGTACGCTTTGCTGGGTAAAAAACTGTCTGGAAGGCCAGGCCCAGAGAGTGGTGGTGAATGGAGTTAAATCCAGTTGGTGGCTGGTCACAAGTGGTGTTCTCCAGGGCTCAGAATTGGGGACAATTCTCTTTAATATCTTTATCAATGATCTGGACGAGGGGATCTAGTGCACCCTCAGTAAGTTCGCAGACAACACCAAGTTGGCAGGAGTACTGATCTGCTTGAGGGCAGGAATGCTCTACAGAGGGATCTGGATGGGCTGGATCGATGGGCCGAGGGCAATGGTATGAGGTTCAACAAGGCCAAGTGCTGGGCCCTTCACTTGGGTCACAACAACCCCGTCCAGCGCTACAGGCCTGGGGCAGAGTGGCTGGAGAGCTGCCTGGTGGAAAAGGGCCTGGGGGTGTTGGTCGACAACTGGCTGAACGTGAGCCAGCAGTGTGCCCAGGTGGCCAAGAAGGCCAGTAGCATCCTGGCCTGTGCCAGGAACAGTGTAGCCAGCAGGAGGAGGGAAGTGATGGTCCCCCTGTACTGGGCACTGGTGAGGCCCCACCTCGAGTGCTGTGTCCAGTTTTGGGCCCCTCACCACAAGAAAGACGTTGAGGTGCTGGAGCGGGTCCGGAGAAGGGCAACAGAGCTGGTGAGGGGTCTGGAGCACAAGTCCTGTGAGGAGCGGCTGAGGGAGCTGGGGGTGTTCAGCCTGGAGAGGAGGAGGCTGAGGGGAGACCTTCTCGCTCTCTATAGCTCCCTGAAAGGAGGGTGTAGGCAGTGGGGGTCAGTTTCTTCTCCCAAGGAACAGGCGACAGGACAAGAGGAAAAGGCCTCAAGTTGCTCCAGGGGAGGTTTAGACTGGATATTAGGAAAAATTTCTTCACTGAAAGGGTTATCAAACATTGGAACAGGCTGCCCAGGAAAGTGGTTGAATCCCCATCCCTGGAGGTATTTAAAAGATGGGTAGACGTGGGACATGGTTTAGAGATGCTTTTGGCAGTGTTAGGTTAATAGTTGGACTCGATTATCTTAAAGGTCCCTTCCAATCCAGACAAGTCTGTGATTCTGTATCCGTTATAGATTTGTTTATATTCATTTTTTTAAAAATCTCCCATGTGGTTAGCTTGGTATTTAGTTACCCCCAAATTCAGGAGTACGGAAACAGTCATGTTAAATGTATCCCAGGTGAAAAGCAACCCACTTGGTAAGGTGTGGTGCTCCCTCCTGGTAGCACTGGCAGTTCTCTCTCTGTCAAGTTGGCTGTAGGAAGTCGGCTCCAGGAAGCCTGCTTTGGCCATCCAAGGGATTTCATGGTCCTCCCCTGCCTCTGGTGTGAGCTGTTTTAAGGAGAAGTCCTGCTTTATCTCCTTTCAGTTGGGAAAGAGAACTTGGATCGCACTTGGTTTTGCTTAAATTATGGCTGCAGTGGTCTGCAGAAGCCAGTGTAGCATCCTTATCCTTTGACTAGGAAGAAATGTGGTTAGTTTTGTAGGACAAGTACTACACAGCCCTTCTGTTTAGGTGCTTCTACGTGGTCAATGATGTTAATTACACATAAGTATTTTTATTGCTGTCTTGAAATACGTTTTGAATATATACCTGAAAATATGTTTGTGGTTTTTTTTTATTTGCAATATCAAAGATTTATAACTCTGCCCTTTCCTAATTTCTCATTGCCCCCCGGGGCTTTAACTGCATTTATGTTACGAAATTTTATTCACGTGATCACAGACTTTGTTCCATGAAGTCTGTTCTTCACTCAGCCTGCAAGATGGGCAGTTCTCAGGAAGGGACTGTGTTGACAGGAATGAGAATCCCTTCTTTCTTTCTTCTAAAACTTGAATGAAAGTGCCATAGTATAGCAGAAAAGAAAGCTGGTTTAAAATTAGGCGATGAGCGCTGGATAGGAGAACCGGCTGTAATGCAGATTTCTTAAATGATAATGCTGAGCAACACTAAAACCAAATTTTTGACAGATGATTACATAGGATGTTTCTTTGTGAACTTGGGAGGGTGCTGAATTTTTAAAAATGTTCAGTACACAAAGTTGCAACTGAATTTAATGTATACTGTTGGTATCAACAGGCTCCATAGCTGTGCTGAAAGAAGGATGAGTACGAAGTTTAAAATATTTTTTCCCCTTAGCCTTAAACTTAATCTTTCACTGATTCATGCGTGGTTTCATACAAGTGTCATTTTTTCCCGATCTGTAGAATGGAGCAATGCTTCAAGGTCCTAAGAAAATGTAGGTGTAGTCATTAACGTGTCAGCTTTGTGTGTGTGTGATTTGTATATTTAGAGCTGTATTCAGAGAGGCTTCTCCCTAGATGGACATTGACAAAATTAATTTCTTCCCCTGTTCAGTGGAGCTTGGATTCAGAGGCTGCTGGTCGAGTTGTGTCCTTAAAAAAAAAAAGAAAGAAAACCCACAAAAACCTAAGGAACAGTATCTAGTTGCCTGATTCTTTGAGCAACACCTGGCCTCTGGACAGGGTGCCTACAAGAGAAAAATGGTGAGCCATCTCACAGGTTCCCCGTTGGGTGAGCTGCCTGCTGGTGTGGTGGTTTCTCACGAAGCTGCAGTCTGAATCTCTCAATGCAAATTTTATTTTTGTTTCAATTCTTAGTATTTTCTATTCTGTGTGCGCCATGCAAGTATTTTGAAAGGAGGAAACTGACGGTGTTATTAGAGGTTAATACCTTTTTTTCCCCTAAAATGGTGTAGTTCAAAAGCCAGAATAGTTCATGAGTCTTGTGGTTACACTTAGAGGTGAATTTACCGTCCCAGTTTAATCTTAAAGGTGTAATAAGCTTTTTTTTTTGCATGTTTGATGTTTAAACTGTGGCCTCTTATGTAAGTATATAGGGGTTGAAGTTCTAGTTGGTCGCAATGTTATGAGTAAAATAGATTAATATATTTGGAAAGACTTAGGTTTTTTGGTTTAATTTCTTATTTGTAGCATGTTCCTTGCCATGTAATGGCAAAACCAATACAGGTTAAGAGTTACGTACTGTGATCAGCAGTTTATGTCCTCCAGGGAGCAGAACACTTGCCTTGAGGGTCAGTGGGCTTTCTGCGCTGGGGGAGTTTCAAAGATCATGAGGGCAGAAATGTCAGTAGGAGCTACAGAGGTAAGGAGATTAGGAAGTTCAGGGAATTAACGACTGAAACACGCTCCTATTGACACAAATACAGCTTTCAAGTACCAAATGACTGGTATTATAACTCAGAAAAATAAGATACACTTATTCTGTGACATTGTTGGGGGGGTGGTGTTGGACTGCATTTCTACCCTATAGGTAACTTTCAGACAAATTTATTTGGGGAAAAGGTGCAGAATTTATATTTGTTCCTTCATGGTTTACTTTTTCGGAGGAGTGAGGGTGAGAACCAAAAACCCTGTGGGAAGGGGCATTGGTCGCGCTCTTCCTGCTCGGTAGGTGACCTCTGCTTTTAACTTCCTTTTCACTCCTTCCTTAGATAGCAGAAACTACTGTTTATTTTTGACATGTGCAAAAGGCCTGTGCCATTTTAAATTCTTGCAGAACAGCCATTTCGTGGACTCGAGCATTTAGAGCTCCTGGTTTGTTTTCCTTATAACTGAATGCAGCAAATGAAATTTACTGTACTTTCTGGTGTTTCTCTAGGTAGATGTTTCTTCTTCGGAACTGCTCCAGGCTTTTAGTGCTTTTCAGCATAGAAGCAGGTAGGGAGATGGAAAGCGGTGAGCTTTTGTTCAGAGTGTGATGCACTTTTTGTGAGTTATCACAAAACCGGGTGTTATCTTGTGACCTGTTAGTCAGCATCGCCAACAAGTGACCCATGAACTTGCAGTGTGCTTCTCCCTGCTCACTGCTGCTTCCCCAAGGGGATAAGGAGCGTGTGGTTTTGCAGCAAACGAAGCTGAAATGGGCAAATTCTGCTTCTCCCTTTCTGTTCGGTTACCTTTTACAGAGCTGTCTGGAAGCAACAGTAATTGCTGCGGATTCCTCTACATGGAGTTGAAAAGGGAGCTGGTAGAGATAGGCAGGCAGCATGTCACCTGCATGTGTGCAGCCCAGGCTGCATTAGTTTTTATCTCTCTTGACATAATGTTGTGTTCAAGGCAGACGTTTACTATGTAGGAAGGCAGTCTTTTAGTGTTCCTGCCACAGATGTCTTGTGTAACTTTGGCCAAGATGTTAGGTGCTATCTGTAAAATATAAATAGGCTTTTTCTTACCTTATAGGGGGATTCTAAGCATAAACTACTTCTCTGTGTATTGTGTATTTATTTGTCGGTCGTAGTAGTAGTGCAGTGCAATACAGCAGCACTGATACTGCCCTATGGGACACTAACAAGGACTTTTTAACTTTTGATTGACTGAGGATTTCCAGTAGACTAAAGCAACCCAAAGGAGTGCCGTCATATTTTCTTCTTATCTTTCTTCTAACTTGGTAGCATATGATCATAAAGCAATGCATTTAGTGTAGTTTTTCCTTAACCAGAACATTGTTCTTAACTCTGAAGAAAGAAAAGTTACTGCTTTTGACCTTACAACTGTGTGTTGAATATTCTCTTTCCAGGAGAAAGCTGCATGGAACCTAGATGTGATTGCTTAAGGCTTTATGGGAGTCTCTTGTATCACGTTTATGCAGGCACAGACTACAGTGGTCAGAGATGACAAGAAACATCAGAAGGATGTATTAGTTGGCTACCCAGTTGCTGCCAAAACTGACAGTTGTCTTGAACAAAACTTTATTAAAAGCACTTTAAATGAGTACTTTGTATCTCGGATTATTCCGTCACTGTAGCAGATGTTCAAATCAGATGCTGTCAGAGTTTTACTGAAGATGCATTTGTTTTTTTCAGTATCTATACATTTGTTCTAAATGGACTAAATGCTTAGAGCAGTACTTCAGACAGTGAGAGTTAACCAGTTGATAAACCTGTTCTCGGGTATCACTGTCTTTAGCTGTGAGGAGTGCAAAATGGTCAGTGAAGACTATGTCAACAAACTTTGTTTCTTTGAAACACTCTGGCTCTGCCAGTTTGCTATTAAATGGTGGAAGTTGGTGAGGTTGAAAAGCCACCAAAGTCCTTCTCTCAAATCAGGACCTGCTCTTTGATTGCTCTTGGCAGTTCAGAATAATCTAGAGAACAACTGCAAGTGAGTAATCCAGGTTTTTTAAGAAAGCAGGAAAATATGATGCTTGGGAGTACATAGTGACAAGTTTCAAAGGAATGGATATAATTCTCTGTAACAAACATGTTCAGGATATCAGCCATCTAGTTTGTATATGTTCAGAACGTTGACGACTTTGTCAGGCTCATTCTGATTATGGTATTGTAGCCAACAACTCGGGAAATCTATTTTTAGTAAAATTTTCACTGTTTAAGCTCTTAGTTGTATGAGTTCAGAATAAGTCTTTTTAAGTAGGACGTTTCCAGAAGGGATGTTATTCACTGATGCTAGTTTTCTGTGCAGTATTTTTTGTCGTGGCTTTTCTGTTGGATTGATACAGGAGGGGTCTCATCATGGGGAAAGATCTTGCAGTTTGGGATTTCAACGTAGGAAGTACATTCTGATCTTACCTAACTCAACATTGTTTTTAAGAGCCTAGAAGGAGGTTACTGGACATGGAAAGGGATTTTTTGATGTGGGGTATTCTTCTTCCAAGTGGACTGTTCTGCGGTTGGGCACAGCAGAGGTTTCTGTTACTATGCTGTCGTGGTTTTGGCCAGATTGGCCAATCAGAACGACAGATGCCCCCCCCTCCCTCAGAGGTGAGAGGAAGAGATAAGGAGATTTAAGAGTTTAGAAAAAGAAAGAACTAAACTACTTTAATGAAAATAATAATAAATAAGAAAATAGTAAATAATAATAGAATAATAAAAATTAAAGAAAAAGGTATACAATATATACAAAACCGTATCCAGCTCCCAGGATGACGATCGCGTCACCAGCAGACACAGGAAAAGTCCCAGACTGGAGTCAGCGACCGACAGGAGCTGAATTCCGGAACTAGAGTCAGGAATGCTCGGATCAGGATCAAAGGCAGACAAACAGACAGGGTCCTCCTCAGACATCGGCCATTGAAGAAAGAGCGAGCCAGAGCCGCCTTGCCCCGTTGGTCGCTCAGCTTTGATACTGAGCGTGATGCAGATGGGATGGAATACCCTGTTGGTTGGTTTTGGGTCACCTGTCCCGTCTGCTCCTCCCTGCAGGTGGGACCGCTCTACACTTCTCTGCCTCTGACCCTCTAACGGGGCAAGCAGCAAAGTTAGCTGACCTTGGTTGTTATAGCAATAAGTATAAGCAAGAGCCTCTGTGCAGACCATTCCTTGGTATAATCAGGTCTTATCACTCTGAGAGTGAACAGTTTCTGAACAATATACTGTTAATTTCAGACTTCAGTCAGTTAGAAGAGGCCCAGCTAAAAAGTAAAATTACAAAGCAGAAAATTGGTTCTGTTTTACCTCAAACCAGGATATCTGCCCATGAACTGATCTGTTGAATTCAGTTTTTGTCTAAGGTGTGTGGCAGAGAGGAGGAAATACAGTGACACCAATCTTCAAAATGTAGCCTCCTTCCTGCTTTTGAGGGGTGGCAATTCCAAGATAAATAGCTTTTGAGATACTAGGAATGTACTGCATGTTCTTTCAGTTTTTCTTTTTCCCTTTGTTCATCACGCTAAACATTATTCAACAGACTCAGGAAGGACCTTGTCATGGTTCTGTTGCTCATAGTCGTATTTGCTATGCTAACTCTTCCTGTACATGGTGCATGTGGAGTTACATTAGAAGTTTGGGAAATGGATAGGTAGATGCCATGTTGAATGTTCTGTGCTACATATTATCTTCTCTTTATTAATTATTCTATACTTGACAATTCCCGTCACTAATATGGAGAAAACCACTGCAAAAATAATGCCATAATAATTTCTGGGGCAAGATAGGAAAATTGTGAAGAATTCCTTCAGGAAGAGCTAACATAAAGAGAAGTCTGGCAAAACCCCAACCTGTTATAAGGATTCACATGCCAAATAAAACTAAATGTTGACTTGTTTTCTGAATAACAAACAGGATTGGAATTAGACACAGCATGATGTTGTTTCAGTGAATATTGCAAAAAAGCTTCAGTAGCTTTCAGACCCACCAGCGCCATTAATTGTTAGACAGACTTCAGTCTTGAAAGCTGTAGTAGACATGCATATTATTGGTTTTAGGTTTGGGATGTAATTTTTAAAGGTACTCAGTTGTCTTTTTTCTTTCAAGTCTTTCTGTTGCCTATGTTAGTGCTTATCTTTCTGAGGTGCTGTGCTGCACCTCAAGCAGGTTGTGCTTACAGCTGTGCAATAGGTCTGTCGCCTGTGGTGTTGAAGGAAAGTGGTGTTACTTATATGCAGTATGTAGGGAAAACGCTCTCACTCAGAGATGAGAGCTCTCTCTTGCTTGAGGAGGCCCCTGCGTTGCTCTTGAGCTGCGTATGGCTTTCAAGCAATTCAGTTGTACTTCCAAGGGGTAAGATTGGTAGAGGGACTCGTCAGAAATGAGGCGTTACCGGCTTGTCTTGGACATAGTTGCACGCCTGGTTCAGCCCCAGTTACCATAGAACAGACCCTTGGGGAGCTATTGTCCTCTCTGTTGTATGAATCACTCCCTGAGCTCTCAGTGAACCATTCTGAGTTGCCATCCTTGTGGCATATACCCACATGCATGAGTATATGTTGTTGGTTTGTGGCCAAATAAAGGCATCGGTAGGCAACTTGTGAATTATCTCCGCCTCTGCGGCCTACAGCAGCCATCTGAGACACATAGTGGCCAAGGGATCCTTAGAACAGGGCGCCCAGCTGAAAGGCGAGGAGAATTAAACACTCTTAGAGTTGTTACCCACAAATGTCTTCTAGCAGATCTGGAGTTGGCCCAAGTCATTTATTCATAAGTCTTTCTTCAAGGCGTTAGCAGAGGTTCCCTCAGGAACACGTTTCTCTGTAATTCACTTTTCTTTCCCAGGTTGTTGGCCAGACAATTGAAATCCAAAAACTGGCAACAAAGAGAGAGGTGAAGTCTAAAGATCATTACAGGTTTTTTTAGTGTTAAAGAATTGATTTCTGTTGCAGAATAATTTGCAGAAAATTACTTATCTATCCAGCAACCAACGTTTCCTTTTGTTTTAGATGAAATTTCTGGACTGTTGAGCTGTTGGGAAAAGTGAAATAAACAACCTTCAAACAGCATTTTAAAAAAGTGAGCTACGGTCATTTGAAAAAAACCTTTGAAAAAGACTTCCAAAAAGAAATAGGCTGCATCTCGGGGAGAGGGGGGACACAGGGAATGCTGTTTTTTCAGCAGCGGGAGAGTTAATGTTGAATGGTAGAGTCCAGGTAACCCAACAACCTGACCAGCATGCTCTTCCTCGTCAGCTCTTCAGTTCATGGGAAATTGGCCAGAAGTTGTTGTGTTTGGGATTTTTTTTCCTCCCCATCAGAAAAACCTTTTTTTCTCTACTTTTGTATTTTAACAAGCTTGCATCTCATGATCGTACAGCTGTAATCAGTGGACACAAATTTTATAAAAGCACTTTGGAAGTGTATTTTCAAATTATATTTGTCAAAACCTGCTGTCTTCTGATGTTTATAGGGAAGATTTTTTTTTCTTATGATTTGTTAAATTTACCATAGTTGTGCTTTTTTAGGCCAAAATTTGCCAGATATATTGTTTCCCTCCCACAGCTTTTATGTAAAGCCTGACTGGTCTTCCTGCTAATTAAACAGCTTTTTCCCTTCTTTCTTTCACCACCAGTCTCCCATCAGCAGTGGTCACCTTTCACTTGCCCGCGTCCCTTTGCCCATTCTTTTGGACACAGTCTTCTCGTTTTAAAAGGATCAGGTAATTGAAGAAAAGTTCTCTTCAGATTATTAAGAGAAGCATTTTAAGTTCACCTAGGCACCTTAGCAGTGATAGGGTGTGTGTTTGTTAGGAGACTGAAGTGCCTAAATAGAGAGGACAACTTCAGTGAGAAATATTACTTTTATACTTCTTTTCTGTGTTGTGTGCCTCAGTGTTACTGGCTCCAGGATTGAGAAATGTTGCATTTTTCACTGTGTGTTTGAAAATACTCTTGATGAATTAAATGGATTCTGTGCTTTACTCACCCTGGGCTTAGATAAGTGTGTGTCTCATTAGGAATTTCTTATCATTTAAGATCTTTTTGGACAGCTGCTTTCACTTGAACACCAGGATGTATTTTCCCCCTTTTCTATTGCATGTGCTTCTGCTGTTTGGCTTAAGCTACAGTGAAGGTTTTAAACTCTAATGTGGTACCCTGTACTCTTTCATGTCATCTATTGTTTGGAGGTTATAGTAGCTGTAACTTCCCTGTAAAAGAAGTTAGTCCTCTTGACTGAAAACCCAGTTGTTATAACCATTTCTAAATTTCCAGGTTAAACTTTGTCATGCATAATCTGTAGCTGTTTGTTGTTACTCTGTTGTTAAATTGTTAAATATTTTGGAAGAGCTGGAACCCTGGGGTCTTGGTAAACTGTGTCCTCCAGGCTTTGGTTATGTAGCTATTGTTAGGAGGTAAATATAGCTCTGGGATTTTATTTGTTTGTTTCATTTTAAGTCTCAGAGAGTGCATCTTGCTGTCCACCCTACTGACTGCTGATTTAGGTTGAGTGGAACCTTCTTGACCGGTGAGGCTGCAGTGCTGGATGACTGTGGCCTCGGGACTGTGATTCATGTGGGATCGTGATGCGCTTCAAAGCCTTCTGCTGAGGGCGGGCTGTGTTTTTGTTGTTATCTTGGAATTGAACTCCTCGAATTACTGCTGCTTGGCTTTATGCTATCGTACTAGCATCTCAACTTGTTTTCTTAGCACATCAGTAGTTTACGAGGCTATTTCCAGTTCTGTTTTCTGTTATTCCCCAAAACATGCTGTGAAAGAAAGACTGTTCAACACATGGTTTAGCAATACAGGTCAACTTTGTGGGTATTTTTGGATTTATTTCTCAATCATACAGCCCAATGTTCTATTTTAAATGGAACAGGTGTCATTGTTTCCAATTTAAAAATCAAGAAATTTACATTAACTCCGTACATTTTTATGTCTTACTCTATTTTGGTTTGCCAAGCTTTTTTACTTGATTAGACTTGTATTTTAGAGCTCTGTATGTTCCCTTCACTGACAACTTGTTCTGGGTTGCTTTATTCCCCATTGACTTTATAAGGTGCTGAAGCATATATAAAGCATAAGCTGCAATAAAGTTTTACTATTAATAGGAAGGGACCTTGATCAGCATGATGATGACTTGCCAGCATTTACCTAACTACAAAATAGTTTGTTACCAAATAGTTTGTTTTCTTGAAGGCAGAATTGTTAGCTTCAATACCTTATTTTTGTGGAGAATGAAAAAGTCTTTGGTTGGTTCTGCAATAAGGAAAGTCCAGAGTTTCAGAAAGATAAGAGAGAAGAATAAAGTTGAGTGCATGGTTTGATTTTTGGTTTGTTGTTTTTTTTTGTTTTTTTTTTTTCCAAATGAGAGAAGAGAGTAGCTCACTTAAAAGAAAGTCCATGGTACACGTGGATGCAGAGACAAGATGCATCTTCATGTTGGTGAAAGAAGAAAAGTAGTTCTGTGAGTGTGGTGGTTTTTTGGGGTTTTTTTTGGTTTTTTTTTTTTTTTTTTGAGACTGCTCAAGGATTTTAAAATCTGGATTTTTAGTAATTTTCTGTAGTCTGTTTTGCATTTGATATTTTAAAGCTTTCTTTTTATCCGCTGGTACACATGTATTCTAGAATGACAAGAGCTGTCATACTCAATTGTTATGAAGTTAAATTATTAGAGCGTCAACATAATGGGATAAATGCATATTTAGGATATTTCAGATTGAAATAAACAGTTACTTAAGGGCTTTAGGGATTGGATTGTAATGCTGTTGCACAGTGGTTTCTATACTTGGAATGGTTACCATGCTTAAAGTCTGGTGTTTGTAACTTCAAAGATTGTTTGATACCTTTAAAGGAATTTTTATTTATTTGGGGGGGGGGGCGGAAGCTGCTTTCCAGGCTGCTTTTCTTGCCATTTGATATGTATACACCTTCCCCTCCCCCCGCCCCTTTCTTTTCCCCCTCCTGGCACCCTTTTAGGTGGATATTAGTTAGATTTACTATCTAAAGGATGCTACTGTCAATGAAGAGACTACGTGATGGTAATATTATCAATGTTACTGTGAAGTGTTCCTAAAAATGTGTTGGACATAATTCTCATACCATGTGTGTTACCATAAAATCTGAGTGCCTACTAGGAGCACATCAGGAAATTTGATTTACATTTGGGCTATTGTTGAACTGTCGTCTTCCCTTCAATAGATAGGTCTCCGTGTTGAAGTATTTTGCTGTGGCGTTAAAAGCTATATGCATAAAGTCTGTTAAAGAAACCAGACCCAACCATTATGCCTTTCACTTAAGTGAAGGGTGGTTTGTGCTGGCCTTGAATTCAGGAGAAGGGGGCCTCAGTCTAATCTGGAGGGTTGTTTTAAGAAGAATCTGGCTTCTGCATAATGAACTTTATCTTCATTGTAGAAAGCTGACAATGTGTGAAGCTGTTGATCTTTCTTCGTCTTGAAGCTGTAATTGACTGCCGGATAACAAGAGTCCATTCAGGGTAATAAGAGAGTTGAAGATAAAGATGGAGTCTTGGAGCTTGATTCCATATTTAGTGGAAAAGAAAAACATGTCTGATCTGTCAAGCCTTTGTGTTTGAGTCTGTGACGCTGCTCTGTAGTCTAGCAGTGTTTGAGATAGAGATCGCGGTGCGTGTGTATCCCAAAAGATCCAGTTTTAGGAGGTGAAGACTTGCAGTTACAACTCTCTGCTGAACTTTTGTTCCTAAAATGTGAATTTTACTGAGGTATGAGCAAGCATTTGGTGAAATAACTGGATCTTTTGCCAATATTTGCTGTTTGGAGGTGTGGGTCCTTGGGGTACAAGTGTAGTTGCACTTTATTATTTTCTGGTCACCAGTTCTGAAAAATTCAAACTGCGATGGAAAATCCTCTGATTCCTTACATCTTTGTCTTGCTAAGGTAGAATATGCTATAATTTATTGTACCGAATGCCATGAAAAAACTTCTGAAATGCTTCTCTGAATTTATAACTTTGACTTTTGACATAACCCATTGCTTAGCAAATTCTCAGAGAAGTTTGGAGTTCTTTTCAAAAGAGTTCTGACAAAAAGTGTCCTTTTCAGGATAAGAAATCTGTATATTTTATATTAGTTTTTAGAGGAGAGGCTATATATGGTTCTGAAAGGTGAATTAATATGGAAGATACTGCCACTCCCAAAAAATACAACAGCTAGGTAGTGTTGGTAACTTTTTAAAAAAATTACTAGAAGAAGCATTCCAAAATCTGTAGTGGTTACAAGAAATCAAGAAAAGTAGTTTTTTAGGGCTCTTCTGTAAGTTTTGGGTAATCTTCCAGTTGTTCTCTTCATAAGATAGTAGAAGTTTGAACGGCAGTGGGTGGTAGCAATGCCAGTCTTTCATTTAGCGTCACTGTAAATGTGTTTTTAAGTACTTGTGTAACGTGATTGCGTGTCCTTTGAGTTAGTGAGATGGCTTTCAGGGGTAGGAATGAAGTTAGTTCAAGCAAGAAGTCTGAGTATATTTTCAAAACTGTAAGTTAGGTCAATCTGGTGGGCAAGTGTTCTGTGACCAGGAGAATTTATAAAGTCTGGTGTTTAAAAAAATTACATTTTTTGTCCCTTACATGAAGTACCTTTAAAAGTAGGTAACTTATGCTGAGAACGGAAGGATTGTACAGAACTGCATGTTCTTGGAAAAACAGCTGTGTGTCTGGGAGTTGAATGGTGTATTTTAAATTACAGCATGAATGAGGAAGGCAGTTTAATAGCTCTTCCTAGGATTTGCTCTGTGTTGAAAGAAGATTTGAATCCACCTTTTCTGTCTTGTCCTTCAGATCTCAAGGATGGTAGAGTGTCTGTTGCTTCTTGGTTCTGGGTATTTAACAACAATAACAAAAAAAACAAAACAAAACTCCCAAACATTATGACAGAAAAACCACTCCATCAGAAATAATGAAGAGAATAGAGTGCATTCATTAGTGTGTGTAGGCTCTAAAATCTGAGCAGAAAAAAACCCCAAGGGTTGTATTTCATCTGTGCTGTGGACTACCCCTCTACCTGCTAAATTTGGCCTGGTAAGGTAAGCCGGGGCGCTGATCTGTTCAGTGCATTGCTATCCACATACAGTACCTGAGACCTGCAGTAGCAATTTCACCCTGCAGCACTTCGAATGAGCCTCAGCTATCCACAGTGATTATTGCTTTCCCATATTTCATAAAATAAACAATATAGGGTACGGTAGTATCTATTTCTGTAATATACGCATGGTTTGTAATTGCTAGAATTATGTCAGTAATTTTAAGTAAGCTCTGAACATTTGTGGGCGGTGACTATCAAGTAGGCTAGTGAAACAAAATATTGCTAGTCCTGCTTCATTAAATGGGTCACTTTGGCGAATTAAAATTGGCTATTTCAGTGACATACACTTAAACACTTTTACTGTTATGAAGCAAAAGAATAATCATTTAAACTTGCCTGACAAATCCGATGTTATTAGTTTCTTACGCTTTTCCAGAGCAATACTTTCCATTAAGGTATAGATTACATGTATACCAGGAAAGGTATACTGTACACATCAGCGCTTTTTTTTTTTTTAAAAGCCTTATTGCACAATGTGTAAATGTCAGAAATATTTTTTGTGCGTATGAGAAGCATACAGTTCGGTTTTGAAACTCTCGGAAGCATACCCAAACACATTTTAGGAAGCAAGAGTTTAAAGAGGATTCCTGATTGTTCCACACTGTGCATATATGTAGTAAAACAGTCTTTACCCCAGAGAGCTTACAGCCTAAAATATGTAGGATTTGGAGGAATTTTCACTAGGCAAGTTTAGGAGCGGCATTACAACGGCTGATAATAAGCCAGCTGCAGTTTCAAACTGGGTAATTCCTCTGCATTGCTGGAAGAGAGACCTCCACCTCCGTACGTGGCTGTGTTTGGGTAAACTCCCCCACCTCCAGAAACAAAATGCGGTAATGCTCAACCTGCTGCTTGCCGTTTGATTTTTCAAAAGAAGGCTCTGCCAACAATACGTCTCCTGCTCGGACATTTTTCTCTTGGTATGTTTTTTTTCCATCGGAGGAAGTCTGGGAACCGGGCTCTGCAGTAAAGGAGCACTGACACCACACTCGCTGTCACCTGCCTTCCTGCGGGAACAAGGGCAACTTGAATTAGCAGGGCCATTTGGCTCTTTCCCTACCTGGAAGGTTAGCTGCGTGACCAGGAGTGGCCAAAATGTGTGGTACAGAAAGGTCTGTCTAGTTCTGGAATGTTAAAGATCTGTGAGATACCCGAGCGCCACATAAGAAAGTGTCTTGTGTCTTTCTAACGGTGAGGAAAGCTATGCTGGTGCCTTAGTTGTCAGGATGCTTAGCTGATGGGTAGAAGTTCATAAGAGCACTTAAACTTTGCAAACTGTAGTTTTCATGAAAAAGGAATTCTGAAAGCTTTTGCGCATAGCACCATTTGAATATACATAGTTATTGCATGCAGACCTTTCTGAACTGCTGTGTTGTCCTGCGGGACTGAAAAGCAAAAATTTTTTAAGTTGTGTCTTAGCTGAAAAAAATGAGGCTGTATCACTTTATATGGTACTTGAGGAATATGCTATTAAAGTAGTTTATGAAGACTTTGGCATTAAATATCTTGTTTAAAATAAAGCAACTTAAATGCTTCCAATTGAAGATAAACTGAATGTTCAAGTAGTTGAAAAGATAAAAACAAAGAATGCAGTTTGTGTAAATACGGAAGACTGTTTGTCTAGATCATCTTTCAGACTCATTAAGCAGCCGTGAGTGATTTAAATACAAATTAGAAAGCTGCACATCATGTTGCAGCCTACTCGTGTAGGCTGAGCTCATCAGAAACTCCTTTTGTTCCTCCATTTCCTTCCACCTTACTTTCCCTGCCGACGCCAGCGGCGCCGCTTTACCCCGTTGAGCAGGGCTCTGTTGGAGGCACCATCTGTGCACGGATCGCTCCTACTCTTGGTTCGTTCGGTGTTGCTGATCCCACTCCTCCCTTCTCTGCCCCTCCAACCTCCCTATAACCCTGCCTTCCCTTGCGCATGTTGGGGACTGAGGTCTACCTTCTCATTTTCCTTTTTTTCCTATGATTCTTACTTAGTGGTCTTGGAGATTGGTACGTCGATAGCCAAAATTATTTAAATAATATGGAAAACAAGGAGATAGCAGAATTGGGAGGTTTTATGCTGGAAAGTGTTTTGCTTCTGTCAGCTAGTTTTTAATCTATAAATAATTGCCTGGTTGGCATATCGCACGCTGCAGACTCTGTGTCTCTTACACGCCTCTAACAGGTTCTGGCTTTCACCAAAATTGACAAGGCTGTTCTGATACATAGAACTTTCCCCAAAATTTCTGGAATTCGTTGAGTGCATTCATTATTAAATAACAGATGGTGAATTATTGTCAAGTGGAGGGTATAAATCCTTTCTTTGCATAGGCCAGTGGTATGTTTGGCTTGTCTTTAAAATATTCCACTGCAAATATTAGGGAATATAATGAATTTATTTATGTTTTTTAGGAGCAATGGATGAGCTTCATAGCCTGGACCCAAGAAGACAAGAATTGTTAGAGGCAAGATTTACAGGAGTAGTAAGTGGCAGCACTGGGAGTACTGGAAGTTGCAGTGTTGGAGCTAAAGTAAGTTCTAAGAGCAGTCATCCAGATCTGCCATCTTTGAAACACTAATTTATCTCACGCTGTCTCCCTTCTATATTGCCCATGTGATTTAATTGCAAAAGTACTGGGTTGGAAGAGGCTCAGGAAAATCCTCGTTAGTCTGTTGTTTTGATTTGAGATAGAATTGTTTATCCTGAACCTATGACATGGACATTGAATTGTTCTTAGTAACACCAAAGAATGGGCTTATAGAGGCTCTTTTGTGGTTCTGCTCTAGTGCACATATGACCAGGGATGGAAGGTTTTCCCAGTATTTAAGTGGAGTTGTCCGTTCTGCTGATGGCCAGGTACCTACAGCTTGGCTTGAAATAGACACAGGGAGTCCGGTGCAGCCTCTGTTTTTTAAGATTAAACTTGTTTAAAGACTAATATATCTAGATTAACAAAGCCAAATTCCTTCAACTTTCCAAGACCTATCAATTTTACCTACTTCTGTTGTAGACTTTCTGCAGTCTGTCCAGTAGTATACAAACCAGGATGCAACACTTGAGGGAAAAACCTGATGAACTTTGAGTAGTGAGGCTTAATTACCTTCCATACATCATATATTACCCTTCAGTTGATACATCTGCAAAATAAATTTTCCGTTATTACTAATTCTGTTCAAGTTACTAGCTTCAACTTCCAAGACTGGTTTCTGCAATGCTATGACCTAGCCAGAGGTACTCCATTTTGTATTTGTGCACCTTGAATGTTCTTCACCAAGTGTAGTACTTAATAAACTGATGTTAAAAAGATATAATACTAATTCTTCGGGCAGATTTCCCCCATGACCAAAGTACTTTTGAATTCTGTTTCCAAAGTGTTTGCAGTGTCCTCATATTTTAAGCATTCTACACAAACTTGGTTAGTATTTTTGACTTCCTGTTCCACATTTTAATTACCAGTCTAGATTACAGAACAAAATACTATCTGATAGCAGACACTGATGAAATTTCTGGAGATATGTGATGTAGTGATGACTATCAAGAAACTATAAAGAATTGAAATCAGTGCATAGTGATCTTGCATCATATAATCTTAATTTGTTTTTGAGAGTGACGTGAAGGTAACTATCACAAAGCTGTAAAACAGGTGACATATCACTTTTGTTACTACCATCTTAACCAAGAAGTGAGTTAAATGGTCAGGGGAAGGAATCAGGTTGGGTTGACACAGTGTGGTTGATGCACTCTTGTTTTCTCTTTTTATTTAATTGCCTTCTAATTATGACTGCAAAAACGTATACTTACCGTGTCTTATGATTAAAGTTAGGTAGAGACAAGCCTGGTCATTCTGGCCCACCTTTGTTTCTTTCTTCCTTGGGTTCTCTAGTAGTACTTAATCCCCTAATTTATTAGCTTATTATAATTGCTCAGGTAATTGCTCATAATTCAAGTGACTGTTTGTCCTTTTTCATTACTAGACTTCTAGCTTCATTTAACTTTTAGTGTATTTGTAAACCCTTCTGTTAGTTTTTGATACAGCTGTGTTGGTCCCTTGCCTTATTGGCATTCTTTCTTTCTCAGAATCTGTCTACTGCTATGTGTGTAATATATTTTCTTTAAAAGTAATTATCGGGTTTCTTGGGGTTCTTTTTCTTTAAACTTTGGTCCCTTGTGAGTCACTGCTTACCATTTCCATAAATCTGTTCAAGTCTTTTTTTGTTGTCTGTTGTTCAGCTGATTTCGCTTTTAGCCAAATTACATTCCACTTCCAGGTTCTCAGTTTGTTCATCCAAATTAGCCAGAAAAAAAAAGAGATTTAAAAGACTTAATTTTCTTTTTCACTCTACCATGTAAAACATAAATTTCTTGTCCCTGCCACATTCCAAGATCTGTTTAAACAGAAAATTGTATCTCATCCAGTTTGTTTCCAAATGGATAGCTGGATAAAGTGTTTTGTTTTGTTTTTTAATACTACTAAATGCTTTGATAATTGTTTGCAGAAGTACTACTGCCACTGTCTTCTGTTTGATGCAGATCCTCACCTACGACACTGTTGTTCTTACCTTTGACCAGAAATATTCCACAACTGATCTCCAGTATACAGTGCAATATCTCTTCTTTTCCAGCTTACTTTTTATTTGGATTAGGGAGGTAGAGGGGAATACCAATATCTAGTCCTGTGATTTATCCCACGGTCAGTAAAGTGGCAATTATATCAGTTTTGTTTATATTTCTTTTATTTTTGACCATTCAGTGTACCCAAGCAGATAACATGAAGGGTAGTAACTCATCTGGGCTGTGTTCGGAATATGTTGGTTTTGTTTTGTTTTTAATAGAGCCTTTAGTCTTGGTGGGGCATGTTGAGAGAGGCTTATCTGATTTTTATTAAAAAACCTGATAAAACCTTTTTGATCTGATGTGCAGAGGTAACTGGGAAAATATGATGTATAAATATGATCTTCATTGATCTGCTTTCACTTTGAAGGCAAACATGAAAAAACTTCCTCTCTGTCTACATACCCAAGTCCACACATACCAAATTCTCCTTTTCCTAACCGAGCAAGACAATACAGAGGTTGCAGCTGCACTTGCTGGTTATTTTTGGAAGCATTCTAGGTCATTATTCTTCTAGTAATTAAATTGAGATGGACACTTATTTATTGAGACTACTGTTTTGAAAGCCTACCCTTATCTACTGTTTTGATGAAGAGTTTTGGGAATTGTTGAGGAAAAAAAAGCACATCATCTTCAAGCATTTTCAGTAAGCAAGGGTGGAAATAGGAATATAGGTTATGGAGGTTATTGTCTTGGCTGATTCCGATGTGCAGATGCTGAGATGTCGCAAAGAAGAACTACATATAGTCATTTCTATACTAAAGACTGCCGGGGGGGGGGGAACACATGGAAATTTTGTGGGTTTAGTTAACATTTCTCCAGAAATTTTAATTCAGAGATGATCTGGTTATTCAGAAGATGTCACAGATCAGTATTGTCCTGCAAACGGATGTAGGGCTGGAATTTAACTCTTTGAAGCAAGCTGAGTGTTTGCCTTGAAACGAGTTGTTGTTTCACTTCAAAGTATTTGTTCTGCCTTCCTATATGGAAAAGAATAAACCAGCGGTATAAGATTTTTTTTTTTCTTTTAATAAAAAGAAGCTCAGCTGATGTTGGCATTTTTTATTCAGTGAACGTGGAACAGACTCTTTCAATAAAATGTCCATGTTGCCATTCTGTGTTCAAAAGATCTCTGAATAAATCAGCCTTAGAAAATTTCTAAATAAATATTGTAACTTGACAGTATTTCAGTTTTTCTCTCCCCCCCACCCCCACTGGTCTGAACTTGTTACTTTGGGGAAAATGGTTTGTTTTAAGAATGTAGAGTAATATGTCAATAGGTTGTAATCTTCTGTTGTTGAATGTATTTTTAAAAAAATAATCTCTGCAATAGCCTAGTATCCGTCTTGGGGAAAACTAAACCTTCTTTTTCTTTGAAAAATGAACATTTTTAGTAGTCTCCACCACTTCCAGCAATATCAGCTTTTTAAGCCCATTCTGTAGAATCGATTGGTAGGGTTTTTCATTGGATTCTTTGCTATTCCCAAATAAGACTGAAACATTTTTGAATGTTCTAGGGTTTTACTTGGCTTAAAAGCAATCGAAATACAGAATTTACTGTGCCCTGTCAAAAGATCATCCACCTGTCATAAGTGGTCACAAGTGCTCTATAGTTAATCAATTTTTCCTTTCAAGCATGAAATTTTATTACTGTTGCTTGTTACAACTGTGAGTGATAATAGCGAATTAGCTGTCTTCTAAATCTGTATATAATATTTAGTATTTTATTTGTCTTGGTAGGCCTCAACAAATAACGAAAGTTCAAATCACAGTTTCGGAAGCTTGGGATCTTTAAGTGATAAAGAATCAGAGGTAAGTATACGGGGCAGATTCATTATTACCGCAAAATTTTGATGCTAACAAGTCATAATTTTATATTCCATTTTGATGCCTTATTTTTTGTAGAAGCTTTTGAATTAAAATGCAAAATACACAGCTGGATAGGAAAAAGCATACATTACTAAAAGATACTGTCTCTTGGAGGAGGAGACATGACTTCATAAAAGTTTCTTTGAATTTTTGGTCATGAAACTTCTGCTACAGCTTTTGGAGCTGCAGTTTTTTGTTTAATAAATAAAAAGATTTTCGTCAGCACAGATAAACTTTGACTAGTCATTGGCTGCATCCTTGAAAATACTCTAGAAACTAGTTTGCTGTATTTTCTCTAAAAATATGGATTTACTCCAAGGTCAGGCAGTAGTATCTGCATTTGTAAAACCTGCAGTTGTCACTGTGTGTTTTCTTACCTACTAGCACTTCATAACCCAAAAAAGGATTTGTATTACTAGGTTTTAGTGTAAGAGTGCAGACTTCCCTTGGAGTAGATGATTTTCCTCTTAGTGACCAGTACTGATATAGTTGCACTAATGCAGCTCTTAAATTTACGTGTTTTGGGGTCGCTGAGGCCCTCTCACAGTTTTGCCTGTGTACGTCACTGATTGCATCGATAAGATTATACCCGTTGTAAGCAAGAGTGTGTTTCTAGCCCAGGCTGGACCCCTGTTTGAGTATGTGTCATGCTGGAGGGAGAGTTGTTTGGAATGTGCTTTCAATGTTATTTTCACATGTTAAATCTTTATTTGGGGCCCAATTGTTCGTTCAATCAGTCACTGAGACACTGATGTTTGCTTTTATACTGGGCAGACCAGCAAGTGAATTTAGTTGGTTCCCAAGACTGATACCTTATAAATAAAAGTTCTCTGTGTGTGATTTCATGTTTTCCTATTTGAAAAAGGCTCTGCTCTGTTGGGTTTTTTTTCCCACTTGCCTTTCCCATCTGAATTTTCCTTTCAGTTGTATATGGATTGTTTTCTTTACCAGAGGAATCTGTCTGCCTGTTGTTTTTCTTCGTGACTTTTCCTAGAAATACTTTGAGCAGCGTTGCAGTGATGCAGTTCTCATGTAGGTTAGGAATGGAAATGTGCTGCAGTACCCTGAAGGTTATGATGCATTATTGCAATTCCTTGTCTGTGAATAGTCGAGTGATCTCAGAACATTGACTATACATGTCATGACTTTTTGGTATAGAAAAATGTTATTTTACAGTGGTATACATGAAATACAGAAGCAAGGTTTTCCCAAGGCATGTACATTTGAAAGTTCGGCCCATATCTTCAGTCTCTGCATAGTGTTTTAACCTCAAGCCATGCTTCTGGGTAGGGATAATTTATTATTTTTTTTTAAAAGTATTCTAAAACTTGGATTCTGAAATAGAAATAGAGTTTGTTGGTTGTTTTTTTTTTTTTGTTAAAAGTCCCTGCACAGATCTCCAGTGCACAGTCCTCCAGGTTTCTTCTGTGTTTTCTGAAAGATGAGTCGTAATGACATTGAATAATGAAATACGATTTCTTGACCCATTTTCAGAAGTTGTCAGTTGTATTCACTTAAATTAAATTATAATTGTGATACCAAATATGTTAATAAGTTTGTAGAGTTTTGTTCTTAAAATAACATCTGGTTACTTATATGCTGTAATCCTACTAAAAGTACACTTTAGTTCTTAATACTGCAAACAGGTTGCGGGATTTTTTTGTGGGATTTTTTTTTTTAATGGTGTGACAACGAAGGTTTCATAGCAGTAGGGAATTACTCTTGTGGGTGGTTGTGTAGAAATACAAAGACTTATAGGGAAAGCAGTGCCATGATTTGATGTTGAGAGAAAACCGTTGTATTACAATAGATTTTGGGAGGGAAAAAAAAGTAGAAATGCAAATCTCAGAATTGTTGAAATTAATTTCTAGCAAGAATGTCAGTTTCTGATCACATTGCGATGGTACATTCATGGCATCATTATGTGCTTTCATCACTAAGAGGCACATTAAAAGAAAGTAAGTCACACTTAGTTTTCAAAACAAAGCAGGCTTCCCACACCCTTTTTTGGTTTTCTGGTGCAATTTTTTATTTTTCTTTTACTTTTTGCACACGGGATTGTAGAAAATACAACTATTAGAACTGTAGTCTTTTCTTTTTTTCAATCTGATGGATGTATGAAGAGGGGTAATTCATCTGAATACTAGTTTTAATTGAGATACTTCAGAGGTAAACTTTGATCTGCAAAACAACTTGAAACCAGGCTTTATTCTGGATTCAGTTCAGAATTGTGAGCAATAAACAATAGCTGGATGTTAATATCCAGAGCTATATTCCAGTTTCTTTTTAAGTGTATACATTATTTTTGTTTTATTAAATGCTTTGTTGCTGTGGTACGTAGATCTTAATTTGAGTGTGTATTAGCTACTTGTAGTTAAGATAAATCCTAAATTGGCTATCTCGGGTTGTGAACAAGTGCTTCTTTTCCAATATTTTGGCCTTCCCTGCCATTCCTCATTAAAGTAGATTGCTCCCTCCTTGTTTTGGTTACAAATGCATTATTTTATTTATAACTAGTATTTTCTGTTCTCTGTAAATAATGAGTTCTTTAAAGGAGGACAGCTTTGTCTGAGGCTTGATTAGTCCAGTTTGATTAGTAATTTAAATGTTTTGTTCTGCTTGCTCGTAGCTGGTTAGTTGCTGCGGTTCCCAGTAATACAGAACCCTCATTATAAATGTAATTTCAGAAGTAACTAAAGGTTTGATCTAATTGGAATTTATAATGTGTTGCGGAGGAGAACAGCACTGCTGTATTTGTTTGCTGTAGTTGTAAAGCTTTGGGGGGAGGGTAGGATTTAGAAAAAAATAATTATGGAAAACTATCAACTCATTCATGATGCATATGAAAAATATTAACAAAAAAATCATTACTGTTAAGCATACTGGAGATCTAAGTGTTGAGAGACAAAAAAAATAAAAACTTTTATTTTATTACACGTGATTTTGTTTTCCCCCCCCTACAAAAATAACTTCCTGAGTTATATAGTTACTAGTTCTACAATAATGGTAGAAAATATTTAACTGTACATAAAGTATATAAAATTACTTTTCTGGGTATTTTTTAAAGGAGATTAACTAGTTGAGAATTGGTACTTAGAAATGTTTATTTTTTTAAAAGAGGACGTGAAAAGCTAAGATTTAAAACTATAAATGTGAAGAGAAGGCTCAGGGGAAGCACATTAAAATTGAGGGGTCAACTGGGATCAAGACTGTGATGTCCGAGGCTCTGAGAATGTGCCAAGCTGTGGATAACTTTAACATAGCTTTACAATCGATAACTTAGGATAGCTTCAAAACTATTTTGTCTTTCTTATGAAATAGTGGGATTTTAATCTAAATCTTGGCTATACGTAAATCCTTCTGAAGTGCCTGAAAGCAGCTTCACTCTTCATTTACCAGGAAGATACTCCTCAGCCCCATTAGTCTTCACTTTCTTGTAATTCGTATGATTCCATTCATTAGAAAGGATTTTGGAGAACATTTTCTAGTGATTGATGTATGCTGTACATTACCATGTGAATTTTGTACTTAGAAAAGGTGAACATGACCTTGTTGGGTAACCTCATTAATAACCTCGTTAGTGTGCTAATACTTCTTAGTCTGCAAGGTTAAATTAAACACTGAAAGAAATCAGAAGAGCTTAAGAAAATAGACATTTATGAATTATTTGAGTTTCAGTTTTAAAACTATAAACCTCTTTAAATATCTGGCTTTTAAATACAAGACATCAGTCACTGCAGTTGGTGGGGGAAATCTTAAATGTTTAGTCATTAATTAGCTTTTAAATAACTTTTTTTTGCTGGGCATGGCAGGTAACACTGTGTTAGAATGATAACTGCAGAATTGAAAGCTGGGAAATAAGAATAACATGAAAATGCTGGGTTAAATCGTTTCAATTCAGTTTTGTGGAAAGATAACTTAATGTTACCTATTTACCTGGCAGTAATTGCAAATTATTAAAGTAATATTTCTAAGCTATGCTTTCTGCTTTTAGGATCATATGGTCTTAAGATAACTTAATCTCCAGGAGTCTGTGTTGTAGAGTTTGCTAATGTACGATAGCACTGTAAAACATGCAGATTTTGGTTGGGATAGTTTATTTAAAATAAAATGTATGTAATTTGAACTTCATTTGTAGCCTGATAATACAACATTCGTAACGTTTTTATGAAGCTATCCACAGAGCTGAAGCTTCTAAAAAATACTTGGTATAGATAAGGAAGACCTTTCTTGTCCTGACTCTTCTTTTATAGACTGATAATTTTCTGTGGATCACAGGTAACTTAAGTGGTTCTTTGCCAAAATAGTTATTTTAGAATATTTGTAGTAAATTTATATTTGAAGATACCCATGTGAAGATTTTGGAACTGAAACATATTTGAAATGCTTCCAGTGATGGGTTGAAGTTTGAATTTTGATATCGTTTGCTGTGTTGAGAAGGAATACTTGGAGCACAAAGTGACAAATACAGTGAAATGATAAAATGATGGTATCACTTAAAAAAATGAAGCATCTTATGACTGATCTCAAATTTAGTCTGATATATTAGGGGCTATCGATTCTTAATTGTAAGACAGAGTTCATGTAATGGCTTCTGTGCTTTCTCCAGTTACTGGTATGAGGCTGCTTGGGGGCTGAATACACACAAAGCTGCAGAATCTTTGCCTCGAACCAAAGCAGCTTGTAGAATTTAACTTACACTGGGGAGACTAACTGGTCTGAATCCTCAGATCAAGGGAAAGCAAATATAATTTAGAGATGCTTCTGATCACAGCTCGCTCTTGTTATCTGTGTTGTACATGCTGATTGTAGTTTCTAGGCAACTATATATAATATTTCTGGAATAAATTTTTAACAGATCTGTGGGTTTTTTCACTTATCATTGATGTTTTTCTTTGACTTCCTTGAGATACAAATATAATGGGGTGGGGATGACGATACTTTCCAAGTGGATAGATACTCAAATATTCCCATTTTGAGCAATTGCTCTTTTTTTTTTTTTCTTAAATCCTAAGCAGATTCTAGAAATCTACAGTTTGTATTAATTTGGAGATTACTTCTGCACTTCCAAAAATGCATAACACTATTGGCTTCCTATTGAAGCATTAGAACTTTCATGTTTATACTGTGGCAATGTGCAGAAAACACCATCGAGAATCGGCTTATTTCACAAGGTATTAAGCTTTTAAAACACCCACAACTATATAATGATGATCCTGGTAAAAAGTAGCCGTAAGTGAAACCAAATAGGGTGTTCATAAACCCCAGAATGGATGAAAAGGTATAATTGCTTAACAATTAATATGTAGAATTGCCTTTTGGGAAATTATTTAAGAATTATTTCTCACTTTCTTAAATATCTTTTCTAGCTTGTATTTATCTGATTGACCAAGGATCATATTATCTACTTTAACTACGATCTGAAATTACATCCCTGCTGAATTGTGAAATCATGTTTTATGAATGAGGATTTAAAATTATTTCACAATAATATAGCAATAATAAATAGAGCTGCTGTTGGATCATGTTCTTTTTGTTGTTTGTAGACTCCAGAGAAGAAACAGTCAGAACCTTCCAGAGGAAGAAAAAGAAAAGCAGACACTCAGAGTGAAAGCAGCCAAGGTAAACTAAAATGTAAATGAATTAGATAGTTATTGCATGTATTTAATCAAATTATAATGCACAAAGTTTTTACTTTTAGCCTTAAAAATTCTGAATTTTTTGCTTGCGTAGGACGGGTGTTGGGTTTTATATTACTGAAAGGGATGGGCAAGTAAAACCTGAACCGGGCTGGTAATTGCCCATAAGAATCATGTGCTTGTGTAACTTGCATCTATGATACAACTTTCTATGTTTTTTAAGAATTGTAGCAGCTCTTCTCATCCAAAATACCTTTGTGGTTTGTATTTCTTTTCAGTAGGTAAGGGGGAAAAGGGATTACAGTTTATAATACCTGAAGGCTTGTTTTTTGGGTATATTTAAAAATTAAATTTTATTCTTCCTTTTCTATGGCTTATCTTACAGTGTGTAATTGTCTAGAGGGATGGGGAAGTTGGGATGAGACTGATTTCCAATTTAATATTTACAAAGCGTAGGTTTTGTCATTCTTCTCTTTAATGTGACTTTTGGGGGAGGAATGGTAGAAATTTAACCGCCAGACAAAAATTTATCAAAAGGGGAGAGGAAGTAGTTTTGATAGCATCTGTATTAGCTTTTTTTGGTTTCTGACTGAGCTAGGAAATGTCACTTCAGATACACATCAATGGGCTCCATATCTGGAAGTCTTCGTGATGCAACATGCTATTAGTGGAGGAATTGCGTAGTTTGACTAAAATTAATTTCTTTATAAGTGTTGCTTCATAGGGACTTGCTTTGTTCAAAGAACTTGAATGAAATTTCCTATTTCCATTGTTCTACTAGCCTATCCTTCCTGCTACCAGTGAGAGTTGAAATTAGAGACGATACAAATTTTAGGAACTTTTTGGCGTAGACAACATGATTATAATGTCTTATAATTACTATTTTACTGTCAGCAGCAATGAAACTGAATAGTCTGCACTGCAATATTCTCAAGGAACTGGCCTAGGGAACTGCAGTATATTGGAGTTGGTGCAGTACAGTTGAAGTACAGCAAATACTGCTATTGTATTGAAAAAAGGAACAAGAGATCTGTCTCTTGTATATTGTGTACCTAGGATTTTGACTGTGTAATATGCAAAATAATCCATAAACGTAGAAGAAAAGTATAGTTTTAGAATGTGGAGGAAATTGAAAAGTGGGATGAAATCAGTGTAAATCTATTCTTAATTGACTGTGCCAAAATAATCTGATGTATTTCTTCAGTGCAGAGTTCTGTAATGCAACATAGATTTTTCTATACTGAAAAGGAATGCAGTCTGTCTCATTTATCTGGATGAAAGCAAATTTTAATTTGATAAAATGATATATGAGAATTAAGCATGAAGACAGAAATCACTAGAAATTATAGGGTAGGTAAACAACTGGCTAGAGGGCAGTAGCAGTGATATATACGCTAACTGGGTAACTACTGGAGGAGTTAGCTGTGTGCTGTTCTAGGTCTTTGAATTATTTTATCTATGTATTTCTGTTAAAGTCTTGACACAAAAAGGGCTGCCAGATGTTTCTGTTCATTCATGGTATTTCTTAGTGACACAAAGTTATGCAGCAGTGCCAGTGTAGAGGCACACTGACTAGAAAGAATTCTTCAGGGCTGAAGAATAGAAAAGCTTGAAAATCTTTGCTAAAAAGTCTAAAATTACATTTTTGGACCTATGGGTAATGGTCTCCTAATTTATTGCAAAAATTTCTTTCTATAAAGAAAAAAGGTTTGTTGAACAATGGTTCCTTTTCAAGGTGTCTACCAACAGGTAGTCAGACTTGTACAGGAGACAAATACAGTCTTAAGATTTATCAGTCATCTTAGGGCCGAATAGAAGAAGGCATTTATACCGCTGGGTAAGGCATTGATGCAATCTCTAGAATGGCACATATGGCTCAGGTCCTCATGTTGAAGAAAGATTAATTCACATTGGTGCTCCTGAAGCTTCAATACTGATTAAGATAAAAGAAATTCTACTCTCTCATTCTGCTCTATTTATCTCCCTAGTTAAGCCAGTGAGTTAGCCGCTTCGTCATCAGGTTTGTAGGAGTGGAAATGCTTGTCGTCCTCCATGCCCATGCTGTTATTGCCACTTAAGGAAATCCTTGGGCTGAATATTTGGGCACAGTAACTCACCTGGAGCATAGAATGTTAATAGACTTCGTTAATTTTGATACTTTGGAAGTGGGTGAACTTTGAGATAGTGCTTGAAAAGGGGAGGGACATAGTGGTAAAGGTTTGATCTGTAGGGTGAGAGATGTGTTTCCTAGATGTTAGCTGGAAAAGGTCTAGGCTTGCTGCTAGATCTACACTAATCTGGTTTAGGAATTGAAGCATGGCTTAATTTCTGATTTCTCAGTGAATGGAATATGCAGGTCGCTGTTGTGGCCAGTCCCTTAATTATCTACATAGGAAGATCACATACTAGCACATCAAAGAAAAACAAGTGGTAAGACTTTGCTATAAGTACTGTATAGGTAAAAATGTAAGACACATAAGGCAAGTTATTTAATCAGTTCTAATGTATTAATGTATTTGTTTCAGGAAAGAATATTGGGGGACGCGGTCACAAGATTAGTGACTATTTTGAGGTAAGGTTTTTGTGTGTTTGTAAAATTTACGTCAGCTTTAAAATATTATTTCAGCTTTTTTTGGATATTACACAGTTTTTGTTTGCAACGGACAGGCCTCTTCAGAGAATACTTTTTTTTTTCTTTATGTAAGTTTATGAGTATTAAACCTTGAAGTAGAGATGCGGTGGTCTCTTGGTGCAGCCTCAGCTAAAATATAAAAAACGTTTTCTTTCACGCCTTTCTTTAAATGGCCAAAGGCTACACTAATGCGAGTAATACAGTCTAATTTAGAAATTCTGTGTACAGACGAGCTGTATCATTCAGTAGATGTATACTGTATTTTGATAAGAAGATTGACTAATTGGAGGGGCTATATCTTCTCTACAGTACCAAGGTGGAAACGGCTCTAGTCCAGTGCGAGGTGTACCTCCTGCAATCCGATCTCCTCAGAACTCACATTCCGCTCCTTCTTCTGTAAGTTTGTGAACTTCATAACTGCTGGAGATGCTTCCGTAGTCTTAAAAGGAGAATAATTGAAGAGAAAACACGTTATCAGGGAAGAGTTTTCAAAGGAGGGAATCCTGGGAAGGAATTCATTCTTTCAACAGCAAAATAAAAAAAAAGATCAATTTAAATATTAAAACTAAAATTTTCTGTTAACACTGGGACTTTTTTCCTAAAACAATTTTTAAATAAAAACTAATTACATAAAATACTGAATAAGTGCTAAAATGTTCTAAAGACATCTGTTCACAAGCCTCACACAAAAAAGGGGAGGATTTTTGTTATTTATGAGACAACTGAACCCCTAACTTGGGACTTCAAAAGCTCAGGTTTTGATAAATCAGAAGTTTTAAAATAACTGACACCTAATGTGCCTGTATCTTTTTAAAATTCTCTTTACTGGTCATGCTAATTATTTTTTTCCCTCCTCGTGCAAAATTTCAGTGTTAGGCATACCCACGTGCGACTCTAAATGGCCAAACAGATTCTGACAATTAAAGAAAGGATTTTTCTCTGCTGTTAGACCTCAGCTTTTATTCCATGTACTTTCAGCTTCAGGCATGCTCTTATTCTTGCTAACAGTATGGAGTGTAATGCAGATTGTGGAATTTGGCTTGAAAATGGTCTCATTCACACCAAAGAGAGGGTTTTTGAGAAGTTTCAGCAACGGAATTTGGGGTCTGATCTGCATTAGCTTTCCCTTTCTCATCCTCCCATGGAAAATAACCACTTCAAAAATAACTCACGTTACTTTATTTTTGAGTTGTGAAAGCTTAGAATCAGAAAAATACGTCTGTGTGAGACTACTGTCACCTTATGTCAGTCTCGTATTGTCTTAAGTCTTTCAGTCTGTTTCTCTAAAATGACAATCTTGGTTTTCTCAGAGAATATATTGCATCCTTTCTAAACTGCAAGTGATATGTAACAGCATAGTGATAGCTGTCAATGCAGTGCTCCAAGTAGTAGCTTATGCAATAAAGATACCTTATTTCTCTATTCTATATGATTTTCCTGCCAAGAGTTGTAAACAAGGCTATGTTCATAACTGAATATTACAGTGTCTAAAGTCCTTTGTTTTCATGCGTTCCAGGTTCGACAGAATAGTCCTTCTCCTACTTCATTAGCTTTCGGGGACCACCCTATTACGCAACCAAAGCAGTTATCTTTTAAAATTACTCAGGTAACTCTTTTTGAGTAGAGCTATCCTGTATCATTTCAGTCTGTAGGAAAAACTGATAGATATGTTTATTGCTTTGTCTTTCAATTTCTTTTAAACTCTTAAAGGCTTCCAAAGCTTTGCTTTTTGCAATCCGCCAAAACGTTTTTCGTTTAAGTTCAGCAGCTCATAATTTAAATCTCTCTGATTAGTTTTGTACTCTGCACTTGCTCTGCTTCCATCATGGCACTTCGTGAGTAGTTAGGTGACCACGTGGTTGGTAGGCTTTTGCTCAAGATTTTAGCTGTTGTGTGATCTTAGGAGTAGAGGCTGCTCTTTCAGGCAGTATTTGAAGTGACAGCTGCTGTTGTCATATCGCATTTAAAATCTGACATTGAAGAAGAAAAATGAGATGGTAATCAAAATGATCAAGATAAAGTTCTGTCATGACTTTTAAAAGCTGAAAGCAACTGTTTTATCCTGTCTCCTGTTTCTGACATGATCTGTTCTGTGTTTCACAAGTTAGAACAAAGTTACTTCACCTGTTGACCAAATACAGAGAATTTAAAGTAATTATCTGACATTTACATTCTTGCCCTGCTTTCTGTGCTTTTTTTTGTGAACGATGACTTTTCAATTAGTGATTAAATCTTTTAACACTGTTAGTGGCTGGCCCCAACTGTTCATGGTCATCCTCATGAAGGGGGAAAGCAGTTTTGAAGAAGAACCTGCCATGTCAGGAAAATAAGATGTGCTGGTCTTGTTGAATGATATAAAGTAGTTTATTTCTCTATGTAACATGAGAAAAATAATGCTGTAATTGTTAAAGGAAATTATAAATATTTCAAAACGTTCTTTTTAGACTGATCTCACAATGCTGAAATTAGCTGCACTAGAAAGTAATAAAAATCAAGACTTGGAAAAGAAAGAAGGTCGTATAGATGACTTACTCAGGGTAAGTGTTAGACATGGGGTAAAGATATTCAGAACAACAGGCAGTGAATCTGAGGCCAATATTTTACATGTTTGAAGAATTCTTGTTTTTGAAAATTACCCTAGAGTTACCTAAATTAAAAGGTGAAACAAGTTTTTAATTTTTGTGAATTTTTTTTTCTGAAAATGCAAGAAGTCCATAAAATGAAATGCATAAGAGTTTTTTTTTCTGCTTCTGTGCTACAACTTGTTAATGATTAAATATGTTTATAGACTTTCTGAAGGTAGAAAGCAAGCTGATGGTGTTTTGTAGGCAGTTGATAAATTCCTTAAATTCATAATATAATTGTGAATAGCATTTATCGGTGGGACAACTGTTGTCAGTTTAAGAATGGAGATGATTGTGACAGAAATTACGAGCAGCAAATAAATACTTTTGATAAGAATATTGCTATTTTTTTAAAAGTAATGAGTTATATATAATTGTAATGTAGGGAAATTGCTAAACTTTCTATTCAGATAATTGAAATTTCTGTGATTGTGAATTTTTTGTTTCCTTTTAAATTAAAACGTTAGGATGTCACATGACTTCAGCAATCAAATATAAAGGATCCGGAGCTAAAATTAAACTTTCAGTTTAACACTGGAGGACTGGAAAAGCGATCGGTACAATGCTTTTATATATTATTTATATGCTGAATGCTCTGTAATACAGAATGCAGCTCGGTGTAAAGGAAATAAAAAAGGAAGCAAGACATCCCATAGAGACAGATCTGTGAAATGTGATTTTTGCCTATATATATATGTTTATGCATGTTCCTTACTTTAGTCACATGAAGGTAGATACCTGTATTTTCTTGACAGCTGATTATAAAAATAGTGTTTTGATATAGCTAATCATATTTTGTATAAATTTGTTAGGCTAACTGTGATCTTAGAAGACAAATAGATGAACAACAAAAGCTACTTGAAAAATATAAAGAAAGATTAAACAAATGTATTTCAATGAGCAAGAAGCTTCTAATTGAAAAGGTAAGCTGACTGCTTTTAAAATGTTTGTGATAAAAACTTTGATGGTGCTGTAGAACTCCATTATGATTCCTTCATTTTCACTTCAACTTTTTCACATTAGTCTGAGACTGAAAATTCGTAAGCATGGTCTCTATCTGGCCTTAAGTGTTTTTATAAGCCTGAAGAAGCAAAATAAAATGTTGAGCCTTCTTCTGATTGTGGAAAATGTACCTTTCAATTTAATGGATGTTTTCCTATCACGAAGATATGGCAAAGCATAAAAGATAAGAATTTAGGATGTGGCTAATTTTCTGGACAAACATTAGGAATGAGATTACAGTGGATTAAAAAAATTTCTGAATGTAATCTTTTGTGGAGAGGAGACAGATAAAATCTCTTCATGAGACACTTAAGCAGCCGAGATAATTTTTGATGTAAAATGTTAAAATGCTACGTTAGCTCAGAATTAATAGAAACAAGGTAATGAAGGTGACCATTCACCTTCATACTGCTATGAAAGAAATATTTATTTCAGATTTAATGCCAATTTTATTTAAACTAGCAGCAATTTCTTAAAAGGCAAGGACACATTGTTTCTCTCCCTCTTCTTTAAAATAGCCTTATTGGAAAAAAACCCCAAGCCCAGCAGCTAAAAATTGTGACTAGTAAATCAGCTTATTAGAAATTGGGATACAAAAAAGTTTAAGGTAAACAGCCAATCTTTTGCCTAATATTAGCCGCTAGATGCTGCTGTCAGACACAAGGGTACAAACTGATCCATTAGAGGATTAGGGAGTTTCCTCTCTAGTATCCCATAAATAAATTATTGCAGTCCTTTTTAAGTTCCAGCATGAGGGGAATGCAGAGAAAAGATGCATCAGCTCTGTTTGGTGTGATGCTACGTGTGCACCTTCAGACTGAGAATATCACAGAGGCCAATTTTTGTGAAAGGCCATGCGGGCCTCCTCTTCAGTCCAGAAATCTGTTTGCACGAAGATCCTTAATTCTGTCAGCGTCTCACATTTGGGGTGCATGTGTGTGTGATTTTGGGCCATAGGCTTTTCTTAAGAAGCAAGCCTTTTTAACAATTAAAGAAGTCACTGTCCATCAGCAGCATTCACGGTGCTCTCTCTGCTTGTGCTGAAGCAGACTAGGCAGACTCAATCATTTATCACATCCCAGGGATGCTTGTGGTAGTAGTGACTGGTTCTGAGAAGGGCATCTGCTTCTGTTACTGCGAGTGGATATCTGACTGCAGTTAAGTCTACCTGCAGCGCGTTCCCACGTAGAGGTTCCTGAGCTCAGTCAGTTTGGTACGTGTAGTAACACAGATGCTCTGTCCAGGGAGTTTCCAGGCACTCTTTCCGATATCTAATCAGGCTCCTTTAGTGTAATAGACATGTACAAACATAATCTTAATTATATGCCTGTATGATGCTAATCCTCTTACCAGTTTTCTGTATTTACAAATAAAATGTTCTGTTAATTATGAAGAACAGTGAACTTTATAGGAAAACTGAGTCAAACTGAAATATTTTTTTTGGCATACCAATTCTGAAAACTGCAGATGTTTGAGTTCTGCAAAAATTAGAATAAATGGAGTAAAGTAATAAAAGATGCTTTCATCTGCTCTCCTTTTATCCCTCCCTTACAAAGTTGATGGAGGAAGAAAAACTTTTACTGACTTTTTGAACGCTATAGTATTACTGAATATGAATTTCATTTTTTTTTTTTGTTTTCTTAGAGCACACAGGAAAAGCTGGCAAGCAGAGAGAAGAGCATGCAAGACAGATTACGCCTGGGGCATTTTACAACAGTTCGTCACGGTGCTTCATTTACTGAACAGTGGACAGATGGCTTTGCATTTCAAAATCTTGTGAAGTTAGTAAACGCTATGTTCTTAAAATTCTCACTAATTGTTAGTTCCCTCTAGTGGATTTTTTTATTACTAAGGTTCTAGGATTGGAGAACGTTATATTTTGCTTTGCCTTTCGAAGACTGAGAGTACAGTACAAAACTCCCTTAATCAACTGAAAGAGTACCAAGGCTGGGTGTCTTTGAAAGACAGTTTGGTTTCACTTGGTTTTAACTATCCTTAGAAAAGCATGAATGTACTAAATGAACAGCACGTAATTATTCAGCTCAGCCGGTAGAAAGAGCTATAAAACTGAATCAGTGATTTTTCACGCAGCTAACCACATATCACTGGACATCACTGGGGCAGATGAGGTCTGTGAAGGTCTCATTGGTCACATAGGTGCTGCCTGCACATCGTCACTGTAGTGGCTTTTTCAGGCATCCAGCTCCTCAGTGTCACAAAGGAGGAGTGACAACCTGTCAGCCTCAGATAGGGCCCAGTGCAAGTGGGTGGGGGAGAGCAGCCACCTGGAAAAGAGCTGCTGCAACAGGTACTTCAGCAGAGATGGGGCCAAGGAAAAGGTCTTTGGGAGACCATCAGAGATGGTAAAGTAATTATGCAATGCCTTAAAAAAAGTAATTCACGAAGACTTTAGTTTTTGAGGGGCAATATGTAGTCTTAGCATTATGTGATTGCCTAGGGCACTGTTTTTTTAACACGATCTTAAAAACAATCTGTAGGTGTGTTTTGCATAAAAATTGTAATTGTTTGTCATACAACCAAACTAATGATTTATTTGGGAACGGTCAGATCAAATTCAGTATTTGCCTATAAAATCGAAGTAGTCTCTATTGACCCTGTTACATTTCTTTTGATGGTATAGAAGAAGGTATCCACCAGCTCAGATTTTTTTTTTTCTTGTGCAGAAACCATGTGTAACACTTTCAAAAACAAAAAAACCACACACACCCCAAAAAAATCCAAGCAAAAACGCATATCTCAAAAATAAATTGTGCCAAAACTTTAGCAAAATTTTTCCACCTCATGGAGAACATTGGTGTTCTTTTTCCTAGGAAACGTTTTCACATGTACAGTAAGGTTTTTTTTTTGTTTTTTTTTTTTTAAATTTCGCAACGCTTTACCAGTTAAAAAGATAGTTCTTTAAAAAATGCAAAATGATGAAACTTTAATAAAGCTTTTTTTGGGGTTTACAGGCAGCAAGAATGGGTGAATCAACAAAGGGAAGACATTGAAAGGCAAAGAAAGCTCCTGGCCAAGCGAAAGCCTCCAACTACAAATAATTCTCAGGCACCATCTGCCAATTCTGAACCCAAGCAGAGGAAAAATAAAGCTGTGAATGGGGCAGAAAACGATCCCTTTGTTAGACCCAATTTACCACAGCTGTAAGTTTAACATTTCAATCAGTCTTTTACATAAATTCTCAGATATTGTCTGTGTGAGTTCTTTTCAAATAACAGCTTAAAAAGACACTCAGTATATTCAGCAGCTATATTCTCACTGAGGACTTGCTGATGTTAGGGAAATTTGCACCACTGCCTATGAAGATGTGGTACAGTTGCCCAATTTATTTTTGGTAAAGTCACCAGAGAAAGGCCCATTCTGTGTTTATTCAATGTTCCTTCTGTTTTCCTCATCCAGAGGAGTCCTTATTCTGGTTTCCTGCTCTTGTAATGTCACTGATACCTATTGAACTTTTCTTGATTTGCGTTGGTTTGGGAGCCTCTTCTTTAGTCAGAGATCATTTAATTTTTCATATAACAGTCTGTAGCTGACGAGAAAAGATTTTCTTCAGCCTTTAGTATTTGAAGACATTTCTTAAAAACAAATGGAAAAAAATCTCTTTTTTCCCCTTCTGAATGTCAGAAGTTACTGATCCTGTTTCACATATTGACAATGTCGAAATTTTTTGTCATTTAAACATAAAAATTGAGAGCTATCAAAGACTTCTCCATTTTCCAAGTGACTTTTTTTTTTTTTCCTGCAGACAGAAATGGTATAATTCAAGGCACAGACAGATGTGTTCTTGACATTTAATTTGAGTATTTTAAGAAGTTGCTGCTTGGAGATACTAGTTACTGCTCTCGATGCTAAGAGGCAGCAGCTGATAGTGTATCTGTTCCTAGTCAGCTTAAATAGAAAGTAAATAACTAGGGTTAAAAAGACTAACAAATTAATCTGTGTTACTTTGCAAAAGCAGGCTACATGTGTTCAGCATGGTCACCTGTCACCTCTCTGTTGTGATGGTAGTAATTTATACCTCTGGGGGTGGGGGTTAAATAAATTACTTTGGTTAGATCTGCAAAATACGTATGTTTGGACCATCACTTTGAAGACAGCTGCATATGTTTTGCATAATGCATCATTCTTAAAGTTCACATTGTGAAATTGTTTGGCTGTGACAAAAATATCATGAAAATATAGTAGTAAGGCTGGCAATGTAAGCAAGTCTTGATTAGTGTTACTTGTGTATTTTGGTAGAGAGCTGAGGAGTCATCGCTCAAATTGATTCTTTAGTAATACTTAGTGCCAACTTTTCTCTTCTTAGAACATAATTAATACTTTTGAATAGTACAGTGAAGATTGCCGTCATGATAAAAATACCTTTTTGTTTTAATGTAATACCTCTTGTTATTAAGTAACATTTAAGTAATGGAAAAGACCTGAAAAATTACATAATTTTTAATTTGCCAGCTTTTGGCAATGTCTTCATTCATGATAAATTTCCATAATCTTATTGCTGCTTTAGGAGGTGATAAAATAAAAATATGGAAGATAAGTTCTAATTATTAAGTAGGACAATATGAATTTCTGATAATAGATTTCTGAATGTTTTCTGGTGTAATGCAGTTTTAAATAATTTCCAAATGAATACAAACTTTTCAAATTTTCATGTCATTTGGCTTAACCAGTTACATGTTAAATGGCACATGAAAATGCTTGCTGGTTGTAGAATTGCCGAGAGAACAATCAGAATTGCCCTGTTGTATCTAACGCTACCATAAATGTAAGCTGTTAACCGAATATCAACTGCTTTGCCTTTAAGTACCCTAATTTGATCATTTTATCAGCTAGATACGAGATTGCTTGCCTATACGATAAATTTTGTTTCAGAACTTTGAGAAGGTCTGTAATGTGTCCTGAGATCACAGAATCATTAGGCCGCATCATGCTCTTAGGCCTTTACTTAAAAGGTTTTTTTTAAATGTTTGTATTTAGGATTCATTACAATTTTATATGACAGCATTATGTGTTGACTCCTCTCTACTGCTCAGTAGAGAATTAAATATGTTTTATGTATCTTGGTAAAACAATTATTAATTGTGCACTTACATTTTAGAGTAAATGTGTCATCTGCTGTCTGTGATTTCCTTCTATTACATTGCGCTTATCACTGTTCCTGAGTTACTTTGAAAGTAATGATCTTAATTAGTATAGCCAAATGGAAGATGTTGTGTTTATATGAGGCATGGGAAAGAGCTGCTTGAGATTAATGAACTAAACCAGTAGTAAATCAGTACAACATATTTGCAAGTGATTAGGCAGATCTTTTTTAAACAAACAAACAACTTACTAGCAGTTGTTAGCAACAAGTGTCTCTGCCACTTTGGTGTTTGCTTTAGAAAACGTCTCCAGCTGCAGGTATTGACAAGACAAAATGATCTAGAGTTTTGTAAGAAGCAGTATTATTGAAGCCCTTTCTCAAAACATGTGCTGACTGTTTTGAAATGGATCGAAGGTGTTGCCTGAGGCATTGTTTTAGTTTAGCTGAATATATTATGGTCTCTCATACGAATTTAAAAGGAAAATTTTTGCACTGAACTTATTAGTATAAAAGTGGCCATCTGCCAGGGTCCTGTGAGTGAATGGTGGGTTTGGTGTTTAAATAACATGCAACAGATGAGTCTAAACGCTGTCCTGGTTTTCCATCATTCTTCCCCTTTTTGTGGCCCAAACAAAAACGAAAAAATAGCTTCAATTTTGAGAGATCTCTTTTCTACTGAACAAAGTAATTTTATGAGTCTTACATGAAAGGAATAAATTGAAACTTATTTAAAGAAAAAAACATGTATTTGAAGGAGAGGTTGCCTTCTTAGACCTGGAGAAATCTGTTTGAAAACTCTATTCCAAATTCTTTGGAGACATGAGCGATTGTAATGCTAGTCCCCACTTCTAGACAATTATCTCTAGGAGCAATGTTTTGTTTAGTTTAGGTGGTGTCATCCTTCCTGTGCAGCTTCAGCCTGGTCAGTTGTATTCACTTCCCAGTCACCTCTTCCTCTGCTTCCTAGTTCCTCCATGGGAGCCTGCATGCATCCTTGTCCCTGCATGCGATCGGAAATAGGAGAGCGGAGGGACCTGGCGGAGTTTGTTACTGTAGCTGAACAAATGCATCATTTAGAGGGAGCATTCTGTTCTGTATGGAACAAATAAAAATATTTTCAGAAACTTTCAGGCTGAAGTGCCAACAATGTGTTTGGGCTTTACAGGACAAGCAAAGACAGATCCTTTCCTGAGGCAATCCCTTTCTAAGGCAAACATGGAAACAATGGGCAGAAAGACCTCATGGAAGGCTTTGACTTGGTCAGCGTCTGCTTCTCCTTGTAGAAATTCGAGGAACTAGAGTGAGAATAAGGCTGGACCAAAAAAGGAGCACTTCGGAATTTGTAGCTAAAAACTTGCATTGAATGTGTGTATGACTGTTTGGGGGCATGGCCGCGTTCTGCTGTGCCTATGTATTAAGGATGATTTTTTCAACTGGGAAAAGGAGTGGGGAGAGATGCTTGTAAATGTGCCAGGCTTGATTGTCATGACAACCAAGGAGCACATGACAATTTTGGTTTTTTGTCTTGTCTGTACCCACTAGTAAGAGTGTTTTGATCATAGAAGAAGGTTTTGTCTGAACTTGTAAGGAAGTGCAGAAAAGATTAGTCATGTCTACCCATGCATACTGTGTCAAAGCCTTTGAAATTTGGCTATGGAAACATTGTAAAACGACTGGAAGACCAATTTTTTTCTAATTAAGAAAAATGTTCAAATTGAGAAAATCAAGCCTCTCAGGCCAGGTAAGCTGTTCACTTTCTTCCAGTGACAAGTAAAGGTGGCACACCATGGCCCTACATGTCACAGGGGAATTATGCTACATGCGCACAATATGTCCGGTGCTTTTTTTTGAATTTCAGGAGTTCATTGCATGGGTACGATAGTTCATTTGGCTGTAGACAGTTAAAATACAGCATTTATTGCAGAGTAAGTTTGAGCAAAAAAGATCACAGACTGTTACCAAATTAATTCATGCAGCCTACTCCCAGCAACCCTTCTTCCCCAACACTCCTCGTATGAGCCTCAAGCCTGACTACCCAACTTAAGTTAATTTAGTGGATGGCAGCAGCCTGTTTCTGGTCGATGTCCCTCCCTTGTGCTCCTCAACCTTTCTCCCTCTGCATCTTATGAGACTCGTGTGTTCCAGGTGATGGAGCAGCAGCCCCTTCTGCAGGAAATGATGGTGTCTCGTAGGTGACTTCTGTTTTTCAGAAGGTTCCTCCAGCGTGTTGCTGCCTTGTAAAAAGTAGCGGGCGGGTGGATGCAGGTGGGAAGCGATGGGCTGGTGGGAAGCAGTCTCTAGGCTGGATGTGTTCAGCCTGTGCGGCGGGGTGGTGGCCGACAGCCAGAAAAACAGGCAGCGTGCACACACTGTTATTGTTTTACTGCTATTTGTTGTATGCTATTTTAATATGAACATAAAGTACAGCTTATTTATAGATAAAAAGTAATAAAGTCCTACTTCTAAAAAAAAAAAAATGTAAATATTTCTGAATATGAGGGAGTAAAGTTTTGTTTTTCATGAGTAAATGAACAAAATCCAAAGTGACTATGTCTGTGTACAGTTCAACGTTTTGTATGCCTTCCTCCAAAATGTGGTGGTCGGTCACGACAGTTTCAAATTGCTGTGAATCATGCTGTGCCTCTAATAGAGTTAGATTTGTAAGGAAATAGAAAAATGGAAAACAGCAATTTATTGGGATATAGCATAGAAATATGGAAGGAGTGACTTCGAATCTTTAATGTTTTCAATATGACCTCTAACTTGTGCTCTGTGCTCGAGAGGGCTATTTAAGAACTTTTTGGAAGGCAATACTTGCTAGAGCTGTCTAGGCACTTTGTCATAACTCTGTGTAGATAGCTGAGGTTTTATAAAAAGGACCAGATTTCCTATATTATGTTAGTTTTTCAGTGGATCTATGGTTTTAGGGCTTTCAGTGTTCAGTGAAAATTGTGGAAGTTCATGTCGTAAGCTTTGTATTTTCAAGTGTGTTTTACTTGTGGTTCAGCTTTGCTAAGCCACCTAAATACTCTGCTTTCCGAGAAAGACAAACTTTACTGTCTGCATTTCTGTAAATGCACAAATGTGTACTTTATTCTGGAAAGAATAATATTCAACCTCGTACACGTTGGCATTGATCCTTTGCCTTTTTTTAATTGAGAACTTAATCTGTTTTAGAGTAGTTTGTTGTTTGAGTAGAAATATTGAAAATATGTCAGGGATGCTGCTGTGAGTTTTCTAGCGTGGCCTTGATGCTCTCTTTAATAGGTGTAGCAGATGCATTAGAGCATTGTTTTCTTAGGTTTCTTGCTGTTTGAACTGTACAGAGAATGCACTGCCAGCTTTCCTAGCTATTGAGACACCCCATTTCATGTTTGCTTTAATGTCTCTCCTTTTAAGATGTAGCTTAAGTTGTCTAAACCCAGAGGAGATCCTGCCAGGAAAATAATATAAATGTTCAGTCCCAAAATTTGGTACTTTAAGGGACCTTTTGCCTTTCTTGGAGAGGCAAATTTCCCCACTCAGTTGCCTTCAGAGTGTTTGGGGATGTCTGTTGACTGGAAAACAAGGCTGCTTTTCATTCCAATAGGAAAAAAAGATGCAGGGTAACTTTGCATGATGCTTCTTGAAAGAAAGGATCTCTTCCTTCTCAAATTCTGGCAGGATGTGATCGTGGGTGCTTTTGTCACCTGATCTGAGTGTTTTCTGTAGACCAGAAGAATGATGACATAACTACAGTCTTGTGAATCTCTTTACAGGTTCTTGGAAACTTTATCCTGAAAAGATGCATTCTTTTATTAACAACTTTTGAGACCCAATAAGTATAGGGCATAGAATTCTGAAAACTATGGCAAACTTCATCCAAATTAAAAAGGGAGCCAAAGTCTTTGTAAGATTTCTGCAAATTTTACCAAAGTTGGCGTTTGCTGTAAGAGAAATCTGTATTGGTGTCCCTCACCTCTGGGGAAACTCCTGGTGATTCTCAAGACACTACTTCCTTAGACTTGCAATACGGACTGCATGTGTAGCCTTCTAAACACTGTGTAACTTATCTTTCTAGGACAGTTGATAGTTGAATCTGCTAAAATATGGACTTCGTGAAAATGTATTATGCTATTGGTTTTAGCTTTGCATCATGCAAGAAATAGTAGATCTAGGCAAAACAATAAGATGATTAATTTTAATTTGTTCATAGGGATTTGTGTGAATCCTTTCAAGGAGGCCATACCTTGTTCTCCTTCCCCATGCCCTGTTCCCCTTCATCATACACCAATGGTTCCTTCTTTGGAACTTGAAATCTCTTTGGTTTGTTTTCTTTTGTGGTTTGTCTTCTGTGTCTTTTGTGTTCATTTGTCAGGTGGATACTGCGTGCAGTCAGTTTGTGGGTTTCTTAGTTACTAATCTGCGTGAACAGTCTAGAGTGAGCAGTCTAGATCGTCTGGATCGTAACTGTGTCCTAGCAAATCTACAGGCAGTGAGGGACCGCTGAATTAATTGTAGCCAGGAATCATTTCTCAAAGGAAGATGAAAAGAGAACAAGCAGAAGAGTCACGTGCCCATTCAAAACTGAATTTATGGTCTCACACAAAATGTAGTGTTAAAGAACTTGGAATATATGGTTTTGCACTACGTTCTGTAAATCACAGCTCAAAAATCCGGTGTTATCAGTCTTGCTTAGTTGGTTTCTGGATATCCATCCGTTGGTTCATTAAGTGGTAGAGTTGAGAACCAAGCATAAGTGGAGTAGCATAAGCTAAAATGCTGGGATGGTGATGTGATTCAGGATGCAGTTGGGTCATCTAACAGGCTATCTGAGAGAACAGAAATGGTCCAGTGGGAGAGGCAGTTAATATTCCAGAGAGGCAGTTAATATTCCAGAATACCAGACACAGAGGCATATTCTGTAAGTATGTTTCGATCCTGAAATTACAAACCAAGATACTCAGATGGCTCAAAAATGTAGTCCTAGTTTTGTGGTAGTAAATAATTAACACAAGACACTGTATTTACTATAGTATTTAAGTAAGAATGCTATTGTTTTGTTTACCATCATATAAAAAGCTATAATTACATGTTTCTTTTGTGGTTTTTTTTTCAGTTTGACTCTAGCAGAGTATCACGAACAGGAAGAAATTTTCAAACTTCGATTAGGACATCTCAAAAAGGTATGTATGTGGTTTCTTATTCTACGATTTTCTTTTACCATGCCCAAAATCATAAAAACTAGTACTATCAAAATAAGGAGAGGGCTTGTTGAGCACTATCTGATTAGAAAACAATACTAAAAGTGCTGTACAATTTTATGCCTAATAGTGGCTTTCCTTTATTTTTTTCATACAACTTAGCATAAACATGAAGTACAGCAAGTCCATCCAGTGTAACAGTGTACTGATTCCCTGAATGCATGTAACAGTGATGATGCCACCAATACTGCTCTTGTTTCAGAGCTGAGGAAGTGGAGTCAGCCAAGTTTGATAAATGGGCTTTTTACATTAGTTTTTGACCTTTAAAAAGGTCCAATTTACAAAGCATTGCATTTCTGAATGAATATCATGTTTTGATCATCTATGGTATCCACTTCAGTTGTTATCTGTTAGCATACTACCTACTGCAAGAGAGAATATAATGTTCCTACTTTCGTGGAAAATCTTTTCTCTGCATCTTAAATTATTTTTGCAGTCAGATATTTTACTCCAGTTTTTGACTTTTTTTTTGAATCCCATCATTCTAATACATCCATGTAATAATTATGATATTAACAAACTATGACGCATTGAAGCAAAGCTTTAGAGAAATAACTTGTGAAAAGGAATGACAGTTAGGAATAGCACCAGCTTCATATGAAATTCTCTAGATTTTTTTTCCCATGCTTTAACTTTTTTGAAGTCTAATGGAAATTTCAAGTGACATATGAAGGAAGCTGTTACAAAGTTGTTTAATACCTGAATTTTGTTTTCACCTTGAGCATCAATGCTGGGGTACCCTGTGTAAGAAGGAACTTCCTCGACTAAATGCCAGTGGGGAAACAAATGTTATTTCTTAGCAAATCATGTTTGAATGTATCTGAAAATAATAATAAAAATACATACTTGCATTTGAATTCTTACGTGCAATACTTTGTTGTTAACTAAGAAAACCAGTTTTGTTATCTTCTTTTTATGTGGCTATATTTCTTCTTTAGTGTTTCTTTGCTGGTTACGTTTTTTTCCTGTTTCCTTCTGCATCTGCTGTTTTGCTGTCTGCTCCTCTTCCTTTTCACTCTCCAGATGCTTTCCTGGTACTCTTTATTTTTGGTGCCCTGTACATGCTGCCACCACCGGTTTTCTTTTTCTCCTGCTTCCCAGGAAATTCTTTTCCAGCTAGCAGCTTTGGTCCTGGAGAGAGGCTCTTGTTTTCTCACTTCCTTTTATATAGCAGTGACCTGAGGCAGCTAAGCTGGTTCATTCTTGCTTAAAGGTATTCACAGCCTGAGTGTCCTAAATAACAGCTGGAAACAATGCAACCAGCCAGTTCTCTTTGGACTAACATTGGCCTATGAACCACATTTTGAGAACCACTGAATTGCATAATATATGAACAAAAAAGCCCAAAAGAGGCATAACTGATGGATTTTTTTTTTTTGTCAGCCTTTGGGAAGAACATAGACAATTGTGTGTGTGTAAGTGTGTGGCCTTTTGTTGGGGGGGAAAGGGCTAGAATTCTCTATAAAGGACTACTTGGTTATAAGAAACTGCATATCATTTTGAGGTATATAACACAGAACTGCAAGGATGAATCTAAATATATATATATAAAAAAAAAAAAGAGTTTAACATCGTATAAACAGGGGAAAAAAAACCAAACCTAAATCCTGACATTTTATGTTAGGGAAAACAAATGGTCCACCCAGATCTGCTAGCAGATTAGTGTTACTTAGTCCAGCTTTTAAATTATTAGGAATTTGATTTTTGTTTTCTGGATGGAGGTTCATCTAGCTTTTTATTTTGGGATGAGAGTGTTTTTCCTTAGTTTATAGGGGGGGATTCAGGGTATCCACTGAAATCATCTGGTCTGGACTCCTCAGCTCGTTGGAAATGTGGTCATTTAATGTGTGTTTTAGATTATATAAACACAGTTGTTTCAGGATGTGGTTTTATGATATACAGTGTTTGGAAATACCAGCTTTACAGCATTTTCTCTCCCTTCTGCTGTCTTCTGACTCCATCCCCTTGTGCCATGATTTGTTGCCCTCTTGCTTTTAACAGCACCGCCAGGTTGTGCAGGCACAGTATAAATTGGATTGGAGAACTGATCTAGCTTCTTTCAAAAACCAAACACGTAGCTTTTTGTGAGGCTTGGGGGTTTTTTTTGTTTTGTTTTGCTTTGCTTTTTAAAAAAGAAAAGACTGGTTATTTTTCCAGTTTGGTTCACCATGTGGCTGTACAAGAGGCCGTGCCAAAATAACAAGAGATGATGTGGGGCACTGCTTCCACTGGGACTGCTGCTAAGAAAATACATGTCAGATGCGAGGCCTGCTTTTTCCTTTTCAGCTAGAATAATTCCGTAATTATGAAATTTCTGATATGGACTAATTTTGTCTCCCCTTTATTCAAACTTCCAAGTTCTAGAGGTACTAACTCTGAAGTCGGATCTAACCCTTTGTACAGCATCTTTCAATGAGAGTATGTTTTTCACTTTGAGTATAGATACATAGTTAGTCATCATGAATTCTTTACTTTTTCTAGAGAATCTGAATAAACTACTATTTCAGTGTTCTCTAATACACAACATGAAGATGAAATAATTTTAAGTGCTGAAATGAGTTAGGGAATGTGCTCATACCTGACATACCACTTTTGAAATCGCACTCAAAATCTGAGGCAATAAACATTCTGCATTTGTAATTTTAATAAGATACAAATGGAAAAATAATTTTAAATTAGCTTGGTTTTGGTGTCTTGTATCAACACCTTAAGAACGTTTCTGCTGTAATGACTTATTCTTTTATTCTTTTTTTGATTTGCACTTCAGCCTCAAAATATTTTAAACATCTTTTTCTTCATTTGTCGGTTTCTACAAAATCTGTAACTGCACGTATCTCAGTTTTTTCTTCTTTGTACATCAATTTCAGACCGCTTCCCAGATAATTTCTCTCCTTGGCTGAGGTACAAAACCCAGCTGCCTCTCATTTCAAATGGCATCCCTACAGTGCAGAACAAAACTGTGAACATCCCATTACCTGTGGGTTCATGGACAGAAAGGTTCCTTGAAACAGGCTTTTGCCTTATCTTTCTGAATTTTTCTGGCTTTAAGAGAAAAGCACAGCTTTCTTCTAGTTCAGCAGGGTTTTGTAATGTAATGTTCCTCCATCACCACTAGTATTGATGCAGGGGTAAAAATATCCTTTTCAAACGGGGAGTAAATGAGCTTTTATATTTCATTCTTTTCATTTGCAGGAGGAAGCTGAAATACAAGCAGAACTTGAACGTTTGGAAAGAGTTAGGAATCTTCACATAAGAGAGCTGAAAAGAATAAATAATGAAGATAATTCACAGTAAGAGACTTACTGTCTTAATTTTGTGTGTCTGTTTTTAAAGTAATGCTCTAAAATCACATTTTTCCTACAGAAGAGAGGCTTATTCATAAATTTTTCTTTGGTTCTCTTTGTTTTTGTGTACATTTTAAACACCAACTTATTTAAACTTAAAAAAAATAGAATTAGTTATAATTTGGTAAACTTACGAATGGTTTTATTGAATATGCAAGAAATAACATATATACGCAGCTTATAGTGCAGGAGAGCGAAAAATTGCTAGACCATATTACTAGGCTAGAAAAAATACTTGTAAGGGAACCTAATGCAATTCACTTAGCTGGCAATAGTGCAAGAAAATGGAGAGAAGGTTTGATGCAACAGCAGCAATTTTGTGATGCAGTTAAAATTAATTTTGGTTTTATTGCACTGTAATTCCATTCCTAGTAGGTACAGATACCTAGTAGGAAAAAGACAAATGCAAAGTCTTTTGTATTATGTGAAACGTTACTCTGTACTTCAGCTTGCATGGCAGTATATCATAATGTTAAATTGTTATTTAATACTAGCTATTACTATGTAGATTTGAAAGTAATGATTACATAACTAAAAAAATTAGTCCATTTTCCACGATGGCAAATACAAACACTAACACTACAGCTTTGCCAGCACTTGAAGCTGGCACTGTTGCTTCAAAGGAACCGGTTCTGCCTATCCCCGACTGCTTCATTATGCCCTTGCCCTCTTTCCTTTCACGTGCTTGCAATGGCATGTCTTTACCCAACAGTTGTTGGAAATTGGTCCAAGTTGAAACCAGCTCCTGTGGTTTCTTTTTCTGGATTAATTTTAGCCCCGTATCAATTTCCTGATCTAGTTCTTTGCCCCAATTTCAAAAATGCTTATGCTGCCATGAGGAAAGAGAGCAGCGCAAGGGTGGAATGAGCAGCCGGGGGAAGGAGATGATGGGACTGGGCTTCTTTCTTTTCTGCACTAGTAAAATGTTTATGAAATAGTAGCCTTAAGAATCCAGGATTTTATTTTATTTTTTACTTTTTAGACATAATAGAATTATATAGACTTTTAAACATTAAAGCAAGAAAGTGTGAAATTGTGCTTAACTGTTTTAATGGTCCCCATACCTACCCTGCATGAATACAGAAAATTTTTGTTAATGTGTGGCTATAGGGCTAATTGATACCTAAATTGGTGTTCTGTTTTGGGTATGAAAAATAGTGGGTGTTGATGCTTACAATTTGATGTCAGAATATTTTTTTTTTAAAAGTAAGTGTCCTAAAACAGGCAGTTCTTGGCAAAGTTAAATGATAAACTTTTTCAATCTTCAGTGTTTGCATTAGAAAAAGGGGGGTGTTTTGGTTGTGTTTTTTTTCAAAAGGATCCTTCAACAAAAAGGGGTAAATGCCACAGAAAAGTGACAGGCTTTGACTGTGTAAATATTGTGTATGTGGGGCAAAGAATGTCCAAATCACAGGCCCAGTTGAAACCAGAGTTACAAAACGTGGACGAGCAGAATACTGCAGCTTCACTGCTCATTTTCTGCAGTCAATGTTGACACATTTTATGGTGCAGAACGAAAAGCTTTAAACTTGTGTGTTCATGTTTTTGTGGGAGTTTAGACTTGAGTATTTACCAAGGGGCCAAGCTGCAGCTTACACTCATAACGTAGAAGACAGAAGCAATGGAGAAGTAATTTAGATCTGTATCAGCTGCTGTCTTTCTTAATGTGCCTTGGCAACTTGGCCATTTGATAAGGGAGAGGGTTCTGAAGCGAAATAGCTGTTGGGTCCTGACTCAAATCCTGTTGGATTTTCAGCATCCAGCTGTGGTGTAAAGTTGAGCCCCTTTTTTTGTTCTAGCCATGTTTCCCTCTACCCGGGTCTGCCCTCCCCAAGGGTCCCAAATAGAAAGTAGGCAACAAACTCACCTGTTTGGGGTTCCAGCCTTGACAATAGAGTAGTAAATATTGCCCAGTTTAGAGACTTGTATGTCTGCATGTGTTCCTTACGACTGCACTGGGATAACAGGACAAGTTGAGAGTGCAGGTTAGGGCATCCCCGTCTGGGTTTAGAGCCCACGTGGTGCTGGGGCTACCTGCAAGGGGCAGATTCTGAGCCACAGAGAGCCTCACACAGCAGCAAAAGCAGCGGTAGAGAGCAAGGGTGGTAATGCTCACAAGACTGACCCTACTGGAGACATACAAGTAACAGAAGGACTAAGAAAATATGGATCTGAATTTGTTGAGTGTGATTTTAAAGAATTGGGCTGCTGGTCACATGACATCAATCGCCTAATGATGCTACCTCTAAATTTGTTGTTTCTTCTATACTGAGTTCATTACTTTTTATTATATTTTTTTAAAACATCTTTAGCATTGAAATACGTATTTTCATAATGAGGAAGAGGAAAGTTTTATATTTAAAAGGGGCACGGTAAGCAAGAATATGCATCTTCCCTCAAATACTTGACTGTCTACCACCATACCTCCAAAACTGTAGAGAACATGGAAGGATGGGATGACCTATTGGCAGATTAGCTCTAAATTCTTCCTCAGAGTTTCTATGGAGTAAAATTGCCAGCTGGCCCTAGATTCATGAGGATATTTTGTCTCATCACTGCACTAGAAACGTGATGAGTATTCACCTCCCTTCCCCTGGTTGGATGGAAGGATGTATTTTGTCTGCTGCGCGTTTCAGGAGAGAGTACGGTCCTTTTCTCTGTCCTGCAGCATTATTTTGTGTTTGGAAGGCGTGTTTTCTTCTTGCTATTGATTAGAGTATGAGCAGATATTTAGTCCTTTGGTGTGTTTTCTCCATATTGCTGTTTGTTATTTGTTAACTTCTTAGTGTTATGTAAAATCCATTTTGTTAAAAAAAGGCAGGTATGTACAAGTCTGGTCACGTTTCATGGGAAATTGGAAGGATATCTTCCTCATCTGTTCTAGAAAGCTGCAGTTTGAGACTTCTTTAAAATTTGGCACAGCAAAGAGAGAGCCCTTGTATCGCATGTTTAAATTTAAGGGTGCTTGTCTTATCCTCACAAAAACAGAGAAAAATAACAGAAAGTTTGCCGGAACTGACTGGTTTGATGATGGTGTGGTCATAGCATTTGTACACTAAATAGCCAGAAGGGACTGAAGTTGACCATGGCGTATGGTCGTGCCATAAGGTTACACGGGGTGTAATATTGTTCAGCATATTACATATTACTAGTAAAAAGAAAGCTCCATTTGAGAAGTAATACTGAGAGGTTTATATTTTAGACTCTATTTGTATAGCTTTAATAGAATTACATGATTTTATTTTTTTCTTTCGAGATTTAAAGATCACCCCACGTTGAATGAACGGTATTTGTTACTCCATTTACTTGGCCGAGGTGGCTTCAGTGAAGTATACAAGGTAGAGTGTGCTGGGTCCGCTAAATCTAATGTTTGATCCGTGTACATTTGTACGTTTAATTTTCAGGGGAGGGAAAGGATCTAAATAAGTTGAAGGATTGTAATGTGGTATAATCTTTAAACAGTGGTTGAGCAAACTTCGATTAACCTGTGGAGGGAGGTAGCGTTACAATAGACTTGTCAATAGACTTGTGAATTGCTTGCCAGTTTTTTTTCCTCTCTTTATTGGGTGTTATTTTTATCATCTTTGATTATAATTTTCCCATATTTGTGGGTTCCTTTTTTTAGGCTTTTGATCTTTATGAACAAAGATATGCTGCTGTGAAGATTCACCAGCTTAACAAAAGCTGGAGGGATGAAAAGAAAGAAAACTACCACAAGTAAATATTAATGACTTATGCTTCGTATGTTAAATTGAATAGCATTTTATTGATCGTAGAAGGTTAATGTATCCATCTTCTTTTAGACATGCCTGCAGAGAGTATAGAATACACAAAGAACTGGATCACCCCCGGATAGTTAAACTATATGACTACTTTTCCCTGGATACAGATACGTAAGTACATAAAATGATACATTTTCTAGAACTTGGCAAGGATTTTAGTGCTGTATATTAGATAAACAGAAATTAAGAGTATTTGAACAAAAATAATATGTTCCTGCTTTCAGCCAAAGCGTTTAGGGTTTCCTTAAACTTTAGGAAAAACCAAAGCACGCTAGTTGCAGAATTTTGTCTCGGCTAAGTATTACCTTCTATAAAATGATGAAAACAGTGTTTTGCAAGACCTGACTCGCAAACCCCACAGGATGTCCTGAGGGTGAAAGGGACATGCAGTGCTGTAATGGTTTTGGGCAGACCAACAGCTGCTGGAGGGCACCTCCAAAAGGCTGCTGTAGCTTAGACAGGTTTCCAAGACTAAGTGACATCAGGAGCATTATTAGCCTAAGTGTAACCCATGGCCACTGGGCTGCACCTCTTTGCATGAGATTGTCACATCTTAAGGGATAGGGAATATATTTTTCTATTGAGAAACGTGCCTACATAAATAAGGGTTTTTTTTAACTTAACCTCTCATCAATATGGATGCATTTTCTCTTTCAGTGAGTATGAATGTTCTGATGGGTGCCAGTTTTCGTAAGCTAATAGTTATGCCATGCGTTCTATTAACAATTCCATTCATATAGTTTAATATTCAGGCAGCTGTTCTTAAACTTGCCATTCTCAAACTAGGTTGTCATGTCTCTGATTGTGCAGTTTGATACATTATTTAATTTTGTCTCTCTAAATTCCGCCTTAGGTTTTGCACGGTGTTAGAATACTGTGAAGGCAATGACTTGGATTTCTATCTCAAGCAACATAAATTGATGTCAGAGAAGGAAGCTAGGTCCATTGTAATGCAAATAGTAAATGCACTACGGTATCTCAATGAGATCAAGCCCCCTATTATACACTATGATCTTAAGCCAGGTAAATGAGGGATGTTACGATTGAAAAAGTAATCTTTTTTTTTTTTGTTTGTACTTCATGCCTGAAAATAACCAGAATTATCTCTGTATGTCAGTCTTATTATAAACAACTGAAAAAGGTGTGTATTTTTCTTTCCAGTTTTATTACCAAAATCATCTGTCTTGTCTTTGGAAAAATGTCTATCGTAACTTTTCTACTTTGTATTATTTTTATTTGAATTTGTAGGAAAAAAATCGTATAGCAGATAGGATACATACATGGGTAATTAGCAATATGAACAGATAAGATCATTAGTTGGCTCAGTCGTGTCTGATCTTTGTGGAATGCTGATGTGTAAATAATTTTTCCCTTATGTATTTCTTATCCTGTAAAGGGTTGAAATAGATAATCAATCACTTCCAGCATCCCAGCATAAGCCCTTCAAAACAGGACTTTACTGAAGTTTTCTTTACAGTGACTAATAAGCATTGTCATAAACGATGTGTTCTGTCTTGGTTCCATGACCTTTGTTTTACCACCTTATATGAGTGATGCTTGTGTTCTCCATGTACTTTATCTGCTGTGCTTCCAAGCCGGGGGGGGGGTTTGTAACTCAGTGCCAGCCTGTTTGCTTGCTGCTGTGTAACAAATTGTTCGTATAGATTTCTCTCATATTACGGAATTGTACAGAATGTATTCTTAGTCTCATTAGTTTTTGTTCTCAGAGGAACTTAATCAAATAACTTTTATATCAAGAAATTATTACGCAAGTTTAACACAAGGAGTAAGACTCATAGTAGTGCAGCAAATTCTTGGCACAATTTTGTGGCATATGCAAGCCCTGAACTCTGTACTAGTGCTAAGTTTTGGTGTCTGCAGCGAGCTCCCAGCTAAGGGAGCCATTTCAGGTGACGATGATGATGATAACCTAGAGAGTTCCTGAGACTGCACAGGAATGTGTCCTGGGCAATCTAGACTTGAGGATATAAAGATGATGTAGAGTTGTCGCTTCGCCCTCATGAAGTTAGATGCTCCTGGAAATTGAACCTGGTTTTGAAACTAAAGCATTCTGTTAGCTTTTTTGAGGTAATTTTTTTTTTTTTCCCCTGGATAGGTAATATCCTTCTTGTAGATGGAACAGCATGTGGAGAAATAAAGATTACTGATTTTGGCCTGTCCAAAATAATGGATGATGATAGCTACGGTGTGGATGGAATGGATTTAACTTCACAGGGAGCAGGAACTTACTGGTAATGACTGGTTTGATTTTGTGCTTTAGACTCTGGGTTATTGTTCAGGTATCAGAAGTGCTCTCTTATAAAGCAAATTTGGAGAGAGCTAGGATTAAAAATATTAACATTGCTGACAAAGAAAGATTTTTGTGCGGTACTGTGAATGTTGATATTCCCAAATGTTAGAATGGTAACATAACCGGTAAGATGAAAGAGTGTGAGTGTGTGTTGTTTATCTTTATATATATAAAATGTGGAGATGATCCACTATGATTTAGAAACATGGTTTGCCTGAAGAAGCAGGTGTTTAATCTTTGGCTGCAGGTGGTTGAAGACATTTGACAGAGCTATGATGATTAAGCGTGGGTGCTTAGTCCTTGGAAATCTTAGAGCAGGGATTACCAGCAGGTAATGTCCTTAGGACAAAAGAGTATTTACTCTTCCATCCTAAAGGTTAATGACAGCTCAGCAGCTGTGATTTGTTTTCTGTGTGCACTTGCACGCTTGTTCAAAAACCTGAAGTTTTAGAGCTACCGAACAGGAATGACAATAAGCATTTCATTGCTTACAGAAAAGCGGTTTCTAGAATTTGCTCTCTAAAAATGCAGCCTCTTCATGGCACAGTAGCGCTTTCAGCCTGGGTGCGTGGTAGCTGTGTCAGGGTGGGTGGAATGGAAAGCCTAAATGGGCCAGGTTACTACTTGTGAATTCATTTGCTCTTTCTCTCCTCATTCTGCCTGTAGCAAGATCAGAGTCAGGAGCTGAAACCTAATTGTAAACAGAGAAGCCAGTGTCATTTCCGCTTGCTCTGCAGCTTTTCCCGTGTTTGGAAGTAGTGTGTAATAAAGTTTTTGCCTTTTCCTTCAGTTTTTTTAGAAAAGAAGACACACATACTCTTGAGCAAATGCCAGTGCACACATGCTGTGAAAAGACAATTATCAAGTTGAAGCATTTTAGAAGTGTTAGGCTTTTGCTACCCTTTTTAATGCTTTACCTATTTAAACACCAATTTAAAGATTTTATTGTAAGAATATATGTAAAAAAATTTTGGCCTTTGGATTTCACCTAAAATGCCATGGGCACTAGTGGTGGTGTGGACTAAGAGATCAGAAAAGGTCCACGACCATTACAGGTTCATGATGAATCTCTGCGTTTCTAATTCACACTTTCTCTGACCCGAAAATCTTCCTTAAGGAGCGAAATACTTTGAGTGACTTTGAGGTGAAGGATGAGTCTGTTCAGAGCAGATCGCGCAAACTGCTGGCAGCATAGTCCTGGAAGGGATTTCCTCAGTCACTGGGTCCAGTTACCTGCCTTTCCAGCCAGTTAGGTCGCATGATCTCTTTTGTAAACTTACAGACGTTTGTATTAAATTTAGTGTTTTGTCCCCAGTAATCTGATTTGAAGTGTGTTCCATAACCTCAGTTCTCTGATCATTAGAAACCTAATCTTCTAATTTACAGACTGTGTTTATTTGTGGCCAGTTTATACTTGTTTGTTCCTGTGCCAACACTGTCCTCCCTGAAGTAGATTCTTACCCTTCCTAGTACTTGCTCCGTGGTGTGCTATAGCCTTCAGTTTTTTCCCCCTGAATTTTATGCTCTCCGTTCTTCAGATCATTCTAGTAGTTTTCTTTTCACGTGCATCACTTTAAGCTCTTTTTTTCTTGATTTTTGTAATCAGCACAGTACACGTGTATTCCGTAAGAGATTTTATGATACAGTGTGACATTCATATTTGTGTTGCATTCTTATCTCATTTTTCTGCTTATTTCCATTTGCACAAATATTTCCATAAAATTTGTTTTAAAACCTTACATGCTGTTGACAAAAGAATGTCTAGTCTGTAGTTGCTCTAGTAGTTTTTATGCCTTTATCAATTTTGGATGTTACAGTCAATAATACTTAACTGCCCCCATGTTGATAGTTTTGTTTGTTTTTTAAAGGAGATTCCATTTCACCAGTTCTCTTGTAATTCAGGAATGGCACTTCCTCGACTTTCAGCTTTTTTAAGTATGGCTTCCTGTAGATTGTAGGAATGGAAATAGAAATCACCTTTGTCTACCATATGCCCCTCTGCTTAACGTCATCATTCTTACTAAAAAACTTAGGTAAAGGCTCTTTAAGCCATATCGACATTATCTTTGATTCCTAACCTGGCCTTGCCGTAAAATGCTCTGTATAGCTTTCATCTTTTCCTGCTCTGATAGACGGAGAAGGTTCATATTTAACCAAGGATCCCGGTTTAAAAAAAAAAGTGATAACTGGTGATTTAGGTAAATATTTGTGCTTGTATGAAATAGACCCTCTATTTGACTGACTTGCTATACAAAAAAATGTAATGTCAGTTTTGATGGGTGTGTAAGGTGTTGGAACGCGGATCATAAGGCAACTGTACAGTTGTCAAAAGATCAGAGATGTGTACGCGAAGTGTTTGTATAGTTTGCTGTTTATATGAGATCTCGTGATGCTGTACATCCGCTTGCAGACACTGAGATGCATGTTTTGTTTTCCAGGTACTTGCCTCCAGAGTGTTTTGTAGTTGGCAAAGAGCCACCAAAGATTTCTAATAAGGTTGACGTGTGGTCGGTTGGAGTAATCTTTTTCCAATGCCTTTATGGTAGAAAGGTAAGGAAAACGTTGTTTGAAGATCTTAGAGTTTTAGAGTAAATGCCTGTTTCTGGTAGCCTGTGAACTATAGTCATAAAGACGTAAATCTACATGGAAAATTACTTGTGTTACTTTTTGGTGGTGTGTATTGATATTGTAAGAAATGTAGAAAGTCTTGACTGAAGCTTTTTTATTTACCGAATGGTTAGCAGTTTGTATTAACACTGCAACAACTTACTACAGCATAAATATTTATGAAATCAAAGTAGTTGCATAACTCTCACGAAGAAAATCATGTGCTTATTTTTCAGCCATTTGGCCACAATCAATCACAGCAAGATATCTTACAAGAAAATACAATATTAAAAGCCACAGAAGTTCAGTTCCCTGTCAAACCTGTTGTAAGCAATGAAGCCAAGGTAACTTTCTGTATGATCTTTGAGTAACAGTTAAAACATTTATCATAAAGGATTCAGCCGTAAAATTGCCATTAACTTAAGAATACTGTGGGACGAGTAACTAAACGTGTAGGAAAACATAACAGAGAGCTAGTATTTTGATGTTTTTATTTAAGCAAACTTCTGTGACTTCTCAAAATCATGTCCTTCAAAGTGAGACTATATATATATATATTTTATATATATATTTTCTAGAAATTTGCAAGTGGTTTGAAAGTAGGCCACCTCAAAAATTATCTGCTTTGCTTTTTCCCGAAGGCCCTTCTGTGTCTCACTAGAAGTTCTTGTGAAACGCTTCTGCTAACAGTAACAAGCTCTTTCTGAAAATAGTGAAGGTTTTTCTCTGCAGCCTTATGGGCTTGAAGAACTATTTGACTACCAAATACCTGGAGGATATGCCTGCTAACGCTCTTCCCCTTGAAAGGTCATAGTATGTGTGTATTGCCTCAAACCTAAGTTTGAAACATAAATTCTTAAGATTGAGAATCTCTAAGATATGTTGATGCTGATTCAGGAAATAAGACGTCCAAAATCGTTCATCTGCCACAAAGGTGTGGATGGCAATGTTTCCTGTATTTAAAAATCCTATTTTGAAACATCTGCAGCGTCAACCTCATCTCCACAGACCAGCTACTCAGAAACAGATTAAGGTGGTTTCCCAAATGATTGCTGCCGAGAGCATCCGTATCGCAAATCCAGTTCTGTGAATATGGAAGAAAAGATTATATATGTGTTACTTGTTTGTAAAACTGTCCCAATTTTTGAAAGATATATTCCTGGCTAGATGCAGCAGAGATGTGCTCGTTGAAAAATATGCCAAGACAGTAGAATGCCTGTTCAGATTTCAGCAACTGGTTAAATGTATTTAGATTTGCGACACAAGCTGCAAAAAATTTAGGAATGTTAAGATTTAGCTTTTAAAGATTAAAAGGAAAGGAAGACTATTTCTAGAGGCTGTAGGTTCCCAGGAAAATAAGTCTTTTCGGTATGTAAGCCTGCTGTTACAATTTGTGGTATATTTCTGTTGGTTATATTTTCTAAAAGTAGTGTTAGTGAGCGAGTTGCAGTTAAGCTTATGAAAGTTTGGTTGAAGAATTGTAGTTCGCCCTGGGATTTTTGCTTGGTGGAGTGTTTTCTTTGCTGTTTTTGCCATTTGGAAAAATCGTGTCCCTTGAATGCATGGCATAACTGATAACGTTATATGTTAATAGTTTATATCCCTGTCTTCTAACTTTGCATTCCGTTGTCATCAGTAGTTTTTATATAGAGGATGTCGGGAAAGAGTAGAGAGTTCAGCATGGAGAACTGGCAACTTATTTTACATTTTCTGTGTATTCCGTGTTTTGTTTGTTTGTTTGAAAGACTAAAATAAACTTTCAGTGTTCTCCACTCTTATTAACATTGTCACGATAGCTGTAAGAGAGAGGGAGAAATTGTTCTCTGGTGGAAACGCTATAAAACAATTTCAGACTAACTTGTAAATTCAGACCATTTATGATGACTGCGTAGAATCCAAATTGTCTTACAGATTTATAGGCCTGGCAGCTGAAAAGAACAGCTTGTAAACGGAAATTCTGATTTGGAAAACATGGAGATGAAATAAATATGGAACCTGAAATGACATTGTTAGTTTTCAGACTGTAACTCTCCTTTGATCCTCCTCATTTTTTCCTATTTTCTGCAATGTTCTCCTTTGCATCACAGCAGTGTGTCTACAGTGGCACAGAAGCATGAAGTGTTTGACAAATATTTTAGACACAAACTGTTACTCCAAGGATCTTGCAAACAACCCTTACCAATTCATTTGTTAGGAAGGATATATTGTGAAGAATTTGATTAAAATCCATAATGTCTAAGAACATGTGAATATATGTATTAACAGATGTGCATGATCTTCATTCTGTACCTTGTTCATGCTGGATATGTAAACGATAGAAGTAAATTCTAGGAGGATTCTTTGGAACTTGTGTCACAGATATTATTTTTTTCCTTTAATCTTCAGTTTTTAATTGGAGCAAAGAACAAACAGCTGAACAGATTTATCAAAGAAAAGATATGTAATTCTTTTAAATTAAGTTCTAAATTAAGTAATGATGTGCTAATCAGTTCTGTAGCAATAATAAGGATTTTCTATCATTAAATGCTGAAGCCCGAGCTCTCAGGAGACCAAATGTTCTGTGTATGGTAGACGTAAGACTTGACAGAAACTTTCAGCACAAAATGATTGGCATACATCCTGTGGACCTAAACGTAGGATAACAGTGTCTCAGGAATAGTCCCGAAGCTAGATACAGAATTTTTCAATTTATTAGATATTTTTAAGTGGATGGGATTGAGGTTTTTTCTGGGAAAGGAGTTCCAGCTAGGTAGTGGTTTCCCAAATAGTCTATTAGTTATTCAATACCTGTAGATCATTGCAACCACCGCTGTCAAATTTTGCATTTGGCTCTATTCCGTCCTGGCGCGTGTGGTAACACCTGCTTTCACAGGTCAGCTAAAGCGTTGAAATTCTGTCCCTGCGTCTTCCATCTACTCTTCGTCTACCGCACAGCGAATGGTTGTAGAAGCTCCATGGAGCACCTTTATACTTTTTCAGTCTTCTGACATTTGCCTTCTGGTTTTTACTAAACCGTTCAGGGATAACGCATGCAGAATTCTAATTGTGTGAGATGCTAAGGTTTTACTTGGAAATATAGTTCCTAAACATGGAAATACGTATTTGAAGTGTGATTATTTGAAGCCAATTCATTTGCTGATTTTTTTTTTTTTTTTTTCCTGCTGTGACGTTACATTTTTGATTGGACTCGGTAGTAAAATGTTACGCTGTCATTTGAATTGAATTACAGAAGAAGAACAATTTGTTTAGAAGCTAGTCTGTCCAGGAGGACACGCGTATTTGCTTGTGAGCAGACGTAATTATTTGGAGAATGGGATTGTAACTTTTTACGTTGCTTTTCTAGGCCTTTATCAGACGCTGTTTAGCATACCGAAAAGAGGATAGATTTGATGTCCACCAGCTGGCTAACGACCCTTATCTTCTCCCTCATATGAGGAGATCAAATTCTTCAGGAAACTTGCATATGACTGGGTTAGCGGCATCCCCTACACCGCCTACTTCAAGCATTATTTCATACTGAAATTTCGGCACCCGAGGAATGGCATGATACCTTTGTGTAGTTTCCAGATGCAGAAGTTGAGCTTGAAAGCATTTGAGTGTTTTTACACAGGACAAGTTTGATAACCGTGTTTTCAGACTGAAGTCCTCCTACGTAGTGTCATTTGTATGATTGGGATGGATCATGGACTGTGAATAAATGTACCCTTCTGAGAAATACCTTTAAACGTTGAAGGATGACACTGCCTGTTACACACTAACAGGTATACTGTGTTTAAGACTGAAGATAAGGTTTTTAGTTTTTTTCTGGGGAACATTGTAAATAATCTTTTTAATACTTAAAATACATTTGGTCGATACTGGAAAGTTCTAACATGAAGGGTAGTTTTTCATTATTTAAATAAAAAAAAGGGTAGTGAGCAAATTTGAAAACACAGGAAAAATTCCGTGCCTGGTTATAAACTAAATAAACTGCCATCTTTCCAAGACATTGATCTTTTGAAACCAAAGTAAGGAGTGTGAGACGGTCAAAGATATGTTCTGTATCAGATTCCTCAGATAAAATTGTAGTATTTTATTTGGCAACTCAGGCTTGTACCTCCAAAAATGTGGTGGTGTTTCACTGAATTTAGATTGGAAGGGTGATATGGAATTCCTGGTACTTATTTCTCAAACAGATTGCTAATTTTTTTAAATCCGCTCAATTTTCTAAAAATACTGTACTTGCTGTGGTATTGAAACTTGTGAAACTTTCCAGGCTTCTCATAAAAGCAAGCAACAGTATGAAACCAAATGCAGACAGGTCATGTATAATGTTCTATGCAGGAATAATGATAAATTCCCTTCTAGCTCTATTGTAAATTGTTGTACAGATGTCACATTTTCAGTTAAATTTCAGCGACTTATTCCTGTACAAATGTTTAAAGTATGGCTTTTTCTAATTGGATATTGTATTTTTTTTAAGTCTCCCTCAAGGCGCTTTTAATTGCTGCTAAATGACGTTGCTTTTCCTTTTTGCAAAAGACTCAAATGACCTCCTTAAGGTGCAAGTCAACTGTACGTTATAGAGAGATTAAGAGTAGGTAATTCATTAACAATCAAGGCATGTAAAACAGGTCTGTGTTGGCAATATACAGTACAGTTCTTTCAGTCAGCTTATTGCGTTCTCAACCCCGCAGAGCGCATTGATACTGGATGTAGAAGTTGCTCACGGTTATTCTCTATTCCGGGAAGTTCCTATCAACAAGGAAATGTTTCTTGTGGCTTGTACAGATATTTTGAAATGTGAAACATTTTCTAACTGCCTTGTATGGTAGAAACTTATTTTTCAGAACAGTGTATCTCTCTCCCATTGACTATTCTTTTTACTATCCCATTCTTGATGCTGAATACCTATATGTAATTTCGTCCACGTTGCAGAAGGAGGCTGTATTACCACAGGTTTTCATTTAGTATTGTACAGTTAAACTGTTGCTCTCGTTTCCGATGTTGCAAGCCATTTTGTTTTCATTGTATATAAAGAAACATTAACTGTCTCTTTAAGATGCTGCTGAAATTGTAGAGAATGTAGCCAAAACAGTAATAAACAATGACAGTTGAAATTTCAAGGTTTTCGTTGCATGTTTTTGCATTTCAGTGAAGGGGACGAATCAGCTAACCGTATCACTGAGCTACACCGAGCTATTTAAAGGAAACTCTCTTTAATTACAAACAAAAGGCCAATAATAGAATAATTAATTTAAGTAACATTGGAGGTGAAAGGGGAGGATTCCGTGAAATTTAAAACATCTGTTGTAATGAAGTAACCAAACATCATTTCACTGCACAGACCTCGCAGAAACAGCTTTAAGTATTTCAATGAGTCCTTCTAGAATTCTTTAACCGTGGAATAAAATTAACTCATAGAACAAAATCAGACTCTAATGGTGGCTCTTTCTGCCATATATTACACCAGAGTACTGGGACTGCATCCTTTTCACCCTCTACAGCGGAAGGCCGAGTGCAGGGTTCAAGGAGCATGTGCCGTAGCTGTAGGCTCACATTAGATTTCGTTCCTCCTTATTCTGCATGTGTTGGTATCGGAAGTTAAATCGAAGGATATTTTGCCCAAGGAAAAGATGTAGGATTGTGTTAACTGTATTTTTATTGATCAGGGTTGCCCCTAGTAAGGGGAATTTTGGCAATATATTAGAGAACTATTTAAGTGACTGGAAATTTTACAGCTACCTAAAATAAGAGGGCTCATGCATTGCAGTAATTACAGACAGACCTGTTTTTCCTGGTGTTATCATCTGGGAATAGGCTGTTGTGGCTGAATACATGGCACTTGCTCCGGCTTTGCAAAGACACGTTTCTGAAACCTAAACACTCACTTTAAACAAAGTTCCATACGGAAATACATGAAAGAAGAGGAGAGTCACCATCTCATCTTTTGAATCAAAGTTGTGAGGTTTTTACCTCCAATACACACAGTTGTGCTTGTGTTAGCATCTGACAGTACTGGTAATAAAAGTTTTGTGTCCCCACATGGAGCCGTTCTGTGGTCAGAAGACACCTTGAGTTCGTGTGTTTGGTGCCTGGTATTCAGCAATTTGCGCTTGGGATAGAAATACCCTTGAGGCTGAGCTTGGAAACCCAAATTACTGCTGCTTGTGGAGGAATGCTGATCCGCTCCTAGGTAATTCCTGCATCTGTTCTTCAGTCTGCATTTCATGCACATTTTACTAATTTCATCATGCGTCATCCATCACTAGATTTCCTAAGCTCTCTCCTGATTTAGCAGCAGATAGACAAAAGGAATGAAGTTAAACTTCATCGGGCAGTTTTTAACGAACCTTGGGAAAAAAAGGCTTGCTTGACTTAAAATTCATAAATACTTTAAAATTTCTGCATTTACTGGAAGATGCTAATGTACTACTTTGCTGTATAATAATAGAAACAAAAAAGTATGCATGGAACAGAGGTGACTGTAGGAAAAGTTTTGCAGTTTTAACTATAATTGTAGTGCTACAGGTCATTGCAGCCAGAATTAACAATGGTTGGCTTGTTTCTGAAAAACAACCATGTTTTGTCGCTGTTTTGTTTTATTTATGTTTGCACTGAAGTTGTCCAGGTTTCAGTGTGGAACGTTATTCACCCTTAACTTGGTCAACGCGAGTTGGTGGATGCCGTTTTCCGGGGCGGGGGCTAGTTAATGTTTTAATTTTCTAAACAGTGCTTTTAGCGCTCGCAAGAAGATTGAAAGGGCATTGCCTTGCTGGCTGCCTGCCCGAGTGCTATTGACGGCACACACCATGGCTGTGAGCGAACCCGCTGCATAATTAGCGAGGCGTTCGAAAGCCCACAGAGCCGCCAGCCCTCTCGGTATGCGGGTCACGGGTGGGCTGGGTGCCAAGGGGTGTGGGGACCCCACACTCAGGCATGTCTTAAAAATAAGCAAGCCCTGGAAAAGAAAACACGCCCTGGGATTTGAAACATCCCGGGTGCCCTTGCTCCAGCTCACGCGTCTTCCTGAAACCGCAGGCCGGAGGCAGGGACACCATCCTGGCCAGGCCCGTCTTCCCCATCCCACAGCTCTCCCCGCCAGGCAGGACACGGCGCATCCAGTCTAGTGAGGGGATGCAGGTCCCCAGTGGCGCTGCTGCTCCAGGCTTGCTCTGGATTTCAGCTCCGCTGTCCCTGTCGTGGCACAGAGGAGCTGTAGCAGCCAAGGGGCCCCATCTTGGGCGGGCGGTGGCAGCCACCCCCCTCCTTACGTGCCACCATGTTTTCTACAGTGGGCTGGAAGGGTGAGGGACACTGCTGGGGGTTACAAGGGGCAGCCAGGCGAGAGGGGTCTCTGGGACAGATTTCTCTTCAAATTGCCCCCCGGGACTTGCTGGTTTTCTCCAGAAGGGGGAGATTGCATTGGGTAAGGGGTCTGGGGAGGGTGTCAGGGCAGGGAAGGCCTCAGAATGTGGGTGGCGGAGTGGTAAGAGAGTCTCCCGATTTTGGTGTTTGAGACATTTCAGTCTCACAATTGCTGTTGTATTTTTTAAAAAAATTTTTTTTTCTGCATATCAACTGCTCTCTGAGGGAGGACCCCGGTTTCACAGGTGAGGGCTGCCTGGCAGCACGGGCTGACAGCGCTTCACCGTTGGGGTCTCACACTGGGTGCCCACCGGCCTGCCATGTTCTGCCGCCGCAGCTACGGGGCCAGGGCACTGTCATTCCCACGGTCCCAGCGCGATCCTGCCGTGGGCTCTGGGGTGTAAACACCTCTCCTGAGGCCTGCAGCATGCCCGGCTCCAGGCAGCCATCGGATTGCAGAGTTGAGGACTGTGTTGTGTTTGTAGGTAAGGTGAGACTGCAAATGTTTTCAGAGAGGTAATGAATAATTCAGCCATTTCATGTCTCTGTGACCACAGATTGATTAAAGGAGTCTAACAAGATAAACAGAGCTTGCTCTGAGTCACCAACCAGGGGGCCTGATGTCACGTACCTGCCACCTGAGGCTGATGTGTTTCCAGGTGCCCTTTCCACAAACAAAACAGGTTTTACTTGGTCCCCCGTGCTTACTAGGCAAGGGTCCCTGAAAAACTCTCTAGTCTCTTCCAATACCCATGTTTGGGTCAAGTTTACTTCTATCCTTACAAATTTGTCCATCTTATTCTTAAAGATGCCCATTAGTGGAGGCTGCATTACTTATCCAAGCAATACTCCAGTTTTTCCTAGCATCCTGTCTTTCTTGCTGTTTATTTAGCCTATTATTTCCAGTCCTATGTGCTAAGACATGAAGAACGGTTCCCTGTCATGTGTAGGACATGAGCCTCGCTTTCTGTGCAGCCTCCATGTATTTAATTTTGAACATGCAATCTTCTTGAGTACCCTTTGGAGTTAAGACTATTTTTCTCTGAGCAAGTGAGGTTCTTGGATTATTTATTTCAGATACTCAACTCCTAACAGAATGCTAGGGAAACTCTTGCTGTTGAAGAAATTAATTTTTTCTATTTTTCTTTAAGTAATTGAGTCACCTTGCAGTCTTTTCATAGTGCTACATTTCCCAAGCCAGTAAAATTCTGTGCACAAATCAAAGGAAAATGCTTTCCCTGGAAATCTCATTTTGGATGTTGTGTCTCTGGAGCTAATCAGGTATCATTAAGAAATTACACGATGTTTGAATTTCAGATTCCCCTTTTATAAATCTGTGGGTATATTCTTCTGTGCATCATTAAAATACAGGGACTTCCTGCTTAAAAAGTGATAGAGATCAAATCCACATTTGCCATATCCTCAGAGGATGTGCTACTATCAGACCAGCAGGCCAGCTAACAAAGCAAGCTGTTTTCCTGCTTTTGCGTGGAAGCTGTGCCACGGTATTCAGCAGAACATGACTCCAAGGCCCAGTGAAACAAGTGTTTCCCAGGAAGAGAATGCCACGGCCTCAGCCCTGAGCCTGGTACTGTTTCTGTAGTTTGCTGGTTGTGCTTTCAGTGCAAAAAACATAAGCAGTCCCTGAACGTCACCTTTGTGTTTGCTGTTACTCTTGGGAAACCTGTTTACTCACACACAAGGTTCGAATCAGTTTTGCAGGTGTCCTGGGGTTGTGGCTTCTTGTTATTTTTAGTATTTCTAGTATTTTTCAGTTGTGTAATTCCTCCCTTCACTGAGACTGGGGCGGTCCTTAGTAGAGTCATTGACTTCAGTAAGGTCCGGGGGTGCAGATCTCCAGTTCCTCCTGTTTATTCCCCAAGCTGCGTGCATTGGTATACGTACACTTGAGGTGGTTGTTCTTCTGGTTTTCATTTTGGGAGACAGCTAAGGAACACTTGTCACCGCTCTGGCTGGCCTGGCTTATTCCCCACTTGGTTGCAATGGCGTGAGGGTTGCTACTTTGTACCCTGCCCTCCGAGTCCTTCAGTTTAAAGCCCACCTTACCAAGTTGGCCAGCCTGCTGCCAAAGATTCCCTTGCCTCTCCTAAGCAGTGGATGCCATCCCTCCCTAGCAGGCTATAGTCAACGAAGAATATACCGTTGTCATAAAAGCCAAAATCCTCACAACGGCACCAGCCATGAAGCCAGAAGTTGATTTGCATTATACATCTATTTCTGGCTGCTCTGTTTTCTCTAACTGGTAACATAGAAGAAAAGATAACTTGGGCACCAATACTTTTTGCTTGCACCCCCACGGCTTTGTAGTCTTCCTTGATTCTGGCTTGTGGTGTCATTTGTGCAACATGAAGGAGTTAGCAATGGATAGTATTTGTGGCACCCTGTCGGCAACACCTCAAACCTTAGGTCCCATACCTGTCATGACTCCCTGTCAGGCCGGCGCCCGGGCGCCTCGGTACCCCTTAACAGTCACCCGCTATAAGCACTCGTTTCTTTTTGTGGTATCCACTGTGTGCTGCTGGTACAGTTTCTCCTTGCAGACCTTGCCTGTGCTGCGTGGGCTTGAACACCGTGAATGTGTTGGAAGTATTCTAGAACAGCTGGGCTGGTGTTGTGTCCCGGAGTGCTCCAGCATATCACCGTGCAGACATATTCCACGATGTATGGAGGACACATTCCTGAAACGTGCAATGGTTAACAATTAGGTGGATAGCAAAGGTTCCTGCAAGAATCAGTGTAAAAGAGGGGTGACGTGTGCAGAGCCTTGAGGAATGCTATCTGAATACACAGGGATGTATTTTGCAGCATGAGCACTTTCCTATTCATATCCCAGTAATGATTCCAGAAAGTTCTCAATGGAGTGAACACAAGACAAAGACCGAAGAGACGGTTTCTTGTGTCTGAACCTGTTGGAACATGCTCATGACTTTAGCAGGCCTGGAAGGAAAGCTGGAAAAGTGAACTGACACCCCGTTAGCATTGGTGAGAGCTTTGCAGGAACGAGCACTGAGACCTGCGCTGCTTTATATGTGCATGAGCAGATCCAAAAGATCTTTGCTTGCCTTCATAGGTAGAACAGCAGTTTCCACTAAAAATGATGGGACGAGCAAGAAGTTACAGGACTCAAAGAAGTAAAACAAGTTCCCCTATGCTCCCAGATTTCTCTCTCATCTGCCCTTGAGCTGAGCATGGCAGAGGAATGGGACCTGCCAATCGTCACATACATGGAGCTGACTTAGCGAGAAGGTGCAGCTTCTTTCCTTCTCCTAGGTTTGTCCCTCTAAACAGCCACATGAAGAGTTATTGCACAGCTTTGTACATTTGCATAATGGAAAATTTTCTTCCTGACAAAAATAATCACCCTAACTAGTGCACAAATGGTTCTTTTCAGGCTTGCAGCTGTGGCTCAGTGGCAGCTGGCAGAGCTCTCATCCCCGATACCAGCACTGGGATACCTTCCCTTCATGCCCTTCTATTGCAAAGCCAGGTAAGTAACATACTAGTAGGCAAAATACACGTGAGCGCTTGCCCATAGTGAGTTTGGAGCATCTTATTTCGTTCATATTCATTTATATGATACCACGAAATCCTCGTGTTGCTTGTAGGGTTACGTAAGGATGTGTCAGATGCTGAGCCTGGTCTTATAAATTGTCGTCTTAGAGCTGTCAGTCATCAGGACAGTTTTATTACTGAGCCCAAACACATTCCAATCTAACAAATCAGCGTATCGTAAAGGTTATTGTCCTATTACCCAATTAACGAAATCCGTACAGATAAAATAGAAGAATTACTCCTCTCTCATCCTTTGTCATCTGTCAGAATTCCTGTGTTTTTAATGAACCACATCTTTTTCCACTTACATTAATAATATATTGGTAAAGTGAAAACTTTAATATATAGGTAGCACGTTAAACAAAACACGATCTTAATGGTGAAAACTGCGAAGATTGGGGTTTTTTCTCCTTATCTCAGAGATCACTGAGAGGTATTCAGCTGAATTACGTTGAGATAGCTTTTCTATTTTGGGGCATGCTTTGATGTGCTGTGTTAACATCAGGCAGCAATGTGAAGGTCTCTTTTTTTTTTTTTTATTCAGTGAGTCAGGTCATGTTTTTCTCCTTTCAGGTTTTGCAAATGATTACCTAGATAGCAAAGGATTTTTCTAGTTTTGTGCTAAGGAGCAACACGGATGGGGCACAGAGATCATGGAGAAAAGCCAATATGAGCCATTCCTATTTGAAATTGGGGAAAAGCAAGCAGGAGTCAGTTAGGCAAGGCTCCAGACAGATGGTGTGACTGAAATGACACTTCAGCTGTGCTCAGTTAGATAACTTGCTGTGTGCCCAGAACACTTTCAGGCTCAGACACCATGCACTGGGTGGATATAAGGTGAATTGCTATAATAGCTAGTGGCAACATTTTACATTGTGTTTCATATTCGATATACAGAAAGCAAGCCCAGGGCACAAGGAGAAAAGTAGTGGTGCCTGAACCATCACTTCATAAGCAGCACTTATGCTTCTTATAAATCGGTCTCGGCCCAAAATCCGGGAGGTACATCAAAACTCGCTTGCCACTGGGGAGCTGCATCAGACATACTTCCCAGCAGCCCAGGGGAGAAGGAAGCACATGGTTTCCCAGCGCCCACTAGATGGCAAAGCAAGGTGCTGTATTCAGACTGCTAAACGTCTACTTTACCTGTCTGCAGCTCACACCGGTGTGACACAGAGCTAGGGGCATGGCAACATCACAGCAGCGGATGCTGTGACTGAGTGGTCAGGACTGCTCATCCCTCCGGGATATTGGACTAGGGCTTCTCTGTCTCCTGCAGGCAGAGGATTTAAATACTAATGACACTAATTTTCCTAGAAATTTGCATGGGGTATCACTGTTTGCTAGCATTCGGCTGTACTTAGCTAGCTATCAATTCTTACAGCTTATGTAAAGCAGGGAGGAATAGCTTGTAACAAAGGGAGGAAAACTTACTGGTTTATACAATCCATCTGACTCGGAGAAAGAGTCATGAAATAGGAATCAAAGCTTACGGAGTGAAGCTTGACTTCTGTTTGGAGTTCATGGCAGTATTGAGTTGTAGCGCTTGGGAAAAGGATCTGTAAAAGACCTTAACTCTAACAGTTCTGAATTCTGTCTCCTCAATTTTTCTATTAAGCCCTAGTCTGTTACTAAGAAACTTTGGACTTTTAGGTGCTCAAATACTATAATGGTGAATCTATACAATGCATTGATTTATACCTAATACTTTGAAGCAAGATTCACAGAATGTATTTGTAATTGAAAATGGCCAGAAATATTGTAATTCGGCTCTTCTTTCTGCTCCAGACTTTATTCTTATTACTGCCATTCTTGTCATTTGAAATGACACAATCACAACTCAGAAGCCTTTTAAAGTATCATTTTATCATTTTCATGTCACACATTTCCTTGTGATGGTCACTGGTTATGTGACCCTGAGCACCTCTCCTAATGGGGGCAATCGCCTGACTAACTTACCAGTATTCTCAAATTTTCGTTGTGTGGACATCTTGCCAGAGATTTTCTCCTTCCCTCCACAATTGCACAAATAACTTCCTTCTCCAGACATGATCCAACAGTGTGCTGTATCCAGCTGAAACGATGGGGGGAAATTCAGACACAATGCAATAAAGCAACTGGAATTTGTTTGTCATAAACCCCAAGGGCATGTTCTCATTAAAGCAACAAGTTGTATCCAGCAGTTATGTTCTTTCATGTTTGCATTACACCCCTCTAAACTGCCAGAGCTTAGAGTCTGCTTTCAGTGTTGTCTGTGGGTCTCTGCTCGGTTTGACAGGGAGGCAACTTTTCAGCCGGGGCTTGGAACAAAGAGCATTCCTCCACACGACAGCTATTAATCCTACTCTTGCGGGTGGCATACTAGCTTCATTCACTGACCAAAATCAGTCATGTTAAGAGGAGAGCAAGGGGGATGAGAAGAGATTATCTCTCACCTGATAGACAGGAAACAGCTGAGATGTTCTGCAGCAGCAGGCAAAGCCACCAGTAGAGGATGTAGGAAACATCCCCCTGCGAGTCAACACCACTTCCTGCAGGGCCCTCAGGTAGCTGGCTAGTTTAATGTTTCTTTTGTGCCACCACACAAATATTTGACCAAGCCAATGCTTTTTTTTTTAGCATATGAGAGAGACCTAGCACACAGCACATGCTGGTCTGTGCTGTCTGCTGAGGGGTTACAAAGAACCAAAATTTCTAAGAAGCAACAACGATCACAGCAGCCACCAAAGTAACCTGGGTGCTACCAACATTTATGTACTCAGTACCATTTCTGCGTAATCATCTTTAGAGAGTAGGAGTTACAAAAATCCACCATCTTTTTTAAGTATTCCCGACTAAACTAACGCAGGAAGAACCTGGTGTTCTCATTATCCCATATCCCATGGGGACAAAAGTGATTATTCCTGTAGGTCCTGCATGAATTCAAGCACCCAGAGCTCATATCTGATACCGCATCTATATTCACTACCCTTTGGACACCCAAAGCTGAGCCTACACAGAGCATCACATGCCTTTGCGCACTATGACTAAGCAATTACATCTGTTCTTGGCAGATAAGTACTAATCCAGGATGCAAATGCAAAATGTTTTCGTAAGTGCCATAAACTTGTAGTTTTGAGGGCAGTAAAATTCTCACTTAATCAATAGATTTATATGTGGTTAGATTAATTAACAGTATTTCTGAGTTAAACAAAACCACTGATAAAGGATTAGCAAAGACTGGTGATACACTAGGCAGCATGTTTGCACTCACTGTGCTTTTAGAAATGTTGCTGATGTTTTGGAAATCTTTGTCTTCTTAGTGGGACTTCTTAACGCTATGAATTTCTAACCAGACTTGGAAGGGGAAAAGGGTGTTTCCCTCTCTCCTCCCCACTGAACTGCCCCATTCCCTCCTTGTAGCATTGGCTGGTGCAGAAATACTTGTTTAAACCCCACCTTTCTACTGGACACATTCCCTCATTGACGTTTTGGACAGGTGCATTTTACATGGTCTAAGAGTAGGCTTCCTCCTGGTGAGCAGAGAATTGGCTCCGTGGGCATTTTCTCCAGGGAGTGAGGAAGCGGGTCTCCTCCCTTTCTCAGGTGAACCCCTTGAGGGAAGACCGATATTTAGGGAGGGCTTTCTAGAATCCTGCTGAAATCTACTAGTAACCGGACTGAGTCAAGTAGTAAGAAATCCTTGTTACCAGGTTAGTAGTGATAAACTAGTAAAGATAATCCCAAAGAAGGATGGATTGGGTCAGGTGCTTGACTGAGACTGCGGAGACAAGACTCAAATTTCTGCAAACTTTGCATTTAAAAAGATAGGCAGACAGACAGACAAATACATACATACTTTAATACGTACACACATTCATATTGAAAATATACTGCCTCTGCCTTGTTTAGAGTATAGGACTCCGTAGCAAGGACTCTCTCCACATGTTCACACAGACCCAGCGCAGGAAGCTGAGAAGTCAGCTGAGGCCTCTGGACTCTCACAGCAATGCAAATATCAAACATAAGCCATTGCTTAACCAAGCTTTTTCACTTCTAAGGGGTGAAGTGTCAGCATCTTCTTTATTAATGGCTCAAGCAGACAGGTCCTTAAAATTGTTGATCTTATAGGACAGAGAAGTATTAGATATGGAGAGGATTACAACAGTGGAAGCAAACACTTGCCCTTGTGAATTCTTATGAACTATATTTAGAATTTAAATCCAAGCATAATTAAACAGTGCTAATGAGACAGAGGGACTTATCTTCATTTGGCGTATAATTGGTATCACTGATTTCCTCATTCATTTTTTCCTAGTTTTAAAGCCTTCTTGTTCCAGTGAGATTTGATGGTAAAAGTTACCCTGCAGAGAGAAAGTATCTGGCCTGGAGCTTAAATTCAGCTGGAAGCCTTTTAAGGGATGCAGCTTTCTTGATAGCATCAATAACTGACAGCAAAGACACCTGTGAACGTATAGCCAACAGTCAAGCAAGGCACTCTTTTTGCAGCATACCCTTGAAAAAAATGCCACTTCACACATTATTACAAAGACCATAATGGGGAAGAAAAGCTCAGCCCTTACTTCCAGTGAGGGAAACAAAACACAGTAAGAATTGTAATAGTTGAAGGTATATAATCCACCACTATCAACTGAGGTTTGAATTCCTTCTCAAAATACATTCCAACTCATCCAGGAATGTGAAGCTTGCACAGGAACTCTTGGTGACAGTTTGTGGTGGGCATTCTGTGGCAGGTCAGGGTGGAAGATGGTAATGATCTTGCCCAGCCTTAGTAGCTCTGAGCCTATAACCAGAGCAGCAGCTTCTGTTACAGCCCTGCTCTAATAGCTGATTTTATTGCTGAGCAAAGAACAACAGCTACCTGCAGCAGCAGGGGCTGGACATTTGTTTTTCACCTAGTCAAAGCCAGTAGAGAAGTGGGTACAACAGGCAAGGTGGAGTTTACCAAAGTCCCATTTTGCTGTTCAGTTTTGTCTTTGGTTGGACTCAAGCTCCTTTTTATTATGTACTACTGCCTTAAATGGATGCAAATTTTTGGAGGGTTTAGTCCACCTCTGTTGCTGCAAACTGCAGCAAAATCAACTGTTTCCTAAGAGGTGGCACAATAATGACTGTGACTCTGTACATTTTAGTGCTGCCATGTGTGCCAGGGTGCTTGTGCTTACCAGCTGACAAGGGTGCTCAAAAGCATCATTCACTCAAGATTTCGCTGTGCTTCACATCCTAGTGGGAGTGCTTGCAGCCAGCTGGAATCTGTTCTCAGGCATGGCCTGTAGAATAAAGATTCTCCAAACCCTCCTCTCTCCAGAGTGACCACCACTAACTAAATGCCCATCCACCCACTGAGCTAAACCAGTTCAAAGAGGAGTACTACAGTGTCTGCGAGCAAGCTCTGCTGGATATGAAGAGGGTAGAGCGAGATGAATCCCACAAAACAGCAAATGTTTTTCATCTTGCTCCAAAAATTCAGCACAGGCTTATTCTTTGGGTTGCTGAACCCAAGACTTTGTTTTGTCCTTTTCTGGAAGGGGATTTGAACACTTCCCTGCTAAGACTGTTATGCAGATTAATCTGAGACGTAGGAATTATTACAGGCATTTGATCTAAAGTTCCCTTTGCTTGGTTTAACTGGACCTCTCTGACCATATCACCCACAGTAAATACTCTCCCTTTTTTTAAGGCTGCCTCTTATGACCACTTAGGGCTCTGTTGCTGTTCTAGGAGGTGAGACTTGCAGCTGTCCTTCCTCTTCATCACCACCTAGCTGAGCTATTCAGTCAGCCCTGGCTACTCGTTCATAGTCAATAATCCTGGTTTTAACGTTCCAGGGGAACAGAGCATTTTAGAAATTGTTCCGCACCCCCAAAAATATCTTCATCTGCTAACATATTTCATGGAATGACATGTCTGCTCGTGCTGCTTTTTCACAGTAATAGTCCAAGTGTTCCAGCACTTAACACTGCCTTGTGGTTGAACAGCAATGAGAAATACCATTGGTAACCAAAAGAACTGAGAGCAGCCGGGAGCATAGCTGCTCCACTTGTGAGCAGTCCAGAGCCACAACCGCTTCTCCAGCTGAAAACACGCCCTTTTTCAAAAGCAAGATTTCTTTCTGACTGAGCTGTGAAACAGAGGTCCTGACTGGTTATGGCTGTGAAAAACCCCACAGCTCTCAAAGTTTCAGTGACCGAAGTCTTACCAAATTTGAAAAGTCTATCACTGCCGCCTTCTGCCTTAAACATGATTTTCAATTATATTCCTTTTTAACCATCTTATCTTAACTGCTGGGGAGTCCCGCTGTCAGGATTAAACAGATGTTTTATTTCCTGCCAAAGGTGGGTGAAATAATAATCACCAGCTCTGCCTCATTGGCTGCCATGTGGTCTGGAAAGGTGCCATATGCCCTGCGCTCGGAGACTGCTGCAGACGGGAGGCTGAGAGCATTATTTATTATTTGCCTAATCAATTTAAATACTGTCTTTCTTTCAGAAAGCACATTTCTAGTCATTATAAGGAGATGTGTACAGGACCGATCAACCACTCTCCTCTAGTGAAGTGCACCTGCTGTTTAGACAGCCAATATCCCTCTTGCACAATACACGGGGCTAGAAGAAAACATCTTGCACTTGAAACTGCGCTGTGCTCACGAACTGTTCTCAGCATCACAATTGGTCATGGAGGTTGTTCAAGTTCAGCCCCGTGTGCGGTAACAACAGCTTTCCATTACTCTTAATCCTTTTGAAGAGTTCTCCTTGAAGAGCATGCAGACAACAGGCGTGAGTGCGAGTGAGCTGCTTCTTGCTAACCTGCCCCTTGAAAGCTGCTGCTGCGCCTTCACAGCGACGGGATGTGGTGTCTCGGGTGTCAGGCGCAGGGCAATGTCTGCGGGCGCTCTCTCCCACCAGCTGAGTCGTGATCCTGCCTCAGACCAGCCCACGTCTTCCACCGAAGCCGCAGAGCTCTGAGGTGGAGCACAGGCTGCAGCTGAAGGCGGGATGGCCGGGGTGTGCAGACCACACCAGGCAGTGGATATGGGTGCTGACTTCTGCTCCTTTCTTGGAAGGTCCAAGAAGAAGTAGTTCAAAAAACATCGGCACTCCCCATGGGAGGATGGCAAATGAGGAGTCCTAGGCAAGTGCTGACAGTAGGACCTCTCTGCTCTGTGGAACAGCCAAGCAGAGTGCCAAATGTAGTGATTAGTAAGGAGAAAGCCATCTGGCTTCTGTCCTTTAACAGCTCTCTTTCAGCATCTCTCTTCCTACACACCACAAGAAATCTCCCTCTGTTTTTAGCAACATTTTCTAGCCTTTCTGAATGGTACTACAAGGCCCCAGCTAGAAATGATATGGTGAGTAAGGTGAAGGGAGAGAAAAAGGGGAGAAAGATGATATAGTGGACAAGAATCTGAGGTGCCTTCAGGCCCCATCCTGAAATATTACCTCTGTGGTGTGGGATATCACAGCAGCCACTGAGGCAGCAAATCGTTTAGAGAAGGAGCTAGTAATGTACTTATTGAGAGATAGTGTCGGGTTGTCGGAGGCAGAAGTTTGTAGGCTAACAGGTAGGCATTGCCAGGACAGCATTCCAGGCTGAAACAACTGCACGCTGTTGAGAGGCTCTGGAGCAGACTACGCTTGGACTGAACTCCAGCAATGTGAGTCTGCCAGGTAAGGATGCAGAAGCACACCTCTGTACGAATGACAGTTGGCAATTTCCAAGGAGCATTTGAAAAATACTTCATTCAGTTCCTCAAAGTTCTCGATATTTCACCCCAAATTCCTCAAAATCTTCCTACTCCTTTATGATGTGTACTTTTAGGCTAAAAATATTCAGAAGCACAGTGCAATCCAGAAGAATGTTATTTTTGTTACTTTTTCTGTAGTTAGCAATGTAAATGGTCAAGAAGTGGGTTAGGAACAGTAAGTTCCTTTTCATTATTGAACAGTTAGTGCCCAGAGACCAAATGTGTGGTTTTTGGTTGTGGGTTTGTTGGGGTTTTTTTTTTTGTCTTCTCTCTGAACTGGTGTTACTGGTAAGATGGATAAGAAATCTGTTTCAAAGAAAAATGTAACCTTGAAATAAAAGGTAATTGTTTTACAAATTCAGCCATTTCCAGTGCCCAGCATGTTATTTGGCAATACACAGGCTTCCAGTTGGTTTCTATTTTCTTAGCAGTTGCAGTTGCTCTCTAAAAGGATTTTACCCAAGTACTGTTTATATCTACAAAACCAACTCCTATTGTCAGATTTCTGAGCCTTAGTAAAGTAGTGTCGCTGCCTGGGACCACGCTTGTTCTGTTCCCCGTTTCATGTGAAAACAAACTCACCTGAGGGCATAAGCAGTGCTGTGAAATAGCTTCTCACATCTTTTCTTACAGCTCCAGCTTTTAGCATAGTTGATAAAAATTGACTGATGCCCAGTAACTGTTAATACCAAGCTGCTGGTTATAAAAATTTTAATTTTGTTCCCAAGTTCTAATGTTTCTTTAATTAGTTTTTCTATTTGTCTAAGCTAGCTTCAGTTCCCAAATTCTTTCTTTTTGAATTGTTTAAGCACTACCTGATGGTATGTGCAAATCCGAGCACGTGGTACGTATGTGCGCAGCTCCAAGGCCATAGAATGGGTACTTAGAAACGCTGCGATGGGAGGTTTGAAATCTTCAGTTTGTTTTTAAAGATGATTATCGTGAAGACTCAAAAAACAGAATTTCAGGGGAAATCAGCTTGAAGGATAAAGGCGAGATGGTAGCAAGATGGTCACTGCTCTTAGCGACTGTACTGTGATGCCCCCATTACATCCAGCGCGCCTTGTCAAAGGTAAAGCTCATTGCTCTGCATTGCTTTTGTAATATTCTAATCTTCCATTTCAGGATTTTCTTACATAACTACCAAGCCTATGTTGACTATAGACTTTGCAGCTTGAGTTCATCACTCGTTTCCTTTTTTTAGCTTCTGTTGGGGTTTCATAGCTCACCTAAGCTGCAAGGCCCATGAACAAAGTACGTGCATATGCAACCACTTGCTGGCAGAGTAAACAGCTCTCAGAGAAGAGGACTGTTATTAAAATGGGTTGTTTTGTTGGCAGAAGTGGCTTTCACTGTTGCCGTGGGTTGCCCAAGGTGAGCCTGACCTCTGTGGTCTGTGGAAGCTCTCTCTTGTGGGTGAGCTGAGCAATGCTGGAATGCAGCTTTTAAAACGGATTAACCGAACCTAACACAGGAAACTGTTCAGAGAGAATAAAAATACTACATTGCACAACTAACGATGAAACATACCTTTTGATCCCATAGGCTAAAAGTGCCATGGCTGAGAATGTGATTATTTGATAGGGCCGTAGTCAGCTTGTCAGTGCAGAGTAATGATGTTTTGCAGCCTCCTCTTAGGGCAAAATTCTGCCTTTCCCAGTGCAAGGAAGAGCAGTGTGTGGGCAGGCGTGTGGGTGGGCTATGAACAGAGATGGGACCACACTTTCCTGCTGTGAGTTAAGTAACAAAACCATGCACCCCCACCTAACCCTTCCCAGCCAGAGCAGGTCTCCACAAGGCCTTTGAACTCTAAGTCTTGATGCAGTTTCGCATGCCAAGTATGTCATAGCACAATCCCAGCACTTTGGTACTAACTTGCAACTGAAGTAACGCGCAAAGCCTGTTCCTAAGAAACACCAGTCATCCACCCAAGTGAAATTCTGATTTGCTAGCTGCACCCTGGCAACGTAATATATTCACAAGGCCTAAGGATAAACATGATTTGAGGCTTCTAGAAAAAGACGTACTTGTTCCTTGCGCAGCTTACTACCTCTCTAGCCATCATCTGCCAATCTCGGCTATTCTGTAAAATGGCAGGTTCCTGTGCTTTAACTCTTTCGCCAGGGCTGCAGGGGCAGAACTGTTGGAGATTCACCTGAGCCAAGTGCAGTTTTCTGTTTGATTGGGGTGATGGGTTGTTTGATTTTGTTTTTTGAGATTGGTTTTGCACCTTAGGTATGTCACTTTAAAACTGTGCTACGGTAGGTGTTGGCTCTCTATTATACCACAGAGTAAAAAAATGTTTCTACCACAGATGTTACAAGCAAATCAGTTTGAAGATTTTTTTGCTTTCTGAGCTGAGGTTACTGCTAGAAGGTGCAGGCTGCACAAATATGTATTAAGCCATTGGCACTACCATGAAGAATGTACAGAGCAGGACTACACAGCATGAGTTACTTATGGACTACGAACACTTCTAAATGAAGAAACACTTTTGCAGTCTGATTCTTGCCTACCGTTACAGGATTCAAATCTAAAATGAGAGAGATTCTAGGTGTCTAAGTCCAGGTGAGGAACCAAAGAATCCGAGCTTGGTGCCAGTGGGGCCTCCATGGCAGGGAGTGATTGTGAACGCATTCATTTGACTAGTACAGACAAAGCTTGTGTATACTTGAGGAAGACCAGGTGCCACAATCAGACATCACTGATCCTTATCCTGCCCCCCTCAACTTAATTCCATAATCAGCACTTACATCACTGAGCGGTTGGAAATATTGCCCGGGCCTCTCCTTCAGCATTATGGTATCTCAAGCGAGTCCCTGCCTGTAGGGATCTGCCTGCTTCAAAACAAACTTTCACCCTGCCCCGTGGTTAGCCTGGCTTAGCTCAGCAAACTGCCAGCAAGAACCTGGAATTTAGAAAGAGCTTAAGCTCAGCCCACTTCTGCCTTCAAATCAGTTGGGTTTACAGTTATCTGCGATTCCTTACAGTACTATCACTCAGCACCCAGCTGGCATCCATTTGGCTACACTCGCTGCTGAGGGGCGCGGGCGGCGGGAACCGGCAACCACGCTCATGGCTGAGCCTAATCCCGTAAATTCCGCAAAACAGAAACGATTGCACGCCACCTGGTGGCCCCGCACAGCTACTTGCAACAAAGGGCGCTCCAATCGCGACAGGGAGGTTTAGCGTTGGACAGGGTTGGTTTAAAAGATGGCTGTCAGGGGCCCAGGCAGAGCCCACGCTGTGCCCCGCCGAAGCGAGGAAAGGCCCAGCGCTAACGCGCCGTCCCGCAGCCCCGGCCGCTGCTTCCCGCGGCGGCAGCAGCGCGGCCTCGAGCTGCGAAACGCGTCGCTTCGGTGCGTGCTCCCAGGTTCTCCAGCAGCGCTGTAGGGACGGCCCCGTCCTCCCAACACACACACCTTCCCCCCGACACCCCTGCCCCCAGAGCAGCCTTCCGTGGAGCAGGAAAACACCTTCTTCGTTTCACAGTGTGTCACACACGTTACTCGTTCTTCATTATATTCGAGGCTGGGGATGTTCATGGTACATCTGTCTTCTCGTCTGCTGTCAGTCCTTGTTAAAGAACTCCATGTGTCCATGTTTTTAAGTAAAGCTAATATGCCTATTCTTAGCTGTTCATGAACAGCTGAATACATCAACTCATGGAAGCAAGGTTACATCAGCTGCCACTGCCTTGGTATATCTTCAGTCCACATCTCTCCTTACTTTCTTTTTGTGGGAAAACTAAGTCGTAAGTGATTACGGTACAATTTCATTAAATTTAGTTGAGAGACTTAAAAAACAGTGGCAGCATGCAATAGCATGACTTCAAGGTCCTTGCTTCTATTTTAAGTGTGAAGTTTTTGACTTCTCAATGTTTGACTTTTTATCTGGGAGATTACAGCTTAAATTCCGCACCATTGAATCATTTCCAAATTTGAAGTCACGTTATCTTGAGCAGAATTGCTGATGGCTACACTTAAAAATTGCTTTACTTCCACCGCTCTCATACCTATCAAAAGGCTGGATCTATGAAGTCAGCAACAAGGGACCTTAAAATAGCTAACAGAAAGTGCACGAGTTCAGACTAAGCATCTTCTTTTGTCTGCTACACGAGACAACTGCACAGCACCTACAGGACTCTAGCTGTGGAAGTGTGTAAGGAAGTTACAGGAAAGACTGTTAGACCTGTGAGGTTTTATGAAGGTCAATACTAACGGACTTTCTCTGTATATAGCAAAGAAAAGAGGGAACATCCTTCTCATGCCAAGGTTTAATTCTGAGGTATGTGAGACTGGATTTACAAAGGTAAATAAAAAATACATTCTGACAAACAGCAAGCCCCCTACTTAACAAGGCAGAGGGATTTCACAAGCAGCTGAGAAAAGAAACCACTCACAGTGTGAAAAAAAGTATTTGGGGTCAGTCTTTGACACAACAGGTGTTGAGGAAACGTGCAGCAGTGGGGCAGAGGAAAGACAAATACTTAGGTGATAAAGATGAGACAGGACAACAGGTATTAGATAAGGGTTCCGTTTGAACTAAGTCTTTGAGACATTATGATCAGCAGTTGGGTGCACTACTGCTCCAAACAGTGATCAGGCAGACTGCATTGCCAACAGGGATTATGGAGCTGTTGAAACAGACTTTAGCTCCAGCCTGCTGACGATATGGCTAAAGTTTGCACGTGCTTGTAGCAAACGTGTAAGTGAAATCCCAGTAGTACAGAAGGACTGTAGTAGTACAGAAGAGTTTTCCACATCCGCTGTACCTGATACCAGGAGTGAGGGCTCTCACCTGGAGTCCACACACACCCCAGTTTAGAGAAGTGTCTAATCTACAGTTAATCTACAATTTTCATCCTGAACACCAATTTAAAAAGCCAAGTATGAATCATATGCAGGCAGATTTTATGACTCATTGCTGCAACGGATCTAACCGCTAGTGCTGATCCTGCCTGCCATTAAGAGGTCTGGCATTCCCTCTTGGATCCATTCCTCTGGAAGGGAGCCCTTTCACAGATCTGTGCTAGAGAGCGCTGAGCTAAAAACAGTTAAATGAGAGTTTAAGCATTAAGCAAATAAATGTGCTATTTTGTCACACAAAGGATAAAATTCCAGGAATTTATTGCTGTATGTATGCTTAATCCATTAATTTGTCTTACAGTAGTCATGAAGTGCCAAATTGTGTGCTACATTTAACATTTCCTGTATTCCCTTCCAAATGCCATTTTACAGTGGGCGTATGAAACAACGCAGCAGCAGCAGTCACAAAACATGGCTTGAGCATCTCTCGAGAGCTTAAAAATAAAGATTTGTGTACAAGCTGAATAACGAGATGTCAGTTAACAGGTCACTCAGCAACTTTAACAGAAATATCTTTAGGTGGAAGTGCTGCAGTGTTAAAATTTACAACTCGGACTAAACATTCTCATCCCCACTGTAGTAACAAGATACTTGCAAAGAACAAGAACTATGGTACGTAAATGTCACACGCAAGAACCGCTTCATTTCTATCAGAAGCAAAAATTGCTAATTATAAGCAAGGGCAGGCCTAGCAGGCTAAGGCTGTCAGCCTATATTAAAAACATACACCTCCAAGTTTGGCAGTGGAATTCTATTTACCACCTTGACTTTTTTTTTTGGTTACATACAAGTATTCTTCCTCCCCTCCCACCACACACACTTTATAAACCCCCTTTTATTTTTATTATACCTCCATATTATTTACAGGACTCCTAAAGATTAAGTACAAACTAGTATGAAATTAATGATAGCTTGCTCTTCAAATATGTATCCCATGGCTAAATAAATACCAAGCCAATCCAACAGAGTGATCTGGAGTTATGATTCAGAAGCTTGTGTATCTGTGACTCCAGATGTCTTCTCATTAACTGTAGAGGATTCACTTGATCTGTCAACAATAGTTGCCTTAGAAGTTGGGGTAGCACTATCCAAGGTGAGCGTAGAGGTCTGTTCTACATTTACAGTAGTGCCAGGGTCGACGGAAAAGCTTCCGGCTTGAGTAATGGAGGGAAGCAAATCTGTAGGCACTGTAGATGCCTCTGTGACCAAAGGAAGCAGAGGAACACATTTGGGTGGCATTGACAGAGGTGTTATTCCCATTAGATTCAGAGGCGGCAAGGAGGGAAGGGATGGCAAACCTAAGGAAAACAAAAAAACAAAAAACAAGGCAGTGAGCTGCTGCATCCCACAGACAGATCTGCAGACATTCTCTATTTGCTTAAAATTTTTACTTTCTCTCATCTCCTATTTACTCTGGGAGAGGAGGAAGATTTCCGAACTTCGTGTGAGCATGATACACATGCAGCACACTCAGCGGGCTAGCTTCAAGGCTGATATTGTTCAGATTTCAGAACTGAAGAACCAGAATAAACTCAAGTTTGTTTCTGCCTCCCCAGAGGACTAGGTATTTAATGATTAGACTTTTCTGGCATTCACTAAAACTGCCAAAATCAAGAAGTTAACAAGAACCTTGCCCAGAGAGGTGGTGGATGCCCCGTCCCTGGAGGTGTTCAAGGCCAGGTTGGATGCGGCAGGGGGTTGGAACTGGATGATCTTTAAGGTCTCTCCCAACACAAACCATTCTATGGTTTCTTGACACAATCTCTTTGGAGATCATAAAACAGGCAATATAAGATGAAACAACTAGTTACAGACACGGGTTTAGAATTACTTTATCTGAAGACATATTCCTCGTCTACCTAATCTGGGCACTACAGTCAACTCCCACCTCAGGCAAACATTCAATTAATTCTCTTCAGAACTCCACCAGATGGCTCTAAATGAGAGCGTCAAGGATTGCCAAGGAGACACCCACAATTACAGTGTTCAGCTTGTAAGAGCACATACCAGGCTGTATGATTTCTGGAACGATGTGTGGTGCAGGTAAATTAAGTTTGGACAGATCAGTCAAGTTGGGAAGCCCTGCTGGTAATGGCATCAGACCTAAGAGAAGAATGGAAAAGTTACAGCTGAAAACTTAAAATTGTTTTGGTTTTTTCCCCCCCCCAATTGTTTCTGAGATCTTATTGATAATTTAAAGTTATTTTACATTGCTTTACATCTTGATTATCACTTTTATATATAAGAATGCAAATTTAACTGAGTTTCAGCTTTTAAACTGCACAGTGAAAACAGATACCTATTGCAGGAAATCCGGACTAGCAAATACATAATCCCATCCTTTCAGATTTTTCTGAGGAAAGTAGAATCTTACTTCAAGGAATTAGTAGGCTTGCATTATGAGTTCAGCTTTTAACTGAACTGGTAAGGTAGTTATTTTACTGCAGCGCTGTACCAGAAGCCCTCCATTCCGAATTTGCATGGCAGAAGATAATAATAGGATGAAATACATACTATTTTGACCTCTAATATCGATTTCTCTAATAATAGTCTTTTCTACTCAGTTCATAACTAGAGTTAAACACGAAAGTATATAGAAAAGGCAACAACTTTCTGCTCCCGAATTTCCTGTCTTAGGAGAGCTACGTTTCTGGGACAAGGGCTCTATTCCTACTTTGTGTTTAGCTCACAGATGATTAATTCCAAAATAAACTGTAATGGTAATAAGATGGAGAGGAGAAAAGTCTTAAAGCAAGGTTGCTGGTACACAGATTTTGATTAAAAACCAGTCGTCTTTACCTATCTGTGAATTCATTAGCCACAAAGGCTGACATAATCTGACTCAAAGAGTTTTCATCTCAGCTATAAGCAACTTTGGTTTGAACTTCTTTTAAAATTTGAAAAAAGCTGAACTTCACACAAATTCACTCAAATTTTAAACCTCCTGTATATCTAACACTTACAATTTCACTAGTATGGCCATGCAAATTGCCAGAAATATTCTAATAGCTTTCAAAAAAGCAATGATACTATTCAGAGAACAAGGTGAAAGGGAAATTAGTATTTGCAGATTTTGCAGAGGACGTGGATCGTGGGCTGGGGGAGAAGAGGACATCAGCAGAAGCTGAACTTCTTAGTAGTTTGCTATTTTATCTAAGCAGTACAAGATTAAAGTTCTCTGCCCTTGTATGCATGCATTTAGCTCTACTACACATTTATTTTTTTTATGTTGGACATCATACCTCCAAGCATTACTTAAAACTTTTGGACACATCTTTATCTACTCGTCTCATAGCACACAAAGCATAAAATACAACTGTTTCAGTATTTTGAAATGCACGATTGAGTCCTGTATCAGTGCACCAATCACATGGTAAAACCCTATACAATCCTCATCTCACCCACCGTCAATAATCCTGGAATACTAGTGCTTCAAACGTTCATTATTATCAGCAAATAACACACACCACTTTGTAGGCAGACTCTTACTTTTGTTATACCAGTTCAAATTACTAAATAATTCAGAAATAGTCACGGCAACATACAGTTCTATATTGTTAACCCTCTATTTATACTTGGAAGAATGATCAAGCTGAGCATTAAAAAGGAGTTCCCTAAAATGCATGTTTTATGGGTGAAAGGAATGCACAAATAGGCAAGACGTGCAGTCTCAGATCTTTCCTCTCTCATGATGTCCGAGAGCAAAGGACAAACTGTAAACTGTGAAGCTCTTTGCAAAAGTATTTCGCAACATACAATTTATGAAGTATCAATGTATCATATATATGAAAGTAACAATGTATCAACTCAAGAAATGTTGCAAAAAACAAAAAAATACCTCCCTGAGAAATCCTGAATGCTCTATCTATTGTGCAAGGGCCACTAAAAGGTAAATGATTATACACTTTGTTGCCAGCTCTGTGCCACAGACCTGCTGCGCACAAGCTCTAAAAAAAAAAATTCTTAACATTGTAGGGCTTGTATAGAGATGCTTAACTGGAAAAGTGTAAGTCATACGAAGTTATACCCTCCTGCCCCACAAAAAGCACTGGAAAAGACAGCTCTCTTCCCTTGCTCCCTTAAGACTTTTGTTTCAGAAATGTTTTAAGAAATTTTACCTACTCACCTGGTAATGTAGTTGCTGGGTTAACTGGTGGCACAGAGGTAAGGGACTGACTGACTTGTGGTGGTAATAATGGAACTGTTGGAACGCCTGGTGGAGCACACAGGAAAACAACACTGATTTTAAGCATACAACACTTTAGTTCCCTTCCTCAAGGAGTACAAATACGTAATTGCTTACAGGGGAATTACTATTTGCCTTAGCCATAAAATTTTGATAAAGAAAAACAGTACTCTAAATAATACACATTGTATTTCTGATAGAAATTGTTTGCAATTATTTTGCAAGCAGTAGGGCACAACTGCAGTACCCTAGACTCTGCTGTTGAGAAAAGTTTGGGAAACAGAAAATTTTATTCTCTCTTCTGCCTTCTATTAAATTGACAGAAACATCTGTGAATGCAGAAAAACATTTCAGAACTTAGCTACCTCCATACTAACCTGTACTGAGAACGCTACTGACAGTAGTTGAGGGTGAATTAATAGAAAGTCCTGAAAGACTCTGTTCAAGGCCGGCTGACACAGGGGGTAATGTGGCTGAGGGATTAACTGATGACAGCTGAACCTTATTGGAAGGAAAAAAAATAAAGTTACATCATTAGGGTTTGTTTCCACCAGAACCAATAGCAGAAATGCAATATAACATGATAATCCATTCTTACCAAGACAAAGAAGTGACTACAACTTACCTCTGTGAAGCCATCTTTGAGGGGACTGAGAGATGCACTAGGCAACTGTCCCGGGAGAGAAATTTTCTTTCCTTCTTCAAATGGGCGCGTAGGTATCCTATGCAAATATCCATAACCAATGCCACATCCTAGGCTTTTAAAATATGAACATTTAAAAGTCAGTGAAGTGACTTTACAACTAAGGCATCCATAGCGAGCAATGCATGAAAGACTCAAGGTGCCAACAAGTTTCAAGATAAGTTCTGCACAACTTTCCCCTCCTCCCAAATGTTGCTTCTTTTTCTAGGGAGAAACAACCACTACAAGACAACTGAAATGAAATTCTGTAGCTTTTGGCAACAAACATTTAGCACAAAATAAATTTCATTGTTATTTAAACTAAGCAGCTATATCAGATATACATCTTGGAATCCAACTTGCAGTTGTCATTTGCAGTCCTCTGTTCCGGTTACTGCTCAATACTTTAAGAATATATTACAGCCTAATGACTATTTGAAGCCTAATGCAGAAAGCAACCATTGCAGTTTGTGCATTTTTGCACTAGCTAATTTACTGTGTAAACAAACCCATTAGTAACTAAATCTGAATTTCAAGTAAATATATAATTTATTACAGCAGAAATGCCTTGACTATAACAACACACTTTTTCTGTCTTTGTAGAAAACTTAAGCAAGCAGCTTTTAGGCTAGTGCTCTAAGAATGGTGTCCCATTCCCTTATAACATATCATCTCCTTACCTGCCTTCTCCACCCCAGGCAGAATTTGGAGTAATCACCACTTCCCGACAATTATCTGTGTCTGTGTTGTACACATACAGTTTTAATGGCTTTGCTTCGTGCGTTTCAATAAGGGAAAAGAGATCTTCAGACTGTAAAAGGATAAAAATGAATAAGGGTTTTCTTGTCCTTATGTTATCATTTGACATTAGCATGATCATCTTCCTAGTGCTAACTTTCTGTAACAGAACCTGGTAACTGCTACATGTTGCAGTGCTGCTGTTTTATCACAAGGCCGACTTTAATATGTGCTTTGCTAGTAACTCAGAAGTCACACGGCACAACCCAGATTTCAAATCTGCTACTTGAAACATTAATATTAGAGTAGAAAAAAAGTTTCTATCTGACTCCATGAAGATATTTAAGAGTAGTTTTTATTTCCAGAATTGCATTTAAGCACAAAGAACAGGCACCACACCAGAGCTCCTTCCTCTTTGCATTAACTTAGTTCATCAGTGCTGAACAGAGACAGACCTGGGGATGGTTCAAACTGTCCTGGTACAATTCTTTATTAAAAAAAAAAAAACCAACTTATTTTTATATACTTACCTCATTCATGACGGTATCTGCTCCAATGATATAGTCACTATGAGGTCTAAGTCCGGCTAACGCAGCAGGAGAATTTGGTTCCACTTCCTAGTTGTAAGATGGAAAGTTACAAAACACCACATAACTGTCAGGGCGTAGCAGAATGGCTAGATATGCACTTCACACAGGTTTTGAGTCAGACAGACAGTTAAGTTTTCAACACAATTAGTAGAATAGTCACTGAACTAGTGAAACAGTGGCTAGATGACAGTCTCTTATGATACCGTTACAAGGAGCTCTGAATATTATACAAAAACACCGATTTAAATACAAGATTTGATAATCACAGAGTTCTAGTTCAAAAGTCTCTCCGAACCCAAAATCAATGAAAACAGAACAACTTGATCTCATGGCTTGTGTACGCCCTTCAAGTTACTTTTCAGTAAAAAGATTAAAAACAAAAAATAACAGTAAGCAACAGTATGAAAAATACTTGGAAGTCCATACGTACCAAAACATGCCATACATTTTCATTGGCCCCATCAAAGCTGCAGAAACGAATGCTGACGCCCAGCAGGCCCTGTCCACCCCACATGTTGCTGGGGGTCACTGATGTTTCTCTCAGTTCCAGTGTTTTGCTACTGTACACTAGCATTTTTACAGGTTTTTCAACATTTGCTTTCAACAGGTCCTTGAGAGTATCATTGTCTTTATTCTGCAAATGTTCAAACAAGAGTTCGGTTCAGTGTCTGACACAGCAAGCATCCAGTTCTATAGCACCACTTCTGTATTTCAAAGGTCCTATAAACACTGTGCATTACCAGAATATGTATCTACAGCTATTTTATAACGAGCTTCCAGTCCCTTCACAATTCTAGAATAAAACTCTGGTGAAAACCTGGGATTTCACAATAACAAGTCCTGCTTTCCAATCATGAAAGCACTTTAATTAAACCTGTGATACGATGCACCTTGCAGCTTTTCAGAGGCTTTCTTGAATGCAGCTGTACTGGTGGAAGAGCTTACCCACACATGTTCTTTTCCACTGCTATGATGGTTTGTTGTCTCTCTACAGCTCTGCTTGAAAACTTTCTCCCATGATTCCTGCCCAGCTCACAGCTTTACAGCTGTGACAATAGCTCTTTCACTCAACTTGTTCTGAGGTTGCAAGTTCTCACACAAGCAGTTTTACAGACAGAACTAGGGGGGCACTAACACAGTAGGTAGTAATATCTTCTGCTGGCACAGATGTCCACAGAGAGCATGTCTGTCTGCATCCTTATTCTCCAGCTAAATTTTTGATAGAATTGTAACTGCAGGATGAAGGAAAATAATTTCTGATGCAGCTGGGCTTTCTCATTTTAAACTATGGAGAAATATCTTACATACATTTCAATAAAACAAATGCAAAAAAAACCTATTAAAAATACGATTCTCACTACAGTGTTTTTATTCAGAGTTACAAAATAGCAACACACTTACCAATCTTGAACCGTTAATGGACACGATAAAATCAAAGAATGGCTCCAATCCAGCTCTATGCCCTGGTGAGTTTTCTTGTACCTAACAAAGTCAAAAAAGAATTTAGCAAAAGTGTACCAATGCTGATTCATAGACTAGAATTATATTTTTGCTTGTGGAAGCTGTAGTTCTAGAAGCTACCAATGTTTGTATGTATGATTTTTACATGTTCAGATATTACCTTTTGGACAAAAAAATTCTTCCATTACAAAAGAAAAAAAAAAGAAAGAGAAACATTTAAAAATCAGTAATTTGCAAATTATTGAGGAATGATACAACAGTAGCCACTCCCTGGGACATGCACTGCTTTACAGCTGCAATAGATAAACTGCATATATTTTTTTCAATTAGGAAGATTACGTCAAAGGACAAGCTTAATGAATTCTGAAAAAGCTGTTTAAAAAGCAGTATCTTTCTACAGAAGTACTGACGTTGGACCTTGCTTTTTATCTTAGCTTACTAGAGGAAAAGGAGAGTCACATCTGTGCAAGCACGGGTTGATTAAACATCACCTGTTGACATTCTTGAGACATAGAGAGCATCTGTACAATCAACGATTCGTTAACATACCAACAAGGTGCAAGAAAAGGGACACAAGCAATTTTGCTGCCACAGCAGCTCAAATAATTCAACCACTCCACTAGGACAAGGCCTAAGCATTGGATACATATCGCTCCCAGAAGTTAAAAGTATGCTTTTAATTCCAAATGGAGTAACTGAGAGACATTTTGCCAGTGCTGTTTTTTCACTGTTACATGCATTGCTGACAGACAAAAGTAACTCCAATATGGCTACCAGAATTTTCCTACAGCCTTTGTAGCAAAGAGCATCTTTCCTTATTTGTAAGCTGATTCATTTTACCCGCTGGCTTTTTCTTTTATGTGCTACATTCATCTTCCAAAAAGATCTAAAAGGTGTTACCCTTTACAGTGTGGTTTCTTACGTTACATGTTATTCCATCTGACAAATCTGCTAGTTTGTTCAATACCGGTCTGATTCTGCAGGAATTTAGTTTTCTTAATATGACTCATATAGAACAAAATATTCTAACATGGAAAAAAAATAAGCTTGATTAATACTGAAACTGTCCTCTTAGTGTCTATTTATCTCTGCCCCATATATCCACAAAATCAGAGCTTGGAAAAAACTCAGGTTACTTGTGGGTAGCTTTCTGTAATAGGTGCCAGAAACTTAGAACATTAGTGTCACATAACCCAAACATTTATTAAAGAAAAAATAATCCGGAATCAGTAGTTCCAGAGTCACATCACACACCCCAACTGCTGTCCAAGATTTGTAAAGCAGAAAAAAAAAAAGAAACCAACATTATCCCAAAGTAATAAAAATCACAAAGTAATAACATCCCCAAACCCCACATTTATCATTTCTAACTAGAACTTGAAATGTGTCTACAGAAGTGTGTCTTCAAGATGCCTGCACACTCCTTGGAAATAAATTTCCTACAAATGGGGGTACAGATATTCTCCCCGGGTGCCAAGTACTAACTGTATGGAACCATGGCTCTCAATCGCCAAAGTAAATTGCAGTCCCACTAACTAGATCCAAACTACTTCCTCCGTTTCACTTACTCCACCTGTAGGTTCAAGATGCCTCTCACCAAGAATAACTAGAGACCAGAAAGCAAGCTGTGCACCAGGTAATATGGTAAAAGCACAAGCTACGCTCCACGTAGCAGACCCTCTGACACCAGCTGCATAGAAACTCCCAGGCACTTGTGGGTCTTGCTTTGACATTAGTGGACTGTCCCCAGAGCTTATTTTTAACTTTAGATATTAAAACTTTCAATAATGTAGAGCTACCTCAGAACAGCCTCCATACACAGAAGTTTTAGCTTATGAGAAAAGCCACAGAGAGGCTAAAATACACTATATGAATTATTCTTCTCAAATGCAGAAAGCATTTACTTACTAAGCTGGGTACTCGAGGCCTTCCTGCCAAGGAAAGGTTAAACGAGCAATTAAAGAACTCTCATTTTCTACGGACATGTTCCATAATCGCCTTCTCAGGCTTGAAGCTTCTCTCATAATTAAGTCATTCAAAACATCCTCTCCTCTGATGTGGTTTTTCTAGTAGCAAATGTAGGATGAGCTTGTGCTCTTTTGTTGCTCTTCCCTCAGTTTAGGGAGGCGACACGAAAACACTTTAATAGCCTCTCTCTCTCTCATTCCATCACCCATTACATGTGACATATAAGAACTTACATTTTGTGTTTTTAATGAGCCTGACATAAAGGCGTTATACCAAAATGAAATCAGCAGATAGTTCCAGAAGTTATTGGGAAAGCAAGAATTTTAAAGACAGAATATGTCTTTCTAAATGTCATCATTAAAAATCAGTAAATCCCCAAAACTGATAAATTTATGCAGATAGATTGTTAGGACTGGGTATACGTCATGGCCTTGAAATTATAAAAAGCCAGACTTCATTCAGCCAGTAGCTGCAAAAGCAGTCCTGACATGGTCTACTCTATTCAGAGGTTTTCCTCCATTTCCAATTGAACTTTAAAAAAAAAAACAAACAACAAAACCAAACCAACAAACAAAAAAACCCAACAAAAACCCCAACAAAGCTCCTACACCCTGACACAACATCCCTCCCCCATGACCAGTAGACTACACCCCGAACACTGTGAACAAACACTGACCAGGTATTCAATAAAGTAATCTTCTAAAATGAGAAGGAACACCTACAATAAATGAGAATTACATATGTTCAGCATCCATCAATGTCAAGCTTCCTAACACCTGGGATGTATAGATTTGGTAAATTATTTATAGTCTGCCCCAAACTGATGAAGGGATTGAGGGACTGTGAGAGTTTCCAAGTTCAAAACAATTAGTTTGCAGAAAGTATCTTCAGATGTTGAACACCTTCCCCCAAATCCATCACAATCCTGAACATCTCTGCATGGCTTGTTTTTAAGCAGGAATGTAAAAACCAGCAGGAAGCTGTATCTAAAAGAAATCAAGCTCTTATCGTTGCATCAATCATACATGCACCTCAGAAGCATGTAGCTGCATCCCTTCTGTCATCACATTTCCTCATGCTGCCATGCACAGGTTCAGTCACAAAAAGTTTCCTATTCCCCTAGTTTGTTTGGGCCCAACACCACTGACAGAAAAGCATGTTTATGCCTGGCAGTCCCAGAAACGCAAAACAGATGTGCTGAGTTCATTCCACATTCCTCCTCCTTAAAGAAGCAACATACTCAGCCCTGCACAACAATCACACTGACCCCATGCAGTTTTTAGGTCGCACCACCCTATTTTCAGGCAGCTACCTGCACAATTCAGCACCGTCACACAGAGCCAAACGCACACCACAGTGCTCTGCGCAAAGCGCTGTGGCCATGGTTCTCTTCCAGAACCACAGCAATAAAGGATAACCAGGGACCTTGGGAAATACAAGGGCACAAAAACCTTCTTGTTAATGATGGAAACAGAGATTCCATGTATACGTACATAAACTTTAGGCCTCCTGAGCAATCTAGCTTTGTGCAGCTTTGCTGTATGCCCCAAGTAGGTATCCAGTAACTTGCCTTTGTAATCGAATGAGGACTGAGAAATAATCAAGTAATACCATATACAACAGATGCCACTGCAGGCAGGATACCATCCATGGCAGCTTTGGAAGACTAATTCTCTCAAAGCCAGCTGTTATTTCAGACATGTAAGTTACAGACGTCTGTGGGTAAATGCCATGACTTTTTAACAGTAGAGAAAAGCAGTGGAACAGACTACCCGGAGAAGCTGTGGAACTGCCACCACTGGAGCTTTTTAAAAGCAAGCAAAGAAAACCTCTATCAAGAACACTGAGTGTCAGGAGGCAGAAAAGGGCTGTATGACACTCTCAGCCTCATACAATGCTGCAGGACTTCAGTTTCTCACCAAGCTGACAGCTCTCAGGCAGCAGGGCTGCTGAGCATATAGATTACGCGCTAATTATTTCACTTTTAATTCACTGTCAGAAATTAAACAGGGAAAAGGTTTCAAGGTCAAGACATTGATTTTAATCTGCGTTACTAAAAACACTTCTTTTTTGGTATATACACGAAGTTTCTCTTTGCCAAATACCTTTCCCAAGAGCATCACTCTATGCCTACACAGTACATATGGTCCATTACACATTATAATAAGGCTGCTCAGCAACACAATGGTCACAAATTGAAGCCCTGAGCAAGTAGTGCTACAGTAAATGGAAACAGGCACAGAAACCCTGATTTTCAGAGGCAGATGAAGGCTCTCACCACTTCTGAAAGTCAGATAATTTAAACCAGTGTCCACTTAAACTTTCAGAAGCTTAGCTTCAAGCTCTAAATACACAACCATCAAGGAGCAGAAGCTCTGAAGCTCCTTCCTCCCCCTCCCATAAAGAAATGCTTCCTAATATTTACTTCATTACCAACAAAATGCTGAAAGAAGTTTTTTTGCAGTTCTTCCACCCACTCTGTAATTGGTAATAAAATTTCATTGTGTATCATGTGTAAGCAATTCCTGTTAGGTCTAACAGAATCTATTTTATTTCTGTCAGCTATTTTAACACATTATATGGTATAACTGTATTGAATTTCCTTGTGAAACACCCAGTTTTCAAGAAAAAAAGCTTCATAAGCTTTTTGTTAGAAAATAGATTCCCTATACGTACCATCAAATTTTATTTTAGCACAGAGAATTTAACTCAAGTTCTTAAAACGTGAACCTTCCTTAAATATAAGTCATCTCTTTATGGCAACATGCTTGTATCTCTACCACAACAAACCGAAGCACTCAAGTAAAGGTCAGAAATCCAAACTTTGGGCACTGCTGCTCAATATCTTTTAGGGAGAACAGCACATAACACAGAAGCATACAAGTCTTGCAGATAAAAATCCTTACGTCATCTATGACTTGACAAGAACAGCCTGGGCAAACTATTGCAGTTTCGCATTGCTGAACAAGAAAGCTATTCAAAGTCTTCCCTCATTCTGTTTTGAAAAGCAGAAACAAATGCATACTGAGGAATACATAGAGTCAGACAGTTGCTCTAATCAGCCACATAACATGTTAAAGGAAACTTATGGAGGAGCAAAACAACGGAGAAAGTTCCTAGAGGTAAACAGCATTGCATGCTACCAGCCTGGGAGGTTCAAAGAAAGATCTATGAGCACATTACGTGAATCAGTAAATGGAAGTCTAACAACAAAAGCACATATGATGAATAAAAATGCATTCCAAAGAATTGTTTCAAACAAATGACCGATTATCAGGTCTACCTATGAAGAGACTAGAAAAAAAGTTTGTAACTTTCTCTCCCTCTTAAAAAAAAAAAAAAAAGGCTACATTTCAATATGTAGAAACCCCAACAGCGCAACCCACAGGAACTGTGGGTTCTGTTTTGAACCCTGTCAAGTAGGCATGTGATGAAATCGCTTTCCTTCGACAGTGCTTCAGTCCTGGAGAGTTCCTATTTCCTCTTACAAGTGCACCGATAACGAAGCTCACAATGAAAGTGACATTGCACTGAATATTAGCAGGAGCTGCCAAAAAGATTTAAGTAATCTGCAAAAATTACATCAGAAATTAATGATGGTATTGTTCACTTTGTGGATATATTTCTACTCCTGTTTGAAGCGAGCAGAGCAAGAGGCTTGCAACCAGTCTTGCAGGGAGGCAGCATGTACAGTCTAAAAGTCTCACTGTAAAAAAGTCTCAGTTTGCTCATCCCTCTGGCAACTTGTACTTGGCTCCTACGGTCATTCTGAACAACATTAACTCATTTGTTTCATGGCCTTTTAACACGTATTTTTCATTTATCTGCCCTACCCAAACAAATTCTTCCAATAATAGAAAAGATCTTCTGACATTTCTCTAGCTTTCCAACAATGAATGAAATCTTAAAGAATGACCACTAGATACTATTTACAGAAGTTTGACATTATCAAACAAATCTGACCTTATCTGAATTAGATCTGTGACACTGAAAGACTACTACTGTTTCCTTTCACCATTCTCATTTATCTGATTAAAATACTGAGCTCAGAAAGAAAGTCTACTTGAGAATAAATTAGAAGAAAAAGCAGTATTCCTCGATCCCAAGTTATACCAAAGGTCGGTCTATGCAGACAGAGCATTTGTGTTGAGCTGAACACATCTGTCTTTAAAAAACTTACTACAGAACACCAACTGCAAAAATAAGCTTGGAAAAACTACAGTGGAAAACTCTAGTCACTTGTATGCCACACGCATTTCAATATAAATGTTCCAAGCTGTGGAACTTCAGAATTTTTCTCTACTCTGAATCTACACTCCCAACTACATATAAGCAGAGGCTTAATTCCTGGTAGACTGGGATCATGATACAATTTAAGATGCCTGTCCACAGAAAAAAAATAATTGCTCATTGTTGTGGCATCTAAATATATCAGCATAAGGACAAGGCAGTGAAAAATAGCAACATCAGTCTGTTTAAGGCAACAGGCAGGTCCTTTCCTGCATTTAATGTAGATATGGCTGTCCTCTCAGAAATCAACTTCTTTAATGTCCACCTACCAATTACATTTTCAAAAGACTGTCAATCAAATACTGCCACTGCGAGTCACAGCAAAAACATTACAACCAAAAGGTGCCCAAATGAAAACAAAAGGGGCCAGATTCAAGCAAGATTACAAGAAAAGACAAGTATATTATACTTCATAAAAGAGATGCATCTCAATTTACTAACATGCTTTAATCAAACAGCATGAACTGACGTATCTGGCATAACCGATATTCTAACTGCAGTGTACTTACTGATTTTACAACCCTCAAAAGTAAAAAAACACATGATATTTATGTTATGGTATGCTAAAAGAAACCTTCCCCCCCACCTCCCCCAGAAGCCTGTCGCTTTTACCAAACTGCAAAAGTGGTTTTTTGTGGGGAAAATGGACAAGACAAAATGGATTGTCATATGTTAGTAACATTGGATTGTTATATATTAGTAACATTAAAAGGAAGGAACAAAGACTGCCATGACTTTAGCCTACACGTACATTTTAAAAGATGAACATTTGGGTTTGATCAGAATGTCAATGTTTGCTTCTCAAAAGCATTATGCAGCATTTTTTAACACTTCAAAGGTTACCTTTCTTCTTTTTTCACCCTGGTACTCTACATATAGTTGTAGCTCACTGCTAACGAGCTAGACCAAGTAAGGAAGTATTAATTCACACGAGTTGAGGTCTTGTGCTCTTTCACATATCTAAAACACAGGGCTAGAGAGAGAGCTGGTCTGAAAAGGTCCGATGCCAACAAAAAACCAGCCCAGCACGATGCCCACAGTGGGGTGCTGACCCTACAGCTACAGTGGCAAAAGCCCCAGGGTGCGGACAAGGCTCTGGCAAAGGTACTGTATCGCCCCGTGCATCAGATTCAAGCCACATCCCAGGTACCTTTCTGCTCTTTGAACACGAAACACACCTTCCAAACAGCTGCTCACTGGGCCTTCAATGCAGCCTACCAAAACGGGGTTTGTTGCACACACAAAACCAAAATTTTGTAGCCAAAGCGTAAATAAACACTATGTAACTATGAAAAACAGCAACGTTGCCTTCACGATGAGTGCAGCTCTGCAGGCGTGAGGTCTGTCATTTCAGTGCCTCGACCCCTGGAGCTGCTGCGGGGGGGCGAAGCAGCTGCGGTTCAGGTCACGATGCAGCGACCGCGACACAGCCCGAGAGGGGACGGCGGTACCCGAGCCCGCCACCGGCAGGGTCGCCGTTCTCCCTCTGCGCTTTGAACGCCCGCAAGCCCCAGCGTGCGAACAGCGCTGGGCTGCCGCGGGGAACCAGCCGGTGCCCTCAAAGGCTGCCCAAGAAGCAGCGGCCTCCTCCCCGCACCCTCCCCCGCGGCCTGCGCGCCGTCTGGAGCGCAGACGCTGCGGCCTGGACGGCGCCGGCCGGGCGGCCCAGCGCTCTCCCCCCCGGCAGCGGCGGCTCGGAGCCCGGCCGGGTGCCGCCGCAGGCCGCGGGCAGCTCCGCGCGGCTGAGGCGAAGCGCCGGGCTGCGGCAGCGCGGAACCGAGCCCTCCCGGCGGGGAGCCCGGGGAACGTGCAGCTCGCCTCCCCGCTCCGCCGGGAAAGGGAGCCGGCAGCCCGCACCCCGCCGGGGATCTCACCGCTGACACGAACAGCGGAGCTCCGACCACGGGCACCGGGAGGCCCGTCCACCGCCGCTGCCCGAGCGAGGGTAGCGCGGCGGGACCGCCCGCCGAGGGAGAGGCCCGCCGGGCCCGAGGGCCGCCGGCCTAACGGCACGCCCGCCTCCCCACCGCCCTTACCCGCAGGACGTGGTAGCCCTCGGTGCCCCCGCCGGGGATCTCGACACTCTGCGAGGCGCCCATGGCCGGGGGCGGGCGGCGGCGCGGCTGCCCCACAAAGCCCCGCGCTGCGGGGACGTGGCACTCGCTGCCTCCCTCCCCCTCCCGCCCGGACCGGGCGGGGGCGGGCGAAGGCCGCGCGCGGGGCACGCCGGGAGCCGCCGCAGCGCCCCCTGGCGGGCGGCCGAACCGCCGGGAGGAGGCGGAGGCCGTACGGTGGCCGCGAGGGGCCGCACTCTCTGGAGCGGCGGCGCCCCCTGGCGGCCGAGTGCGGCGCCGGATGGGAATGGTTAATTAATGTATATTAGTACTAATTATACCAATAATGTACAGTAAATGGGTGCACAGGATATAAAGAGGACAATCTGAGGCAGGTCGCACCTTTCACTGGTTGCTCTGGGCCTACAGCTCCTGGCGAGTCCAAGGTCAGATGGAAGCGGCCGGCAGCTCTGGCGGCCATTGGGGCCCCTGGGATGGAGCTGGTCAGGGGCTGCCCTGACTGCCGGGTGTGCGGCAAACCCTCCGTCCGGCAGCTGGAAGGATTCAGGCATGGGTATGGAACTGCCTGGGTGCGAAATGCTGCCCAAGAGCCGTGGTTCGAATTGCCCTGTTGCACGGCACGCAGCCCCGCGCAGGCAAGGTGACGGGACAGGTTCTCATCGCGGCACATGGTGTCGGAGCCAGAGATCTCCTCTCCGGCTTGTTGGTGCGGGAGAGCCGAGAGCTGATGAAACACACCACGCATCCCATATCAAAACCCAGCCCTGAGCCAACCTGATCCCATAGCGTTGCTGGACAGTCGTTGCTTAAGCAGCATTATGAATCTAAGGGTTAGACCGTCTCTTTCTCTCCGAGAGCGTACCTTGTGCATGGGAGGCCCCAGACGAAGCTTTTGCCCAGCCTGCCCATGCAAACCAGCGCCTCCTGGTTCTGGTGCTACAGATCTCCAGAGAGAGGTGACCTGTTTAAGGGGCTCATTTTCAGTAACGCAGAAACAGCGTTTGTGAGTGAACTGGAACACCGTTTTAGAGATCCTCAGTTGAGCACGGAAGGGAAATTCCGATTAGCACGATTAGAAACCCATACCTCACTTCTTTTGGACTCATTTCCCTCTGTATTATCATAGTGTTTTATTGGTCAGTATTAAAATGCTCTCTGCAGTGTGCTTGGGATTTACCTGTGCACTGCCGTGGAGATGACCAACTGCCTCCTGTTCTTGCCCACCTCGCTGTGCCCAGGTGTTTCCACACTGATGGTGTTTCTGCAAGCATGGCCAGTCCTGGATTGTGTCTGCACACCAGCTCAGGTATGCTTACATCCCTGCTGAGTGCCTCTCCTCATCATTACAAGAAGAAATCAACTCTAGGATACCCAGAGGCAGCAATTAAAAAGCAAGAAAGCAAAGTGAATAATACATAAATATATCTTACGAGAATTTCTGTGCTCTTAAAACAGTATGAGAAATTTGTTACAGTGAGCTGATAAAGTCACACAAATATGGCTTAAAGAGCATACCAACTTAAGCAAATCTTATGCTTCCATGCACATGCCATTTAGATTCAGGAGGAAAATCCCAGCCATATTAATTTCTTTCTTGCTACTAGGGATTCATGACAGACAGCAGTATAACACAGTGTGATCCAGGGATGTCAGCTACAGTTCACCACCCTTTATCCAAAGCTTCCTAGAGGATCCATAGCTGGTGGCAAACTACCACCCACAGTCATTCTTTCGCTCTCTTCTGGGAGCGTGGCTCCTGTGTGACACCTCTCCTTATGCTGCTAGGTAGGAACTGTCGATTTTGTGGATTGCTTGTTGGTTTTCTGCAGCCATGAGGCAGATGCTAGCCAGATGTTGTCCTCTTGGCTGACTGTCTCTGTGATGCCGGCCCCTCCTTTGTTGAGAGCAAATCTATGGGGGAAAACCTTCATTTGGCGAAGGCTTCCCTACGGTATATTCACTTTCATTGCCTTGCCTTTGGACTGGAAGACCCTTGTGTTACTATTCCTGTGTTAAGAATAAAACCCCAACTACTCAAGTGACACCTGCAATAGGCTGCTTCTCTCCCCAGCCAAAGCTCCATAAATTCGAGAGCATTTTTGCTCTGTTTCCCCAGAGATTAAGAAGAGGTGAGTGGCTCTGGAGCTGATAAACATTTCATTAATGGCAGGCATTTCCTACTCAGAGTTTATGTTGGGTCAGATGTAATAATTGTTCACGTGCTACACTGAAGACACTAAATCCTCACTTCAGCGTGCTGCATAACTCATCCTTAAAAAGTTACTTCTCAGCAGAGGTTACTATAACATGAGTACTACATCACAGTGAAACACACCGTAAAATACCTCTTAGAGGCCCTTTCCCATGTCATTGAAGATCATAAAGAAAAGATATGAACTTGGATTTCTTTGTGAAAAAAAGGTGACATCCCAAACTTGGTACTTCTGTCCACCAACACCAGAACCAAAAAGAGTAACAGTATTTTGCCATTGAAAATTGCCATTTTGATGAATACATGCTTGAAAATCCCTGATGTGAATATTAGTCCTTCACACACTTCCATCTGGCCTCTAAACATGTAAACAGCCTTAAAGCTGGGATTGGCCAAATTGCTCAGTGCTGATTTTATGAGCCTAACTTCTAATTAGCCAGTTCCTAGTAAGTGGCAAAGCCAAAACCACCACGTACAAAGTAGAAGGTGAAGAAAGCCCCTGTCACTGGTAGTAACACTTCTGTGGCTGAATTCTCCGCCTGCCTGAGGGGCTGAGAAGGAGCTAGAAGCACCCTGGCAATTTGCAGCAGCTATTGCATCCAGATGTTTGTGAAAGGCAATATGAATTATATCTATTCTGACTGTGGTTGCAAGAGCGAAGAGTAGTCCAAGGAGGAATGCTCTTCATGTTTCCTAAAGGTGTTAGTGGGGAAACAAGGGGACAGAGACTTTGTAACTCCAGAGTCTGCCCAGACATTACACCCTCTGAGAGCCAGTCAGTACCCTTGCATCAGCAGTCAGTTTGTCATATTCTCACAGAACCAAAATTCTATTTCCCTCTTCCTCAGGAGAGTTTCATGCCCGCGTGTGGTGGACCCAGAAATGGGCAGCCATATTTTGCTCTTCTTAACCACTCAGCTCAACCCCTTCAGAGAAATATGAACCTTGCCCCTCTCTGGAGACATAAACTATATGCATTGCTGCAGAACCCGAGGTGCTTTTTCTTAAGAACTTTTGCCTTACCGCAGCATCTCAGCTTTCCATCAAAATACTGTCACTGCTTTTGGGCTGGTTCCACCTCGGTGAAGAAAGATGTTGTCTGCAGATGTCCATCGATTCCCATTAAGGGCTGAACTAAACCGCCAGATTTATTTTTGAACTTGGTCCAATGTTCTATGGTAAAAGGGTAGTCTGTAAAGAAAAAGAAATGCTTGGAACCCTCTTGGGTGAAAAAGACACAAAACTTCCCTGGGAAATAGGGAATGAGATTGCCTGAAAGTATCACTTAAGACCTAATGACAACAAAATCCATTTGCAGAAATTAACTAACAAATATAACCTACCTGTTCCTTTCTGTGTGTACCTCAGCAGCTGCATTTCAAAAGCAATTAAGGTTAATGAGCTGTGCTTTGTGGTAGAATCATGAAAACTTAATTGGCATAATTAGTTGTGAGATAGCAAGTGCATCTTCCTGGATAACAACATGTCATCACTTGATAAGAAAAATAATGATTTAATAAATAAATCAAGCCCCTTCTAACATGTTAATAAAATAATGAAGTAGAAGGCACACATGTGCAAATGATGAATTATTAGTTTGGAGACTGCATACCATTGTCTGAGTAAGATGGATGGGGAAGTGGCTGCCTTGAAACTGTCAGCTATGGCTTTTGGCTAAAATCCAGTTTGCAATAGATGAAACAGCCACGCTTCCCTTTGCAGAGAACGTGTGGCAAACACTTCCAGCAGGGCCCCGCATCCCTCCACAGAGCAGGATATATGGTGGCTGAAAAAAAGCAGCTCTTTTTTTCTCCCGTCCTTAAACCTTTCCATATTTTTGGTGCTGGGCAAAGAGGAATAAAGACGGCCAGAGAAACCCAAGCATGTGCAGCTGCTGAAATACAGTGTACAAACCAGCCTGTTTGACCCAAATCATTTAGAGGCTAAGACAGGCAGAAAATGATGATTTATTGCAGAAATGACCTTAAGCTCAAACACAGACAAATACACCAGAACAAAAGCTTTTGAGGCATTATTAGGAATCAGTAAATAGAATAATTTTAATTAATGGGTGCCTTCCTTTAAAATTAAATTAAGTGAATGCTGCTAGAGTTATGGGAAGGCCTGCATCTCCAGTGGTTAAAGTAATAAAAAGGATTGTCCCAGTAAGCAAACACTAAAAGGAGATAGTTTTAGGCAGAAATCGAGCAGCAGTGTCCATTAACTGAGAAGAGGATGGGTCACAAGATAGTTCTTGGTCGTAACATTTTTGTATCCCTCAATCAATGTATGACCTCGTTCATTCCTGCTCTTAACGTATTGCCCAAGATGAGGAACTGCAGGTCAGAATATCTGCTGCTTGAGCCCAGTCTCAGCAGAGCAGGACTGGGGCTGGAAGGAGCCATAAAGAGTCTGATGTATGTCTAAGAACAACTCATCTGTTAGCAGCGCCCAAGGAGATTTTATCTTCTTTGTAAGCAGTCAGGGAACAAACTACGGCTACTTGGAAAGCATCCACCTGGCTGTGCAACCTCAAGACTTAGAACTTCACAGTAGTAGAAGGTATAAAGCACAGATCCTTCAGCTCTACAAAAAAAAAGTAGCTCTAGTTAGCGCAAATGGCTGGTAAAAGCCTGCTGACACGTAGAAGCCTTACACCCATCCATTAGGCTGCAGGAGCACTCACATTCGCTCCCCACAGAGCAGTAGGTGTTTTGGAACTGAGGTTATCTAAGAAAAAAAAGTAAGGTAGCAATGGTCAGCACGTGTGCAAATGTGAGAGGTATGAGACTGAACCCGTTCTTGCCCTGCTGCTGGGAACAGCTGTGAAAAGATCAAGCTGAAACATAAAGAGAAGTTAACGGTGAAGCAATTTGAATGGAAGCCAAGCATTAGTGAGCCTCAGACCAAATAACCCCCTGAAACCAGGCAGGCTGTGATTAAATACTACGGTCTGATGCTCTAAAAGTTAATTAAATACAGGAGTAATGTGGGGCTTTTGTAAAGCTGTTTTTATGGTCATTAGTTGCTATGCAGCTGAAAAGGGAGGAAGGCGCTAGCTGTGCAGGTTGGTCTCAGGCATGGTCTTCCCAGTGAGAATGCTACAGGGCTGGTTCTCCCCTTGAGTCCTCAAGGCACAAAAAGACTGCTCCAAACTCAGAAAACCTAGTCTTGACTGCTTGGCATTTTTTGCTACTACAAAAATGCATCAATTTTCATTGCATTATCGCTGATCTACACTAATGCACAGGGGAGGAGAAGCAGTTTCAGCGAGATAATTAGGAGTGACTCGTATCCAGCAGAGAAAGAGCTGGAGCTAAGAAGCCTTCAGCTGAAAACTCTGACTTGGTAATACTGTGACACGCAACGGCTTCCTCATGTCAGTGGGAGGGAAGGGCCACAGTGTCCGCAGGATCAGACCTAGCACACTGCCCCTTGGTAAGGGGAACGCTCAGGTGGCAGATAGCTGGCAGAATTGCTCTCCGCTTTTCTCCCAGAGCTCCTGGCATGGGCGTGTATTAGAGATGTAGTCAGTGTTGTCATGCTCTGGTTATTATCAGGAACAGTTCCTCTGGCTGCTGTAATTTGCATCAGGGACTGCAGATGCCATCAACAGATCAGAGGGTGAGGGATTGTGGAGGTAATCTACAGCCCTTTTCCCCATGCGAGTTGAGACGAGAATCAAGGCTTTTATTTCAGAAACCAGAAACTCAGCAAAACTAATTTGTGGGGCTGCTATTAATAGAACACAGGAAATTAACTAAAGCTTTCATTACTTTGACTTGTAGAAGTGATTGACTTGGCTGTAATATGGGTTAACTCTGCCTGTCTTCCCAAGGCTGCTGAAGACCTGGTAGTTCTGATTGAGTTAGACACTGGTAAGTAGCTTTCAAAAAAATCTGCATGGGGCACTGGTTTGACAATTAAAGGTATTAGAGTAGTAGGTTTCTGGCAGAATGGCTTTTTATACAATCTTTACTTGCTTCCTATGGCCACAGTGGTTTCACCTGGCACTCTAAGACAGTAGATGAAACTCCAAAGTAGACATCTTCTGCTCCTACAAAGCTTTGAAAATGTGTGCCTGAATATTGGAATGGGCTTAGTGAAATCAATGTCCTCACTCCTCTGCCTCTGAAAGTTATTACTCTAAATTTGCAATCATTACTCTGGGTTGTTTTCCTATTTAGCATAGCCATCGGACCCCAATTTCTGACCTGAAGGATAGCGTTATGCATTTTTACGGAGTGTATGACTAAGAGCGGGCATAACAGAGGAGAATAACCTTTAAATACATGTATTCCCAATAAAAGGTGCATTGGTGAATGGTTAAGAGAGGGCTCAGAGTTAATAAAAATTGTCAGAATGTTTCAAAGGTTCGCTTGATTATTAAGTGGGAAATAACACAATGTACACGAAATCACAGACAATAGGTTTGCTTCACTGTTAAAAAAGAAAATAAGCCTCTTTAAATTATATTGGGTTGAAAACAGGGTTCATAATAGAAACACTGATAGAATCCTAATTATAGAAGCAATTGCACAGACTACGGTTCTGGCCACCCAATTTAGGAATTAGAATGCAAGTATTTAAGAGGCTTAATAGGCCTGCTACTATTCAGCAGCAGAGCAGCTGGCTTTGGGAGTACTGCAGCTAGGGATGCTGCAGAAGAAGGGCTCATAATGGAGGATAAATTAAGTAATTTCCAACCACTTCATTACATGATACTTACTTGCATTGTCAGTCTTTTTTGACCCGAGTGGTTAGCCTAAAATCTGGAGTTTTAGAAATTGCTTACAGTAAGAGACTTGGGTAACAGTCAAGGACTTGCTGCTGCAAACCTTGTTATTTACCAAGGACATGTTAAATCTGTTTTCTTAAACATAATAAATCAAACAAGAGAAATGGTTTTGCTTACAGAATCCCTTCTGCAGTGTGTCTTGGGTGTTCAGTACTTTGTACAGTGATATGTACTATTTCAGCTATAGGGCTTTAAATTCTTTTATCTTAAATTAAGAAGTCAGCTGCACTTTGCTTTACCTAGTGTTTTTCTAGAGCCCTTTATCTGGAGTTCGGACTGAAACATAAATGACAGATGTCAGTATACATGAACAAAAAAAAAGGGGCCTACTTCTGAGTGTCCCAACTCAGATTTTATGCTTTAAGATAAAACAGCAGTGAGACAGAAAAACAAATACCTTGACTGTATTATGAAACTGCCAGATTCTGCTGAGGGATGTTTAGAACAAATGTTGATGAAGCCCATCCTGGAAGAAAGCAATACTGGAGAAGGGCTTATGCTAAAAAGACCTGTAGTTAAAAATGGATCATATATTAAATCCTTTAGTGTCCCATCCTGAATAGTGCTCCATTTATTGTACCTGCCACAAAGGTTGAAAACACGTCCCTTCTTGGCAGAAAGTCCAGACCTTTGCTATAGACATTAACAGAGTTACTGCAGACACGCTGAACATTAAGAAAAGAAATTGCCCTTGGCTTGACAGACTTGACCAGGCAGAAATGCCAAATATAATTCTTGAGTATCAGGGATAAAAGAAATCCCTGTGATGGTTTCGTCCCCAATATTTCATTTTATAGCTTTGGCCTTCATAGATTTGGCTGTCAGAGCACAGGAGCAGTTCTAAAAGCCATAAGAAACAGGAACTGCATATGTACCACGGCACAAATACCGTAGAGTTGCCTCTCCTGGAAACCCAGGCATTTTCTTCTATATCCCTAAATACAGAACACTGACCTTCTGAAACCGGCTGGTCTATAACCCCTGTCATATGCTACCGATGTGCTGTTACTGGGCTTCTGCCACTTTGTCTTGCCTGTGACAGGTGAACAGGGTGAGAGAAGAAGACATATAAAGGTCCTAGAGGTCCCTCTTTACAGAAAGAAGTAGTAAAACAAATGTCATCATGGGGAATTTGAGACACACAGGACAAATACTGCACTCAGACTCTGACACAGGGATGATCTGACCCCAGAGGCTACACATGTTGTTCGCAATACTCCTCTTCCCCACTGACGGAGCTCCAGTTCTCTGACAGTTCTCCTACGTGCATTCATTAGTCACAGAAGGGCACATTCCTCCATTTTCTGGACAGCTACAAACTAAACACCATTAGCCTCTTTCCAGCCATGCTTGAAACAATACATTGCTAGCTCAGAGAAAGCAATCTGCTTTAGCCTCAGGAAAGGATCTTTTTAGTCTTTGTTATAGTTTGAGTTTTTTTCATCCCTGACGTGTTCTATGAAAGCTTCCACAACTGTGTATTTCTTAAGCTATTTTTAATCCCCCCGTCAGAAAAAAAAAAAAAACCAAACCAACAACACTCAACTCCCTCTCCTTTATCTTTTCTTTTGCTGAGAAGTCTTTTGTGATTTATTTTCTTCTGCCTCAGTAGCTGATAACTTCTTTTCCTTCAAGCCTCAGGGAGAAGGATTCTTTTATCTTCCACAGCAAGCAAGTAAGTATAATTTTTTTGAGCAAAAGTAGGATCTAGGCTTTTGCTGTTATTTATCACATCACTGAGACAGCAGGATGCCCCTGCTGGGACCTTGTTAACATACTTTATTTATTTTGAGATTAGATTTAGAAGTTTGAACGCAATCAAACAAACTAGTAGCGTAACATAATATATGCCCTGGGAGTGTCAATCCTCTGTTCCAGCCTCAAATAACTACCTTAAAATCCTAGTAAGAATGCCCCTCAATAGCATTATGCTGTAGGTAGAGTTTGTTAAAGTCAGAGGACCTTTCTCTTAATGAGTTGTCACTGGAGGGAACCAAAAAAATTCATTAAGAGAGATGATATAATCAGATCCTTTGAGCCTATCCATAAAGCAGTGTTGTCCCAATAGAGTACCGTACATTTCACCTCAAAAATTTGACTCTGTGTCCTCTCATATGTACTAATGAGAGCAGCTAGAGGCTGGAGCTGAGGGTCATCCTTCCTTAGCTGGCTATCCGACTGCTTTTGGCACCATTTCCAAAGAGGAAATGCTACAGGACTTCCTGAGTAAATTAACAAAACCAGTGAGTTTTAGGAAGAGAAAATGTGTCAGAAGTTACTTCCAGAGCTACCTAGATATGTTAAACTAAATTAAAGCATATTTTTTGACAACATGCAATGTCCCTGGATAGTCATCTATTTCACATGGTTTTCCATTTCACGGCAGGCAGATGGAGCCCTCTCTACTTTCTGCGGTGTCCCGAAGGCAGCAGCAGAGGATGTCACCCATGTGTTGGGCTTAGGAATCAAATCAGTGGTTTGTCACCTGAAATCACCTCACTGAAAGCCTGATGACACAGAAAAATAATGCTTTTCCATGCTGCTGATGAGAATGATTCAATGGTCCTCGCTAATGCCACCTGCTCGAATGGTTTTCTCAGCAAGCACAAAGTTTGGGAGATAGGAGCTGGTGAGCCCAGCTGGGTCCCACTGGGATGTGCTGCAATACGTTTTATTTATTTTGCAATGAGATTTGCAGGTGTCAATGCAATCAACAGAATTGGTGACTTAGTGTAATGTACCAGCTGGAAAGCCCCACACAGTTTCTGGAGCTGCACCTTTATTCCTGCGGTTGCTGGTTGTCCTCTTCCTCTTCTGGGCAGTTCACCATTAGAGCCGAGGGCCTTGAGTCCTGCAAGGACCAGAGTATCTCTTTGAATGCAGGGACTTGCTTTTATGTTATAAAGCACTGTGAAGAGTGTGATGTTATTCATAACAATGATTGAATCTTAACCATCTGATCTGATTAGGCTTCTTCCTTCCTACTTGTAGGGGTAGCATTTTGCCACGCATTAGAGAGAAATGATGAATAAAGCATTAACTAGGACTTTCAAAGATGGTTCTGGAAGTTGTTTTATCTGTTGTCAGGAAGACAGACACCACCTACCAAGTGTATTTCTTTGAGTGACTTGTCTTGATATGGTGCCAGAGCCAGTGAAGCACAGGATGTTCCATGTGGCTTTTAAATCCCATCACAAACTAAGATGTTGTTCTAAGCCCAGGCACTGCTGGAACAGGGATCTGGGCTGAGAAGCTGCTAAGAAAGGTGTGGCAAAGCGACATCAAGGATAGGTAGAGTTAAACGGCTGAAGAAAATTGAATACAGATGATCATTTGGGATTTTTCCTGCTTAAGTCAGCATGGAGGGGAAAAAATGCAGTCACCATAAAGAATCTAACAAACAGAAGCACAGAGGAAATTGCTGTGGCCAGGAAAAGAGCAGGGGAAAGGCAGTTTACCCACGGGTTTCAGTGGAAGCCACAGAACTGCTTAGAAAAGGAACAGAGTGTGCTGCAAGAGTCAGAAGTTGCAGGCTGGGGCCCGGATCCAGCAGGAGCTGAAGGAGGCACAGGCTCATGGACACAGGCCTGTCTGAGAGCAATTCTCAGATCCAGGTCTTGATGTGAGCCCTGTCCTCACCCAGACACCTGCAGGTACTGTTTTCCTCCCCCGGCCTTCCCTCCAGTTATCTTCTCTCCAGCTACTGCTTCTCTTCAGTGACCACGGAAAGCCCAGTAGGAAACACAAAATCTACTGACTGGGGAGTGTATGCAAAATTCAGCGTTGCATTTTTTTCATATTAAAATATTAAAGGCAGTGGGATTATTTCCATGGCAAATCTCTATTTTGTATGAGCAAATTTTGTCTGCTAAAATAGACAGTGTAAGGTTTGTGGGGGTTTTCCCCCCACAAGAAAGTGGGGGTTTTCCAGCTCATTTCAGTTTTACCTTGTTTTCCCTCCTTGCACCCTCCCTGGTAAAACTGGCTACTCCGTTTGGCTCAGGCTTTGAAATGTTCCTCATGCAGCAGAGAGTTAGCTGTGAAAATGAGAACCGGAAAGTGACAAGTTCAAAATCTGATCAGTACAAAACGCAGCCAGAATGCAAAGTTACACAGACATCTTGGAAAAGTGGTTCTGATTTGTTATAGTTGTTTCATTTTATTTTTTTTTATACACAACTCTTTGACCTAACCCTGCCATAATGAAAAATAGAGCTGTCAGAGAGCTTTTAAAATAATTACTGTAATATGGGTAGTAGTTTAGAAAATCCCACTCAATTAAAAAAAAATACAGGTTGGTTTCCAGTTCCCTTAAAAAATTATGATTTACAAAGTGCTTAGTGCAAAGTGTTAGCAAAGCTGCTGAAACAGATTAAAACCCAACAACTTTAAAAAGAGCAACGCAATTTTAAGACTGCCTTAGTCAATACCAGTCATCCATGAAGTAGCCCAAGCACATCAGCCACAGAGGACCTCATCTCCCTACCTCTCTTCTGTTCTTAGGGAAAGCCCTGACTCAATGTAAGAGTTTTTCAATCGCTAACACCCATCAAAAATATTAAGATGACTGCAGGGAATAGTTTTATTTCTCCATTATAAGACAAATGGAGAAATTCTCTGTCACCAGTGAGATACTTACAGCATGCTTAATATTATATCGGTTCAGGCCAAATAAATATAAATTTTTAATAGAACTAAATCTTGAAATTTGACTCTTCTGATGTCTGGGAAGAGGATAGAAGTATTTCATTTTAGTTCCTCTCTTTAGTGCATCTCTGCTGCTTTTTTTTTTTTTTTTAAGACTTCTATTTAAGACTTTACTAACAAGGTTTTCCACCCAACTCTGAGTGGAATAAGGTACTCCCACTTCCAGGAATGTGCTAAGGCTTCTCCATCACATACAAAAGGAAAATAGGAGACACCAGACATCAAGTTCAGCCTTATTCTTCATCCTTTGAGATATTCAAAAGCAATCTGGACACGGTCCTGGGCAACCTGCTCTGGGTTGCCCTGTTGAAGCATGGGGCTTGGACAAGATGACCCAATTCATTCACAGGGGAAGTGCAGTGCCCACCGCTCTCATGTCATCACGTGCAACAGTACCACAGCAGCAAAGCTTGGCAGGATAAAGTTGTTGGATGTTCAGCCATGAAATACGAACCTGAAGTAGTAGCTGCAAACCCAGGGGCACGCTCACACAAGGGATGCAGAGCATCTCCTGTGGCCACGCTGCCCTCATTCTCTCACAAACCAGTCTATTTTTTCTACTGTAGTGGCATCCTGTGTAGAACCAGAGCAGTACACCTGGTTCTAGTCCATTAAATTTGGCCCTTATTTTCCCTTGTGTAATTTAACTAAAATTCAATGAATTATACCAGGGTGAAGTCACTACTGTTTTTTTGTTGGTGGTGGTGGTGTTTGGTTTGGTTTTTTTATGTAAGATTCTAAACTACCCCCTTATTTATGTTGTTAGGTCTTAATCTGTTAGAGAGCCATCAACAGATTACAACCTAACCGCATAAATTAGGAATGTAATTTGTTGATGGTTTCCTGTTTTGTTGTTTTTGCTGTTGTTTTTTTAACGAGCAATACCACTAAATCCCACGAATTATAGTCAACTGCAAAACAATTGCAACCATTACTGAACCAGCTAAAAGCAATTCAACAGCTGTATCTTCTAAAACGTTAGTGAGTCCAGAGACTTACAAAAAATATAGACTCCAAATACTAGCTACAATTACGATGTAGCTTATAGAGCATGGATAACTATTTACATGATAAATATCTTCAATTTATCAGGTAGTTAAAAAGTTATATGTAGTGTGCAGGGTATAACAAAAGAACACAAAACCAAATCACTGCTAAAATCTTTCTAACATTTTATATAGTTTTATATGTATATGTTTTAGATCTATTATTTTGTATTATTTTCTTTGCTTCTTATAGAATAACAGATTAAGATATTAGGTCTGATGCAGAGACATATACGTATATAGACACACAGCCCTCCATGAGAAGAGCCTGCATAACTTGCTATATAAAGCTTTTCAAACAGTAATTGATATATTAAAAAAAATATCTGAAAGTGTGAGTATGACTTGGTTTTGGTGGGCAAGAATCTACCAGATCTGATCTCCTATTCACAACTAGGCATAAAAGCCTGATTTTATAGTGTAATAGGGAAACAGGCCTCCATGTTTCTAAATTCTTGGAATTGCTTGTTGTAACTGCCGAACAGCTGGCCAGATTGTTGCATCTGCGTTTCAGAGAGCACATCAGACTCAAGGCAAGTAGAGACAGGGTAATTGTCTCTCATTACTTGCTTCTATAAGTCATGCCAACAGTTTTCTATACAGTATATTTTCCACTGTTTTGCTCTGCCCTTTGCCATTTCAAATGATTTTAGCAATGCAACTTGTGTTATTTAGCCTAGGAAACCAACACATAGTCTAAAAGACATCCACACTAGTAGAAAATTAAGCCAATTTAAGATAGCTAAAGGTAAGTGAACAACGTGGGTAGAAGAAAGCTTTACCTCTCTAAACAATTCCTCTTTGCATGCTTTGCTGAGTGATGTAGATGGTAAAAAGTGCTTCTAGTGCCTATGGATGTAATGAAAAAAATATTGCTGCTAGAAAAATCCTGTGCATTTAAAATCATATAAATAAGCAGTTAGGGACAGGTAGATATTCACATATGTCTCAATGTCAAATGTATTCCTACAAACCAACACATTGTAAGCTGGTATCTATCTCATTCACATATGTCTCAATGTCAAATGTATTCCTACAAACCAACACATTGTAAGCTGGTATCTATCTCAAACTATATGCTGTGAGTGTCACTTAATGTAGGTTCTTTTATCACTTTGTTGCTTTGCTTCTTCTGGTTTTACCACTTTGTAAATTATCCACTCAGCAGTGCGTTGATGTTTCCTTTTTTTCCTTCCAGGCAATTTTACTATTTTGAAACTGGCCTAGTGTGAGTCTTCTCTGGTATACCACCACCTATTATTTTATCTTTCTTTCCCCTTTCATTTGTACCTGAGAACCCCACCTAAGTCAGGGTGCCTGAATGAGTTTTGCTTTCTTGTGTTAGGACAACCTCTGATCAAACGTAGGTGTAAAAGCCTGGTTTGGTAGCCTAGCAGAGAAGCTTTTCTCGTACACTCTCTCTTACATATATTTGAAAGGACCTGTTGATCCACTAAGTGGAAGAATGAGCAATATGCAGTGCTGGGAAGATGAGTATGCAAAGCATTAGTTACTTTTAAAATCTTGTGGATGTCCTGTAAGTGAAGAACAATTTGATGTTGCAAGCCTAGACATGTAGACTTGTATATGGGTTATGCCCATTTAGAAATTATCTAAGTAGGTAGACAGATGAATTCATAGTTCACTACATAAACCCCAAACTGAGGGCATCGTCCCAATAAGGGCCATTTGTTTGTTGAAGCTCTTTCCGTTGTTTTTGCTAAAAGAAGAGAGGGGAAGAGGCATTTCTGTTGTAAATTCAAGTCATGTACATTTTTTTGACTACCCAACCAAGTCACTAGAGTGTAATCCAGTGATTTCAGTTCCTTCTTTTGACTACTTTGCCAGCTTAACGGAAACAGCTCTGGACTAAGCTACAAAGTAAATGAAAGAGCCTCCCAGTTCCCCTGAGACCCTCCATTCCACCTCTGGACTGCCTCCAGTACCCCAGTAATTGTATAATTATAGCAGCATTATATATAGAAAATCAACATGAGTTCTGAAGTCATTCAACAATAGCCAAGCATAATTATTTACATTACAGTCACAGAATGTCTGGGAGGGGAAAAAGAAAAAAAAACAGTGTAAAATGAGGCTTTTGGAGAAGGCAAATTGTAGCAATTACTGGCCTGGTAGCTCTTTTTAAAGTAATGTTGATGTGTTCAAAAGGAAGAAATTTTGTTGGGTTTTCTTTCATCTGCAACGCTAGCTCTAATGCTGCATCAGCCCGTGTATACTCACTTAAGAAAGCAGAGGGAGCTGTCTGATGGCAATTACCGTTCTCCCTGCTAGGGAGCCAGGTCACATATTAGCAATCTGTGACTTCTCATCGTATCTTGCAAAAAGACAGGCCTCATATCCTTGGGAAGACAAGAGAATATGCACTGCACTATACTGTAAGGTCTGGTAATTAATTTATACCTACAGAATAATTACATTTCATTAGGGCTGAGTAAAAACAATAAAAACTACTGACTGATATGGGGTATTTACAGCAGGGAAGCTAAACCTGTCTCTTTTGTAGTGGGGAAAAAAACCACCTCTTCTTGAAAAATATGTATAATAATTGAAGAGCCATGATGATGCAAAACAATATGAAGAAATATAATAGCCCTGAAGCAATATAGTTAGGTACAAATAATATGCCTTTAAAAAGTGTGACTGAGAGAAGTGAATGCACAAAATTATTGCAGCAGCATACCTACCAACAAATTAAAACAATGGGTTATTAAAAGTCATAGTTACAATGAATTAGTGAAAGTTGTATTTTCCACAAATAGGAAATCCTGCTGTTAAAACAGCTGCAGTTCTTTGGTTCAGCACTGTCAAACCCAGCACATGGAGAGCTCACCCCGTTGCCCGGTGAAGCTGTACTCCCTGGGATAATCAAGAGCCATACTAGTGCATTTAGTGATTGCCGGTGCATCGCGCGCAGCAGAAAAGTGAATTAGCTGAAAGAGGCGGTCAGGAAGGGCCTTTTCTTCAAAGGATGCTCATAGCCAGACCATGCAACAGGGCACCAAAAAAAAAAAAAAATCAAAGTAATGGAAATAAAGAGTCCATCACGTACCAGGTAGTGATCAGTCAGGCCCTATGCCCACAAGTACAAAACTCAGTCTTACCCTGCAGGCAGCCTTCCAAAAGTAAGGGAAGAATTAATTGAGATTAATGGCCTTTTTTGCTGGGGCCCAGGGAAAGTCCTAATTAATAAGGCAATATGTTGAACAGTAAACATAATTTACAATACATGCAATCTTTAGAAGACATAAAAAGCACTGACCAGCATGACACTGAGTGAGAAATGTCTCATGCCTTTCTCACTTTGCTTTTTAGAGACACTTTTATCTGTCCAGTTTAAAGTTAGCATTCAGGTTTTTATTTATTTGAAGGCCAACACGCTTGTTTTAAACACTAGCATTATCCAAACTCTTGCTAAGTGGATATGGCTTCAAATCAGCTTGCATTGTAGTCACAGATGACAGGCTTCTAAGTTAAAATAATTGCCCTTACCTTTGTTGATTTTGCTTGTAGTGACATTTTTCTCGGCTTTCTTGAAATATTAAATTTACTTTTTCTCCATTTCCTATCGCCTGCAATGCTCTGGCATATTTTCACTCACGCTGTCGTGGCACAACACCTTTCCACATAAAACAAGGCCAAAATTTCCACACAGTAATTCCTGCCTCAAACCAACCGTTCTCGGATGAACTAGACCGGTCTCTTGTTAAAAGGCATACAATTTAAGAATTTCACATGACAGAGATCTAATCATTCATATCCATACACAACACGCACACATACTTTCAAAGGTATGAGAAAACAATTTACTCTTTCCTTCATGATATACTTGTTTAATGTTATACTTCAAGAATCTTCGCAGATGTCCTGAAAAGTCCTACACAAAACAGTCAACATCATGCAAGACTTAATTTTTTTCTGATACACACTGAGTATGTACATGCTTGTCCTTGTGTTCTATATCAAGAAATATAAATACACTCACAAATACACATATAAAGTATAATTATTGAGTCTGAAATAATTATATTCAGATGCTGAACAGATTACCTAATAAATAACAGATATAGATCAAGGTGTGTAATATTTTATCTTCGAATTTTTCTATTACCATCACTACTAAACAATGCTCCACTTTTCCTCAGTAGACAAATCTATTAAAACAGAGAACCATATTTTTTTTTCTTTCTTTACCAGGTCTACTTAAAAACTTCTGCTTGCATCTTATCTTTTATTCTGACCATAATTTAAATTCTGCTTTGTCCAGAAGCCTGATACTTCCAAATGCTCTAATGAAAGCCAAACCCTTCCGTGTCGTGGAGCCATCCTTCCTTTAACCTTTGCTTTCAGTCAATGCTCGCATCTTCTCATTTCCTCTTCACCAGCTTAGTCGCAGTTCCAGAGTGAGTAGTACTCCAGATTCATGTAGCATCACCCTAAGCATAACTGTCAAAATTTCCAAATTATAAAACACTAAAGAAGAAATCCAGGCAGATGTAATTCTGTTGACCACACCGAGCTGTATCTAACTACAAACAGTCCCATTGCGGTCCTAACATTTTATTGAGCAGTGTATGTAAGCTGTACATTCCCTGCTACTCGCATGTGATAAAATCACCTTGCATAATTTTTAATGCTTTATGTTGTAGTATTTGCATGCTACACTAATGGATTTAACAAGTTTCTTTGCAGCATATATTTCCCTCATGCCTCGTTTGCTGCATAAAGTTCTTTAACTTGGAAAGAAAGCTGTTCTTAGGAAAACTCATCCTACTTGAAGGATGTTCATCCTACCCTAAAGCAATCAAAATAAAATGTATTACATACTGTGAAAATCAATGACAGTTCTACGGATAATGCATAAAGCAGTAATTAATCAGAATTTGTCTATATCATTAAAAAAAAAATCATTTTATACTTTTATGAATTCAAAAGGTACTCTTATTTTTCAATATATTGGTTATACCAAAAAAAAAAGAATTAAAAATATTTTAACACCCATAATAGAATGACACATTGCCCCAAAATATGGTATAGAATCCAAAATTTTTAATCACCTTTTTCCTGTTATACATTATATATATCAAGTATATATCATGTATAGATGGAGAAAGACACATATCATGTGCTACATATCATAAAGCTTTGCCACAAAAGCTTTAATTCGTACTATATTTACATAGGGAAAACTTGTATTTTCTAATTATTATGCTTCACTCAAGTCCAGTTAGGGAAAAAAAAATTCCCTGAAGTTATGGCATTCTTATAAATTTTACATTTCAACTATTTTGTGTTCAAATTCAGTTTCTGATGTATTTTAAGACATCTATGATTCTATATGAGATACACTTAATTTGTTTGGTGTTACTGCACTATGTATAGCCTTTTTTTAGAGAAGATAAGAATTTCAGTATTTCAGACTTAGGGTGTCATTCTGTTTTATTAGGAAATGGTCTTTTATTTCTGAAAATGGGAAAGATTGATTCAAGCAATCAGCAGCAATCCTCCCATCAACTCCTGCGGTGGCAAGCTTAGGCTTCCCTTGTACACCTTTACAAAATTATTCTTACAAAACATATTTACTCATAAAAGAAAGCTGCCAGTATCTCATTTATTTGTGAGTCAAAGAAACATTTTTACTGTAAAGGACTGTGCGTTATAATGCTTAATACAAAAGTGGCTGAACAAAGAAACCCAGTTCTAACTGGCTGTGGTACGAATACTCACACATCTTCTGCCACGCAAACTTTAAGTGCTTTTGCAATCAGGCGCCCCGTATATCCTGTCGTAATGTCGTGTGACCGTGAGGGCTCCTCTTGCCATCCCTGTATCGTTTCTTGCCAGACGAGCACAGAAGTGCTGAAACATGACACTATTCAAAACACCTTTAGGCCTCGCCCTGTCCTGCATTTTTTTTTTTACATACAGAAAAGTGCTTTCTCAGTCAAGTAGATTTTAGATTGCATAAAAATATCCTAGTTCTGATTGTGTGCAGATTTAAATGTGCTTAAGAAACAAACACCGAGATCAACCAGTGGCATTACAAAGTGTGCAAAGTTAAGCATGTATTCAGGTCTTCCTGGGAGTAAGATCTGCTTACAATAAATAAGTTTTATAAATAAATCCACCGATTAAATAGCAGGGCTTTTACCACAAGGACTTGATCTTATTCTTTTAACCCATTCCAAAGTTCCTGTTTACTTTCTGGAGTCCTCTGTGTAAGTTGGATGGGGATTTCACAAACCACACAGAACACCACAAGAAAAGATTTTTAGATTCTCTATTTTTTAGCATTTCTGCACAGTACTAATGTCTTGACAACCTTGTTCAAACTGATCAAGGTTCAGAGCTTGCAGTTCTTCCTCAGTCTGTGTTGGTACAATTCACAATTAAAACTAAAGAGTAGCCTTAGCATTTGCCTTTTTGTTTTTAATGTGAGGGATAACGTTGTACAGCTTTTGTCTCATATTCTTAAGGAATCAAAAGAGCTCACAAGAAATATATGAGACAAATCAGACAGTTTTAAGATCAACTTTTATTGAAAAATTAAAACTGCATTGCATATCTTCTTTATAACTTCAACATTTCTTAAACCACAAAACAGAGATTCTGTTTAAAAAATCTCTTCGTATTTGTCACCATTCAAAAAACAGATTATGAACTAAGTCAACGATGATTTTAAAATCCTGGGTTATTCCCAAGGCCCCTGGTTCCGTCTGTCTGCCGTGAATGGTATAATCTAACTTTCTTCTCTACAAAGTACCTTTAATAATACAATCAGAATTTTTCTCATTCAAAATCAACAGCTGCTGTTGATTTTTATCTAATGGTCAGTCTTTTACAAATAAATTACATCAGTTAATAAGCACTGCAGCTACATGTTCAGGTAAGATCTTGCCTATTGTTTGTTTGATCTGCATTCACCCACACAAAATTACAGTGATTGTCCATGTGATTTTAAAGGCAAAATTGCTACCTTAGACTATACTTTAAACCTCAGAAAACCAAAATTACTCACCTGGAATTGCAACGCTTTGAATTAGTCAACACTTCTGCATATCCATACTTCCTGATCTCTCACAGTCAACAGTGTATGGATTAAAAAGCACGAAAATTCCAGGTAAGCTTTTGTCTGAGAAGCTGTAACATATTACTCAGATGAAAATTACCTACTGAGAAGAAAACACAGATGAGTTTTCTCACTGATGACCATAACTGCTCTGTTAAAATCAGCTAACCAAATCGGAAATTAATATGAGCCCTGTGCCTGTGGAAGCAGGTACGTGTAATAGGGAAACACTCCAGAGTCTGATATTAGAATCAAAAACTTTGCAAAAATCTAATTGTGGGTATCATCTGTGTCAAGACACAACACTGCAGAAAGGCAAGATAAAATGCAGAGGGTAGGAGGATAAATTTAAATCCCCTGTCTTTAGAGAAAACACCTCTGTGTTAACTGTCTTAACTCTCTCAGCCCTGAAACAGGCAGGAGTTCCATTATTCCCATCTAGCTGCAAACCATCAATGGGAATAGGTAGAACCTCTGATGCTTTTGACTTCCAAAACACGAGATACTCTATTAAATGAAGCAGCAGTGAGCAAAACATTGTGTATGTCCTAAAGAGCTCTAGATCTATTTCTGACTACGTCACAGGACTGTCCAAGGCTTGCTGTATGAATGCAGTTCAGTAAGCCATATTATGGTCTTTCCTGTATTTTCATGACCAGTTACATGAGGATGATTCTCTTTACCTAGTTTAAGTGCTTCTAGAAGATATAACATTTCAAATACAATAAATTATTATTAGAATGTTGAGATGATGATCTGGATACAAGGTGCATGAGGTTAAAATATTAAGGTTAGAGGATTAAAGATAAGTTGGGATCTTTAGTTGCTGAAATATCTTGACTAGGGAGGTAGAGGAAGTCAGAAATTCCCACTTAAGAACTGGTTGAAGAAATCACAAGGACCATGGTGCTGCTTGTGCGGAAGACATAAAAGCTAGGTCAGCAGTTATAATCTTTGCATTGATTGTACTAGTTCATATTGTATCTCATAAACAACAAGGACTGAGGGAAATCTTTCAATCTTCTGTAGCTGCCCTTTGAATAAGTAAAACAGTGACAGAGACCTGATTTCTGGCAGAAGCCTGTAAATCGAAATGTGACACGTCTCCTCTTCAAAACAAACTTCTTTTTGTACTCTGAAAACAGCTCTCAATGAGAGGCCCTCTAGTTTTGATGAATAGCTGGTATCTATAAAGAATGGCATTTAACATTATGGAAGTTGGTACTAAAGTCAATGTTCACGCTGCCTACTTCTGTATTGCAGGCCTCAGGTCATACAGCAATCAGGAAATGTTAAGTATTGAAGACATGGTAAGATGTCTTATAATTATATTATAAGACAGGGTTATAATTAAGGAAGAATGAGGTTTAAGATCAAGGCGGTAAGAAACAAACCACACTGTCTTGAGGAAAATAACCCAATGAAAGAAATACTCTGCTGGTGAGATTACTGGGGGCTTTCATGGCATAAAAGTAACAATGTAGATAATATTTTGAAGGTCATAAATCTAAAAGACAGTGACAAGTTTACAACAATTTTTAGACTCAACTCATAATTTAAGAAAAAGTTTTACGGAAGGTTATGGAAGAGGGATAAGCAATAGTCCTATGAAAAGCCGGAAAGACTGTGCTATATGATATGGCATTTACCATGACAGCTTCTTCCTTCTCCCTGCTCTGACCCAGCCAAAGATGTGAGACAGCATCCTCAGAAGAGAACCAATGGGACCTGCAGGATGGAAATCTCTCCCGGCTGTAGCTGTCCTTCCACAGGACTGAGGGGGAGCAGAGAGGCTGCGAAAACTGCATAGCGTGACTGCATTTCACTGAATGTTTCTAAAATAATTTAATTTAATTACTGATTTGAAAAAGAAAAAGAAAAAGAAAAACCAATTAATTACTGACTTGCATAGAAGATAGCCATAGAATCGTGTATGAAGAGATTTGAAATTAGCATATTCTATTTGTCACCATGACAGCAACTCAGTAGACAGAGGGTTATTGAGTCTTCATTTTGTTCCACTACTCCGCTTCCAGCATGGAGTTTTCCACTCGGTAGTATTGATTATCTAATGATTAAAACTGAACAAGCTGCGGCTGATTCTAGTGTCTATACTATGAAAAGTCTAGCCAGTTGAAATTGTTGTGACAAGGCAGTTCTATTAAAAGATTCTGAGATTACTTTTGTATTTATTTATTTTATAAGCTCCAAACACATAGTGAATTCCATTTCACTAAAAGAATGATGCTGATTAAAACTCCCACAGAAATGCTATAGACCTTCAGGAATCTTCCCCCGGAATTTAGTTAAAATGGTCATAGAGATTAGTCCTGAAATACAACTCAAAAACAGGGGCCTTGGTTAGCAACCAATATTCACTAGAAAAGCATTCAGAACACTGAAGAGACGGTCTGACATTACAATAAATAAAACTGAAAATTCTAATAGATTAAAGGGATCTCATCATTTGACAGTCTATACACAATGTTAGAATTCCTTATATTCAGTAAAATTATCTGTAAGTTATTATTTTAAGGGCACTAGGATTTAAATGAAAGTGTCAACTAATATTTTTGTATTTTTTCTTTGGCTCACAAAGACACTAAAATACCATAAACATTATTTTGAACTTCAATAATATATAAATAGGATACATTACAAATGGAAGAAAATACAAGACAACTCTTCAGCATGGTAAATCTCTGCATATAAATAAGCAAATATTTCATATACCTACAATTCAACAGTTATCTTGCTGTAAAACTATTACATTTAAATCCTTTTACACAAAGTCATTTAACAATAATATACACAATCTACACAAATTAACTTCTAAAAATACAGCAATAATATACCTGTTACAATGACTCTGCTACTATTATCCCCTGATGTGACACTAAAGGGGAAATACAACTATTTTACTCAAAGGTGCTGTTAGAGATTGCTGTTTTGTACGTGAGAGAAGCACCAACAATAAGATTTAATACTGTTATACATTTTATTTAGCTCCTAAGAATCTACATTTTAGAAATGTTTCTATACGCCTAGTTTTACCTGGCAGAAAAATCTGTAGCACATTATCCACATCATTAGTTGTTGAAGGAAAAGTTAATTCTCTTAAAGTGGAAAACATGCTGTGGTTTAGATCTAAGTTTATAACCACTTTACATATATATATGTATGTATATATATATATAATTATATATATATTTATTTATACTGTACATATATACTGTGCAGAGTTCTTAATTTGCTATTTTAGTACTTACTAATTTCCTGCTGACTACAATAAACAAGACCAACGTAAGAGTCAATAGTACTTCAACTTCAAGTTAATACATTTTCCCTCAGTAATATGATCTACCAACACGTATATGGTTCAGTAGCCTATAGTTGTTTTGTTTAAGGATGTCTTAGGAGATTGGAACTTACAGAAAGAGAATTTCCGTAAAACATGTTCTGCAGAACTGGGTTAAAAAAATAGCCAGTGCTGGAAAACAGTGAATTAGAGAAATAAATAATTCAGCCACTGTCCTACAGCTCCTGCCCCAATCTCTCTATTTCCTCAATGAGGAAGTCAATGTCAGACTTAGTTGCTGCTGGGTTTGAGATGACCATTCGGAAGAAGTTGACTTTATCGCCCTGAGGCTGATATCCAACCATGGTAGTACCTGACTCCATCATCAGTGCTTTGATTTTCGGTGCCACCTTTATAATTTAAAAATAAAATAAATTAAAAAAAAAGAGAGAGAGAGAGAGAGAAAAGTAATTAAAAATTTTATCCTTTCTTGGTATGTCACAACATTTCTTAATTTGGAAAAAATAAATGGACAAATCAAAAAGACACTAGTTTTTTATAAAAAGATCTGTAAGAGAAAAAGCTTGAAAAACTAAATATGTAAGAATGGCTATCTAAAGGAAAATTTACAATAATATCCATCTTTTTTATTAAAAGACTAATAGCATTCTAGAGTATTCATTATGCAATAATTTTATCTATTAAATGTACACGTCATTTCTCTGTGCTGAAGATTTTTGTCATGAAGAATTGTTTTCTGTCTTTTGATGAAAACCTACTCCAGAAGCACCTTTTTGAGGGGAACGGACATTTTCCATTAGAATATTATGCATTCTCAAAGTCATTTTCCAGAAGGCGGGTAGGGAGAGGTGTGGGGACACAATGGAAAATTTTCAACAAGACTTATTTCAGAAAGAATATTCTCCACTAGCATAAGCCATGGAAACCTTCCAGTAGTTTTGCAGTACCATGCATTTACTACAATCTCAGTTCCTCACTTTAATTTACAAGGAATAATGTTCTGACAATCTTATTTGGTATTGACTGAGCCCAGTTTTGCCATCCAGACCTTCTCTCTCCAAGGTCAGATGTCCAGCTCTTACACTGTTTTGTAGGATGCTTTATGATATCCTCTGACATTTAACAGGGTCAAATCAAACATTTCACCCTTCTTCCCAGTCTTATCTTCCTCTTTTCTCTCTGTTTTGGCAATTTCTTTATCTAACATGTCACTAGTTGACCCAGGAATTTCTGTTCTTTTCCGTTCTCTTTCCCCAGTGTGATGCAGACACAAAATCATCTACAAAACCTCCCAAGTTTGCCCGTTCTTCTCCCTTCCCAAACAGGAAAAAAATTGCAATTCGTTTTGCCAACTATAAAATCATTCTTTTGCCTCCTGAATGTATTTCATTCCACTTCTGTCTGTCTAAAATGCTACTACAAAATTAATGTATTTCACTTCCCCCAAGTCCTAAGTAACATGGTACTTGACCTGGTGGTGGCTCTACAATGCCTTCACTTCCCTCTATTTTGTCTTCAAATAAATTTATCCCAAATGGTACTCATTTTCACTGAAACGCATTAATGCATGACTAACCAAGAACATTTAAAATCAAAATAAAGACCTGAAGACTTACAGGTTTCCATGTCCTTTACCTGTGCCAGCATTTTCAAATGATTACCCTTACGTTTCTCTTGCTGATATGCTGTCCTATTCAAACAGGACTGGGACGTCTTTGTACCTCGCTACTTTTTAAAGATTCCTAATGCTTTTGAGAGTATAGAAGTGATACAAAACAAAGAATGACTATGTTCTGTATCTGGTTCTACAGGGGAAATGTGACTTCAGCCTCAGTATAAATAGGAGACAAAGGTGAAGAAATATCAAAGTCATAACAAGCAATTGGAGAATGGATGTCCCAAAATACGGAACATGTGCCAACACACAGATAAATTTTTTTTAATAAACAGAATAGTTTGGTTTGAAAGTAGGCTGTATTTTTGCATTTAACGTAAGCCACATACCCTGTGTAACTTTTCTCTTCTCTCATCAGAGTCTGGCATGCCCCTGAGACTTGGTGGGATGTACCAAAAACATACATTTGTATGCTCCGGCTGCAAAAAGAACCAAACACATACATCGATAAACAGAATAATACAGATCAATCACACATTAAAGGCTAGTCAGTAGCATATTTTAGCAGAGACATGGAGGACAAAATATAGTATTAACTTTCCTAGTTCTGCATGTTAAAACAAAATAAATGTATTGCAGTACTGCTGGTGGCATCTGCTGTCTTAGATTCCCTATACACTGTCCCATTTACAATGTTTTAGGGTGCTAATGAAGTGCAAATATATTTCACCTTCATGCAGTTTTATAAGGATCTGTTTTCCAGGATCACTGCAAGAGCAACCCAGTTTTCCTTTTCTTAGTAAACAGAGAGACAAATTATATTTTTTATTCTATCAACCAAGAGCTTATGCAGTGGTGCCAGCAACAGA